>NC_137977.1:48484938-49084938 GCF_963924665.1 Micromys minutus
TGTGATTAAATTAGGAAAAAGCTGGAAGAAGGTGTTGAGGACCCTGTAGGAGGACCAGCAGTCTCAATTAATCTGGACCCCTGAGATCTCTCAGATACTGGGCCATCAACCAGGCATGATATGAGTTCCCCAAAACATGTACAGCAAAGAACTGATGGGTCTGGCCTCAGTCAGAGAAGGTACACCTAACCTTCAAGAGACTGGAGGTGCCAGGTAGTGGGGAGGTCTAGTGACTTGGGGGGTTGAGGGGTGAGGATATCCTCCTGGAGATGAGGGTGGGGTTGTTTATGCATTGAGGAACAGTCAGAGGGTGGACCAGGTGGGTGATAAAATCAGGACTGTAAAAAATGTATATATATACACATATATATATACACATACATACATACATACATACATACATACATATATACATACATAAAATATGAGGTTCTGAGAAAAAAGGTATATTCTTTTGCGTTGTTTAGGTAAAATATTCTATAGATGTCTAGATGTTTATTAGGTCCATTTGGCTCACAATGTCTGTTAGTTGCATTATTTCTCTGTTTAGTTTTTGTCTGAATGCCAATTGGTGAGAACTTTAGCGATGTTGTTTTTGTAAACAAATGTGGGTGTGAGTGGCCTTGTGTTTGGGGCATAAATGTTCAGAATTGAGATACCATCTTAGTTGATATTTACTTTGATGAGTATGAAGTATCTTTCCACGTCTCTTTTGATTAATTTTGCTTGAAAGTCTATTTTACTAGATATTAAAATGGCTTTTCCAGCTTGCTTCTTGAGTCCATTTGCTTGGAAAACTTTCTCCATCCTTTACTCTGAGGTAACATCTATCTTTATTGCTGAGGTGTGTTTCTTGCATGCAGCAGAATGATGAATCCTGTTTTCAAATACCAAATCGCATACACAGGTTAGACCTAGGCCTCCCCACACATATGTATGTAGCAGATATGCAGTTTGGTCTTCATGTGGGTCCCAAAAAACTAAACCAGAGGCTATCCTAAAATCTGTTGCCTGTCTGTGGATTATGTCCTTCTACCTGGGCTTCTTGCCTGGCCTCAGTGGGATGCACCTAGTCCCACAGAGACTTTATGTGCCAGGGCCTGGCGGGGGATACCATGGGACTTCCATTCTCCCAGAAGAGAAGGATTGTAGGAGGGGTAACTGGGAGGTAGGAAAGTGAGCAGGCATTGAATGTTAAGCACAAATGCTTATTCTTTTAAGAGAAGGAAGCAAACCTGTTCTCTACCCAGAAGGCTGAAGTGAACATGCTTCCGAGCTTGGGGACCTTTTAATCTGTGTAGCTGAAGATTCTCCTCTGGCACTGGACCCTCTTTAGATCCTTCATATAAATTTGTTTTTCTCAGTAAACCTACAGAATCAATCTTTATGGAAGGTATCACATGTACTTCACAAAGAGTTTCCATGTAGTGATGTTCGATCTGCATTTACCTTACATTGTTCCTTAAGGAGATTTAGGTATGTGCTTTGTTGTGCAAGTGAGAGACTGAGTTATCCTTTTTCTTCACAAGATTATTTTTTATCCTTTGAGTTTAAGTACATTTAAAAAGCTACTTGGTGCCAGACACCACCGGAATCTTGAACCAACACTGGCATGAGACTCATGTTGGGTGGATAAGAACCTAACCCTCCCCTGACACACTTTCAGGAATTGTCATTTCCAGGCCATCGGTACAGATCCTCCTGAGCTCCCAGGAAAGTCTCGAAGCACTAGTTTGTGAAGGAACACATAAGCCAAAATCCATTATCCTCCTTACAAAAGAACAGACCCAAACAGCAAAGCCACCAGAACAAAACTCTGATTGTTCGTGTTGGAGAGACAGAGAAGGTCACACAGAAGGGGTAAGGAGGAGGAGGAAGAAAAATCAAACTTGAGGCAAGGTGGAAATGAATAGTGAATGATCAGGAGTTGCTCAAACCTAGCAGGGCCTCGGTACAGAAGGAAGATTGTGGTCAGACCACAGCTGTGACTGTGGACAATGTCAAAGCATTGACACTGTAGAAAACATAGGAACAGCTTCATGGACATAGTCAAGAAGTCACTCGTCAAAAAGAAATACAGCCTTGAGTCAACCCAAGCATCCCAACAGAAGCTGCTGCTGGCCCTCTCCCCGGGGATTTCCCTACTAACAAACTGAACGCCAAGGATAAAATTAACAATGCTGGATGCAGTGGGAACTGCTGCTTTTGTGAATTATTTTACATCAAATTCTGGGAAAATATGTTTAACAGTTCAAGGTCAACAACAAAAGTACTGAATTATGGGTTTGCGGCTAAGGTATTGGGATACTTTCTTTTAAACAAAGATTTGTTATTTTCATAAATTAAGAACAGATAAGCACTCCTAGAATGAGCTGTGGCTGTTGTAATTCATATGCTTTGATCTTTGAACCCAGCCTGTTTCCAAGAGGGAACATTTGCTCCAGCTGGGCCACATTTCCCATGTTCCCTCAAACTCAAACAGGTCAAGTGATGCTCATCCTGTATACTACTCTTGCCGCTCCTGTATACATATCTTTCCTAGTGAAAATAGACACCTTCTCTGTGCACTGAGATGCAGCCTACTTCTTGACTTCGGTCTCTTGATTCCAGCCTGGCTCTGCTTTGGTCTGCATGGGCCTTGGTAATGCAGTCCAGTACTGACCACCCAGCCCTGTGCTCTTATATGCCTCCCATAGTTTAGTGGCTTTCTCTAGATTCTCTAAGAGATAACTGTTGAACTACTGCTTCTGCATGGCTACTTCTCCCCCCAGACACCTCAGATGGCTTTTGTTGGCTCAGAAACATGTAACCCTGATGTGCTTCTGGACCATGGGCTGTTGGTTCCTTCTGGCTTGATGGGCAGGTCAAGTCAGTGACCTTGTGACCTTACTCAGTGACTATATCAGAGATTCTAACTAGAACTGGGTGCTGGGGGACACTGCTGCTTGGTGTCATACAGGAGCACGCTGAAAATCAAGTCCAGAGGTGGAACTGTCAAGGACAATGTCTACCTCATACAGTAAGAACAGATTTCAGTGCTCTGCAGTGGGGATGGTGATACTTCATTGCCTGTAGTCTCCTACGCTAGCTTCTAGACAACAAATAGAATTGGTTTTACTATTTGTATTGACCCAGTATATGGATGACTGTGAAAACATATCAGCATCCCCCCACATCCAAGCCAAAGACAATGGCTACTCCTGAGCATGTGTCTCAGCAACACTGAATGAGTCAAACAGAAGCATCCACACTGCCTACCATCACTTTTCTTCCTGAAATTAAACACCTGTTCTATGAAAGTGCTGGTGACCATCCAGCAGCCTAGGGCAAAACCTAAGCTCTCAATTTCACATCTCTGAGGACCAAGGTTTCCTCCTCCTCGAGCTGTGGTCTGTGTCCATTAGCATTCCAACGTGAATGCATTGGTGAATTCACAGCAATTACACTCTGCCCAGTACGGAATTCAATTTACTTTGTTGAGTTTTAAGTAAACAAATGTAATTGGTTAGAACAGTGTGCAGAGAATTTCAAACCCAAACATTTCTCATGATGGCTGGGTGAAAACAATCTTTTCTCCCTTTATGGCAAGCAGATCAATACACTGCATCTGGCATGAGCCCTTAGCAGCCATGTGAGGCTTGGCTGTGTATAAGTCAATGCCTAAGATTCCCAGTACTACTGGTGTGAGCAACCTATCTGTGTTTTTCTTCTGTTCTCTGCATGCTCCCCTCTCAGGCTCCTCACTACTCATACAGCAGAAGGGAGGATGCTTGCATCCAGCTTAGGGCTCTACTCAGCTATGTGCACATCCTGAAGGGAGCAAGCTATGGCTGCATTTTGTTCTGTAGCTATCCAATTCAGCTGAGCATCATTAGTCTGAAAACTCCAAATCCAAAATTGTTCAAGTCTCTGCAACTGTTCGAGTCAGCAGAGAGAAGGTTTGCTGTATCTGTGCATTTGGATGATTTGAGCTGGATCTTATATGAAAGGCTCTTTCTCTCATCTAACTTTCATGGCTCCAGTGCAATGGGAGAGAAGCAGTTAACCAGTCCTATAAACCATGGATGGCGATGACAAGCATGACAACAAATGCATGAAGGTGCAATAGTGGCACTCACATGTTGGTGGCAACCAACAGCTGTTTATTGGATTTAAGTCCCATAGGAGAGAAACCATGATTGTCACTGGAATCCTAGACAGTTTCCCAGGGCAAGTGAAGTCAAGAACCTCAGAAAAGAATCTACTCCCCCATTTTGTCAGATCAGTCAGTCGGTCAGTCAGTCAAATCTTCTATCTTTAAAGATTTCCCCTTGTATAGATGATCCTGAAATGGATCCGAATTCTACACATCCTTCTGAGCACTTAAAGAATCTCATAAAGGTGTATGGACACCTATACAATAGATGGTTACTTTATACATTCTGTGCATCATGATATTGTACAAAGTACTTATAGAAGAGGTTAAAACTTTATTTAAAAGAAATACATATACAGTAAAATTAGTAAAAATCACGAGAGCACACACACACACACACACACAAACACACATACACACAACAGACATGTTTCTGAAAGGCTTTCAGGATGAGCCAATGCAAGGAAGATGCTACAATAGGGCACAAAGCCTGGGTACTCTAGGTAGAAATGGACTAGAAGAGATAGCGCAGGCAGTGTAAGGAGCGGAGTGGAGAAATGGTACAGAAGCCTTGCACACCAGGCTGGGTGCATAGAGCAGAGGACGCTGGAAGGGAGGAAAGTCCCAAGTGAATGTGTATGTTGATAGAAGCCAGTCATGTCATGGACACCGAGCTGCAGAAGGGATGAAAGCCTTCTCTTCAGAGGTGAAGCTCAGGGGAAAATGATGAAGCCTTCCCTTCTAACCCACATGGACGTTGACAGTATACACAGAAAATGTCGACCATACTTTCTTCCTCATGGGTGTGTGCTCCTCTCCAGAGACTGCTCCTATGGAGACTAGCTAAATCTGTCTCCATACCTATCTGTATACCACAAGCCTTGCCTCCTTGTTTTTCTGAAAGCAACAGCCCCACCCATGTGGCACAGTTATATACCACCCTGCCTCTGTTTAATTCTTTATAATGAAAGGCTGAGTGGGGGTGGGGAGCAGGCACTGCAGTTTCCCCAGTGCCAAAACAAGAGCCCAGACCACCTGATGCCCGCTTTCTCTCTGCCTTTTCTTCCTTTCCTCTCTGCCCAAATCAGATCTGCCCCTGGAGACATGCTTGACTCTGCAAATGAGGACTTGCAATTAATTCTACAGGTAAGTAAATGACCCGCTTACATTTGCATTTTAGTTTTCCTCTCTAGGAGAATGGAGTGAGAAAAAAAAATCCCTCTTTGGGCAAGGGAGGGCCGGATCCTGTGCAATAATAAAATGTGTGTGGAAGGCTCAGGTGCGGGAGTCCTTCAGACAATGGAGACTGTTCCTCTCCCAAGGATGACCAGCAGCAAGGTTGGAAGGAGCACTAAGTGATGGACAGGAAGTATGGCAGCCCTGAATGTCAAGATCCTGCCTGGTGAAAGCTTCCATGGGGTTTCTAATAACAGAGAGCAGTGGCTGAGGTGGACAGCAGGGGAGCCGGGAAGGAAATGCGGTAAATAGCATTCACAGGAGGATTCTGTCTCTCCTCCCCACCACCTATGGCAGGAAGCCACAAGGCTATAGGTCTGATGGTGTAACTGTTTGCTAGAGAGTTTGTGTTCTTTTAGGAAGGTTTGTATGAAAGGGTGTGTATGTATCTGGGGGATGGGTGGAGTATTTCCCAGGATCTTAAGGGATAGATGACCGTTCCTATTAAATCTACTTCATAGAAGGTGCTTCTTTACCTCAGCAAAGTGTCTTTGTCCTTAGCTAAGCTGTGTCTGTGACTGAGGCAAAGAAAAGATATTTTACTTTAATGAAAGCTATAAGAGATCTAATTTCAGAGTATACATAGAACACAGATCAGTACAAACACAGACTCCGAGCTTGTAGGAAAGCACCTATCCACATGGCTCTCTCAAACCCTGCTGTGCATAGGTTCACAGACCCCTGCCTCAAAGACCATAGCTAGATGGAAAACCATCTCATGGTTTCCTCCCAGCATGCTGCCAACACCCAGACTTGAACTCCCTAAGAGATAAGTTCTATGGCCTGTCTGTTCACAGGACTAGTGAAACCCAAACCATCACAAGGATACCTCCAACACAGAACAAGGTGCCAATGTAAACACCCAGGAACTCGGCTTCAGTTCTGACGACTGCCATCTTTGTCTTTGGGGACTCAATGAGCTACGATGACTCGGTCCAACAAAGAGAGCTTACAAACCAGGAGACGCTTTCTTACAGTCAGGTTTTGAAAGAAAATAAGTTTTAATTAAGGATTATTTTTTTCTAAAGATAAACATCATTTTACCAAATGCATATTAAGTGCTCCCACTGCTGAGATGAATGAAGGAAGGTCAAGCTTATCATTTCACAATCTGGAAGCCAAAGAATAGGTAAAACTCAACAGTTCAAACATGTAAATCACCTGCATTCATCACACAGATACACACTCACACCATTCATATCCTACAAACATATACATCACACCCCCCCCCAACACACATCATGCATTCTCACCCTACAAACATACACACCACACACACACCCCATACACTCATATATTACACCATACATTTAACATACTACAAACACACACCATACACACACCACACACACATACCCCACATACTCATATCACACACAGCACACACACACATTCATACCACACATACTTACACACTCACATACACACTATATGCAGTCACATCATGTACACACACCACAGACATACTCATACATACACACACACACCATGCATTCTCACTCTACAAACATACACACCATACACATACCCAATACACTCATACACCACACCATACATCCAACATACTACAAATACACACCATACACACACATACACACACACACACACACCACACATACCCCACATACATCACGCACAGCATACACACACATTCATACCACACACACTCACACACTCACATACACATACACACTATATGCAGTCACATCATGTATACATACCACAGACATACTCATACACACACACACACACACACACACACACACACACACAGAGAGAGAGAGAGAGAGAGAGAGAGAGAGAGAGAGAGAGAGAGAGAGAGAGAATATAGAGCAGAATATCCTAATTTGTTAACCAAGCATCCTTTTGATGCTCCTAAAGGCTGCAAGACGACAAGGGGACTTTTCCCCAGGAATCTCAGGAGAATGTAAGACCCAAGAGGCAAAGAATTACATGGTACACAAATCACTATAAATACGGCCATTGCTTGATCTTAGAGGCAGACAGCCAGTGTTGGTAAAACAGGAGAGAAGCATCTAAGGGGTGGCATTCAGGGTGTAGGAGAGTTCGGAGAGGAAGTGGGTGGGCGTGTCCTAGAGGGATCACAAGACAGGACTAGGGGAGTAACTGAGTGGGAGCATCAGCCAGCTCTGTACAACTATAAGAAGATACAGGAGACAAACTCTTGGATACAGAGAAAGCTTGGTTGCTCTTAGAGCTTCCAAGTGCAAGACAGAGTGGCCTTATAGCTTGTGCCCTTGCAAGTGCCTACTAGTGGAAGGCAGCATCATGACAGATCTCAGTGACAGGGACATGTGTAGACTGAAGGGCTATGGGGAAAAGGCCTTCAGAGAGCCAGAGGTGCACCTAGGGATAGACTCTGACTATTACAATTTGCTTTCTCCAGAACAACCCCGATCCTTCCTGAAGGCCTACCACCTGACCACCTACTAATCTAGCCACTCTGGATTCCAGGCCTCCAACACATGTCTTAGGGAGACCCTCAAACTATATCCGAATCACACTGCAAGTTTGAAGGACTGTTGTTAGTGTGGCCTTCCTCGACTGTGTTCAGCAGGATGAGAGCCTTATTCACTTGATGCCCTAGCTCATCAGTTCATTTGTCTCCCCAAGCCAGATGGACGCAAGATGTCCCAACAAACAAAGCAGGGAAAGATGCCCACTTATATGGACAACTGACTCAGTTCAGTAGCTGGAGGAAAGAGATAGAAACAGAGCTGTGTGAATGGGAAGAAGTGATTTTGCACACAGACAAAAGGCATGAAGCCATGTAGCATTGTGTGCACAGCAGGTATGGCCCACCCTGGTCACAGGTGGCCTCCTCACCCAGCAAACTGCTGTGAGGTATTAGCAAAAAAATGCTAGATCCTGTTGCTGGGGTCCTGCTGAAGCTATTTCTCCAGACACAGGCCAATGTCCTGAGTAGCTCTGTCAGGAAGCCCTTTGTTTACTCTCCATCCTTCTGACTAACTCGCTCCTGTGGATACTGGAGAATGAAGATGTTTACCTTAGATACTTCAGGGCTTACCTGTGCAAAGAAGGAGACACATAGAAGTGGGCTTCCAGATAGTCTATTACATTTCATAGTAGGAGGACCTGAGAGTTGTCACGAGAAAGTCTGGGCAGAGACTCAGCAAAGGCCTCACCAAGCAGCCAGTATGATTGAGAAGTATCTGATGGGTGGATGTTTCTCTGTAGTGGGCACAACAAGCCTGACAGCAGACAAAAGATGGCAGTCGCCCCAAAGACAGAACCCAGCCTTCGAATCCTGTCTTACCTACACTGTGGATAATTGTGGGAGCACATGTGCTCACTGTAACGGGCCAGGTTTAGTGTTTTGTGTTACAGTTTAAAATGTACTTTGGAGTGACAACGTGTTTCGTTCCACAATCATAAAAAAAAAAGCATCGAATAAAACACACACAATAAAGTTAAAACAATGATGTCATGATGCTATCTGAGTCTCAGGGTGATAACACACACTTACTGAGAAGAAAGTCTTGGCTTTTTAAGTGAAAATGGGCAAGAGCTCAGTAAAAAGCCTGTTATTTTTAAACAGGCAGAAGTCAGCTTGCCCTGAAAGCAGGAACCTGTCGTGCTGTGGGCAGGCTGCTGGGCTCCAGGCTAATTACCTGATGATTTTTTTTTTCTCAGATGAAAGCCACAGCTTACTTTGGAAGGAGAAAATGGTGTCTAGACCCTGGATTCTGATCTTAGTGTAGCGAGCACTCTACTACCTTTCTGTCTTTCTCCAAAATGTCTCCTCTAGAGTATAAGATGAGGTGATAAATGCCTCCTGCAGGTAATGGCTTTGAAAATGCAGGGCACACTTCTCCCAGTTCGTGTTGTCTCACTGAGGTAGGAGGGCCACTGACACTTGACATGGGTGCCCTGAAGAGTTCCAGGGTCTTTGTCAATATGTTCAAAGAGATCCAAACCTATGCTGTGTTAAGCCACCGAGAATGTGGCCCATCCTAGTTCCTAACTCTTACTTAGAACACACAGGATGTCACTGAGTTCACACAGCCACACCTGCCTAGCATAACGGTGACTAGGTTGGCAGATGGTTATAAATATCTGTGATCATAAACTCTGAAAATCTGCACAGGGAAAAAAAGGTAGGGATTTTGGTTACATATGTTAAGCACATTTTTTTTTCTATAATGACAAATAGAGTCTATTTGTGTTGTGTGGATATTAATGTTATATTATTATATTGGAGAGGGCAAAAACAACACCCAAACCCAAATGCAGAAACCTCCTTCATTACACACCTCTGTAATGTCCTGATGTCCGCAAGGAAAACATGCAGTTGTTTGAAAGCTGAATATGGATTCAGAGACGTCGACCTCGACAATGTGCATTTATTCTGCTGGTGTGTGTGTGCAGTCACAGGGCATCCAGAAAGGAAATATCTGGATATATCTCACAGGCAACTTCCCCTAAGCACTGCATGTGGGAGGCAGGTAGAGCAGATCCTACTGAAGTGGAAACTTCTGGTTTCTTTGGAAAGTTAGTTAAGTCAAATGATCCTTTGCTAGAGCACATAGGTAAAAGGATGCCTTGCTATGATAAACACGGAAAAGGCTGTTTTCTTGAAGCAGACACAGGTGAAAGGATGTTTTCATATAGCAAACACATGAAAGGACCCTTGACGACTGAGTAATCTGACCCCACCAAGGGGAGGATGAGCACTGAGCCTTGGTTCAGTTTGGTCAGTCTTCTATTCTTTGCTAAAGACACACATGCATTGGTTTGCCTTACATAGCATTGTTGAGCTCAGCTTGTGAGAGAAACTCACCCAAGAACTGCTACTGAGGTTCCTGCAGAAGCTTTAGGGTGGCTGGTGAGCCTGATGGTTTCTTCAGAATTGAACTACAGTTGCCTGGTGTCTGCTTGCTGAAAGAACTGGGCTGTAGCTGCTGGTTCATACTGGAGACTGCCTTCCTAAAGGACTGGTCTGTAGCTGCTGAGTCCTCTTTGGTGTTTGCTGTGGGACTGAACTCAACACTAAAGAACTATTACTGAACAGGTCCACTTGCCCCGTATTCTAATAATTTCTCTCTTCCACTACCTCTGCTGGGTAGTGGGCTAGAGGAGAGGTTGAACTGTTATTAAAAGTAGGTTACAAGAAATGTATGCCTGCGACCTAAAGGTTTTCCTTTCAGCTACATACCACCAACACACCAAGTCAGTGCCCTTCTTTTCCTGGAGAAACTTTGAGGGTTCATATGACAACACCCTTTAGGTGTGTTCATTTAAAAATAATATGTTGCCCTACAGGTCAATGAGCTACTTCACAGCAGAACTTAGACATAAAAAAAAAAATCACAACTCACAACTAATCAAAAGGATCTGAGACTTTATGCAAGGTGAACTTTGAATTTTCATTAAAGCAATGATCAGGTGAGCCTCGAGAAGAAAAAAGAACAAAGTCATATGTAATAAGCCTGCTGGCCATCTTCACTCCTACTCCAGCACAATAACTCCAGAGACTTACATCTGTTCCATTTTGAGATGATGCAACACACAAAATACTCCTTTTCTTTGAATAAGAAAACACAGCAGCATTTTATGACATGTGAAGTCTTGAATAAAGTATTCTCAGTAGATCTGCAATATATGCACTAAAACAATGGCGGAGATTACAATTTAAAAATAAACATGCCATTTGCTATGTGTCCTAATAGTATTTTTATTTGGAAGCATGTGGATTTAGGGAGGCATTGGAGTGTAGATATTATACCATCTGGTTTTCTTCAACATAGTAATAAAAGGAGACTAGTTGGTAAGAAGACCCTGTAGCATGAGGCTAGATCTCCAGAGACACAGGAATTAAAAAAATTGAAGAAAGAAAACAGAAAACAAAAAGACCCATAACCCCCAAATTCTATGTGATGGAGCATTTGGAAACCTAGTGCTGGGAACCAGGAACTCCTTTGACTAACACATGTTAACATGAGGACTGGGCCTGAGTGAAACCTGCAGAGTTTCTTTAAATCTTTATCTGTGAGACTATAATCCATGGTGGGGGGTCAATAAATTAATGGCTATGATCCAATTTCGCCAGCTGCCTGCTTTTGTAAATAAATGTTCTTAGAAGACAGCCAAGCTGACTGTCTCTAGCTGCAACCTGGTCCAACCTGGTCCAACAGCAACATTAAGAATCGGCAACAGGAGTTTTTGTCTTGGATTGCAAAACCCTGAGAGGAATATTTTATGTCCCTTTAGAATAAAACTTTGCCAAGTTCTCATCTGTGAACTAGAAATTATTTGGTAAGTGTTTGGTACATGGTAGCTGTTGTCATGGAATCAGTCATTACTCAAGTAAGGAGCTGATGTGCTGGAAGCCAGGAGTTAAGCTTATTTTCAATTGTAAAATCCAAATCAGGTGAAAGTATCTCAGGAGAAGCTCTCCCACAAAGGGTTTCACTTGGGAGACACTAAAGACTTTCAAGTGGTTCTTCATGGTAAATTGGCCCAAGGCAAGTGCTATTAAAGGAAACTAATATTTCATTTCTCACCAAATGGGGGAGGGGAATCTCAAGAGTGACAGCATACTCAGACACCAGGGAAATGGACATATATGGCCGATGGGAGCAATAGTGCTTACTAAAGAGGGGAATTTGGGATTTGGTGTGCTTACCAGTATTCTGTGTGGATTTGCTCACTCATTGTACCAATGAGTCTATCCTCAAGATATTTGGCAAAATATAGATGTGTGTAAGGCTACTCATGGTAGTCTTTTGATGTGTGTGTGTGTGTGTGTGTGTGTGTGTGTGTGTGTGTGTGTGTGTGATTGTGTTGCTTGTCAACTTGACAGAATTCATACTCATTTAGGAAAATAGTTTCTAGCTATGGCTATGATTAAGTATGTTCATTGGGTTGACTAAGACTGGGCAACACTATCCTGTGGGCCCTCAGTCATGGCCTGAATAAAACAAAGAAACCAAGTGGACACAGTCATTTCTTCTCCTCTTTAATGACTGTAGATCCCTTGTGGCCAGATGGCTCAAGCACCTGCGGCTTTGACTTCTCCAGAAGAGACTATTTCTTGAACCATAAGATAGAATAACTACATTTTGTTTTAAATTGCTTAGGTTGAAGCATTTTATTACAGACAAGGAAACTGAGACAATCTCCAAGAGTAAAAGGTCTGACAATATTAGATATTCCAAGATTAGCTTAGCCACTGGAGTTCTACCAGCCCATAAACAACATTTTGCATATTACCATTTAGAGAGAGGAAAACAATTTCAAATAGCCCCAGTTTACAGTCCTTCAATCATACATATCAACGAAAAATTAAACTAATATCTGCAAGTCTGGAAAGTGCATCTTTCAGTCTGATTATTACTGTCTTGTTCATATTATCTTGAAAATAAAATATGCATTTTGAAATGAGCCAAACAAATTTAATAGTCAATATCTACAGTGAAAAAGGTGAAAGCCAACAATCAGGAAACTTTAAACCTTCTAAAGGCCCCGATTAAGTTAAAAATACTCTAAATTTAGCATTTACTTTTCTTAGAAAGTATGTTTACTACCTCCAGGACCCAGAATCAATGATAGCCCATCTCTAGAATTCAAATGAGGTTTCAAAGAACCATTCCTCAGGAGAGATATAAAGCTTTTAGGGGAACAGATGAACATGATCTGGTCCAACATGGGACAGCTCATTATGACAGAAACCATGAAGCTCAACAAATATGTCAGAAGGACAGAAAGATGATGTGGAACTGTTCCCAAATGCTAACAGGACATAGTAGGTAAAACAAGAGCATATACACCCTTCCAGAAAGACCCATAACACTTAGTGTTCTCTACTCTCTAAGACAATTGACAGGTCCAGTTTCTCCAAAGGTCAGTGGTAAAGAGAAGAAGGAAGGCTGTGGGCCACTCAACTAAATAAAGAAGTTATCCCAAGCAAGCAAAGCACCATTTTTCATGGGATCAGGAGGTTTAAATATTGAGTGGGGCTCAGTGATCCTAAGACTCACTAATGTTTGCAGCTTTAGGAATGGCAACAGTGTTATAGTTCTGGGAGAAAATATCCCTTTGCTTCTTCAGAGATGAATGTTGACAGACACAGGAGAAATTAAAACAATGCTAGAGACTTCCTTTAATATGTTTGAGGGGGAGGGGGAGAGACAAGAGACAGAAGATGTAGAAAAAATGGCTAGTCTTACTGAAGCTGAGTGCTGGAGATAGTATGTCTACTTTTCTATTTTCCCTACTTTGGGTGTGCCTAAAACTTTTCATAACTTGATAGAATAATCAAAAAGAAGATGGTGTGGCAGAGACTCCATACTCTATAGAGTTGGCCATCCCTTCCTAATATTCTTCCACTCAACCTTTCTGATATCCTTAGGAGCTAACTATAAGAAATTACAAGAGACTAAACTGTGATGGTACTGGTAGAGGAGACGTGGGTATCGGGAAATAGACCAATCCTTCCAATCTTCTTATGAAAATGGCAAAGCTGATGCTGTCACTCACAGGGGGCCGGGTGAGGATTGTCTTCTATCACTACTGAAAAACGTGAAGTATTTTAAGTACTTTATTATTTCCTCTGTATGTTTTAAGCACTCTGTGGATTTGATCCATTGAATTTTAAATAAAATGATCTAGTAAAAATAATTTTGAGATAATATAAAATTATTTCTCTCTTAGTATATCCATACTAAAAGTTTTATGTTGGATGTCACATGCCCCTGGGAGAAAGCCATTTGCTCTGCCCCCTCCAACTTCAAGGTCAGGTGGCTCAAAGGACCAGCACCATGCAGATACTGCAGCCACCTTCTGGAAGTCAATGGGAGTCATCTCCCTGTGTTTTGGGGAGGTGCAGATGTGGAAATGTTTAGGAGCAGGTGACAGGATCTCAGCATTATCTTAGAGCTGGTCAGATGTAGCTGTGTTAACAATTGTGAGTAATCAATAGAAATGCAATTGTATTTGTATTAAAACGAGGGTCGACTTTGCCTATTATAACTCTTAGTTACAGAGCTAATTTTTCAGTGTTCTGTAGTTAAAGAAATGTCCACACATCAATGTTCAAGATTTTCTTTACCTCCCTCTTTATAGACGTGGGAGTTTTATTTGTATTTTGTGTTTTTTAAAAACAAGTTTCCTTGTGACCCAGAATAGCCCCGAACTTACCATGTAGCATGGCAGACCTTTAGCTGCCAATCTTCCTGCCTCCATCTCTGAAGTATTAAAATTACTAGGCAAGGATTTTTATAAAATACAGCACTAACTTCACAAAGACAGTGTGGCTCAGAGACATAAAGTAACATCATTTTCAAGGTCACCAAGTCACAGCAGCCAGGGCAAGACTATTGATTCACAATGATAAAACCACTGAGAATAAAATGGGACAGCAGTGGCTAAATGTGCTAACCCCTGCTTACCTTTCAAAGCCAATCTGCCGGAAGGTCTTTTCCCACGTAGAGCCTGCAAAGTAAGGAGACCAGAGTCAGCACAGTCATGTGACAGCATTGTCACTCTGGTGCTTTACCCTTTGGTGAATCTTCTTCTCCCCTCAATGTCATCTCTGTCATATCCAGTCTACAGATGGCCTTTGTGTATAGTAATTAAACTCATCATATAGTCATTATCCTTTTCTAATGCAAATGTCTGAAGTCCTCACTTCCGGCTGTAGTTCAGTTAAATTCAATGCTACATCATACAGCACCAGGGTTTATCTCTCCCATCGAATTGTACTTTTGTACTTCTCCACTCCCTCCGACAGACTCTCAGCGTCTAGTAGCCACCATCTTGCTCTTCTTTCACGAGATGAGTTTTTCTGGATGCATCAAATGTTACAAAAGCAAAATCAGACAAATGGGATTGCGTCAGACCGAAGTTTGCAAGCAACAACAATCCAGACATCTCAGTTGAGAAAAATGTTGAGCCCCAGTCTCATTAAAAATAACAAAACGGGGGCCTGGAAGATGGCTGAGACCTTACCACAAAAGTGCTCACTCCCATTTACTATTCTAGTAGACACTGCATGTGCTGAAGGTAAGGGTTTGTGACAATCCATAGTATTTTTACATTTCTATTTTAGTCACTATGGCAAGTGGTCCCCTAACTGGCCCTCAGTTTGTAAGTTGTGTGTTTACCAGCCAATAACCGAAAAAGATTGCTTTAGGTTGTTTACTGATGGATTATTCTGAAAACACAAGTGGAGTATTCAGCCTTGAGTCTCCAGAGGCTGCTAAAATGTTCAGAAACCCAAAGAAACTATGTTGGTGAGGATGTTACTTTTTTTTTTTTTTTTTTTTTTGAGTATTTGGTCTCAAATACTTTAATCTCCAAATTGCTACAGATGTCCAGGGGACAGGTGACCTTCCTGGAGGACAGGAGATTACACAGGACTAAACGACCCCAGGGGTTGTCTGGACTAATCTTAAGAGAGACTGAATTTGTCTTGAGAGACCATTAAGACAGTGCTTTACCAGAAGGCCAGATCTATGTTAACTGGTCACAATGGAGTGTTTTAGATAGTTTTAAAAATGCACAACGGAAGACTAAGTTTCGGGGATGAATGACATACTGACTTAGGTGAAATTCAGATGTATTTTCCGGAATGACATCACTGGGACACTGCTGAATTCCAGTTTGCTTTGTGAGTGGCACTTACATCTAAGCAGGCCAGGAATTTCTCTTGGCCTCCAGCCTGCATATAAATATCTTCCATTCTGTGAATGTCATGCAAGACAATGGAGGATTCCTTTCTGAGGAATTCTTTGAAGAAAATGACCTACTCCAGAGGTCCTACCAGTCAGACAATGGTGAGGAATACATGCCGCTTAATAGCAGTCAGTGTTAAAGCTTGTCACTGCCTCGAACACATTACAGGAATGTTGATTCCTGTCTGAGGGTGAAGCTGATAGTCAGGAGCAGACTGGGGTGGGTAGCAGCAAGGTGAGTCAAGAGGGCTTGATGATATTCTTCCAAAATAGTGCAATTTCTCTCTATTTTTACTGTTTTTATATATCTTCTTGATGTACTGTCAGTGTTTTTTTCTAAGAAAATCATTTTGCCTGATTGATTTAACTCATTGCCAATGTAAAATAAAATGCAAATGATGTTGAGCATGTAGCTTTCAGTAAGAAATAGGCCCTAGTTCCTATTTCCAGAAGTGTAAACTTCATCAAACAGGCACGATAAGGCCGTGAGCTTAAAGCTCAAGCTGTCTGGTACAGCTTGGGATAAATGTGGTTAAGCCACTGGTCCACGCATCATGGGGACAGTAGAAGGCCGTCTGTCTGTTCTGAAGTATCTCAATGTCCTTCACAGGTTCATCCACCTTTGCTGCTGGTACTGGCTCACCATCTGCATGCGGTAGTAATGGGTCTGGATACATTAACATATGGTTTCTGCCCTTAAGCCCCAACTACATTAGAGGTTTGGGTTTCCATGTCCTTGGTGAGCACTTAGTCATGATAAAACAAGAATTTCTCAATAAATGAAACAGACATACCCAGATCCTTTGGCACAGAGAATATTTTTGGCAGCTCATTATGCAGTTGCTGAAGAATTCTTTTAAAGCCATTAGCCATGCTCTACAGCGGTAAACTGATATTATTCCCCTTTGCCAGAGCAGCCCCACATGTCAAAAACAGCAGAGAAAACAAAAGCACATGGCCAGCTTCCTCAACTGAACACTTTTCAAATGAGATTTACAGGGGTCCCTCACCTGTGGTTTTCCATAGTATAGTACCAGGAACCCACAGTCATCTGTGGTCTGAAATATTAAATGGAAAATTCCAGAAATCAATGGCTCACAAGTTTTAAATGCCTTTCATTACAGTGATTGCCATAATTATTCTATTTTACGAGCTGTTATTGTCACTGACCTTATTGAGTCTTGTGTAGAAATAACACATTATAAGTGTGTATATAAGAAAAAACACAGACATCTTAGGGTTTTTTGTTATTCTCGACTTAGCATCCACTGGGAGTCTTAGGACAAGTCCCCATGGGTAAGGAGGGTCATTGTACCTTACAGAAGTCTAAAACAGGCCCTATTCTCTGGAAGAAGGAAAACCACAGAAAGAAACTGTTAACATACAGGAAGAGATAAATTCACATCAGAGTGTACTTTTTCCCCAATCTTGGGTGGGGTACATAGAAATCATGAATTATGATTCTTCACTTTTTAAGACTGCCCATTAGTGCACTAACATCCTAGTCCCCAGAATTGTGCTCTAGAGCCAAATATGGTAGAGTATGGAGGGAGTCAAGCTGGAGTCTAACACCATTCCCTTGAGAAGGAAGTTCCCATATCTGGCCTGAGTACTCCCTAGGTGATGAGACTTCGTAACACATCTAAGACCTCTTAGCACTGACTCTTGGGAGGCAGCTCCTAGAGAAAACAATCACACTGTCTACCCAAAGAATACTTAGCAACTGCTCCTTTCACGAAAAGAAAGTTGGACCTATTGCTTCTCATCCTATAGCTCTGCCTGCTTATTAGCTTCTTAAAAATTACATTGATTTATTTGTGTGTCTGTGTGTGTTTGTGGGGAGGGGCATGTGTACACCATAGTTCAAGTGTGAAGGTCAGTGAACAACTTGTGGAGTTGGGTAACTCCTTCTATCATGTAGATGCTGGGAATTAAACTCCTGTCACAGGCTTACTGCAATAGATTTTTCCTGTCTATTTTTTTTAACCAGCCCATTATTAGTAAAAGTTTATTGTTTTCAACATGGATTATTTTCATGCAGTATACTTTAATTAAGGTTCCCCATCCTCAACTTCTTCCAGATCCGCTCCACTCACCCAAATCTACAGCCTTTCTCTCTGTCTCTGTCTCTGTATCTCTGTCTCTCTTTCTCTCTTGCTCTCACTCTCTTGCTCTTGCTCTCTCTCCCTCCTTCCCTCCCTCCCTCCCTCCATTTCTTTCTTTCTTCCAAATACAAACATCTAAAACAACAACAACACTAAACTAAAAACAAAACAAAATAAGCAAATGAGGGGGGCAAAGAAAAAGCACAAGAAACACAAAGCTGTGGCACACACACACATTTGCACACAAAGAAATCCCACAAAAATAATAGGTACCTGTAAGGTTTAAAACAAACTGAAACAAAATGCCCAGAAGAAGCCTTGTAAAAGAAAGAAGAAAAGCTTCCCAGTTTTGTATTGGCTACCTACTGCTGGGCCTGGGGCTTCCCCCTGTATCTCCAGTGAGAAACCATTGGAAATTAAATCTTTCCTTTGCGAGTAGTTATCAATTGGAAATAGCTTCTGAGTTAGGGATGGGGATTTGTGTCCACCTTTTGTCTCAGCACTGGGATGCCATCTGGTATAGACCAGTGCAGGCTTTGGGTATGCTGTCACAGTCTCTGTGAGTCATGACTTGATATGTCCGTCAGTCCTGCTGTGTTTAGAAGGCCTTGTTTCCTTAGTGTCCTCTATCCCCGCTGACTCTCACAGTCTTTCCACCCTCTCTTCCACAGAGGTCCCTGAACCCTAAGGTGAGAGACTTGAGGAAGACATCCCATTTAGGGCTGAGTGTTGTGAGGTCTCTCACTCTCTGCACATTGTCTGGCTGTGGGTCTCTTTATTTGTCCTCATCTGCGTCTCTGCTGATGGCTGTGCAAGGCCCGAATCTGTGAGTATATCGTAGGACTGAGTTAGGAGACATTTTATTGTGCCTTTACTTGATGGTTAACCTCTGATTTGAAATGAAGTTCTTTAAAGTGCCTTCATTATTAGCTGTATAGTCTTTGTTTTCCTCTGAGTTAACAAAAGACATGTTTACATTATTAAACCCAGACAAAGTACTTGTCTTATGTGTGTTAACTAAGTAAATTCCCTTGAACACCCACTGAAACCAGTACTGTCATTCTCTCCTACCTTTAGGTAAGAAAACAGAGGCTCGGGCTACTGTCAACTTCACCCTACCTTGTCAAGTGTCAGGACCTATATTCAGGTCTCGCTTTATTTAACAGCTTGGGTGTTTGTTCCAAAACCCACATGATGAAGTCCCATTAATGGCTTCAGTAGCTAGCAAAACAGAGAGTCCGCAGCTGGCACCTCATTTTCCCTCACAATGTGAGGGGTCCTTCATGCTAAGATGCAGCCGAAGGCTCTCAGCAGAGGCTGCGCCATGCCACGCCATCCGACTTCCCAAGCTGCAGAGGTGGGAGCTGTTTCTGCATCTGTTCTTTATATTCCTAGTCGGTAGCATTCAGTTGTAGATATGGCTTTGTCTTCGTTCCCTTTTTCTATCACTCTCTCCATCTGATCTGCCTGTACGTATGGGGCTCAGTCTTCTATCCTACTTTGCTCTCTGGACCAGAACATTAATCTTAGAAGTATAGAAGTGGCTAAGTTGCAACTATCTCTCCTCAATCCTGTGAGTTTCCTGGATTTCGTTAAATACTAAAAGTTTCAACCGTATAAATACATGTCAGTAAAACATCAAATATGGACATGTGGTCCATATAAGCTGGAGCCAGGCTGAGCATATCCCCCCCTCCCATCTTTCTTTGTTTCTGGTTTTCTGTGCTGTCAGTTTGAAGCTCTAGAATTTTACTGGCAGAGAGGCATGATCCACCTAATGACCACTCTATTTCTGCTTCTCTGTTTCCTCAGAGAAGAAGTCACTCACAGGTCTTGTTCTTTGATGTGGTGATCAGAGGATCTCCATACAATATTATTTTTCCATAAGCATTACTGTCAGAAAATGAAGATTCTCCATCTTTGAATCACTGGGAGCTCCCTTCATCACCGTGTCTCCTTGGTGATTCTTTCCGTCTGTCATTCTTCCAATCAATATCCTACTCAAACTATAGAGAAAAGTAACGGTTTCCCTCATACTTTCAGAATGTAACAACAACAATTTAAAAAGTGTTCGCAAAGCATAGAGAGCATATCTTTCTTCTAGTTGGATGTTTTTATACCAAGTGTGTCTCAGACCCTGAAGTCATTTGAACTTACGCCTGTCTCTGCTCTTTTGAAATAACTAGCAGAAAAGGAGCAATAATCCACAAAGTGATGGCTTTTGCCATCACATTCCTATAAAACAGGAGTATTTTCATATACCATAGGCGCTTCCAGGCAGGCAGACATGCCACCTGGCATAGCATTTAGTGAGAAAGCTCTCAAGTACCAGAAAATTATTCACATACAGTCTCTGCCAGAGGCTTCATTTACATCATTTTTTTTTAACTCTTGAAAGGAAAGGATTTTCAAACCTAGTTTAAAAAGAAAGTCATGATGAACCACGAATAGAATACGGAATTGTAAGAGAAGTAGCATCCTCGTTCATTTGACCAGTAGTGACATTCAAAGTATTCTAGAACGAGATACAAATCCCCTCATTAAATAATGGATTAAACGTAATCTTTGACTTCTGGTTTAAAAAAGTAATTGGACAAGAAGTTTGAAATGTGTCCCATTGTGGTAGTTATAGACATATGGAAAGCAGTGTGTGCATATGTGTGTGCACATGCACATAATTTTTTCAAGAATCATGGAACTTTTACCAGCACATCAATCTCACTGACCTATGCTGCTCATATTCTGTAGTCTCTGTATGTCTTCCATAGAAACCAAGTAAACGCACTGCCGTTAAAGAATGTTCAAACATACTTCTTCCCTTTCTTCTCTTTCTTTCTCTAATTTAGAAACACCAACTTTATTATAAGGAGCCGATCCAAATACTCTGTGCGCATAGATGCTTTGCTTTGAGGAAACCACACATGTTTCACATCAACATCATCATCACCCTTTCTTCCCCTGACCTCCCCTCTTCACTGCCTTTCCACAGCCAATCACATGCCTGTACATAATTAGGCGAGAGGGGAACAATATGTTTGGGAATTGATGGGCAGGGAGGACCCCCATGGGATTGCATCTTTAGAGAAGTAGTGGACTGGCCAAATAAAGAAGTTATAGGAATAGTTATGAGCTGACAATTCCTGGAACCTCTCCCACATGAACAATGGAAACAACCTTAAAAAGCAATAAATACAAGAGTTTTAAGACATAATTTAGATGCACCAGCCAGTATGTAACTTGCATGTTTATGTGGACACAGAACACGAGAAACCTAGACATACAGTCCTTCTGCCATTAAGAAAATTGCAGTTGACAGATATGTCGCAATCTATTCAAGCCCCTGATGTTCCCATGACTTTCTTTGAGTCAACTTCAGCCAGAATGTTTACATTTCTTTTATCACAAGATGGTCAAAAATAGAATCTGGAGAAACCTCACAACATTTAAAAAGCAAGTCCAGAGGAGAAACTCAGATACTAAAAGAAAGGCACAGGAAGGTTTTCAGGAATGAGTGATTGAGTTTAGGGAGAGCTGCTGATATCTCTGGGGTCTCTGGTGAGAAATCAGTGACTCAGAGAAAAGATGTTTAAGCAGAGACCAGGAACTGGTCCTCTGGTAGAGCATCTTCTAGTAAAACACCTGGATCCTGGGTTCCATCCTCTATGCTTCTAAATGAAACAAAGAAAATTTCAGCGGAATGATGGGGATTGTGGTGCAAAGTTGAAAGCAGGAATGAGCAGAGTTCTGCTTTTAAGGTCAGGTTCAACAGAGGTGTCAAGGGGTGATGGACCAAGCGGGAGTTGGTGGGACCACTGCAATATGAGCAGAAATGATGGCTAATGTGGTCCTTCAACCATAGAATGTGAGCACCCTTCCTGATCAAAAGGAATGCAGAAGGCTGAGCAGAGGTTGGTGAGCCAGAGATGAAGGGAAGTCCCAATTTCTCATCAGTAGAGAGGTCAGACTTGTCATGGGCAGAGGGGTATGCTTTAGATAAAGAAAACTGGAAAGATGGTTATAGTAACACATATACAATACTGTAAATGCAAGGGATGAACAGGGAGCTGAGACCATTAATGCAGAACAATGAGCTGTGATATATGAAAAAGGTTCGTGCTGGATTACATATTTGAACAAATGTTGTTATGCATAATGTACATGCTGGTCACTCTTTGCAGAGAACCGCGATATATAAAAAAAAAGAACATTAGGCAAGAGTAAGTCGCATTTCAGGTAATATAGAAGTGTCTTAAGAATTTCTTAGGGCCAGGCTGTTTCTGCAAGGCCTCCATTGTACACTCTAAAATCTACCTTAAAAAAAAATAACCAAAAAAATTCTGACATCCATTTGTAGATTTGCCTTCTGCCTGTTTCTAATCAAAGTTAACTCCAGAAGACATTTCCAGTAACTATAAGTCTACTTATTTCAAAGCCAGGTGCATGGGAGTTTGATAAGTCTCTCAAGTATTACACATGTTCAGAAAACTGACCTCGGGCTTTTAGTACACTTACCATATGGTGTCTGAGTTCTCAAGTAGACTTGGGATTCTAAGGTTCCTGCATGAGACTCTACTGTGCTTGTGTGAACTCCTTGAGATGATGTTGATAAAACTGAGATGAAATAGAAAATAACTGGGCAATGAACTTAGTCGATGAGAATCACCAGACACTGCAAATTATAACCTTTCCCTGACTGTTCTTCTTTGCTGGTGTACTTTCAGGAATGCAAGCAAGGAACTTATCAGCAACCTTGACTTTGTCTAGCTTATTAGAGGAAGGGCTGGATCCAGGGAGAGCCGTTGTAGAGAAGTCTTTATGACAAACATCAGGAGCCTTGCAGTATTGATCTTGTATGACACAACATCTTAAGAGTTAATATTTAATTCACATGTGCTTAATTTTTAGGTCCCAATATGAAGCTTTTCGGAGGGCATTAGTGACGTAGCTTTCATTGCTCCCCTTGCTACTTTGTGGCTGCATATATCCTAAGTCAATTACAAACGAGAAGTTGATAGCTTCTATATTGGTTCCAGCAATCACTGAAAGTCTTTAATGAAGTAAGTACCTGGAATTCTGGCAGGGTGGATGACAATGATTTAGCTCTTGTGGCAAAATGATTTTAGCTTTGGATCAGTGTGTCCACACCTTGCTTTGAGTCAGTTATCACATTGAGACACACTCTACAGGTCCACGGGTTGGTTGATCAACTCCAGGAGGAAATCAATGCAACTATAATGTCTTTGCACAACTACAATGAAAATGTCCATGTCATCTTTCGCATAATGTAGGCTACAGTTTAAAAGCCAAAAATCCAAGATTCTTGGCTAGGGTGGCTTTTTAAAATCTTATTATTTGTGTGCATGTATGTTACTTCTGTGAGTGAATGCCATGTGTGTTCTGAAAGCCATGAAGGCCAGAGAAGGGTATCAAATTCCCTGGAGCTGAAATTACAGGTGATTGTGAACCACTCAGTGTAGGTTCTAGGAACCAAACATAAACCCTGTGCAAAAACTGCAGGCGCTTTTAATAGCTGAGCAATTCTCCAGCCCCCTTAGCTAGTATTATTTAAAGACTTGTTAATTTTTATTTTATATGAAGGTTTTGCTTGCATGACTGTAAATGCACTGCATATGCCCCTGGTGCCTATGGGGAATAGAAGAAGGAGCCAGATCTCCTGGAACTAGAGTTAAAGACAGTTACATACTGTCATACGGGTGCTGGAAACTGAACCCTGCGGTTCTGGAAAAGCATCAAGTGCTCTTAATCACCGAGCTATTTCTCTAGCTCTCGGCTAGAGCTGTAAGTGAATAATAGCATTGCAATATGGTCAGTGATCCACAACCTAAGGGCAATAATTGTTCAAGATAACTACAGCCTCATTTCCTCTCTTAACCCCTGCATTCTAATGCAAACAGACACATGATGCACACACATACACCACACACACACACACACACACACACACACACACACACCACTTATCAAGCCATTTATTATCAAGGCTTATATTTAAAATGTCCCAGTAGCTCTGCTACTTTTCTGTGTGTGCCAATGGAGGAAACACTGGGGCAATGAGCAGAGGTAAGGTCGGCCAGCGTGCCTGAGAGAACAATCCTATCTGGCCAATCCAAGCACACCTCCACTCTCTTGAGAGAAGAAGAAAACAAAATATAACTATTTCCCCTTCTCTTGTCTGCACACTCTGTGGAGCTCTGAGTTTCAGTGGAGGGGTCTTAGGTTTTGATCAGGCGATGATATCCTCCCTAACATCCCTTCTGGCAGTTCCCAAAGTAAAACAATTGTCTAGTATGATTTTTGTTTATATGAGGCAAAAAATCCAAAGCACATGTCACATGTGTTTGGAGCAACACAGGAGAAACTGACATCCTCAATATCATGAAAACAAACAAACACAAGCACAATTTTGACTTGGAAATAGCACTTAAATTTTTGCTTTCTCCACATATGAGTCAAATCAGACAGAACACCAAGGTGCTGTTGTAAAAAATGGAGGTGCCAGGTGCTTTACAGTTCTTCACTTTTAATGCAATCGATAATAGCCAATCAATGTATTAATTAATTGAATGTAAAAATTCCATCTTGTTTTATGTTATACTTTTAAACAATGTGATTTCAAGGATTGTATTTGTATTGGGAACACTGCCTATTTCTCTGTCTAATTCTCAATGATTTTAATTAGCTTTGCTGGTAGGAGTTAGCTATCATTACTGAATGAAAAGTCAAGGACTATTGGGCAGCCACAAAAAGAATGCAAGGTCATTTGCTGTGAATAAACATGGTTATCATTTTGCAGGGAAATACATCAAAACACAGGAAGACAAACTCCTATGATCTCACTCATATGTGGAAACTCAACAAGTAGAGGTCATAGAAACAGAGGGCAGGAGAATGGTTCCAAGATGGGGAAAGAGGAGAGAGAAGCAGGGATGGAGTGTCCGGTTAAGAGGATAGCCACAGTCAACAATATTGCATCGTATAATTCATGGAAACACAGATTATTAGGGAAGAGGTCATTGTAATAACCAGGCTACATATGTACACACATACTACATACATAATACATACATACACACACATACATAGGTAGATGCATACAAGAGATGAATAATGGATAAATGAAGATAAAAGTCAAAATACAATAGTTTATACAAAAAGAAGTTCCTGTATGTTAGTAATTATTCTCCTCCCTGCTTCTCTCTCTCCCACAGACTTAGGGAGAGAGTGGACTACAATCTGAATTGACCTTTTTGACATCCTTCATTCATTCTCAGCCATACTCACAGCTCAGGTTGGCTTGGTGGCTTCTTTGCAGTATGGATTTCTACCCTTCAATCACCAGGACGTCTTTCCTAGCCAGCTTCCCTCTGTGGATCAATTTACTTGCCCATCTGAGTCAGGGAATGGGCACCATCCACCTTTCAGGGCTGGGGGCACCTGCTTGCTGGCTTCCCTAAAGCTAAATGTGCTAGAGTCAGGCAGGTATTTTAGGTCTTTGCAATTTGGCTCTGGGAATCCATTCTTATAGTCTAGACTCACCTATAGTCAGAGTCCTGACCACACACATATCCCTAGATCCTAAACACCAATCCTTTCCCATTGGGTTTCTGTTTGTTACTCATTTGTGGTGCATCAATACGGTTTAATGTTTGCTCTTGACTATTAGCTCGACAAGAGAGTCTTAGTGGGTAATTGGCTACATCAGGTTGACCTTCGGACATGTCTGTGAGAATCGTCTTGACTATATAAGTTGAAGTGAGATCCCCTTCCCCACCAAATGTGGATCACATCATTCTTGGTGTTGGGGGTCTAGAGTGTGTAGGAGCAAAGACGTTAATCTTAACAGTAGTAAGCATTTACACGTTCATCCTCTCTCTTCACTGTGACTGTGGTCAGCTGCTTTTAAATTCTTATCGTCCTGACTTTGCTGCCACAGTGAACCTGGAACTGAGCTAAAACAGTTTTCTCCCTTAAGTTGTTATTTGTCACAGTGTTCTGTCACAGCAACTGGACTTACTTCTCACGACTGTAACTGCAGGTGACATGCTCAGTCAACCAGGAAAATAGCCTCAAGTAGAAGGCTGAAAACCTGGTCCCAGCAAATGAAGTACAGACAAAAATATGGGCCAAAAAGTGTAGCCGTCTGTAAGCCTTAAAAACCAGACTCCACTGTGGGCTAAGTTGTGCATCAATCCTTCTGGTCCTCCACTGTGATGAATTCCAACAGGGACAAACTGACAGCAGGAGTTGTTGAAAGAAGACTCATGAGTCACTTTCTTCATGTTCAGTAACCCACCTTCATCCCTACCCTGTCTCTCCAGGACCTTCCTGAAGACCTGCCCAGCCAGCAGAAAGGCAAGCATTACCAGTCAACAGTTGTTGACTATGTTTATCTGAGAAGCTGGCTCTCAGCTGACCAGAAGTGTAGTGAAAGGAACACTGATGAATGAGTCCTTTCTCTAGGGCAGCGGTCCTCAACCTTCCTAATGCTGCAGCCCTTTAATACAGTTCCTCATATTGTGGTGACCTTCAACCATACAATTATTTCCATTGCTGCTTCATATCTGCAATTTTGCTACTGTTGTGGATCGCAACGTAAACATTTTGGGACATAGAGGTTTGCCAAGGGGGTCACGACCCACACAGGCTGTGAACTGCTATCCTGGACCCTTTTCGGCACACAACTTGGAAACAGCACAGAACAAAGGGTAAGCACCCCTGTTTCCCATGGCTGTGGTGGTCTACTCAGGTCACTGGAGAAGTGGAGGCAGGAGGAACAGCTGAGCCCAGGAATTCAAAGACTGACCTTCTGTCTCAGTTAAAACAGAAGGAGAAAGGGAAAGCAAGCAGGAGGGGAGAAGAGATTTTACTCCTCGACATACAACTCTCTTCCAACCTGTTTGTGTGAAAGGGACACCAGCATTTGTATTTTGCTATTTTTCACTTAGGAGTCAGAAGGAAGGAGGAGCTTTGCACTGGCCATGGGGTCAAACACACAGGCAAAAGAGGCAGGCTCCACACTTCCTGGATGCCTTTCCTTTGTTTCCTTACATTGTTGGCCCCAAAACCATCCATGCAGGACTCTGATTCATGCACAGGAACCTGAAGTGGGCTAGAGAAGGCAACAAGGGGAAAGCAGTATCCAGCCCTTTCTTAGGGAATGGGCTACCTGTGGAGTAGCCAAAGATGTGGAGGCTGCCCTTAGGTCATCGGAGCCTCGCTGAGGTAACATAGTTTGCAACGGAGAAGCTGTTCCTCTAGGACCACACTTTTTACCGATAAATACAGGGAAGATTACATTCGCACAGAAGAATGTCTGAGTAATCTCTTGGCACACAGCAGGAGCCCTGGGATTTAAATCTGAAGCAGCTCAGAATCAATATTCACCGAAAGACTGAACCATGCTTCCAAATGACTTTTAAGAAGCCTACCCGTACACAGTGAATATTTTCAAACACGAGGTATTAAGTAGACACAAGAAGGAAGGTAAGGTTCCTCTTCCTCTAGACTTGCAGCAGACACCACCTACGGCACACAGGCATTTGAACATTGAACAACGGAGCTCTCTTTACTTCATCCCCCACCCCCCACCCCGTATGCTTCAGAGCCCAGCAAAGACACAAAACTGCATCTTTGGGGGCATAAAATGCTTACAAAGAGGAGATTTTCCCAAACCCTAGAACAGACATGGAGATTAATGCATTTAGTTGATGGAAGATTAACACCTGCATGAACATGTAACTCAGTAATAGGAACATTACTCCCTCTGCCTTTCCAATCTGACACTACACGGAAGCAATCATGGCCATTCGAGCTAAGGCCATTAGGGAGAGCTGGGACAAATTCTTTGGTTTTAAAACCAGTAACCATGTTTTCCCATCATAGACAGGGAGAGGGGAAGTTGGACTGAGAGGAAAATCCCAGAGGCCTTCAAATCGAAGATCACTGGGGAATTCCAACTTGGGTCTAGTGGAGCATAACACAAAACCAAATAAGCTCTTCCCACCCCTGCCTGCCAGACAGCGTCTTAAAAAGAGAAACAGAGGCAGAACACTCCATTCTGAGCAGAGCAGGCTGCTGATGTTGATGCTTTGGGGTAGTAACTGTGCATACCCAACACTAGATCCCTCTCTCCTGTTCTGAAAGGAGGGGGCAACATTTTACTTCCTGCCTTTAGCCCCCAATACTCATCGGTCCCAAATAAAGCAAATGAAAAGGTTTGCTGTTCTGAATAAATGTCCTAAGAATGGAAGACACGACTTAGTCACGCATGTCTCGGGTCTTCGTCCCCTCTCGGCGTATTCTTCAAATCTGTTTTAAGCCTAACAGCTTTTCCTGGATCCAGCCAAAAGTCCCTCTTATTTATTAGTGACCTAAGGAGATTTGTGACTCCCTTCTTTGAAGCAGTTACTCTCCCCATTTTCCTGGCTAGCATGTGTTTTTCTGGGTTATAACTCAGAGCACATGGGGTCGGCCTTCAAGGGGGGAGAAACAGCAAAGGGGAATTCAGAGCCAGGCACGCTATCTCTGAGCCAAACATTTCTCTGGCTCATTAGTGGGGGAAAAATCATTAACGGGACTTCACCTTCCTCCTTGCCTGATGGTTTAATTCAGATGCATGAGCAGGAAGAGGCAGAAAAGGTGCTTTGTCTCTGTGCTCACTCAAAGAGATTTACAACCCCACACTAAGCTTTTGGCTAACTATAGTCTTCCAGTTACTGGTGAAAAGGTATCTGCGCATTGGTCTTTATGCAAACACAGTGCTCAGTGCAGCTGCCGTATAAATCAGAGCACAGAGAGTATCCGTGTATATCAGATGAGCCCAAACATTTGACTCACTACCCGGCTGACATGTAGAACTCAGTGAAAGAGAGAGTGAGCAGACAGCAAATGCCCACAGACACCAAGACATAGCGCTGGATGAATGGATGAATGGATGAATGGAGGTTGCCAAGTGACTGTTGAGTGGGCAGCTTATAGAGCAGGGAGACGCTAGACAGATTGAGTATTCATGCCTTGGGCAACAAAGGCATGATGATATGAGATTTCTTCACACCTCCCAGAAAGTTTCATAATTTAACCCTCGTGGATTAATTCTTCCTGTACTGTTTCCCCCATGGAATTTTCAGATCGTTGATGAGTGAAAACATAAAAACAAAATTGGATAAGAGGAGAATAACCACTCCAGGGAGCTAATAAAAAATTAGTTAAAAAAAAACTCTGATTCAATGGGCAATGTGTCTTGGGTCTCTTGGGCAAGTAGTTCCAGGATGCTTTAGATATTTCTCAGGACTTTTAGTTTAAAATAAATAAAAAACAATTTCCTTAAACCATGACATGATCTCTGTGCCAAGTTGTAGTGATAAAACCAGGAACTTGACACATCAGTCTCCAAAGCTCAAACTTTCAGGAAGCCATGAGAACCTGAGATGTGGAGGGCCACTGAAGGTAAGTGTCCTCATCTCTGTGCAGAGCCACCAATGGCCACTGTCCTCCTCCCCATCCGAGGTACGGATGGTGTTCATGCAGTAACTGCTGCCCTGTTTTCTCTACCTGTGTGTCATCTGGACATCTGAATATTCACGTGTCTATAAGTGCAACAGGATCTGTGGGTTCCTATTTTCAAAGTTTTTTTTTTTTTTTCCTGATGTGCAAGTGATGGACATTCATTTAGATAACTATTAATCCTTTCATAGAAAATTTAACCACTCTTAGTGAGACTTTTTTGTTCTTTTTCTTTCTGTTTGCCCATTCTTCCTCCCTCCCTCCCCCCCACCACCCCCCTGTGTGTGTGTGTGTGTGTGTGTGTGTGTGTGTGTGTGTGTAAGAAGTGATGAAGAGGGAGGGACAAAGAATTCACCTGTCCCGTACACAACAGACTTCTCTTAGCTTCAGGTGCTAAGTCTCTGCCAGGCGCACATCTTCCTAAGAGGTTCAGTGTTTTAACAGCCACAAAGTGTTTCAGTGCATGGCTGCACCTTAATTGAATTTGCTACTTCCTCTGAGTGAACACTTAGGCTATTTCCAATTTTTCTTTCCTCCCTCCCTCTCATACTCTCTCCTTCATTTCTTCCTGGAGGGTGGAAAGAGTCCTCATTGCTGCAGTCCTACTATGTGTCCTTAGATATAACTCACTAATATCAAGGCATCGAGTGTGTTTGGTTGTATTAATAGCTTTTAATATGTGACTCCTGAAAGCTGCATTCATCCTATGATTTGAACCTTTGCCATTTGGAGGCATTTCTTGATCTCTGACCATGAACACAATTCCACAGACTCAACAGACTGTACACATCACATTTTCTTTGGAGAACCTTCACATGTCATGATAAATCCATTAATATGTTCTCCTGTTTGTAACTATGTCTGAAGCAGGTGCCCATGCCAAGCATGTATGTAGGGTCACAATGAGCAAACCATGCCCACGGCTGCCCTTTGGGAGGTGAGTACCTCCCAGTACAGAAGAGATGCTGAGGAGACAAGCAGTCCACTAAGAATTGCAGAAAATTCTAGAAAGCAAATGAAGTAGCCTATGATGGTGAGAACCAGCAAGGGTTTGTATACATAAGAGATAGGTGGGCAAAGACGTTCTAGGAAGCAGGGGTACACGGTGAAACCGTGCAGGCAGAGTGCCCAGCCATTTCTCATTAGAACTCATGACAAAGGTCGGAATGGAGTGGTGGGGGAACTGCAGCCAGGAAATAGGGCGACAAGGCTGGGAGTTGTCAAAATAAGGTTAACTTCACCTGCCCACTTATTTGGTAGGCAAGAACGTCCCATCCCCACTAATATCTTTGACTGCAGTGTTATTGAACAGAACTATTTCTTTGGTAATTTCGCATTACATTTGCTGTTTAAATGTTTTTGAGGTCGGTTAACAGTCACGGTGTCACAGACAGCGGTGGACTCTCCGGGGTGGTACACATCGGCCTGGTGACTTCCGTTAATATTACAGTTGTGAAACCTAAGAAAAAGGACTTTGAAAGCTTCCACCTAGAAAAATGATAAATAAGACAAATACTTTTAACCTGATTCAAACATTGCATAATATTTGTAAGTACGGACATCATGCCACCCCATTAAAATGTACAAATTCTGTTTTTATGTATTTGTTGAACTTTTATGCTAAAATGAATATTTGGAAAATTGTTCTGGAAATTTCTTTGCAGTTTCCTGGTTTTTATCTTTTCTCGTTTTCTATCAGAGTATCACTTATGACTTTTGAAAAATATCTTTAAATTACTAATAAATTCTCTTGTATTTTGCAACATGCTTATGAGCATATTAAATGTTATTTGCCTCCTAAAATATATATGCAGATATGTGTGCATAGTACAGGGTCCCCACTACCACAGAAACAAAATATTTTCCATTTCTTGAAATTTTACATTTTAGATGTAAATTAAATTTCTTTAAACTTTAAATGTTCTGATTTATACAGAACCATGGTCACACAGATGTGTAATATAAAGACTTATTTCATGTTTTGTAATAAAGGTGCAGTAATAAAAGTGAACTCTCCAAAATCTCAAACAATCTCTGCCTATCAAAATGATACATATTGTTGAGGTTTCACCGAATTTTTTTGAAAGAAAAACTGAGTGCTCTTCAAGGAATCATGTTCTACTAATTTCACAGGGTGCACTATTTTCACATGGTGTACTACTATTTTCACATGGTGCACTACTATTTTCACATGGTGCACTACTAACTAGTCTCACATGGTACACTACTATTTTCACATGGTACACTACTCTTTTCACATGGTGCACTACTATGATTGTTCTAGCATATGAGCAGAGAAGGGTAAGCATCTGTATCCCCTGCATCAAAGAGCAGGACTGAGTTCTCACTGCTGAGTCCTGGAACAGAGCAGACTCAGGTCAAAGGCCAAGCCCCAGAGCTGAGTGGGAATCCCAGGTGAGTTCTCAGATTCCAATAACTCTCAAAGCAAGTATACCACAGCGAGAAGTATGAAAAAGGGGGGAATTTGTGATCTGAGTCCCATCCTAAATAAGAAAGAATATCTATTTCAAATTCTGTGTTTTAAAAGGCAGAGATGATAAAGAATTCTGAATGGTTTTCTTTGGTAATTTAGGTCTCTGCACAGACTTATAAATGAGTTTTATACATTAGCAATATCCTCTGTTTGCACACATGTATGTGTGTAAGAGAAAGAGAGGATGAGAGAGGGGAGAGAGAGAAAAGTTGAGAGAGAGAGAGAATGAATGAATGAATGAATGAATGAATGAATGAATGAATGGCAAAGAGCACCAGAAAATAACTATCCAGAATGAGTGGCTTATCCAGACCTCTCACAAGGTACATGCCTTGACAAAGACCCCATTCTTTAACTGATCCAAGGTACCATTTAAAGAAGCAGGGAGTCTTTTTTCTTAAATAACTTTCACGTTTCCTTTATTTGCCTTTTATTTGGTAAGTAGTTGTACAGCTGGAGCTTATAGAAAGTGTGTGACTATAGCATAGGTGGAGGCTTCTAGTTCAAATCTCAGACCCACAAAGTCAACAACAACCATAAACGCAGCTGTATAATACCGTGTCAGGCACTAATCAAAGCTTTATGCATTTTACTTTATTTCCTGTCTATAAGACAGGGAGGATTACTCTATGCATTCTACAGATTTGGGAATTGAGGCCAAAGATTCTCAACTCACTTGGCCAGTGTCCCACGGTATTAAGGAAGAGAGCCAGGATTTCAAGGCAGAATGTGTCTCTAGACTCACCACTACTGGACCTTTACTGCTCTGGTCAAACCACCTGTGCTTGGGTCCTTACCTATTTCTGGTGAAAATAAATAGCTGTTGCTATGGGATTGGAGCTTTCCTGCATCTGAAGTTGGTTGGTAGTGTACTTCTGCCAGGTTGTTACCAGGGAACAGCATGCCCTGTGTTCTCTCAATCATTCCGGCAGTTCCTCAGAAAATTGGACATAGTACTACCTGAAGACCCAACTATTCCACTCCTGGGCATATACACCAAAGATGCTCCAACATATAATAAGGACACATGCTCCACCATGTTCATAGCAGCCTTATTTATAATAGACAGAAGCTGGAAAGAAGCCAGATGTCCTTCAGCAGAGGAATGGATACAGAATGTGTGGTACATTTACACAATGGAGTACTACTCAGCTATTAGAAAAAATGACTTTACGAAATCCATACAAAAATAGATGGAACTAGAGAATATCATCCTAAGTGAGGTAACCCAGACACAAAAGAATACACATGGTATGCAGTCACTGATAATTGGATACTTGCCACGGAAAGCTCTGAATACCCAAGAAATAATTCACAGACCTTAGGAAGCTAAAAAAAAAAAAAAAAAAAAAAAAGAAAGGTCAAAATATTGAAGCCTCAGTCCTTAGAAGGGAGAACAAAACACTCACAGGAGGAGGTACAGGATCAAGTAGAAGAGCAGGGATTGAAGAGGGAACCTTTCAGGGGCTGCCTCACCTGGAGATCCAACCCATGTGCAGCCACTGGGCCAAAGTACTATCTCTGATGCTGGGAGGTGCTTGCTGACAGGAACCAGATAGGGGTGCCTTCTCAGGGGCTCTGCCAGAGTCATGCAGCTGATCATGCTTGTAGTTTATCATCAGAGTGAGTACTGGGACCCTGGTGAGGGTGCTGGGGTGAGGAGGGATGGGAATGAAGGAGCTGAAGGGGGTTGTGGCCTCATGGGAAGAACAACATAGTTAACCAACCAAATCCTCCACAGTTCCCATGGACTAGAACACCAACCATCAAGGACTCATTGAGAGCCCATGGCTCCAGTTGCATATGTATCCGAGAAATGCAGTGTCTGGCATCAATGTGAGAAGAGGTCCAGTGAGTGCACATTTTACCAATGTAGGGGAAGCCAACGCATTGAGGTGGAGAGGGTGATTGGAAGCGAGTGTACCTTTGTGAACACAAGTAGAGAGGGGAGGGGGGAGCTGGGTGGGCAAAGGCGATAAAATTTCAAATGTAAATACAGAGAGTATCTAATTACAAAAACAAAAAGGAAGCAAATCATGCTCAAAATTTATTGAAGTTGCATTGATGGATATAGAAGTAAATTTAAAAAATGAAAGAAATGACAAGAGGCTCGCCTGCTCCCTTCAGAAGAACCAGCTAATGGAATCAGATGAACACTTTGTGAGTATCTGAGGAAAGGTCCACTTGTTAGGGATCCTGTCTGTGGATGTGTAGAGAGGGATGAGCTGATGTACAAGCTTCTCTGAGCCACAAATCAAACATCTTAATGTTTGGCTCGTTGCAAGGAAACATTTTTGGCACACATAAAAGGAAGTGCTTGAACTGGAGCCATGACAAACCCTGTCTTCCTTGTCAGGCACAAAGGGCAAAAGGGGTCATTACTCCAGAGATAGGGCTCTTAATTTTTGCTGAAGTAATACCTTATGTGCCAGGGTTGGGGGTACCTAGGAAGATCCCAACTGCTCAAGGGAGAAGAGGAGGGGGTGGGTGAGGAACTGTGGGAGGGGGCGACTGGAAGGGGGCAGTGAGCAGGATGAAAAGTGAATACTTAAAATAATAAATACGTAAATACAGTCTTTAAAGGAAAAAGGAAGAGCCCATGGTAACCAGGCTGTGTACCCCCTGGGTGTGTTGAACATGCCCTGAACTGTTGGCCATTCCCAGCAGCAAGACTGACCAGGATCAAGTGGGTTCGAACAAAACTTGGATTCCTCACTACTCATTTTCCTGTGACACATGAAGGAGGCTTAGGCAGCGGTGACAATGGGAAGTCATCCACTTAACACTGTAAAGCTGACCACTGCCCCCCCCCCCTTGTGCTGTCATTGGTTGGGATCTCTGGAAGAAACCCTAGAGGTCACTGCAGAAGACCAATGGTTCCATTCCTCCTGGCCAGGAGCTAATCTGCTACGGGGCTGATTCTGTCACTCCAGTGGTTTGTCTAGAACTGAGAACACTGCTTTTGCCTTGTCAGAGCTCTGGAACTGTAGCATCCGAATTGGCTTTTTTATTTTTTTAAAGCAAAGTAAACATTACTATTCATAATTCCTCATTGAGCTTACAGAAGCATGCTTAGCAATGTGTCCAGGAGAACGGACTTCTGGACACATTTATTTTCCAGTGTATTTACTTTCCAGTGAGTTTACTTTGTAGTGTATTTCTCAAAGGTTAACTTGAGGGGACAGGGAGGAAAGGAAGTCTCAGAAGTCTCTTGGGGTGGATGGGTCACAAGCAAGCTCACGGTATCAGTCTCTTGATAGAAAGTTGTTCCTAGGCAAATCTTTCCTACCAGGATTCCTTCATTCTGCAAGTGTCTCCTGACCAATGAAAGCTGACAGCACACAGGGAAGTAGCTAAACAGTTTTGCCCAAACTAGAATGCCTGGGCCTGGAATTCTCATGCCTGAATGTAGGAAGAAGAGTCAGATGTCACCAGTGCAGGGCAAGTGATCAAAAGCAAAACCAATGAAATGCACGTTTTTACAGGTAAGAAAGACAAACAAACAAGCAATATTTTCCTGGGTTCCACATGGAAGACAGAGTGGCAGGCAGAGACAGTAAGCACCCTTCCCACAGCTGCTTTGGCCAGAGACTACAATGACACCTCCTCCAGCTTCTCCTTCCCCATGAGTCCACCATTAACCCGCTTTCCAGACTTGTTTGTCTTTCTTCAAATAGTTTGGTTATGTTTGCTGAGACAAAGTCCTGCTATGCAGCCCTGGCTGGCCTGGAACAATGCGCCTGCCTCAGTTTCCCCTGTACTGGGATCACAAATGTAGAGCCACCACATCTGGATTCTATTGCTTTCTCCCTTTCTTAGCCCAGAGGTATGCTCAGGTCCTAACCTCAGTTACAACTTTGTTTTCGAGTGTGCTATTTTATCCACGAAGACAACCCGAGTGCACAGTCCAGCTCACTACCACAACGAGGGTTGAATATTTAGTTGATGAAGAGTAAACTGTTTAATAGAAAATCATATGTAATGGGCAGGAGCTGGCACATAGTAAAACACTGCTCCGTGGAACACCCCAATGGAGCCAGGGTCTCATGACGATGAATTGGAGGGAAACTCTCATGGTTAGTGTTTACCTCAAGCATGAGGAGGCCTGAGAAATTCCCCTCTGGTTTGGGGCCTAAGCTTCTTGGCAATTATCTTAGTCAGGGTTTCCAGTCCTGCACAAACATCATGACCAAGAAGCAGTTGGGGAGGAAAGAGTTTATTCAGCTTACACTTCCACATTGCTGTTCATCACCAAAGGAATTCAGCAGGAGCTCACACAGGGCAGGAACCTGGAGGCAGGAGCTGATACACATGCCATGGAGGGGTGCTGCTTACTGCTTTCCTTCCCATGGCTTGCTCAGCTTGCTTTCTTATAGAACCCAGGACTACCAGCTCAGGGATGGCACCACCCACAATGGGCTGGGCCCTCCCACTCTTGATCACTAATGGAGAAAATGTCTTACAGCTGGATCTCACGGAGGCATTTCCTCAAGGGAGGCTCCTTTCTCTGTGATAATTCCAGCTTGTGTCAAGTTGACACACAAAACCAGCCAGCACAGAGATGTGCTCCTGAGGAAACTTATCAGCCATAAAATATTAGCATATGTCCTCAGCCATGCACATTAGTTGGGGTTTTCCATAGGGAGGCTGTAGTTGGAATTTGACCAACTATTGGACATATTGCTGAGTGACACTCCTCCTTCTCAAAGGTGTTGTTTGGATCATGGTATATAAAGTCACATGAAAATGATCCTTTAAGAATTGCTTTAATGCAGTACACAATAAAGCAATACAGTGACTTTCAGAGAGAAGACAAAAAAGATTTAAAAAAAAATCTTTCCATAGGAAGTTCTACAGATTATGTCTCATGAATGCAGGCCACACTTCACCTCTATCTAATAAGTAAGTTGGCATTGGAAACTGCATGTAAAGGTCCCATTTTATAATGAGTCAAGCTACTTAACTCCCCCAAATAGGAAGTGAAGGGGCCATAGATTAACAGAAAGAGGGCCAAATTCGAGATCAGAGGACTTGTGGTCAAATCTTAATGCAACACACAGACAAGCTGTGATCGTGCAAGCCTGGGCCTCTGTCACTATAATGGCCTTACTAGACCATCTCCATTTCCAGGACTTCTCAGCCCAACTGAAGTAACAGTGCGAAGAATGCTTTGTAAAACTCTGCAGAAATACAAAACACAAAGAAGCTAATACACTAGACATCTATTAGGTATTAATAGAAATCACAGTCTGGCCACAACCAAACACCTATTTTAGGCACTGACTTCTGCCAACATCCAGGGCCAGACAGAGGAAGGAAGGACTCATAAATCAGTCTCCTTGAGAGCTCTCTTTAGGAAGTTGATCCAGATTTTATATTTTTAACTTTGAGTTGTAATTAGCTTTGAACAATTCCAAAGAATACTAAAAATGTTAATTATTGAGGCAAAAGATTATTTTAAAAGTGGGAATTCTGAGTCTCCATGATTACAGAAAGACTTGTTGGTGAGCTTTAAAAATAGCTTACTCTGAACAATAAAGATTTTTCATAAAGTGGGTTTTTAAAGCATGAAAGAGACACTGTGGCAACAGAGATTCATGTCCTAAGACAAGATTATATCTGTATCATACCCTTGTAAGAGAAGATGCCAGAAACTGTGTGCTTTGATGACCTTTATTTTATGTGGTATGAAAATTTTGATTGGAGCCTCTGCTTAGCTCATGGCTATATATGCATTTTTTTCCTAAGAGATTAGCTGGAACCCATGAGGTGATTGCAAAAGGAATTTTCTGCTATATCCTGTGAAAGTGATTCATGGGTAATGGGAAATGTATACATGCAAGAGTCTCTAATTCTACTAGCTTGCAGTCTGAAGTACATGTGTATTCTCTGATTTTCATTAAGACCTGCCAGTTGCCTACCTCAGAAACACAAAATTCCAGGAGGAGCTGGCCAATATTACCTAGGAAAACACCACAGTTTTAAGAAAACGTTGTTGTAAACACAGAGGTTTTTAAGACATTCAAATAAATGCTTAAATGAGTGTTTACTTATGGGAAGTATGATACTGACGATGTGCAGATTAATAAGCACATGGCAGAGGCCTGGTGTGAACCAGTAAAAAATACTCTAGTGTCTTCTCCACAATAAACTGGAGCATTAGCAACAGATCAAAGCAATTATGCAACATCACTGGGTCTTGACATTAGTGCTTGAAGGACACCAAAACAAGAGTACTGAACCTGCTGGTACCATCATTTCCTTGTGCCTATCAGTAATGCTCACATATCCAAAGAGATGTGTTTTCATCACTACATAGTGGGCGGTTATGGAAAGAAAACATGTGTCAAAACTTTCTTTAAAATTCAAGAACTTGTTAGTAAGTAAAAAAAAAAAAAAAAAAAAAGCCTAATAGTTATACATGACCGAATTTCTTGTATCTTTCTACAAAGTTACAGGATTAATTTAATAAACCAACTATCTAGAAGTTTTAATATCAACTTATAAATGACTTTCATCTGGAGGTTATCATATTCAACTAGATTCCCTAAGCAATAATCTTAAATAAAAGACTGCTGAGTACAGTATTTGGAGAGACCATGTAAGCACATCCACTATCTGAAAAGAAAATAAAGAGTCTGAAAATGACCAAACCTGAGTAGACTGTAGAAATACCTGCCTTGTTCTTATAATGGTGCTGATCAAAGACAACATATGTACTGCTTTACCTATCCCCAGCCCTACCCGAAGGAGGGCATTCAAATAGAGAAAGTTAAATGAAGTTAGAAGCCAAAAATGGTGGCTCTGAGCCCACCTAGAATGGTCACCTCCAAATGAACCTACCATGAGGAAAACTACAAGGGAGGAGAGCATCATGCCTGGGGCCTCATGTCCAAGCACATATTTGCTGCAAGAATCCACACAACACACGTGGTCTTGAATGCCTGGTAGTTGATGATAAGGTGGACCCAGCCCACCGCATACTTTCTTCATGCCACAGCCTTATCTTAGAGAAGTCCTAACAGGCTCTGGGTATTTCTCTAAGACAAATTTCTCAAAAATAGAAGATAAAAGCAAAACACCCAAGAATCTAAAATATTACACCAGGAAACCAAAGGTATCTGCTAAGACTTGAATGGCTAGGATTAGAACATATGGTGCAGAAAACATTTTATTTTTACATATGTACATAAATGTAAGTGGGGGGAGAAGGTCAATATGACAGCAGATCTTTAAACATTTTTTAAGTAGAAAAAGTCCAAAAAGAATATGAAAATGTAAATATATAAATATACTACATAAACATAATAGTTGCTATCAGCAGCACTGATTTGGGTGGAGAGAACTGACCACAGGATTAGAGATTAAAGTAAACTGTCAAAGTACAGTCTGAAGGACAAAACCTCTAGTCAGAGTCTCAGATCAAAGGAAAAACTGAAATATTATTAAACAGATACGACATTCACAGTTTCCAGCTCTGACTGGAAATGGTCATTGTTTAGAGTTAATATAGTAGCCCAATGAGACACAAATAATAATGAATGAAATGAGTACAGACCCATGTATTATAGTGAAAGTCAAGCACACTAAAATTAGCCCGGGAGAAAAATTAGACTATGGCTAAAGGCAGAACAGTTAGCCAGCACACAGCCTCAGAGGCAGGAGTAGAGGGCTGATAACTTTAAAGCCATCTGAGGATGTCCATGTTCAGGCAAAGGCTCGCCAGAGGACCCAGGCTCATTTGCTCACTTAGACGATCCAAAGTAAACAAAGAGATAAATATGAAAATTTTTAAATGATGGCTCTCAGGCTACAGATGATGGTTGTTCCCCAAGCTAAGGGCAAGGGATGCAGCAAACCCAGCTTATGCTTGCATTTCTGTCTCAGAAGAACACTGTGGGGGTGGGGTAGGGAGGAGAGAGAAGCCTGGCTGTGTCTAGGATTTCTCAGTCCCACGAGGACACAGAGTAGAGAATAGAAGGAGACAAAAAACATTACCCTGTACAGAGAGGAGTCTCAGTGGGTGGTGGGTATGCACAACGTCCCAGAGAGCTGTGTATCCGACTGAGCGCATATGGCAGGAAAACACTCAGTCTGAAGAGGCCCTGAAGAGACCGCACAGTAGACTACCAACCAGTGATGCTGCATTGCCTCCAGCCAAAAAGCAAGACTTCAGAGGGTTTAAATGTCTCTCGATAATAGAATTCCAAATAAAGCCTAAACGTATATTCACGCTACAATAAGCATCCCCCCACTAAAAGTGAGGATTACGCAAAGTGAGCATCTAGTTGAAGTCACCAAGCATAGAAGGAAACAGAAAAGCATGACTCTTAATTAGCAAATAATCGAACAAAAACCTTTGTCTTCCTCTTTAAACCTGTGATAGATGTAGAAGGACCCAGCTCACACTGGGCAGGGCTGTCCTTGTGCAGATGGTTTGGGTGCAAAAGATGCAAGCCAGAAAGGCAAGCCAGTAAACATCAGCCCTTCATGTCTTCTGTATCAGCTCTTGCCTCCAGGGGTCTTCCCTGGCTTCCCTCTGTCATGGACTTGTTACAAGGACAAACAAAGCCTCTCCTCACCACGTTCCTTTTGGTCATGGTGTTTTGTGACAGCAGTAGAAATCCCAGTGGATTAAGATCACATTAGATGTCTTAAGACTGCTGAGGGGCATACTGAGATTTCAAAGATGCACAAAACTATTCAGCCATACTGTCAAGTTTTTAATTTAAAATTATCCTTATATTTATTAATTATTTTTTGTGAGTGGAAGGTGCGTGCACACCTGCCACAGAACGTGTTATGATTTCAGAAAACTTTGTGGGGTCAATCTTTGCCTTCCACAGTGTGGGCCCTCTCATCTAATTCAACTTGTCAACTTTGCTGGCAAGTGCCTTTATCTACTAATTTATCTCACCAACCCAACTTTGTAGTTTAAATATAATTTTAATGTATCAGATCAATTAAAATATAAATGGGCATATTAATGCAAAAACAGAATAACGTTATGATTGCACTCAACTATATAAAACTAAAATATTTCATTTTCTGACCCCAAACCCTGTAATCATCAGATCTTCTTCATTATATGTAAATAATTTTGATCATATTAGCATTTATTTTAAGTATACAGAACGAATTCTCAGAAATGTACTTCTTTGGATTAATTTAACGCTTGTCAAATATTTCTACTAAAATCATTGGCCCTTAGTCTGCTGCATTGGTGATGGTTTTAAGCAGATAGATTTGATTGTGTTGTTTCTTGACTGGAATGGGTGCTCAGAGTCCACGTGTTCATTACTGTGCATGAGGAATGTGAGAGCATTGTTTGGTACAAAGTAGAAATCCTTACTACGTGCTGTGAAAAGAAGCACATGTGGATTGAAACTTCAGAGGGGAAATGGTCTGAAAGCAGCGGCAAAACCATGGTCAATTTGTTCTCTAAACTTCAGAACAATCTCTAGTAACAGCTCACAAAGACAGGATTCTCTTGTTCTGTGCACACGTGGGAAGAAGCTGATGTTAGGTGGTTGTCACAGCATATGTGCATGTAACAACACAAAAATACACAAATCAGCGACATGGTATGCAGGGGCATACGCTCAGGCACATCTTCACAACCATAGGAAGATATGGAAAAGTGTCATAACCTGTTGGGAACAGTCACCATTTGCAAACAGGTTGGTTTGATGAAAACCACCCATGATCTACTTACTCCAGAAAATGAAGGGAGTGGCTCTAGCTAATACAGGACCACAAGCCTTTAAAAGAAGGTCTAAAATTGGAACTCAGAGTATACATGCAGACACTATCCTTTATTGGTTAGCAGAAATTATGGTTATATCTATTTTGATGTAAAATATCCAAAGAAGTAATCATTAAAATTTGAATACTTTAATTGACTCATAATTGTAAATGAGTATTTTCCTCTCGGTTCCTATCAGTTTGCAGTGGTGTTAATGATTCCTGGTTCAGACCATGAGGGATGAGTCTACTGCCTAGGCACCCCGCACACCAGCAGTTCAATAAACTCTACATAAGTACCAGCCTGGCTATTCTCAAATATGCTCAAGGAAAAGATGCTGGGCTGAAAACACCCTAGTTATTAAATGCTTATCCTAGGATCATCTACAGACTATATTTCGTTGCCCAGGGCTGGAAGAAGAGCTCCAAGCATCCCCAACCCCACTCTTCTTAGTCCACAAATAGAAAGTAGAGGCAGCCAGAACTGGACCCCATTTCTCTGACAGGAACTGGCAGCATCAACCCTGTCCAGCACTGTCCTGTTATTTCCATATAAAAAATTTCAGAAAATTGTGAACCTGGCCATGACTATAAGTACATACTTGGTAGACAAAGTTCTGCATTCATGTGGCCGGCAAAGCCAAGTGAGCACCAGAGGCCAGAGCATGGAGTCTTCTTCCCAAGCCCTGACCGACCTGGAATTACTGAAGATCTAACAGGAAGGGAAACATGCTCAGGCCATTGATACTGATGTGGTCTGGGAAGTTGCTTTCATCCCTTGATTTACAACCTCCCAAATGACTGTCACTGATAATGAACCTAACAACCAAACATAAGCAGCTTTCCCACCATGTCTTTGAGAAGGAAGAACGCATTCCCAAGGACTTCATGGTATAACATATTGGATTAGCAAAATTGAAGCAGTTGAGATGGTTTCCTTTAATTGAATCTTGGAAAAAATAAAGGAAATAATGTTTTCTTTAAAAAAGTTACTAAGCCACGGATTGAACTTGATTTACATTGCTAGGGGTTGCTAATGATGCTGGCTTTGCCCGCTTGTTCTAAGTGAGAGTTAATATTGGAAAGAGACGATCAGTGTAACTCCAGCCAGAGAGTTAGGAAGCAACAGACACTTACTTTTCTGTTGTAAATGAGTGTGGTCTAGCTAATTAGGATTTGGACAGTAGGTGGTATGCTAGGACCTTTGCCACTTAAAAGGCTAAGTGTGTTCTATGCGCTAGGCACCATGCTTGAAGAAGGTATAGAAAGCTAAGAGACACACTGCTCTCTGAAGTACAGCGGATGAAGAACCAGAGAAGCAGACAAAGTGCAAACTTGAGTGCTGAGGAGGAAAACAAGGGCCAAGGGAAAGAGCCAATGGCAGAAAGGATCTCGCTGCCTTTTACCATCTCAGTCGAGATTTCTCGTCATCAGTACATATTGCTTATGTCCTTGGCTATTTCTCAGTGGGGAGGGGGCAGTTTGCTGCAAGCACAGTCCATCTATTAAGCATATGTGGAGAGGATCCAGGTCTGTGTCTCTACGGAGATATCAGTTGTAATTATTCTGATTGCCTGTGGTCCTGGGGGGTCAAACCTAAAATCTCACACAAGCCAGGAAAGTGTTTCACCTCCAAGCCCAATATGCAGCCCAGAAGTTATATTTTTCTAAACCATATATCACTTTACAACACCACCAAGTGACCATTTCCAATTAATATAATAAGGCTTTTTACCTTGTTGAAACCTTCAAAAACCAAGGTTTAACTTAGTCATTACAAGTCTAGGAAAAGCCTTGAGAAATTTTGGCTGGTTAAATGGTGAAGCAAGACCAGAATCTCCTTCTTTGACCTCTTCCTGTCCACCATTGCCCTAGCAAACAGTCAGAAAACCTCCAAGTATCTCCCATGATGTTATTTTTAACTATGTAGATGTGTGTGCTTCCAAGTACAGATTTTTTTCCGCATAAATGCAGATACCCACAGATGCCAGAAAAGGGTGATAGAATCCTTGGAGTTACAAGAAATTGTGAGCTACGCAGCTGGGTAACTGGGAACCAATTCCTGTTTTCCTTTAAGAGCAGTGGGTGCTGCTATTCACTGAGCAATCTCTCCAGTCCAATCACTGATTTCTTTAGAATCAGTTTATTGATTAGCTATCTACAGTTTATACATGGAATTCCCCTTTAAAAAGAGATTTGTTTAATTTTGTATGTATGCGTGTATTATGCACCTCTATGTATGTATATGCGCCACATGTACGCACGGTACCTGTAGAGGTTGGACGAGAGTATCAGATTCCCTAAAACTGGGGTTAGGGATGATTGTGAGCTTCTATGAAAGTTCTGAGAACCCAACCCAGCTTCTCTGCGGGATTGGCCAGTGCTCTTAACCACTGAGCCATTTCTCTAGTCCACCTATTGTATACACAAACACACTATACAGTAACTTTCTTTTATGGAAAATATCAACAGTAAATGGTGTGTGCACAGGTGCAATAACTTTAGTGTGAGATATATGTTCCTTTCAAGTTTTACTCTATCTGTTTCTTTTCTCTATGTCAACTCCTCGTGAGATGTAGTAAGTTTCCTAAGTTCATTCAAGGTGTTGAGGTTGGAGAGGGTAGTTGGGAGAGGGAGCACCTTCATGAAGGCAATGGAAGGGGGATGAGGGAGAGGATTGTGGGAAAGGAATAACATCTGAAATGTAAATACAGAGAATATCCAATGAAAAATTTTAAAAGTTTTTTAAAAAATTACTCTAATGCTTGGATAATACTTTAAGTATGGTGGCCATTCTATAAAGAGAGTAGAAAAAAGTGAAAGGAGGGGAAAGGAGGAAAGAGAGGAGAGGCGAGGGATGGAAAGGAGAGAGTGAACGAAAAGGAGGCTAGAGAGGGCTGGAAGGTTGCTTATGTCGAATAGCTTGAGGAGAACAAATGCTCCCTTCACTGGATTTTGAGACAGAATTGAAATTTGCCACTGCGACAGAAAAGTGTTTCTAGAAATAAAGGCGAGTTACTTCAGACCCAGGTCAGCATTAGTGCCTACTCACAAAAGGGCCTTGGGGAAGGGAATGGCTGGGCTTTGGTAGTTAAAAGGGCTATAAAGGAGGAACTCACCGAAACTGTTCCCCTGCGTGGCCTGGCAGCCCTGAGTGTAAACTTGATGGGGTCATGTAGTCTCTCCCCTGGATGTTTCGTTTCTTGTTACCTGTTACGTGAGAAGTCTGAGGTGTGGAAGGTATGAGCCCACAGTCAGTGTGGCAGCAAACCCCCTCAGTATGTTCCTCCAGTCTACTTGACATCCCACATCTGCACAAATGCCTTTACGGAGTGTGTGACTTGGAAGAAAATGGAACATAAATAGAACCTTGTGCAATGGAGACAGCGGGGTCTGCACCAACAGGGCTACCATGTGAGGAAGATGCCCTGCCTTCTGTGACCTCTCCATCAGACATTCTAATTGTGGTTGATCTTGCTATTTCATTTCTACTTTTCCAGATATTTCTCTTAGTAACTAATTAAAGATTTATTTATTTTTATGTATATGACTACACAGTCGCTGTCTTCAGACACACCAGAAGAGGGCACTGGGTCCTATTACAGATGGTTGTGAACCACCATGTGGCTGCTGGGAATTGAACTCAGGACCCCTGGAATAGCAGGCAGTGCTCTTAACTGCTGAGCCATCTCTCCAGCCCTCTCCTAGTAATTATTACCATTAAAGCATTACATTTTGATACATCTTTAGTATTGCACAACATCAGCTCCTCAAGAACAAGGATATATGTTTTTGTTGCTATTCCTCTGAACTCCCATGTTGATCACTCTGGAATGGTACAGGGTTTAGTGAGTGGCCAGCAGATACACCTCTGATGTCTGGATGTTTGATATCCTTTGGGAGGAAATTCTTTATCTTTACAAATTCAGTTTTTAGCATTATTTCATAGATTCAGACATGATGTTTCACTTCACTGAACCATCTGGGAGTAACTATTCTCTGAAACATCTTTTCATATCTAGCTTCATGATTCTAATCAGCCACAGCCAATTATAATAAAATAATAATAATACTTGTTACAAGATCAATATACCAAAACTAGTGGCCTCTAATACACTGGTAACAAACTATCTGGAACTGAAGTTAATAAGAATAACTTTTAAAATAGCCTCAAATTGAACCTACTCCACAGTGTACTTAATAAAGGAGGACAAAAATCCAGACACTAAAATCTAAAAAGTAAATAAATAAAAGTTTAAGACTAACTTATTTTTCAACTAATGAATACCATGCTCATAAGCATTAATGTTATTAAGATGTCTGTATGGGTTGCTGTGGTGATTTGATTAAGGTTGTTCCCCACTGTGGGACTATGAAGATATCCTAGTTCCCGTTGAACTAAGGCTTGAAACCCTGGAGACCCTGAAGGGACAGTAGGAGTTTCACCTGATTCCTGGGGAACCAGGCCTGTCACTAGCCACAGCCCCCTGTAGATTGTGGTCATCAGTCATGAAAGGGCAACTCCTCAAACACTTCCACTTGTAGAGGACATGACCTGTGGTTATATAGGCTCAAGACAGATCTCCATTTTAATGAGGTACCTAAAGGCTTGAAGGGCTTAGCCAATAAGCTTTCCTTTCCAGACACTCCTCCCTGCAAAAGGTATTTAACCTCAGGCCCACCCTGAGAAGTGGGTATGATTTTACTCATCCACTTTCTGCCATGACAATAAATGTCTTAAAACCATGGCCTACGTCTTTTCATTGGGATCTGCCATGGGGAGACATGAAGAAGGCCTTTGTCTACAGAGGTACTTCTAATCTCCCATAGGCCTTTCTGTGCTCCCAGCTACAACCTCCACCAAACCTAGATCAAGTCTTAAGCAGTCAAGCCAAGAACTCTCCCCAAGGTAGCAGCCAGAGCTTCCCTCCATCCCCCAGCTAGATCCAGCCTGTGGGCCATAGCATCCAGCAGTGCCTGGGTGCCCAAGACCCTGATAACCAGACAACCCTGGCTTCTTTGCAGACCTAGGGACCCCTGAGTGAGCTCTGCTGTTGGGCACTTCAAACTGCACTTCCCCACCCCCAGAGCAGTGTCCAGAGCTTCTCTATGGCTAGACGCCCACCCAAAGACGGTGTGGGGTAAGCAAGGCCAACATCTAATGTCCTGCCTCCCCAAGTGGCCAAGCCCTGTAGCAGAGCAGATGCAGGACCCATAACCCTACAACCCCTACACCCCACAGACTCAGATATTTGAACACTCAATGACCAAGAAGTAGCAACATTGGAAAAGATTAAAATGATTGGGAGGTATGATTTTATTGGAGAAAGACTATTATTGGCTTGGAGGTTTCAAAAACATGGCCAACTGTGTCCCCTTCTCTGCCCGTGAATCAGGTTATAGCTTTCAACTTCCACAACACCATGTCTGCTATGCCTGCCACCATATTCTCTGCCTTAATGATAATACTCTAAGTCTCTGAAACTGTAAGCCAGCCCCAATTAAATGTTTTCTTTTATAAGAGTTACCTTGGCCATGGTGTCTATTCATAGCAACAGGGCACTAAGACAATTGCTCTCTCTCTCTCTCTCTCTCTCTCTCTCTCTCTCTCTCTCTCTCTCTCTCTCTCTCTCTCTCTCTCAATGAGAAAATAAGTGGCAATAGAAACGGAAGGAAAAATCTGTTTGGCTTATAGTTTGAGGGAATGGTCCACCACAGCAAGGAAGGCATGGCGGCCAGAGCGTGGAGCAGTCAGAAAACAGCAAGAGATGTAGGCTGGTGTTCAGGTCACTTTCTCTTTCTCATTGTCTTCTACCATGACATTATGCTGCCCATATTTAGATTGGATCCCAATCCAATCTAGTAACTCCTTTAAGACATGTCCATAAGTTGGTCTCCTAGGTGATTCTACACCCTGTCAAGTTGAAACTGAATAAACAAACAAACAAATATGTTTCATCTTAATTGAAACAAAAACTTTGCTTTCCTCAGAATTACATCCATGTATCACTGAAAAAATATGGACATAGCTTGGGTTATGAAGTTGGTCACTGAAACTTTAAAACATAAATAAAACCATAAATGCCATGGATATTTTATATTTCTAAGCAAAAATACAATTATTAATATCACCAAAACACAATACATTCGAAATTTGTTTATTATTGAAAATTTTACTGCCATGGCTCAAAAAGAGAAACTACAGTTTTTAAATGTAAACTAGATGTTAAGTTCTGTTGACTGCAGGGCAGGGCATCAGCACCTTCTGTTGACAAACTCTCTACTAATATTTTCTCTTGTCTGTAAGGTGCCTCAATAAAACACACTTCACCAGCACACTGACTAAGTATTTAAGGCACGTGCTATGATTCAGCTGATTCTAGTGGGAAATGAATCTGTCTTGTTTCATTTTCACAGTCTTTCTGGAACAAAGGTATCCTTACAGCATGCAAGCCAACACAAACACCTAAGAGATGCTACCTGGACCACCTTCTTTTATTTCAACATACTAGAATCAAGATTCTTCAATAGTGATGTTGGACTAGTTACTTACATTAAAAGACACGTTACACATTCATCAATATATATCGAAAGATCACACATTGGTAACACATTGGAGGTGACATTGGTCTAAGAAATTAAGTGTGTGGGTATAATGTAAACGATCAAATTTGAAGAAGTCAAGCTTTTCGTCTGCTTTGGAATATTTTCCATCATAGGGCTCTGTGCTTGGTTTTATGGAAATGTAACAGCTCTTCATTATAAAAGTTACAATATCCTAAAAATGACAACTTGATTTAATGTGCATATGCAATAGTGACATTGGTTTCATTCCAACAACCTGTCTGGAATTTATTTAAAGCATTCTGAATGTAATTTGATTTCACTTTATAAAAATAAGAAAGAAACCTTTTATGTCATCATCATCACTAACTTGGTCTGATTCTAAGACTGAAGGCCATTGTTGCTAAAGTCTTAACTTTTTTATTCAACCCCTAAACATATTAAAAATGAAAGAGATATTTACTAAATCCTAACATGCACCATTTATGAAACATGGTTTTTGGTGATAACCAGGCAACTATTATAATGCCGTGAACACATTTTTATAAATATATAATCAGGCCTTTTCTTCTTTTTGAATCAACTGTATAGCTTTTATCAACTTTTTAGACTTTTACTAAGACTATAAAAGTTATTGCAATCATAATTTTAATATTAGATTCTCAATAATACCATTAGACCAGTGTTAGTCTGCCAGATATTTTGTTAAGGTTTTTGCAGTCACGACTGTCTTTTTCCTTATTCCTAAAATGATAAAAAATGAGCTGAACCATGAAGACTAGTCTATTTCGTGGAAGAATTCATGATTCTGAGTATCTTAGTTATGGTTTCACTTCTGTCAAGAGACACCATGACCATGGCAACTCTTATAAGAACAACATTTAATTGGGGCTGGCTCACAGGTTCAGTCTATTGTCCTCAAGACAGGCGCATGGCAGCTCCCAGGCCGGCACAGAACAGAAGGTGCTGAGAGTTCAACATCATGTCCAAAGGCAAACAGGAGAAGACTGGCTCTCATGTGATTAGGAGGAAGGTATCATTGCCCACCCCCACAATGATCCACTTCCTCCAATAAGATCACAGCATTCCAGCAAGGCCACACCTCCTAATCGTGTCGCTCCCTGGGCCAAGCATATTCAAATCACCATGCTGAGTGTATAGAACTTTCAAAGCAAGGAAGCTTGGACATGATGCAATTCTCAGGACATTCTTATTGATCAACTCCCTTCTGTGGATCAAGGTAACATGAAAATGACAAAGGTAAGCTGTCACTGTGCTTCTATGTTGATGACCACAAAAAGAAAATTCTAGTTCAGTGGGAAAGAACTTGCTCATAAATCTCAAAAGGTTATACTCTTAAAACCCAAACTATAAAAGTCAACAGCTAGATAGCTATAGAGTCTAAAGGGAAATAATAAACACAGAGAAGAAAGCCACAGGATTCTCTTTTATAGAATCCATTAATAAAAACATCTGGGGACATTTTCACAGCATCTAATATCAGCCTCCAGCCATGTTGGACTTCTCTGGAGGGTGGGTACAGTTGTGAGTGGGAAATGTAGATAGTACTAATTCGTGAACAAAATACATGTCTCATTTTCATACATCCACAAGGACCTGGCACTGAAAGCAACTGACTACATTAGTTAGACAACAACCCTCTTACAATATAAGACAATACTAATCATCCAAATTGGTACTTAATTAGACATGATGCTTACTTCCTCCCTAATTTTTCCAAGTTCCCACATCATCCTCTGGACAAATGCAGGGATGCTGCACCTGGAAGCTGCACAGAGGGCTCTGTTTGGCTCCTCAGTCTAGGTCTCACTGTTAGAGATCACAAAGTGCTTACAGTTGTAGTATTTCCCATTCAGTCTTTGCCTCCCTTCTGTGAGTGTGTGATGTCCTGGAGCCCATCGCTTTTGCTCCCTCTCCCCTGCTGTGGCTGTGTTCTACTCCCCTCAGCAGTCACCCTGAGACAGTCATCCTTTTAATGCCTCATGGGATTTTTAATTTCAGTCTCAAGACAACATTAGTTATGTAACCTATTTGCATGGAAATTTTGCTAGAGCCCTTTTTAGTCCATACACTCTTATATTCTGTGTTTCCATGTTAGCATACAAGGGTTTCCCCTACACACACACACACACACACACACACACACACACATACATACACACACACACTGACCAACAAACTGTTAGATATTTGTTTAAATCCTGTATGCTTTATTCAATCATAAAATGCATATGTGCCTACCATTTATAAAGTCTTAAATATTAGAATTGGATTAGGTTATTAAAATGCTCAGAATCTTCTTTCTGGGTAAGATTAAACAATATCCTTAGAAAGGAAGAGGCTAGTTGGATAAATTGAATAGCTCTTTAAACACTGACATTTTTCCTTTGTACCTAGAGCAATATTTTGGCATCTACTTTTAGATGTTTGCTAAATACATATTAAACTCAGAGTCAGGATCTGATGTGTAACATCTGGAAAACATATTTTTAAAAACAGAAGAACAGAATTCCTTTCGGACTTTGATCCCCTGACCCCAAAAATAGAACTGTAGCCTTCTCTCCTGTCCCCATTGTCACAGCTCATAAATTCAGTTACCTGTGTTCAATAGCCATACCAAAAAGTCAAGTGGAAAGTTTCTGAAATGAATGCTTCAGAAGCTTAAAATATACCGTGTTGTGAGTAATGCTGCTATACCATCCTGCTCTGCCCTTAGGAGTATGAAACAGCTCTGACCAGCGTGTTCATGCAGGACTTTAGCCACATACCATTATATAGCTGCCATCTGTTACTTGGTTGCCTTCATGCCATCACCCTGCTCATTTTCAAATACCCTTATATTTCTAAATAACGGCCTCAAAGAACAAGAGCAACGAGGTTGACAATGGTATTGCAGACCACTGTCTAAAATGTTGTATCATAACCTACCATTGAAGATCCCCTACTGTGTTTAATTTGTAAGTTAAACTTTACAAGGAGTATGTGCATATAGGTTAAAAACAGCACATGTCAGATTCAGTATTCTCCATGGTTTCAGACATCCTTTGGTTCTTACAAGATGGTAGGGAACCGTGCAGTCCTGGCTGCATATGTGTTGCTGTCCTGGCCATGGCTATGGACAAAGACTGGACACTCAAACTCCTGGGAATGGCATGGCCTTTTCCATATTAGGCTCTGGAAAATGACAAAGTCTTCTTTCCTAGTCTAAAGTGAATATTGATAGTATGTGCAGAAAAGGTCTACCATAGTTTTCTTCCCCATACTGCTGCAATGTTTAAGACCTGAAGACTAACCCCTTACAGAGATGGTACCTATGAAAACCACCCTGCTTCCTTCTTTATATACATATAATGACCCTGGATTCTTGTTTATCAATAGCCTGTCCCTCCCCTCCCTGTTTAATACACAACAAAGATGCTGCACTTCTGGATGCTAAGGCTTCTCTATCAGAATCTAACAGCTTTTCTATGTGTCCATGTGTTTTTATTTTTCCATTCATCCAGTGCCTCAGTCAGGCCAATCCCTGGAGCTATGTGTAAACATGGCAGAGCACACTCCCTAAAATAACAGGAATTATGGTATGTACTGTGGTATTTTTTCACTGTGGCTTAATTTATCTCACAACAGAGATCATAAAGACTCTATAACAGAAATTGAACTAAGTCTAGAAGTGAATGGCATACTACTAGCTTGACAGAAGTTAGTTATTAGTTTTAGAGTTTGATACTGTGCTACACGTATATACCCTGGCTCACTCTAAAGTGAAGGTGCTCACCTCGAGATGCTAGGTAGCTCACGGTGCCCTTTCTGGATCTGGACTGACTCCTCTAAGACCTACACTTGCTACTTGACTGTAAGTTTTACAAGCTTAATTGAAATATTTTTCAAGAAGAATCTCAACTTCCATGGTTTGAAAAAAGAAGGTTGGGTGGGGTTAGAAAGAAAAATGACTAAAAGTTGTAAGAGAAAATGGCCCAGTCCCACAAAAGGGCAGATACATCAGAATTAACCATGGAAACTGTTAGAGCCAGAGGTTTGGAAAGATGTACTACAAATCCTGAAAAGTGACACCTTCCAAACTCAGAATATTATACCCAATAAAACTATCTATTTAAATTGAAGAAGAAATGAAAACTTTTTATTACAAAAAACAGACTAAAGGAATATATTATCAGGAAGTTAGCTGCACAGAGGATCCTAGGAGACATGTTTCAGACTGAAGAAAGAATTGGACAATCCAAAGAGGCAACAGGGGGAAAACACAAAATACCAGAGCAGATAATCAAAGCAAGTCCAAGAAAACACCATAAAATGAAAAAAGTTACAGGAATCAATACATACATTTTTAATAAATGACTCTAAATATGAGTGATTTCATTTAACCAATAAAAGAACACAGATTATCACTGGAATAAAAAACAAGGAGCCATCTTTTCTGCTGCCTCCAAGAAACACACCTTACTGTCAAAAATAGAAAATAACACAGGATGAATGGGCAAAGGCACACTAAACAAATAAAATATGAAACAACAGGAGACAAGCAGGCATAGTTATTCTAATAGCAAACAAAATCCATTTCAAACTAAAACTAATTGGAAGAAATGAAGTTCTCTTCACACTCAAGATGATATGATATAACCATGTATGCACCAAACACAGGTACTCACAAAACTGGATGTCAGTCTAACACAGCAATAGTGGAAGATTTCAGTGCCCCACTGTTACCAGTAAACGAGTCATCAAGACAAAAGATAACAACAGAGAAACATTGGAGTTTAGGGAAAACATAAGTCAATGGACCTAAAAGTTATCTACAGGACATAGTACCAAAACACTACAAAATTCACACTCTTCTCAGAAACTCAAAGAACTTTCTCCAAAATAAACCACATATTACGCCATATAGCAAACCTAAGCAAAAACAAAACAAAAAAAGAAGATTCAAATAATTCCTTGTATTCTATCTAACCACAATGGAATAAAGTTAGATAACTCCAGGGCGAGAAACTAGAGAGAGCCCACAAATTTGTGAAGATAAAACAATGTACTGTTCAACAATGGAAGATGAAAACTTAGAAGGAAAATAAAACAATTGGAAGATAAAACTTAGAAAATACTTCTAAGTTCTAAGAAAATGACAACATAACAAATTCTACTGTGGGACACAATGAAGGCATTTTTAAGAGGAACACTCATTGCCATAATTCCTTACACCAAATGCTTTGAGAGCTATCAGATTGCTTAGTGATGCTCTTTACTGCCTTGGACAAACAAGAATGAACCAGACTCCAATTCAATAGGAAGAAATACTTAAGACCAGAAGAGACATAAAGTTGGCTCTTTGAAACCAAATCAGCATTAACAAACTATTAGCTGAATTAACCGAAAAAGAGAAGACCCATGTTTAACAAAAAGAGAGGGATAAAAATGAAGATATTGCAACAGATACCAATAAAATCCATTACAAAAAAGCAAACATCTATTCTACTAAATAAAAAAATCTAAAAAAAAGAACAAGTTTCCAAATGCATATTATATATCAAAATTAACCCATTTTGAATTAATTTTAACAGATCTTGAGCTGGCAAATTTCTGTTAGCTTGACACAAATTAGAATCATTATGGAAAAGGGAACTTCATTTGAGAAAATGTCCACACCAGATTGGTCTGTGGTGCTGCATTTTCTTGACTAATGATTAATGTGGGAAGGTCAAACTCAATGAGGAGGACTCCCATATGTGGCATTGGTCATGAGTGAATTAAGAAAACAGGCTAGGCTCCATGGATATCAAGCCAGTAAGCAGCATGCATTTACAACCTCTCTGTCAGCTGTTACCCCAGCTTCCTAACTGAAGTTTCTGCCCTGACTTCACTGGATGAGGGAGTTGTAAGGTGAAATAAACCCTTCCTCCCCAAGTTGCTTTTTGTCATGGTGTTTTATCACAGCAATAGAAAGGCAGCTAAGGCAAACTTATACTCATAATTGAGACTGAAGCAAAAATAAAAACTCACCAATCTAAAATCAAAAGCTCAGGACCAGACAGTAACTGCAGAATTTTACCAGACCTTCCAAGAAGTCTTACCAGTAATAATACTCAAATTATTCCATTAAAAATAGGAAGGTGGTCCTCCAAACTCCTTTCATGAAGCCAGCATTATTCTGAATCCAAAGCCAGATAATGTGTCCAATGAATTACCCTAGCGAATATAGACTAATGAAAAAAAATCACAATAGACACATCCAAAAGGTCATTTGTCATGATCAAGTTGAGGGAGCTGAAATGGGGAAGTGGGTATGGATATGATCAAAATACACTGTATACATGTAAAACAAACTGTGTGAATGTGCTTCCAATCTCGACCAGAATGCCTGTGGATGCTTTGTTGTTCTTATCGCTGTCGGTTGCTAGGAAGAAGATCATCCCATGAAGATCAGCAGGCTTCAGTCATTGAATCTTACCCCACTGTACTGCATTTTAACAATAGTCCTGGGCTCTTTATGAATGATTTCCCTTGCAGGCATGATGATACAGGCCTGGAATGTGAACACTTGGCTCCAGCTATGATCCAGTTTCCAAAAAACAAGCTCCTAAAAGTGCCCATTTAGAAACCAGGGACTGCAAACACTATTTCATTTTTGCTTGGTTTGTTTTGTTGTATCTATCTGTTTATTTATTTTTACATCCCAATCTCTGCCCAGTCTCTGGGTACCCCCTCAAAAAACCAAAAGGGAAAGAAGTGTGTGACAACAGTCATCAGTAGTTTCCTACGTGTGTGCAAATATCTAAATGATGAACCATTCTATGAAGAACTGTTTGTATATTTAATGTATTTCAATTTAACAGTAATATTTTAGCATAAATAATCTTACATATTCTATATTCTGCAATAGGAATCACCGAGAAATTATGAAATGTCTCTGAAAAAAATGAATATAGAGTGTGAATTGTACAAATACGTCCTCCTGAGGCCTAAAATGTAAGGACGAGAGAATTGCCTGTCTAAACTGCCAAATTTCTGCTTGTAGGGAAAACTGGTCTCATCTAAGAAGCACAGACCTAAGCTCTGCCCACACATGGCTTTGCAGGAACTCTGAAGAACACACAAGCGGACTTTTTTCTGAAAAATCATGACCATACTTAGCCCAGTCTTGTGGCTTCCATTATGCCCTTGAAATGTCCTACAGCTGTATGGTAAATTGGAAACACACAGCTATGGTTTTGTGCCGTCTGCCTATAATTTGAGTTTGAGTTTACTCCCATACCACACAGACGCGCCTTAGTGCTTTTATTGTAAATAATTTACACCAGAAATGCTGATTCACACAACTGAGGTCAGGGAAATTGTTATTTAAGCAAACAAAATCAATCCTGAATCACTTTAAAGTTCATGTCCTGTGCCTTATCTGACAGGAACTGGTGGGTTTGATGTGGGAGCTGTTGACTATTGGGATGATTGCTGCTAAGAGGAAGCATTCCCTCCCCCCTGAACTTATAAACCTCCTGTTGAAGCTTACTTTCCCTCGGGATAGCCTTGCCCACCTTGTTCTGCATAGACCAAAATGATAATACAAATTATTTTCATGCAAAGAAAATAAATATCAAGAAGTGTAATTTAATGAATAATTTTAAAGAAAACTGAAAATATTGCTTTGCATCTATTTCCTCCTGTCTTGAAGAGAGGAGAAACCAGGTCTCTGGGAGCAACAGAGGACATCACTGAGAGTGGAGTGCTTGGGGACAGGGTTTGGTCCATGATGGCTGCTCTCATGCTCAGAGTTAAGCCAGGGATTATCCGCAAACACAGGTCATGGGTTGCAGGCCTGGCAAACCCTAGCCTTTGGGAGGCTGGAGGAGGACTGTCCTAAGCAGCTTGGTGAAACTATCTCAGGAGTTAAAGTAAAAGGAAGCTTGTGGATATAAATCTCCCTCGTGTGTACAAGGTCACAGGTTCAATGCCAGCACTATACAGTTTTTTAAGGGAGCCACTGGAATTCACCTTTTCACATATCCCGTTACTGAGAGAGAGAGAGTTGGAGGGCGAGGAGATACTGGGTATGAGGAAACTCAAGACACAGTAATAGGAAAGGAAACAGAACCTACTGGAGCTGCAATCTGGGATTCTTCAATGTCCCCTAACTTTGGGATAAGTGATGACATTCAAGGAAAGAGATCCCGTGTCTAGACAGAACCCAAATCTAAGTTAGGACATCTCTGCCTTTGGAGACTGTTAGGGTATAAATGTGATGTTTTCATGTTCTGGGATCTGTATGATATAACACCCAGCAGGTGTTTTAACGGGTGTAGCAGGCTGTGAAACTGTCACTATGTCACTGTAGCTGAAATAGCCACAGAAAGGGAGAAACAATCCACCCACAGTCTCAGTTGCTTTGGCCCATGGGTGGTTGGCTCCTGCGCTTCTTCTGGGTCGCAGTGAGACAGGCACCATGCCAGAGGGCAGAGCAGAGCAAAGCTGCTTACGGCAGACTTGCTGGAAGAGCAGATAGAGAAAAGGCAGGGGCGGGGGTGGGGTGGGGGCAAGACATCCCTTTACAGAGCAAGCAGTGAGCATCTGCTTCCACCAAGGAGGCCCTACCTCTACCTACCACTCTCCCCTGCCTGGTGGTACCACTGTGTTGTGAATCCATCCAGAGCCTGATCCATTGATTAAGTCTGAGTCCACAGGATCAAATCACTTCACTAAAGCCCACTCTATAGGAGAGACTGGATTAACTGGGATACCTTTCATATTAAAACCACAAGAGTTAGGAGAATTAAGAATCTGTAGCCCCTTGGTAGTAACACCACTCAGGACTTAACTATGCCCCTTGGCAACACACGCTCAGCCACAAAGGACATGGGCCAGGCTGGGCAGGGCACAGACAGTGAGGAACTTTAGAAGGATCTGACATCATAGCTGTCTCAAATACCTCTAAGTCTTCTGGGTAACTGAAGGGTGGTGCTATATATATTTGGAAACAGTCTCAGGGACTCATATTTCAAGAGAATTCTCATAATAGGCACCAGCCCGTTCTTGTTGGTTGATTGCTTTACATATTTAGGCATAATCTTTTCATTTTTCTCTAATTTTCCCAGGATTAAACCCCAAATCAAGTACAGGCTGCAAGACCCTGGTTGTAAGCACACTGATACAGGGACATGGCCAGAGCCACAAACAAGGCACCGTGGGAAGAGTGGCAAAGAGAAATATAGACATAGATCATCTCATCAGACTGCAGATGAGGATATATCTGTACATCTGAGGGAACAAAGATAATCTCCATAGCCAACTAATATCATCTGCCAATAAATCACAGCTTGTCACCTCTGACCATTGACACCTGTCCATTGACCTAGCATAATTACCAATAGTTTCGCATTCTAATCTTATTCTCCAAAATATAAGTAACCAAAACCCAGCTTCTCCATAAAAATATTTTCAGGAAGTTAAGCTTCAGATCATATTAGAATATGCACTGTGCAGGGCTGGAGAGATGGCTTAGCGTTTAAGAGCACTGACTGCTCTTCCAGAGGTCCTGAGTTCAAATCCCAGAGACCACATGGTGACTCACAACCATCTGTAATGAGATCTGATGCCGTCTTCTGGTGTCTGAAGACAGCAACAGTGTACTTATATGTAATAAATAAATAAGAAGCTTCTGTACTAAGGGCTGAGCATTGAGCAATGTATAGAAAGGCATGTGGTTAGGAGAATCTTGTTGCTCTATTCCTTTAACAGAATAACAGTAGTGTGTTTTCCCATTGGTTCTTGACCGAGCTAATCTCAGGCTCTTGGTCACTTTAGCAATGTCACCTATGGGCTCCATCACATGGAGTGGGACATGGGGTTACTAAAGATACACATCCTGAGAGACAGAGAGAGAGAGAGAGAGAGAGAGAGAGAGAGAGAGAGAGAGAGAGAGAGAGAGCAAAACTCCAGTAAATTTATTATCATTTTTATTTTTTATTAGTACTTTGCAAATTTTACATAACGTGATTTGGGCATAATCATTGTCTCTCCCCCAATACTTCAAAGACCCATCTCCCTTCCCTTCTAACCACTGATTTTTCCATCTGACTTTCTTCTTGTGAAGGCTTATTTGTACTATCATGGTATTCTTTGATATGTGATTGCCATATGCAGTGTGGCTGACTTACCAGGGACCACACTCTTAGAGAGAATTACCCTTCATTTCCTAGCTGCCATCAAATGCCAATAGCTACTTGGTTAGAGATGGAACTTCATGTCAGCTCCACTCTCTACTCTGGGACTTGGGCTTACATAGGTCTTGAGCACATACTATTCCTTGTAGATATCTACCACCTCTGGCTGTCACACACTTTTTGCCCCCTCTGCCACACTGATCCCTGAGCCTTGGGGAGGGGGTGGTATCTTCCCTTTAGGGTTGAATGTTCTGGGGTCTTTGTTCCTTGCCTGGTTGCTGGTCTGTAGTGATCACCATCTGTGAGTGGTTAGCACAGATGTCCTCCAAGGCACGAATTCTTGATATGACCTTTCAGAGACATCCCTCTCTATTACCTTCATCCCAGTCACACAGTACAGAGGAGGTACAACCTCACATATAGCAGAATTAGTCCAAAAAACCGAGGAAAGGGCTGTCACAGAGAAGCGTGTAGTGACATGTAAGAGTCATCACTTCCTAATTTCATCCATGTGACTGTGCTAGCATCTTGGTGTCATTGGTGATCTTGAGGAGTAAGTATCAACTTCTGTAGTGGTATCAAAATGGTGAATATATTTAATATGCACAAACTTACAGTCACCCCTACAGAACAGAGATATTTCTATAGACCTGATTAACTCAGCCTTCCTAACAACTGACAGGAGGGCAAGTGCTCTCCAGTTCTTAGTGGAAAAACCGAGGCACAGAGAGGTGTATCCCACAGCCATCTACAATCACATTCAACAGTATAAAACCCATTCAAAAACTTCTCATAGTAAGATGAGAAATTCTATTTGAAACACTGCTGTATGAGTTAAACACTATTCTGTGACTACTTCTCCAACATAAACCAAGACACAAACAGACACAGGATGGGCTCAGGGTTTCACCCCGAGGTCTGTTTCTTCTCTACAGGGTGAACCCCTCAGCTCACTGTTTTGCCTGCGTGTGGTTCTTGACAATAGAAACCACATGCACTCATCCTTCCAGGAGCAGCAAGTCTAGCAAACAGGAGTTGCAGGAGCTCTTTCAGACCTAATTCCACCAGAGCCAACTGATAAGAAACTTGTCTTCCACTGGGGTGGTCTCAGCTGCTATCCAGAATGCCCTGAGAGATCTGATTAAGTGCATGGATGGAAATCAATTTGCCTCAGTCACTAGGGGATGAAAGAATCATCATTTCTGGCACATCAGTTACTGCATATGTGCTGGGAAGGTAGAGATGCGCCCACATGTTCCTAAACAATTGCAGATAAGAGGGAATTAGACCACTGTGCTGCCAGACGTAGAGCCACAATTCTGTTACAGGTTGGTATGTTTTTAAAGATTGTTTTACTGGGGGTTGGGGGGACCCCTGCACTCTTTATCAGAAAAGGAAATAAACTGCCCATGGTAGATGAGCCAAGGAACAATAGGAGCAGAGAAGGGCAGGCAAGAAGGACAAGATGGGAGTCCAAGTTCTTCCAAGATCTGGCAGCTCTCCTAATGAGAGCCAGCAACAGAAAATGATGTCAGTGCATAGCTTACAAGAAGCATGGTGTGCAACTTCTGCGTTTTACCTCCCAACTGACTCACATCAGCTCTTGCATCCACAGTATTCATACACATAAAACAGTTAAATTCTTAAAAAAAATTTTTTCAATATAGTTATTTTCATCAGACAGACCCCTGAGATAACCACAACTCCCAAGGTCCAGATGCAGCTAACAGGATTAACGATCAGCAGAGACCAAGTGAAGTTTGTTGCTACATCACTGGATAACAAGTCAGTGAATTCTGGCAAGAGAGAGCCAAATATAGACAAAGGGCTCCTCTGTACTCCATCCCACAACCAGCAGGATGGGGTGATGTCATTGACCCACAGCAACCCACTGGTTTTACTGTCACAAACAGGTGTTTCATCAGTTAGGTCTCGGTGCTGAGCATGTTTTGGGAATGGAAGAACATTCTAGAAAAACACTAAAGTCTCTCTCAGATGCTTCCCCATGGGCCATGAAGTCTTCAAAAATGGAAAATAGACCTTAATGATCGGAGATGTCTAACTGTTAGGGGACAGCAGGTCCAACTACCACTATAGCCATAAATGACCCAAAGGAAATAGTTGCTCAATTGTAAAGACAAACACAGGAACAAGAGAGGACTGTAGAGTGAACCCAAGTAACTCAAGTCCTTTGAAACTAGAAATATCCAAAGTCCAACTGTAGGCTTACAGAAAGAAGCTGTCTTAAGTGCCTGGTAAATAGCGATTTGCAAAAAAAGATGGGGAAGAGTAGAGACCCCAACAGATCAGACCCCATCTTCAGAACACAGGCAGCGGTGAGCTCTTGTCTAGGATGTGTGATGTCCTGGATTCAAGCCTCAGCTGACGGTTGCAGAGTAGGTGCTGGGCTGGATGTGTGGCTAAGATGTGTGTTGTATGTGTGTGGGAGGAGGTGCTAGGTCTGGGTGTGTAACTGAGTTTTGTTATGTGTGTGAGGTGTGTAGGTTCTAGGGCACAGTGTGCAGCTCAGATGTACAATGGCTTCCCACAGCTCTGCTCTGCTTTCTCCTCCCCTCCCCTCTCCTCTCCTCCCTTCCCCTTCCCTTCCCTTCCCTTCACTCTGCTCCCCTCTCCTCTCCTCACAGAGCCTATTTCTTCATTATTACTGTCCCTGCCTCAGTGATTTCTGCACACTTGTTCTGTATTTATTCAAGTAAAAGGCACCCTCAGAGAAGAATGAAGAATAAACAGTCCTCTAGGACAAGGCTTGGCCAGCAAACTGGACCTGCCATTATGAGTATACAATGATTTGAAAGGACTCATGGCCAGAAGGAGGCTGACAAGAAAGCTCCTAGTTACTGCTTTAGTTGCTGCAGATGCCTGCAAAGAGCACAGCTGTCCAGATGTCGGACAGTCTTAGTCCTAAAGGCCTGGTGTGATAATGACACATATGGAAAGCTCTCAATGAAGTAGAGAAAATCCTGTCTTCAGTGAGCAAAAAGTAGCAAATGCCATGGTCTCCAGAGTCTTAGTTTAGTAGATGCCCCATGGGTAAGCTTCCATGTGTAGTTAAAATGGTCAGAAATTCTCTTACAAAGCTTTAAAAGTAGAAAGTTTCTTTCAAGTAAGAGCATGCCTCTGCTTTTGTACAGTAGAGGAATCCAGCCTGGCCTGGCTTGGAAATTTCTCTGACATGGCTATGTATCTACCGCAGAGTCAGACACAGTACTCCTGTGTAATCGGCAGTGACATAATCAAAACCAGATTCACATTTATTTAAGTAGCGTGCTTCTGACAGAATGAAAATATTTGAGTTAATGGTACAGCACATTTGGGGGAGATTTACAGCTGTCTCCCCTGACCTACTGACTTCTTGCTTACCTATAGAAACAGTGTTTAGGGGAAGGGAAGGACACACACACACACACACACACACACACACACAGAGAGAGAGAGAGAGAGAGAGAGAGAGAGAGAGAGAGAGAGAGAGAGAGAGAGAGAGAGAGAGAATATTATGTTTCAGTCCAGCACAATGGCACCTTTAAGAAATCTGCCAACCAGTAAAAAAACTAAACGATGGTGGCTTGTAAAAGAAAGAAAGAAAGAAAAAACCCCCCAACCCTTTGCTGCTTCCAATTAATACTCATAGGACCTTGGTGGGGAGGAGATTAATGCTCATAGGGCCTTGGTGGGGAGGAGGCTTTCAAGGGCTCAATATTTACAAATGCTTACTGTTTGTCCCACAAACACATGTCTTGGATTCCTAAGAGAAGTAGAGGGCTTTTTTTTCTTCACCATAATGGGGTGATGGTATGAGTTTAAAATAGAGAAAAATACATTAAGAAAAAACAGAATTAAAGCACAGAAGTGAGCACTCGGTGGTCTTGGATTTGAACACCATTTGTTGGAGACATTTTCTTCTCCATAACTGTCACCTCGAAGACAGAAAATGTGACACCACGTGTGCCATTAATGACCAAGAGGAAATTTGTATTTTCATTTCAAATTTTGATGTTTAGAGCTGGAAAGATGGCTTAGTGGTTAGCACAGGCTGTTCTTTCAGGGGACTTGGGTTTGAACCCCAGAACCCACACGGTAGCTGTGTCTGTAAATCCAGTTCCAGGAAATCCAACACCCTCACACAGAAATACATGCAGGCAAAACACCAATGCACCCCAAACTAATTAATTAGTTAGGTAATTAATTAAAAAGGGTCAGGCACGGTGGCACACATCCTAGCACTAGGGAGACAGAAGTAGGTGGATTTTTGTGAGTTCAAGTCCAGCCTCGTCTAATAAGCAAGCTCCAGGACAGCCAAGGCTGTCTTGAAAAAACAAAACGATGATGATGTTTGATGTTTAAATCAAAGGTTAAATCAATCCCTGGTTTTGATATATAAAATTAACAGGCTTTGCATTTGTAGCCCTGACAGTGAAATCATCACTCCATCTACTAGACAAATATCACATCAGAGTGGAAAGCCAATTCTAAATGAAAAGCCCCCTTACCTGGCTTCACTGCACTTTCAGGAGTTTCTGTCATTTGACCATTAAACATTCTCTAGGGTTTCACCTCATCTATGCTGACCCTGGGCTCTAAATGAGCTGCAAAGCTCTGAAGTATGTGTGTCTCTTTTATCCCTAGTCAAGAATGTATTAATATTAATGTTACACAGGAAACTGAACCAACACAAACCTGCAGCACCTGATGAGCCAGCACTGGCCCAGGAAGCAGTAAAATTTTTCAGAAGAAATTTATGATGTCTATAAATTCACCTTCAAGGTGCCTATGGCTGGAAGGAAATAACTTGGGTTTTTAAAAACTCAGTCTTTTACTGAGCTCTTTCCTATTCATTACTTCATCAGAAACACTGGAACTTCCAAATGGAACCTTGACTTTGATCCAAATAAGCTTCAAGTTGGAATTTAGTTTCGTTAAAACTAAAGTTTGATATTATGACTTCCATTTGTTGATTCATGCAAAGGATAGTTCCATTTGGGACCATGAAGGAAAGGGAAAGGGAGGACCTCTTTAGACTCTGACATACAGGTTCTACTGAATGTGACTTACATGCTGAAACCAAATGTTTCTGATGAGGACATTGGGATAGTCTGGTATTGAGAAGCCAAATACTTAGTAAGTGCTGTGAGAGGCAACTTTTAACCCACAGAAAAGAGGAAGGGAAAGAGGCCAGCCCCTACAACAGCAAGGAGGTCTCTTCTCCCAACCCCCGGGAAACATGAATAGATGCCATTGTAGCCCCTGCTTTGAGCATCCATGCCTAGGAAAGAAGAGCCAAGACAAGATCCAACATGTGTGTGTGTGTGTGTGTGTGTGTGTGTGTGTGTGTGTGTGTACTTAAGTTGTCTACCCACACTTCATGAAAGAACATACACAGGGTAAACACATTTATAAATGTAAAGAGAAAGTTACATTGCTATTTCATGTTGCATGTTGTATCTTTGTAGAATTGTGGGATAGCTTCAATGTAGGCAAATACAGAACGACTTGGAGTTTAAAACCACAGTGAATTTTACTGACTAAGCTGCTGTGCCTGGTGGATCCTCTATATCTCTTAGCTATATGACAGCATTTGCAAAAGGACATTGGGGGATACAGCTCCATGCGTATAGGATGTGTTTGGGGAAGAAGACTGTATTTTTAACAAGTATTATGAATAACTGCATCAACTTTTAAAAATGCTTAAAAACCCTCTTTACTGTCTAAGTTGGGTAATTTTATGATATGGACATTACATACTAGCTTAAAGCAAACATCTGTATCTTAAAATACAGATTTAAAGTAAAACACGGTTTGGGCAGGGTTTACTATGAAAGGAATTTTGAACCTAATAAATCCTTAGTTCTGTACATGTCTAAATGCTGTACATGGAAGGCTAATGAATAATTTATGACTGCAAAATCCACCACAGAGTCCTACACTGTGTTTAACTTAATGCCCTTTGATGCAGGAAGAATATTGATCTTTTTATTCTATAAGGAAGGCAATGTTTACTTCCCATCCCTTACACTTGTGCTTATGAAAATTCAGGAAATTTCAAAGCCACAAATGGGCTCCTCAAAGAAAAACTGACAAGTCAAAACTGTTATTATAGTCTATTTCAAATATCTCAGAGCCTTTTAGATTTAACCAAAAACACATGGATTGGATTCCACCTACTTCAAATGCTTATTTTTTCAAGAGACAAATGCAAATTCTACTAAAACCAAAATATGATTTACTTTGGGATGATAATAGCTAAGCCAAGGGTAAATATATTGACTTTCTGAGATCATAAGTTCATGCTCTGAGCAAGACATTTGCTTCCTCGCAGATATCAACTGAAAAATTCCCAGTTTGAAAAATAAATGACCTGCATTATGTCATTTCCCACAGAGACAACGAACACAGCACCGTGTGTGTCACAGTCCATGTACTATTGGCAATCTTCTGAACTCTCACAGGTTGGAGGTCCTTGTCATACAGCTGAGAACTGTGTTTATGCTTTGCAATCGCCTAGGATCTAAATATCTAACATAAGTTAGGAATCCACTGTTAGGCTCACTTCCCCCCTTTCCATGGCAAATCCTACACACACACACACACACACACACACACACACACACACACACACATGTTATTCTATACTAGGTTGTTGAATGATCAAAATTACAATAAATTCCATTGCACAATCATGCCACAGATTCGTATGTGTGTGGCAACAGGTGGCTTTATTGCACACACTCATAAGGGTGGTAGGTTGTACTCACAGTTGTAAGCGGGTGCAATTCGGTGCTGAGCTTCCAGGCTGGCCAGTGTGATGTGGAAAATGATGTGAAGCAGCAGAAATGAGAGGCTGGTGATGCACAGGGACTGTAGCAACCGCCCTGTGTGTCCTGGGGAGGAAGAACCAGAGTGTGAGGGCGTGTTCACATTGCCACCCAAAAGGAAGTCCCAACACTGGCTCAAAAGCAAGGCAATGTAATTCTTATTTTAATTATAAACCTACAGACAAAAGACATTTGATTTCCTTTGCAATGTTATATAACCGGCTTTACCCATTAAAATCCACTATGAAGGACATCCTGCTTTTCTGCTTATTATAGGGTGCATTACGATGGATTGTAAATAAATGCTGACTCAGAAAACTACATAGAAAAGCACTACCCACAGAGAAGGGACCCACCCATAACCCTCTCCTTTAAAAAAAGTTTAAGGAAGTAAAAAAAAAAAATAAGAAGAAAGTAGCCCAAAATGTTTTTACAAAGTTCTATTTCAAAATTAAATAAGGATAAATAAGAAAACTATAAATTAGTTCCACTTGTGGACATAGACATAAATTGTAAAGAATGTTAACTATTGAAATGAAGGAAAATATAACTTGTTCTATTTATGAAAATTTACTATGCAGGAACAAGTGTGTTTAAAATGAGAAATCCATGTGAAATTCACATGCTAATGGACTCCTACCAGTTTTATTGATACTACAAAAGAAGCATTTCGTAATGTTCAAAAACATAAAGGCATTAATGATTTCAAAGAAATAGCCAAGAAAACTAAGAATGCAAGCAACTGTCTTTAAAGTTGTATAAATCTTGACTGCATGAGCATCTGCTTATAGTGAGCTTTTAGACATCAGCCCATGGATGTCTGAGAAGGAGCAAGGAATCCAAATGCCATCACCAAAGTGGCTACAATGCCAAGAAGAAAGAAAGGCCAAGCTTTAATGACAGGGATTACATGCCAATAGTGTGGTAAAGGGGATTGCTTTCCAGATGATGAGTGTCTGTGCTGAATGTCAAGCCAAGCCTACAGACCAACTGTGAAGCAAAGATGAAAATACAGTAAGGGATTCAGATGCAAGATCATCTTACAGAAACTGATACACTTCACTACATCAGCAACTACAAGGCATAAAATCAGATACAAGTTAGTTAGCATTCAAAGCTGTACAAGACACCGCAGCCCAGACAGAGTACTCAGTCATTTGATCAAACACTAATCCAGGTCCTGATGAGCGTTAACAAAGTCACAAAGTTCAAAGTAAGCCATGGCTGACACAGAGTGATATTCTATATCACGTGGACATCCTTATTTCAGCGAGTCAGGCTGAACAACAGAAGCCATGTACAGAAATTCTCCCTGTAGAGAGGAGCTTCAGTCTGAAGGCCCATGAACTTCTCTTTGAATGAACCTACCCATCACTTCTCTTTGATGACCTACACTAAAGACTGAGGACTTTGTCAGACAGTTCATACACACAATTCTGTAAGCCAGTTCCTTGGAATAAATCAAATGCAGGAAAACATGTGAGTCACATGTTCATAGATTTTGCCATGGCATTACTACTTTTTGATTGAATCTTGGCTAATAAAAAAATTAACATAACAAAGAATGCATAAGGCTTTTGGGGAGCATAAAATTATCTGAATGAATAAAGAGAAAAGTTATATTCACAAAATACTGTATGGTAAAGATACAAATTTACTATATAAATTGAATGAAATTTAAAATAAAATACCAGAAAACAAAACAAAAAAACCCATAAACTTTAAAAAAATCACACACACACACACACACACACACACACACACACACACACACATGTGTTGAGGTTTTCAATAAACATTTTAAATATATATTTAAGAGTAGTATCATATCACCTGCAACATGGGTAAAATGCCTCTCCAATAGTTAACAAAGCTTGGTGCCAGGAAAGAACAAATTGTACTTTCTCCCTCTGGAAAAATCAAGAAAGGCATGAGTACCCAGTTTCCTCTGTCTTGTGGAGTTCCGTCCTGGACAGTTCACTTCTGTCTCACCTCATCAAGAAACAGTGAAGGGACAGGTCAATGGAAAGCAACCAGAAATAGGTAAGGCTGAGGAAAAGAGAAGGGAGTGCCCTTAGCTCAACTGTGGTTCCCCTTTGCCAGCCATGAGCCCAAATAATGATCCTACAAACTCTACTAAAGAGGCATACCAGGCACTCCTGCCAAGCTTCTCACCTGAGTATGCCCACAACCAGCTGATGACTTCCCTGAGCTGCCCACTCTCCCTTCTGTAGACAGTTTCTTGTACCTACGTAGGTATGGCCTGCACCAGCTCCTATAGAAAAGCATGCAGACCTCAGTAGCAGGTGCCCATCTTGGCAACTAGTCTCTACTAGTTAGGGATCAGAAATGAAATTTTGAGTGTGCAGAAACTATGCACTATGAAAATACATAATAGTCTGTCAGTTGCAAACCTGGCTGGGGGACAGAGACAGCATGAGAATCTAACGAAGGAATAAGTAGAGAAGGAAGGCAGAGGCAGAGGTTTAAAAGACTTGGCCTGTAGAACCAGCTCACTCTCCACAGTGTTTCTTGTTGGGTTCTACTTTCCTCTAAACCTGTCCATGAAGCCTAGGAGACGTGACTTCTGCCTGGACTGTTAAAGTAATAAGCTTCAAAGAACATGAATAAGCAAGGAACTAAAGCAAACAACAAAACTCCGGTGGCAGACACCAAATAAAAGATGACTGAAAATCCTTATCAACGAATGTGAAAATACCAGGTCAAAGGTCAATGAAAACATATAAAGGAAACAGAGTAAAATCAGCCAGCTTTCTGTACTGAGGGCGTGCTTGTAGACCAAGACGTGAGCTCATCTGCTGCCTGCCCCTCCTTACCATGATGGTCATGACCTCAAAACCTTCTGGAACCATGAGCCCCAAATTAAAATTTTTCTTTTATAAGTTGCCTTGGTCATGGTATTTTGTACTCTAAATTGTCAAAAATTAAAAACTGTTAGGAACAACCAAAAGAAACTTATTCTAAGTTCTACTGTTTCGTTTTCAGATTCCATTTCATGATGGGGGGAAACTAAATTCAAGGTCCCAGGCCATAGGGGAGCTAGGAAAACCCTAGAAACTGTAGAGCTTCTGTTGTAAACAGTTGTCTGGGTCCAGCCCTCATAAGGACAATTTCTCCATCTTGCTGGCAGGGTCAAAGGAGTTCATGTTCCCAGGCCTAGGAACAAACGTCTATCCCACTTCTTCAAACGTTTTCATTGTCTGTTAACTGGTAAAGAATATAGACATAAGTTGTAAAATATATAACTGACTGTCTGTTATGCCCTAATTAACAATATGCAGCTGACCTGCTCCTTTGTCTGTTTATCATTCTGAGCTTTGACCTAATGTCTACAAGAATGAATTAAGGACCCCACAGCCAGGTGCCCTGGATACTGCGCAGTATTCACTGAGTACTCCCTTGCTTAACCCATAATGTCAAAATACAATTGGACAATACTGCAGCTCCCCCCAAGTCCCTGCCTCAGTTTGTATTTTCACCCTTTAAACATGTTGTATAATCTTCCTTCTGGGACTGTGTTCTGATCCGGAACTGACCGCCTCCCTGAGTGCTTAGAAATAAAGCATCTTTTTTCTTTATTTCAAAAGCTTATGCATCTGAAGTGAGTTTTCTCCATGTCCCCCTTGAACCCAACAAAACAACAACATCAGTTGGAAAAAAGAAAGAGAAACAGCTTATTATATACTGACTCCCCTAGAAGGCTGACGGCACTGGAAGACTTTCTCACTGGAGCCCCAAATGCCAGGGACCACTGGATTGATACTCTCCAAGCACTGGTGGCAAACTATGAGCCAAGAACACTACATCCCGGAAAAGGTGAGACTAAAATGTCAAGGAAAGACAGAGAGTTCGCCAAATTACCAAAAGCTGAAGGGCTGTATAGACCTGCCTTTCATGAAATTCTAAAATTGTCTCATCCCAACGAATAAAAAGATGCTGGTCAATATTCCTTGAAACCATGGTGATCCATAAAAGTCACAGGCATAGCTGGGGACATAGCCGAGCTGAGAATGCTTGAAATGTTGTCCATGCTGGTGTGTAAATCAAATTTAACTTCCATTAATGAATGTGTAGAGATTTCCCAGCTTCCACATGTGATTCACAGCCATCTGTAATTACAGTTCTAGGTGATCCAATACCATCTTATGAATTCCTCCGACACAAGCATGCATGTGGTCATATGCAAGCAATTCATGAATATCCATAATAAAAGTAGATAAATAATGCAAAATGAATAGATCCAAAAGAAACAGAAACAAATCATAACCAACATCAAGAAAAAAGAAGTCAAAGCCAATACTTGATACAACCAAGCATCGAAGTTCACTCAAAATACCAACCTATCACAAACGGAGCATTTCTTACATCCACAGTCAACAGACATGTAGAAAGTCGATAAGCAGAGCCTATCAGCTTATTGTAATTCTTGTACCCTCTTCCCTGCTGCATTCTTCTTCTCAGAGACTGTGTGACCTTTGCTGAGAAGCATGGCACTCTCCTGAAGCACACCTGGGCACAGGGGCCAGTTCCCAGATAAAAGGGAACTGCCAACTAAAAATGACACCTTACCGTCCAAAGCATCATCAATAAAGACAACCAAACACAGATTTTTCTATTATTATTCTAAAATGTATTGGCTTTATGTTTTCTAACTCCTGGGCCAATACAGTGTGGGAATGTGATTAGCCACTGAAGTAAAATCTCAGCTAAAGGAAACTGAATTTGATTAGCCCCCAGAGAATCAAAAGCTCAGAATCTATAGAAGCAGAAGTCATGGGGAAAGAGCCATTGGCTCTGTTCACAGTTCCAATATCATTTGGATTTTTTTTTTTTACTCTAGTGAGGACCAACACAGCAAATGGCTCCTCTTCTATGCATTATTAATTGAGGTAAATTTCTCAAACAGATTCAGAGGTATTCAGCACACTGACAACATAGTGCAATCGGCCTTTCCTTTGGCTTCGACTTCCACATCCATCAGGCCGAGTTCCCCTCTCCTGCCTAGCTCCTGGTGACTCTGTAGATGCACACAGTAGGCACCATCACCCACACGTGGCCCCTTGTGACCAGCTTTGGTTTGGCAGGATGTTTGGAGATTTGTCTACATGGGATCACAATCAGTTCTTCACTCTTTATGGATAAATAAGAATGCACCTGTCCCTGCCTTTGAATACTGGGCTTTTAACTGTGATGACCAGTGAGTGCTCTAATGAATATGCACACACAGAGATTTGGGTATCTGCTTGAGTTTATTTTATGTAGCTGCTTAAAAGAGGCTTCTTCTCTACATTGTACTTTTTGTTTTATGGCTATCCTATTGAGTATCAAATGGTGTCATGCCGTAGCTTTTATTTATATTTCCCTAATGGTTGAGCATATGAAGTATATGTTCCTGTGCCTCTTCGCTGTTTGTCTATTTTCTATGACGAATACAATTTTGTTTTATTGGTCTGTACTTTGGCTTTCCAGGCAGTAGGTGAGATGTACTGCTGGGTCACAGGCCAAAGCAGTTGTCCAACTAATCATAAACCGGAACTCTCCACACAGTAACCATGGTAAGTCTTTTATCTTTCTAAGTTGGTCATCCCAGGTATTTGTCATAGTGGCTAAGAAAGGTGACAAACACAAGGGGCATAACCGAGCCCTTAACATTCTGTGCTCTGAAGGCTCCCATCCTCCTCACTTGCAGCATGCATTGACTTGAGCCAAATGTTTTAACCCATGTCAGCATCAAGTCTCAGCCTCAAATTTCATCTAAATATACTCTGACTCATATGAGTGAAGCCCAACATGCCATTCATAGTGAAGTAAAATTAAACTGCCAGGTTCATATCCTTGGAAATCGTTACTTCCCTCCAAAGTGCAACAGCAAGATAACATAATACAAACATTCCCATAATACAAATAAAACTCTCAGGTTGAGTTAGGCCATCTGGCCAATGAGCTTCAGGGATTCATGAGTCTTTGCATCTCCCAGCGCCAGCCTCACAGGACCATGTGACCACTGCTGATGTTTTCTATGGATGCTGAGGTCTTCACACATGGGCAGCTGGCATTTAAAGACCAAAGCATCCCCGGCCAGACATGTGTTTTAATAACTAATTTATTTTCTTGCAGCTTTGGGAAATAGAACCCAAGATCAAGCTGTTCTCAGAGCATCTTCATCAAGGGCTCTCCTGGGCTGTGCCTGGCCATTTGACATGGTGACTGTCCTGAGCAGACTCATCCCTGGTATCTGTGCATGACCATAAATTTCTCTTTTTTAAGGACATCAGTGGGGCTGAATTAAGAAGCCACTCTAATCACCTGATTTTAATTTATGTTAAACTTAAGGATGGTAGTCCCTCCCCTAAGAAAGGCACATGTAGCAGAAATGAGGCTTTACAATATAAATTGGGGAGAATATAATTCAGCTCCCAGTAATGGAAGCCCTCATCTTATTTCTGATGTTAGAGGGAAAGTGTACAGCCTCTCACCGTTAGGCATAATGTTAGCTGTGGGCTCCCATACACACTTTTAATCCTGACAAGAAATCTCATTTATATTCCTTGTTCTCAGCATGTGGTTTTGCCAAATTCTACCACTGTGTCCATTGGAATGATAGGTTTTTGTAGCATGAGTTACATGCTACACGTTTTTATTCAGTTTTTCTTGTATATGTCCCACAATTGATTTGGACAAGAATGTACCTAAAATTTGGAATTATCTGACATATCAGCTGAGTAAAATGAGAAAAATGGGGCAAATATACAAGGACAAGCAACAGATGTGACTTCAAGAAATTTTCCAAAAGCAACCATGCCCTCAGAGAGACAAACTCAGTCACCCATGGCTAGACTGCACACTCTGTATGTGCACACTGCTTCCTCAACCATCTGGATGTCAAAGAAGAAGAAGTCCAAAGCTAGCAAAGGGACTAAGTAGCTAAGAGGGAGAGTGGAGTATTTCTAAATAACTCATATCTTGAGTTTTAAACAAAGTTTTTGCTTATTGATATTAAGTTTCCTAAAATGGAGAACTTAAATAAAAAAAAAAACACCCAAAACTATTGTCATGTCATAGAATATGTACAGGAAGTAGGTTTTTAAAACCACTTTCTGGTTGATTTTAAGGTCCACACTATGAGATAAGACCATTCTGACACTGCTAAAGTGGCCAAGAACCCGAGGCTATAGAGGATATGATTCTACAATTACTATTCTGCTAAAGGAAGACAACAATCAGATGATTCCTAATAACAGACTGCTAAACTCATAGGTCAGTGCATCATTCAGTTTTTATCAGAGAAGCTTCCTCTTCTCACAGGTGGGAACTAACACAGGGAGTCATAGCTGAACATGTAGAGGGTGAGAGACTTTGGAGCACTCAGAGGATCCCAGCACTGAGAAGGCTAAGTGGACACAAGCTCTCACCCTCTAAAAAGGAGCTATTTGCAGGTTTGTTTTTTTTTTATTTTTTTGTTTTTTTGTTTTTTTTGGTTTTGTTTGTTTGTTTTGGTCTTACTGGCCTTTTGCTTGTCTATTTTGATTTCCATTTGGGGGTATATAAAGAAACACATGAAAAATGCATTGATAAAAAATTGAAGGTTTTCTTTAAACTGGAAATGGAATTGGGTACAGCTAGCTATCAGCTGGGAGAAGATGGCTCGAACTAAGCAGCCAAGCTTCTAGGTTAAGCACAGATGGTTGCTTCATTAGCACCAAGCTTATAGAAATTGAGGGAGACAACCAATCCTTCCCTCCACCTTCATCCTCATGCTGAGGCTGCTTTTCAGCACACGGAATCTTTTTTGGATGAAGACGGTGATTCACAGGACAGCAAATGTTCACGGTGCAGGAGTGACCAGAGGAAGGGGTAACAGCCTTGTTGCTCTCGTTCTTTCCACTTCCCTGAGAAGTCAGAGTTTCCACTGTGTGCCTGCAACACAGCCACAGAATTCCCACCACTTCCAGCTCTCAATCCTCCCTAGCACCAGTCCAATAGAGACTATCAATTTTATTTGATTGGCATATGATCGGAGAAAAGAGTAGATTGTTCTCTCCCCTCCTCTCCTTATATGTTGTTATTTAATAACTTAAAGTGTGGCTTATTTTGTTATATTTGTATGAGTGTTTTGCCTGCACATATGTTTTGCAGTATCTGTATACCTGATGCTCACAGAAGTTAAAAGAAAGTGTCAGATCCCCTAGAATTGGAGTTCCCATGGAGTTACTGATGTCACTGAGCCATCATGTGGGTCCTGGGAACTGAGCCTTGGTCCCCTGTAAACACAACAAATGCCTTAACCATTGAGCAATCTCTCCAAACTCTTAGTAACTCTTAAAGTGTTGGAATCTCTTCCATAATTTTTTGCTCAATGAAAGTGATGCAAGCAGTAGCCATGGTGCACAGGGAATTGATAGTCAAGGACTATAGGAAAGGAACTGAAACCCAAAGCATCATGTTTCCACATATCCCCTCCTCTGGACCACTTGATTCTGCAACATCCTTCCTTACAAATTGACCCCAGGGTACTATTCTGGCTTCTTGTGGTGAATAAGGATTCTGACACTTGGGAATATGTCCCTGTAATATTAGCTATTGTCCTAGGCTGGGTTACCAGGAAGTAGCACTGAGACAAAGATTTGACTTCAGAAGTTTCTGGTAGACATCTACTTCCTGCCACTGATCTATGGATAAACTGGTACCTAGCTGCATATATTCCAAACTGTCATCCTGAGGTTGGGTGAGCTGTCACTGTCATCTTCATTCTCTGTGTCTCTGTCCCTGACATAAATGCAATTATCATCCAACACTGAGGGGCCACGTGAACCCTGAAGGACACTCTAGGCCCAGGAACAAACAAATGTCAAAGCTGTAGAAGCTGGAGCAGAGCCCTGGGCTGCTTCTTTGGGAGACTGTTGGATGCAGAACAGTCTTTCGGGAGAGTTTAGAACTGGCATTAAAGGGGTGAGCTACTCCATTTCAGCACTGAGCAGAAAACTCACATAGTCTGACCTGAGGTAGTGTGATGTAGGCAGTGTAGATTCTTACAGGTAAAGGTAACAGGAGAGGAGCTCAAGTATGAACATGATGGGCCGGCTACTTTTGGTTGGGAGACTAGATGCGGACCTGTGCAGGGAGAGATGGATGTGGCATAGGGCAGAACCACTGAGGCCTGGTCTAGATATAGATTGGTCTCAGGAGCATGTGAGTACCCCAAAGGCAGGAACTACCTTCAGGACACAGTCACAAACTTAGGAAAGACTTTGTCACTAATAAAGGATTTTTATCCCTGACACACCCATCTTGCCACCATTTTCTGGTAGACATCTACATATACTGCTACCGACCCACAGAAAAACTGATGGCATATCTTGACATATTCAATCCAAGCTGCTCACCTAAGGCTAAGTGAGAGCATAGTCTTGTCTTTGCTCTTTGTCTCTTTGCCAGAGTGTCAGCGGCTGAGGCAGTTGCCCTTCCACAGCTCTCCATGCTGCCCCATCTAGAACTTCTGTCACAGTTTAGATAACTGTTTCTGAAAGGACCATGAGATCAAGGTTCAATGCCTAGGGTGATGCTGCTGGGAGACAATGGAACCCTTAGGGAAGTGGATGTCATAGAAGATACGTACGTCTTTATAAGTGTGCCAGTTGTAGAGCCAAAATGGAAAGGAAAGAGATGGAGCTACTCAATCCTGAACTTTCATCTTTCTAAACTGAGATCCACAACTGCATTTGTGGTGGTTTGAATAGGAAAGGCCCCCACACACTCGCATATTTGAATGCTTGGTCACCAGGGAGTGGCACTATTGGAGGTGTGGCCTTGTTGGGGTAGGGTGGTTTTGTTGGAGGAAGTGTGTCACTGGGGGTCATTTTTTTAAGTTTCAAATGTGCAAGCCAGGCCTAGTTTCTCACTCTACCATTCTGCTGCCTGCCTAACTAGATGTGGAATTCTCAGCACCATGTCTGCCTTTGTGCCACCATGCTTACTGCCATGAGTATAATATACTTAATCTATGGACTGTAATCCAGCCCCAGTGAAATGTTTTTCCTTATAAGAGTTTCTGTGTCCTGGGGTTCTTCTCACAGCAACAAAAACTCTAAGACATCACTTGCTTTTCTTACACAGCATCTATCTTCTGCCATTCTGTTCCAGCAATGAAAAATAGTCTAAAAAGAATACTGAAATAAATTTAAGCTGAGTTTCTCAAGATTCTACAGAAAAAAAATAACATAAATAAGTCACATCCTAACCCGTGAACAAGACACTTCTTTATAACTAAAAATATGGCATTCCATCTAAAGATGAGTCCCAGACATAAAAATATTTTCATTCCATTATTTAAGCAGATCATTATACAAACTGAGCCCTGGATTAGCTAGATAAATTTAGTGAATTTGATATTACAGAATTGTTCATCCAAAATGCTGGACAAAGCAACAAAGATATATTTCAAAAGCTCAGTGGTTAAGAACACTAACTGCCTTCCAAAGGTCCTGAGTTCAATTCCCAGGAACCACATGGTGGCTTATAACTATCTGTAATGAAATCAGATGCCTTCTTCTGGTGTGTTTTAAGAGAGTGGCAGTGTACTCACATAAACTAACTAACTAAATAAATCTTTAAAATAATTCTTATGAGAGATGGAAGGGAGAACGAGAAATTCATCACACATTTGAGAATTCCAGGAAAGCAGCAAGAACAAGGGGTAAACGCCGTTCTTCTAATTGTTTATCTTATAATTAGTTTCTGGTATGAATAATTGCTTCACCATTGCCACGTGCTGGGCATCTTACACCCAGACTGTGATCCCTCCAGCACAGAGCAAGGCCGTGTAGTCTGTGGCCTGAGACCACACTAGCAGATCAGATGCTAAGTGCACCAGAAAGACAGTGACATTTAGAAACTAGATACAGCACTGTTATCTGAGCTGACAAAAACAAAACATAGACACACAAGTGTGTGCAAAGTAAAGCCAAAGCTCACCACAGAGCTGGACATACTAGGTCCTTAGCTCTGAAGGCCAGAGGTATTTCAAGCTTTGGGGGAGGGGAAACACTCTGTTGATGCAGCTCAGTGCTGGGCTTTCAACAGAAAGAAATCACAGCCAATGCACAAGCATATTACTCATGGATGTTACTATAATTTGGACTCTGAATGTTGCCCAAAGGTTTGGCATAGAAGGCTTTTTTCCTAGCACAGAACTAACGGGGAGCTCTGATGCATTTAAATGGTGGGTCCTGAAGGTCATTAACTCACTGGATGGGAGCTCTTGAAGGCAGTAATGGGAACTGAGATGGGGAAACTAGATAGTCATCTGAGGTGGACAGAAAAAGAGAACTGGGTAAGAGGGGGGAGAGGAGGGAGAAAGAGAAGTCAATCAGGTGTGGGGAGGGAGGCAAGAGAGGGCTGGGAGTAAGAATGAAAAGAGGCATGAGGGTCATCTCTGTGACTACCTGGAGGCTTGGGATGGGAGAGGATATGGGGAGTCTATGAGGGTGACCCTAGCTGAGATTCCTACCAGAGCTATATATAGAGCCCAAAGAGGCTATCTCCTGCACTAAAGCAGGACTTCTAGAAAAGTGAGGGGGACATCAATCCACCCACAAAACCTTCAAATATGCAGAGATAGAGATGGAGCAGAGACTGAGGAAATCCACAAAAGTTGAGGGAATCCATGACTGCCCCAATTGGAAACCCATGCCATGGTCTAGAGCGAAACCCCTGATATCATTTATTAATGATACTGTGCCATGCTTGCAGACGGAAACCTAGCAGAACTGTGTCCTGAGATGCTTCGTCCAGCAGCTGATGGAGACAGATCCAGAGACCCACAGCCAAACATCAGGGTGAGACTGAAGAATCTTGTGGAAGAGTGAGGAATAGAAGTGAGCAAGTCAGAGAGGTCAAGGACACCCTAAGAAGACCCACAGAGTCAACTAACCTGTGACCATGGGGGCTCACAGATCCTGGGCCACCAATCAGGAAGCATGCAGGCACAGGACCTAGGTTACCTACACATTTGTCGAAATGTGTAGCCTGGTCTTTATGTAGGTCCCTAACAAGTTTAGTGTAAGCTGTCTCAGTCTCTGCTCCCTGCCATTGGATTCCCTTCCCCCTTACCTAGATTGTCTGGTTGGGCCTGAGTAGAAGAGGATGTGCCTAGTCTGGCTAGGACTAGATGCACTGTGGTGGAGTGGTACCCAAGGGAGGCTCCCCTTCTGAGAAGGGGAGAGGGCAATGGGGAAAGTGACTTATAACTGTGAGGCTGGGAAAAGAGGAGGGAGAGTGTTATGATAAGGATGTAAAGTGAATTTAAAAATTAATCCCCTTTGTCTTTATATAATTTGATATGTTTTGTTAACAGACACAGACAGATGACATAGCCGTGGTTCAATAAAATCTCCAAGATCCTTAGGCGTTGTGAAATATTTTTCTCCTTTTATTTTTCCAGAACCTTTAAATTAGTTCCTTAAACACACACAAAAAAAAAATTTCAAAAAACAAAAAAAAATTGAGGATACAGGAAGCTTTGAACTGGTGGTTGTCATTTGCTGACCTCTGTGGTAAAAGAAGAAAGAATATTTGAAAGCAAAACGTTTATGAGAATAAATAAACAGAAAAGCCTGTATTTAGATACAGAAGTTTCCTAGCTGGCACCCCACTAATTCCATGACAGTAGAGCACTGTTCCTGCCTCCCAATGTGTCCTCACATTTGACCAGCTCATAAACACCCGTGTTCCTTCCTGTCAGTGCCCACAATGCTCAGCTCCTGGACTATGACTCCATGACCTTCCACCTTCCGTAATTTCACCATGTCCAGAGAAAAACTCTGGTCAAATATTGTAAGTCAGTTCTCAAAGATATGCTGAAGTTTTCAGGTGGTTAGACATTTTGTGGAGCTATTTGATGAGAGGGCACAGAAAAGCATGTAGATGTAAATGCATCAGTAGACACAACCCTTGTGGAAGCATACAAGATTTCGGAAAAGACAAACTGGAAAGCAAGCCAAACTGGGTAATTTAACTCAAAGTACCTATGTATCATGCCTGTTCTTTGCACATTCTCCTGGCTTAGTGGTGGTAGGCCCCAGAGAAACCCAGGACCAATGGCTAACTAAGTCTATTTACCATATTAAAGCAGACACTGATCACAGGGTCCTCCCAGCATCTCTCCCTACTCACAAGCACCTGTTATGGAGTGATCCTGAGAGGCATACCCCACTCCCTACCCCAAATGCTCCAGCTGCTGAGGTCTGTTTCACTCACCTGAGCTTCTCTTCCCTATATCACTCAGCCATTTTGGCTTATGTGTTCTCTTGGCCTCTCTGTTCCCACAATGTCTGTCTTTTCACCCCTTCCCCCTCTCTTTTCTCCTCCCTTTGTTGTCCCAATCTCTTGTTCCTCTCAAAGCCCAGTTCAGTCTGACCCTTCCAGATACCTATGGCTGTGTTTCCCCCCTCCTCCCCACAATGAACGTCCTCTTCAGTGATACAGAGGAACAGCCATGTTCTTGACTCTTTATTCAACTGGTGCTGAAACTGGGGTCTTTCACAAAATAAAATAAAATAAAATAAAATCCAGGACCAATGGTTAACGGGTGGAAAACATGCTAATGGAATCATTCACTCTGGATGGGAAGAATTTTCTTTGGTGGGTACATTGGTTGTCCCAATAAGGGACAGGGAAGCAAAGGATGCCCTGAGACATTTTACCTCCTGTCCACATCCCCTAATTCTCAGGCATGTACCTGTAGATGAAGCCACTGTATATTTTGCATTTATTATTTCAGGGAGTGACATCCTTGAGGACTGGCAGTCAGGGCTAGTAACTTGGGTATGTACTAGGCATGACTTTGAATTTTCCAGATTTGAGAGATAGCCTTACCTCACCTCTGATAACTGGGATTTCACAAATAGTACAGACACCCTGTCCTGTATCTATGTCTTCTGCAGAGTTCATAGAACTCATATTGACTGAAGTGGCCACTTGGGAATAAAAGGCTATAACCACTTTTTGGATGACTTAGAAGACAAGACGAATGGGTTCATGTCCCCAGTCGCCCTGGGCAGCTGGCCTGAGGAGAAGGAAAAACCTGCAGAGTAAAGCAGGAAGACGAGTTTGCTGTGGTGATGTAATCAAAATCATTGCCTTAAAAAAATGGCATTTGAATCATAAGAGCCAATTTGTGCATTTCCTGAAGTGGTCATCCTGTGAGCTCCTTGAGGGAGGAGCCCTGGGCACCCCTCTGGATTCTTCTGGTGCTGTGCTCTGCACTTAAGGTATCCCATTAAATGTTCCTGAAGGGACATAACAAGAACTGAAGATCACATGCAGGAGCAAAGTGCTCCCTGTGTGCTGATGTTGCTCCGTGTTGGCAAGAATGTGTCACATTAAACCAGCAGGACGAGCTCATCTTTCTGGGTATTTCATTAAGGCACATTTGCCAAGTACTATATCAAGGGATCTACAAACGACGATGAATGGGCAGAAGACAATTTGGAGAGGCTTCCTTCTCAGCAGGCTTGTTCCCAGTGGTGCATTTACACAGCAATTAGCAGATGTGCCTCTGCACACGGTTGTCCTCAAGTCCCTTCAGGAAAATAATGACTTGGACTCTGAAGTTTCTGCCCTGCTGCATGTCATTCTCGCAGGCCACTGGCTTTCTCTTTTCTTTCATTTTTCTTCTTGAGAGCACTGGTTCCATGCTGACTGTTTACCACGCACAAAACTTTACATTTAAAAAAATGCATGCCTTCAATTTGCTGTGAACCAAGACCAAGAACCTCAACTGAGGGATGTATTAAGGCATGCTGGGGGGTTCAGGATGCATCCCCGAGCACTGTCTGCCCAAGGCAGGTGGATCTTGGGCATTGCTACTGTGCCCTTGGCTGCTCTCTTCGCTGGTGCCTTCATACACATCATCACCATGGTGACATGAGAGCTTCCCTGGCCAAAAGGAGGGACTTCCTGTACTATCTTGATTTTCCCACAGGCAATACACACCAGGTTACTGTGACTCACGGCCTTGGAACCCATCGTGTTTATTTTTAATGACCCTGGATTTTCCTCTTGTGCCTTGAAAGCCAGGTCAGGGCAGCTGCTGACCACCACTGTGTCCTGTTGCTTGTGTGTGCTCCCAAACAGCTAGATGATGTCTCAGTTGTCAGGGAGTCTCCCGTAAAGACACATGGTCTCCAGGTTCTCTCCATCACACCTCAGAAAAGCAAACTTTTAATTAATGGGTCCGTTACTATAGCAATGTGTTCATCTATTAATGAAGCTGCCAAAAAGACAATTCAGTTCCTACTTCCAGATCTCCAGTGCCTCCCTGTTCTTTGCATAAGTCTAAGACTAAATGTCCTCCTATAAGAACAGCTTTCATTGTTACCAAGGTGAAGTGGATGCCCTTCTCCAGATGCTAGATCCTAGATCCCTGTTCTGAAACAGTTTCCTCGTCCTCTTCTTTTTCTCTTCCTTCCTTCCTTCATTTTTCATTCTCCTCCTTCTCCTCATTATCAATCATCATCATCATTATCAGCACAAGTAATATGACTTGAAGGTCAACTCATAGAAAACAATTTAGCTGAAGGCACATGATAAATCCCATTTCAGTGGATAAGAACATGAGAGGGCTGCCCCCTGAAAAACCTTAAAAGTGAGAAATGAATTAGCATGCATATGTATTGGGAGCTTGAAGCATACAAGGTAAGATATTCAACTGCCACCAGGACAAGCAGCATGGTAGTGTGTGACAGGGAAGGGAACAGGAAATGCTTGACTCAATGACGTTAAATTCCTATGTTCATGTTTCTATCTAGTATTGCATTAGCCTATTAGCCTGCATGTGACACTTTTGCGTTGCTGGAGTCATGGCAGCTGAAGAACGTGGGGCTTCTATCACATGATCTTCAAGGCATCCTTGTCTTCTTTGCTTTCCCTCCCTTTGCTCCCTGTGTCTTTCCTTCTTTGTACATGCATGTCAATGTGTACTTCTTTCCAACCTGTCTATAAGTTGGCTCCTAGGTATGTTTGCATAGTGAAACTCCCTCCTTAATAACACATGATTGAGCTAGGTATGGTGGCACACACTTTAATACCAGTTTTCCAGAGGTAGACTCAGAATTTGAGGCCAACTGGTCTACACTGTCCAGGGCAGTCAGGAATATATAGTGAGAGACTCTCTCTCTCTCATTCTCTAATTTTCTCTATCTGTGTATGTGTGTGTATGTGTCTGTATATGTGTGTATGTGTGTACATATGTGTATGTATGTGTATGTGTGTGTATGTGTATGTATGCATGTATGTATGTATGTACATATGTGTATGTATGTGTATGTGTGTGTATGTGTATGTATGCATGTATGTATGTGTGAGTATGTGTCTGAATATGTGTGTATGTGTGTATGTATGTGTATGTGTGTATGTGTGCATGTGTGTATGTGTGTATGTGTATGCATGTTTGTGTGTATATGTGTGTATGTGTGTATATGTGTATGTGTGTGTATGTGTGCATGTGTATGTATGTGTATCTGTGTTTGTGTGTATGTGTTTGTATGTGTGTATATGTGTGTATATGTGTATGTATGTGTGTATGTATGTGTATATATGTGTATGTGTGTATATGTGTGTATGTGTGCGTATGTTTGTATATGTTTGTGTGTATGTGTGTATATGTGTCTGTATATGTGTGTATGTGTGTATGTGTGTGTGCACGTGTATATGTGTGTGTCCATATGTATATGTGTGTGTGCATGTGTGTATGCATGTTTGTATGTGTATGTGTGTGTATGTGTATATATGTGTGTATGTGTGTATATGTGTGTGGGTGTGAGTGTGTATGAGTGTGTATATATGTGTGTGTGTTACATTTGAGTGTCTTTCATAGATAACATAGTTAGCACATATACAGAAGACACTTGAATATTTATGCTATCTATAGTTTCTTTTCATTTTAACTGTGACTTTAAATATTTATGAAATAAATAAAAATATGTGAAAAATTGAAAAAAGTTATCAAAACAAATTAGTAAGCAAAACTCCCAGATTTAGTAAAAATAGGCTTATTTGTTAGTAAGATGTATACTCCTATGTACTGTGAAGTTTCACTGTCTAGAGTAAAATACAAAAACAAAATAATGCAAAGGCCCATCAGTTTTATGTACAATTTGTTGGGTATCAGCAAGTATGTGCTCCGGGGAGCTTACCCAGAGGACACAGTCATGGACCCGGCACTACCCAGTATGCTTTTTATGGGCTCCTTCACTCAGCCCACACTTTGTAGAGGAATGAGGCCTAGTGAACCCTAACAAAACAAGTACACAGAAATATCACACTGGAAGGCCACAGGCAAGCTTCCAAAGGTCTCAGAAGAGAGGAAACTTAGGGTGTCAAAGAGATATGTCAAGGGAGACTGTGGTGGTTTGAATAAAAATGGCTCCCATAGGTCCATAGGGAGTAGCACTATTAGGAGATATGGTTTTGTTGGGGTAGGTGTGGGTTTGTTGGAGGAAGTGCATCATAAGGGCACAACAGGCTTTGAGGACTCAAATGCTCAAACCAGGTCTAGTGTAACATTCACTTCCTCCTGCCTGCCAATCCAGATGTAGAACTCTCAGTCCCTTCTCCAACACCACGTTTGCCTATGTGCTCCCATGCTTCTTGCCATGACAATAATGGACTAAACCTTTGAAACTATAATTCAGTCCCAAGTTGTTTTCTTTCTTTCTTTCTTTCTTTCTTTCTTTCTTTCTTTCTTTCTTTCTTTCTTTTTTTCTTTTGAGAGTTGCTATGGTCATGGTCATGGTGTCTTTTCACAGCAATAAAAACCCAAGACAGAAAGCAAAATCAAAAGAAGACAGAAGAAGCATCTATCTGAGGAACCAAGCTTCAAAGTGCTGAAGCTACAAGGTCAAGGATTTCAACAAGAATTTTGTCCATAGTGCAACTGGCCCTCAAAATCAAAGGCAAACACAAAACACATTTTTGCAAAAGAACAAAACCTGAGTGTAGTGGCATCACAAGACCTGCCCAGTAAGTCACAGTAAAAGGCAGCTCAAGTCTGCAGAAAGTATAAAGGAGTCCAGACATGCAGAAATATTAATAGTTGCAGAGCAGCCCACTGTCTCCTGGATGAATCTGCTGGGCACACCTTCCTGCTCACAGGCAGATGTCGTGTTTCTGTGACCCATACATGTTTGGAATTACTTATCTAACATTATGGGGCTGTAGTGTTTGGGATGTTTCTAGTCTTTTAGATCTAGAAGTTTTTATATAGACTCTCTCAGTTAAGCATCTCAAATCTAAAGCATTCCAAACTCTGAAAGTGCTTGAGCATCTTCTCAGACTAAGGATGCTGGAAATCTGAGAGTAAGTAAATGAGTCCCTCTATAAAATATTTTCCCACCCACCACTTAGTGAGGCAAGCTCTTTTGATTTGGAAATGTTCTCATTAAATAGGATAGTTTTGCTGGGTATAGAATGGCCAAATTACAGCTACTGTCTGCCTCTGGAATGGTCTTCCAACCACCACAGTGACCTAACTTGGAGGCTTGAAGATGCGATCTCTACCTCTGAAAACAAAAGCCCATAGCCCCTGAAACAGCAAAGCACATGCTCTTGTCTACATCAGCTTGCATTATCAGCACAACCTAGCTCTGTGACAGCCTAGCTTTCTGCACATTTCCTGGTTTAATAATAATTTTCCAATACTGCTTTGCACACTTTTATATGCCCGCCTTTGTCACAGACCCTACTCACCTTTCAGTTTAGCTCACTGGTTTGTCCGTGCATTTTGGCTTTTGCCCTAGGTAATGGAGGATGCAAGACTTCATTCCATGATCATGTGTATTCCAAATGGCCATTGGAGCCTGGAATTCCATGGTTACACATCTCTTAGCCATTTCTGTATCTACTGTCACACTGATGACTGTGTTCCCTATCCCAAAGTTATATTTGGACCAGGTGAGGAGCAACAGTGACGCACTGATGTATCAGGGTGGTAGAGAATGTTATCTGACTGAAGGGTGACTGAGTATGTGGGTGTGTACATGAGTGTGTATATGTGTGCATGTATGAATGTGCATGTGTGAGTGTGTGTGTAACAACAATTAAAGATTACATTTTGGAGTCTTCCTGTCTCTGGTAGCAATCTTCCAGATAATTAATTCAGTCTGGATGTAAACATTTTTGTAAACATTGTCTGGAAATAAGCATTTTTGTAAACACTGCTTTTGCTAACTATTTTACTATTCTTTGTGTTAGAGACTGAACTCTGCTATTGAACTATTTACGTGATTTTTGTCTAACTCCTTCAGGCTTTGAAAATTTTTTGCTACTTAAACTAGAAACTTTCCTAAAGTGGGAACTGTGGTGGGCATTACCATTACTTAACCACACAGTGTAGCCAAGGGGACTTATCAAATAGCGTGTGATTGCTGGGTCTCCAAAGAGTGCAGAGCTTACATAGCCTAGAGATCTATAAAAAACAGGATGTTCAGATTTGAGTCCAGAAGTTCCCACCCATTGCACCAAGTCAGTCACATCATGGGTAAACATTCCTCAAGTAGTTCTGGGCAAAGCCTAGATAAGTTCAGTGGAACAGGAGGGCAGAGCTGGCTCAGCAACTAGGCAAGTGCAACAGCAGTGATGATCTGTTTTTTACTGACAGTCTACACAGGCCTGACTTGTGAAAAATCATTTAATCTCTTTGGTATTTAAACAGATATATCTAGAACGTAATGTGCATCAACACTTATGATGATTGATTGCATCCTCTCCAAAAGTCTTATGTCCTAATGCCAGGCAGGCTTCAGAATCAGGCTGTATTTAAAGAGGCAGTTAAGATGGCATGAGGCCCTTATAGAGGGGCCCTATTAGCATCACTGCCTTCTTTCTCAGAAGAGGAGATTAGCACCTGAGTCTGCTCACACAGGAGGACAAGAGGATGCCGGAGAGCTCAACCTGCAGACACCTGGCTTGCAGATGCCAGCTACAGAAGCATGAGAAAATAAATGTGTTTATTACCAAGTATATGGAATTTTGTTACAGTAAAATAGAGAATACACCAAAAACGCAAGTGACAGTTACAGAAAGATTTCTAAATTCTTAGGAATTTCTTACTCAGTACACCACCAACCAGAGAATGACAAAGGGCTATTGTCTTTTGTTCAGTCATTGTGGACTGAAAACCCAGTCATCACAGACATGGGGAATGCTATGGCTAATCTTTCCACTAAGTTGCATGTGAGAAGGAAGAAATCTAAAGCCAGCACCCAAGGTTATGAAATGGAACCACTTGAGATGCCATTTGTTCCAAGACATCCCTGCAAGGAGATGGCTAAAGTTTCAGTACCCTGGTAATGTTCGGGACATAGTACACATCTCAGAGTGACAGGCTCCTGAGGGTCATGCTTACACCTATACCCATAATGCCTTAGGACTAGAAAAAGGAGCAAACCGTGCTGCCCTGTGCTTCAGTGGAAGCCAACCTGGACAGAGCCACTCCGTCTCTGGTGTTTATTCAGAAATTCCCTGTATACTCAAAACAGTTTTCTCTGAAAAAGGCACACTGCTGAGGAAAGTATACTGGCTGGTTTTGCGACAACTTGACACAAGCTGGAGTTATCACAGAGAAAGGAGCCTCAGCTGAGAAAACGTCTGCATGTTATCAAGCTGTAAAGCATTTTCTCAACTAGTGATCAAGAGGGGAAGGGCCCAGCCCATTTTGGGTGGAGCCATCCCTGGGATGGTAGACCTGGCTTCTATAAGAAAGCAGGCTGAGCAAGCCAAGGGAAACAAGCCAATAAGTCACATCCCTCCATGGCCTCTGCATCAGCTCCTGCTTTCTGACCTGTGTGGGTTCCAGTCCTGACTTTCTTTGGTGATGAACAGCGATATGGAAGTGTACTGAATAAACCCTTCCCTCCCCAGCTTGCTTCTTGGTTATGTTTGTACAGGAATAGAAACCCAGACTAAGACAGAAAGGGAAGTAAGTCAAACATCCACAGTGATCACTGCAACATCAAAGAGCAAAACTAGAAGGTTACCAGTCAATCCTCTCCCTTCAAGGCCAGTACTTCAAGGATGGAGCCCATTTCTACCTCATACATATTTCCATATTTTCCCCAGAGAAAGTCTTGACCTAAAGTGGGAGTCTCATACTTATTTGTTAAAAGGATATAGTATATTATCATCTTCCCGGTGAATCAACACATAGCATAAAATTAGTCTGTACTGGCAATTAAAACAAACTACATTGGTTTGACTATTTTTCCCTCCTATAATCTGAATCATAAAGGCACATTTTAATTGAGAGAACCGGTCATTTCTTATACCTGACAAAATATTGTTAGCACAATATTTAAATAGTATTTATATATCTAATATGGTAATTTTTTTACTATCTCACAGATTTAAAAGGCTTACATTCTATTTAAAACATACTTTCTAGCGCTCAGATACTATGATTACTAAGACTCAGCCGGAAAAGCCTCTTCCACATCTTTAGTGGAAATGGTCACCAAGCAACGGCAATAGTTGTCCTTGGAGTTGACTTAGAAAAGGTCCTGTCCTCCACAATCCTTTATTATGTACGTTCAATCCCCAGGTGAGCATCTGTCCTGCTGAAGGCATGTAGCTGGTCATTTTTATTGTGCTTGCCCCTGTGATGGAGGAAAACGGGTTTTAGGGGGAAAATTAGCTATTTGTGCTTGGGCGATTTTTATTTAGAGAATTCAAAAATAATTTTAAACATCCTCTCAAACTTCCTGAGAAGTTCATTCTAAACACTGGATGAAGTGTTTGCCTACAATGTCTAGTGAGCAGATCTTTCACAAAGTGAAGAGAGCTGCCCTCAAGTATAATGCGTCCAGGAAACAAATGGGGTACCCTTAAAATAAGCAGGGGGAGTAGGTTGTGTGTCAAGTACATGACACTCGGTGCCTCAAGCCTTCTAGATCATGTCTTATCTCCACAGGGCCAATGTGCAGAGCCTGTGAGCATTCTCTGCTATACTTAACTCCATATAACAATTGAACACATGTCAGTACTTGTATAGAAAATGTGTCTGATTTCCCCTGTACACTCTTGGATACCACCCAAGTAGTGACTTTAATAGAGTTTTGGAACCGATTATATAGCAATATGAAATATAGTATCTCTTTGTATGTAAATATATAAACATATATTTGTGTGTGTCTCTCACACACACACACACACACACACACACACACACACACACACACACAGTGTATATATACTTGTATTTATGGGTGCATGCACCTGTGTGCATCCCCTGAAGCAGGGCATTTGATTCAGGGTCTCTGTCTGTCTGTCTCTATCTGTCTGTCTGTCTCTCTCTGTCTGTTTGTCTGTCTCTGTCTGTCTGTGTGTATGTGTCTTTCTGTCTGTCTCTCTCTGTATGAGTGTGTGTGTGTGTCTGTCTGTCTGTCTTTCTCTCTCTCTCTCTCTCTCTCTCTCCCTCTCTCTCTCTCTCTCTCTGAACCTGGAACATGCAGGCTTGGATTGGGCTGCCAGCCAGCATGTCTCGGGGATCCTCCTGTCTTTATCCTGTGGCAGAGCTGTGGCTACACATACATGTGCCCAGAATATGTCCAGTTTATCACCTGGGTGCAGGTTTGCACATTAGCCTCTGTGTGCTGCTAACCACAGCTTGGTCTCTCAGCTTTACATGTAGCATCTTTAAACCGGAAAGGAGTCCACTTTTTGTTTAAGTTTGTAGATCAACAGGGTCTTTTATCTGGCTAGACACTAGCACTGATTCTGAAAGCCAGCTTCCCTGGCTCTCTTCTTTCTTCTTACAGAGTTTTATTATAAACCCCATGCTGGCCTCAAGATCAGCATCCCCCTGCCTCAGTCACTCTAGTGCAGGGTCTACAAACATGCACTACATTACTGCTTTCAGCTTCAAAAGCATTCCTTCAAAATATTAACTATTTTATATACTCTAACATTTGGAGACTCAACCTTTCATTTTTTTCATTTATGGAGCCCATGAATATGTTTCTTTAAACGTCACAATTTACTCTGATAATATGATTGAGTGGGTTATGTATGATGGGAAATCTGCCCAGGTTTAGCCTCCTGGAAATGTAGGATGCTTATAATGAGGAAGGAAGCCAAGACTGGTTTCCATGGGAGAAAGACTAGACCATTCACAACTGACTTGGAAGGCAGAGGGGTAAGAGCCAGCCTTGTTTGCAGTTGGTTTCTGCAAGCCAAGAAATCATATTCTCCTGTAATTTCCTCCTCCAAGGACCACAGCTTCTGGTGTAGATCATTTCAACCACAGACCTAGAAAGAGCTGCCAGTCAACACACCTGCATAGACTTAATCCACTAAAGTCACAATCTGTTACGAAGGTCTTAAGACATGAGTGTAACAACTTATTTATCACTGATTTATTGACATTTGACCTTGATTTTATTGTCTCCTAAGTTTAGTCACTAACCAAATGTTAGTAAAAAGGAGTACGCAATGAAAACTACTCGAAAGTTGTGAGCAGAGCAGAAGGACCAGATGCTGCTGGAAGGAGTGTGGTGGCTTTCTAATGAGTGGGGAGCAGTTGTAGGTCCCCTGAGCAGGTTGATGTAGAAGCTCATCAGAATCCAATCATTCTTTCAAGTGGTGGCAGGGGAACCTTGAATGCTAGGAGAAAGGTGTTGAAGATGCTGTTAAGAGCCAGAGTGGCACCAAAAGGTCTTTTTATCCTCAAATGTGTGATTCCTTCTAAAACAGATGTCTCTCATAAACAGTTCCAAACATGTCAAACTTTTACAGAAAGAGCTAGTGGGGCTTCAGGACAATGCAAGTTAGCTCAAGGCAAGCTTTAGCCTCATACTGAGCATGTTCCTGCTTCCTGCTCTGATCTTCAGCTTCTTCACTGGATACCATCACCCCCAGATGCTAGGGGATAACCAAAAGACAGATGTACCTGTGGGTCTATTCTGTACCCTGGTACTTCAAAAGCCGAGCAGATCCTCATTGGGGACGGTGTGCCTCTTGTTTCCCCACATGCACAACTCCCAAAACTCCCCGACATTGTGAGAAGCAAAGGACAATACTGTCTGTTGAGGACCATGGAAAGTCATTTCTCATTATCACAGAGACATTTTTAAACCCCCTTTTGCCCTGTAAGAAAATGTGGAAAAGTTCTAGGGGTTTGTAAAGAATAGATGATTTTATCTGAAAATGCGGAAGGAGCTGAGTTACAATGTTAATAGGGTTGTTGGGTAATGACTGCAGAGCTCCAAACTCAAGTCAGAGGCAGTGGAGTCTTCCCACCATGTTCCTACCTTCCTTGGCTCACCTTGGCAGGGGTGGGTTGGGGTGGTGGTGGTATATCTCTCTATCTTCAGCTACAAAGCAAAAGTAATTTCTAGAATTCTGCTATTCATACTTAATTTCTATTTCTTTGTGTAGTATTCAATTTTCTCCTAAAATAAATTTTTTTTAAAACAACTGGTCTGCCCACCCCTTTAAGACACTATTTAAATGAGAACTGATTGCATGAATCCATGTTTGGCTTCATATTTTAAATTGAGAAACATCTAATAAATATAGTAACAATATAAAAGATAATGAGCTTAAAGAGCGTTACTCTATCATCAGCGACAATACTTCAACTAGGTGTTATATGCTAGCAAATAGTCTCCCATACAAGAATGGGTGATCTCTTTTAGACTTGTTAGTCAACCATTCATTGCTGCACACTGGCACAACTCCTGGTTATACTCCTGGACTCCATAGTTAGACCTTAGGGCTGAACACACCACGTATTCGAGTCACAAAACCCAGAGGAAGCAAATGAGTGCCGAGTAGGAATCTTCATTGCCATGGTCTAGTTTTCACAGTACTCGAAGACCCTATATGTGCTACCAGAGGAGAAAGGTAATTATTAAGCTAACTCAGCTGTGACACCCGAAAGCAGTAATAATCACTGGTCTGACAACAGAAGCCCACCAGATGAATAGTGGTGTGAAAGTTATGGGAATAACCCATCACGTTCTTATTCAATTAAATGTCCCTTCATGAGATGGAATGCAAATATAGCATCAATAGCAAGGCTGAGAACATGGACCTAGACAGGTCATAGGCCATATGGGAGGACATATTACATATTCCATTAAGTAGACAATTCTATTAAAATAACTCCTAATGATTTACAGCTATATCCATAGATTAGTACATGGCTCATCTCTCATCATAGAAGCGTCTTTCTTCTTGAGAGACAATGGTTAACAAAGAGACACACAACTGACCAAAGAGATTGAAAACAAAAGTATTCAGAGTGCTAACCTCTAAGCAGTATGTGTATAATACATCCTTCCCACAATGGCTCGGGGATCATCTTGGGAGAGGGGACAGGAACATTGGAAGAGCCAGGGGTGGTGAATGACTTTGAGGAAGCAGTGTTCTCTGGACATAACAGGGCAGTTGAAGACATGAACTCACAATGATGGTAATAGCATCACAAGCACAAGCCAGACAAAAATGCCACCATAGATTCAGGGAAGGGGCCATGACACCCACCTCTAGCTGAGAAGCTATTATCATGTGGTAACTGTTGGGGAGGTAGAATCAGATTTTTAATGGTGTGACTCCTACTCTGTTACACTACAGGACCACTAATAGCTGGGCAACACAAGTGGAACTTGTTTTGGATTTTGGTTTATATTGTTGGGTTTATTTTTATTGGGCGGGGGTGAGAGAATATTTAGTGTGAGGGATAGGAATGGAGATGTGGATATGAGAGAAAGAGTTGGGGTAGGGGATAAATATGACCAAAATATATTCTATGAAATCTCAAAAAATAATTTAGAAAGAAAAAAATTATCGAGTTAGTTATTTAAACAAGTGATGACTTTGGGCTGGGTGTCTTGGTCACTGTCCTATTGCTGTGAAAAGACACAATGGGGAAGGCCACTCTTCTAAAGGAAAGCAAGTATTTGAGGACTTGCTCACACGTTCAGAGGGCTAGACCTCATCATCATGATGGAGATCATGACAGCAAGCAGGTAGGCATGGTGCTGCAGAGATGAGAGCTTTACATTTAAATCAGCAGGTGGAGAGAAAAGAGAGAGAGGAAGAGAGGAGGGATAGAGGGAGAGGGAGAGAGAGACTGGGTTTATCATTTTGAAATATCAAAGCCCACACCTCCAACAAGGACACTCTACTTTAACAAGAACACACCTCTTAATCCTTCCAGACAAATCATGAGCTAGAGATTTAAGTAGACAACTATATGAGCCTATTGGAGTGGGGGGTTCATTCCCATTCACACCACCACACTGGATAAAGAGAAAAGTCATATGAGCCTTAACTATGAATCAAGCTATGAAACAGACAGACAAAAGGTTCATTTAAGAGACACATGGTAATGAAGGCAATGAAGATTTATATTATTGTGTGTATGTCCTTGTGAGAACATGACACATGTGGGTACTTGCAGGAGGCAAATGAGGGCAGTAGATCCCCTGCAGCTGGAGTTACAGTGGTTGAGAAAAGCTGGATATGGGTTCTGGGAACCAAATTCAGGTCCTCTGCAAAAGCAGAGCGTGTACTTAACCACTGAGCCATCTCTCCCACCCTGAAGACATCATTTCTTAGTGAAAACAGTGCTAGTGGATTATGCATACTCACTAAACTTTGTCTTAAAATCATCATGGCAAGTAGCTGATATTTTCATTCGCAACATTAAATGTTATTTCTCCTTTTCTTCAAATTACAAATCATGAGGATCTTTTATTCCTGCTGACAGGGAGACATTGTGCTATAGTGTGTGTAAAGGTCCCCAAAAGGCCTATCCACATGTTGAAAAGTGTCCCCAAAGACCCATCTAGATGTCGAAGGCATTATTCTTCAGCTCATTGTGCTACCAGAAGTTATGACGCCTTAAAAAAGTAATGTCTATTGTGAGGTCTTAGGTCACAGGGAGTGTACATTCAGTGAAATGTGGTAATCCTCTCTCCTTCTTCTCCTCCTTCTTCTCCTTCTCTGTCTGTCTGTTTCTATCTGTTTTTTCTCTTTATCCCTCTGTCTCTTACTTCGTGTGTGTGTGTGTGTGTGTGTGTGTGTGTGTGTGTGTGTGTGTGTGTCTTCCCCTCTTCTTTTCTCTCCACCTAGACATTGGCTTTGTCCTGCATGTACCCACACTGTAACTCCTACCACAGGCTCTAAAGCAACAAATCCAGTCCATCAACTCACAAACCATGAGCCCTAATAAACCCTTCTTTATTCTGAAATGCCTTTCTCAAGGGTTCTGTCACCAAAACACAAAGATAAAACACTGAGGAGTAAAGTAAAAGTTCAGAGGAGCCCACAAGGTTGATTGGTCAAGGTTAGAAGAAATGAGGAGTGGGGAACCGCAGGTACTCACCTGTAGACAGAATTACATGGCAATAAGCTGGGGATTGCCATCCTTCTGAAAGGCTCTCTGGATCATGTGGTATTTCCCTCCATGTTTGAATATTCTCAATACTAACTAGATGGTCTACCCTGAAAGCCACTGTGTCCCTGACAGAGGAAGAAGGGGTATTTTGAAGATGGAGTGTAGAAAACCCAACTGTGGGAAAGAGAGTTCTTCAGGAAAAGCCTCCCGGTATCCTGCAGGACCAAATATCTGAGATCAGACTGCTAATGCTCTCAGGACAACTGGTTCGTATTTTATTACAAACAGTCAAGTCATTAGGGAGGTAGGAATGCTTTTCCACTGGGTATGTTTGGTGCAGTTTATCTCTTAGTAGATGCAGGCAATGTCTGGCTGTGTCCTCTCAGAGCTGCTGGAAAGCTTGCCATAAACTTCCCACTCATTTCTCTTTTCTGTGTTTATGACAGTTGAACTGCAGGGTGACTCATGAGCATCCTGATAGATTAGAATGCTACAAACAGCAACAGTCTTTGCCAGGACCATCCCTCCTCAGTGTGGCAAGACAGATCTCAGTCTCAAGTTGTGGTACCAATCCACATGTGTGGATCATGTAGACGTTTCTTGTGGCTGTTGTAATAATGTATTAACTAAGTGTACCAAAATCATATGACTGACTGCCTCATTGTTCCTAAAGGCTAGAAGCCTACACTTAAGGCATTTATGTGCTGGCTAGTTTGACCTCAGCTAGAAATAACTAGGGTCCTCTGAGGGAAGGATGCCTTAGTAAGAAAAAAAAATGCTACTGTAGGCCTTTTCTTACTGTAGGACATTTTCTTAATTAGTGATTAATAAATATTGGAGGGCCCTTTGTGGTCCTGGGGTCTGTAAGAAAGGAGGCTGAATAATCCTCAAAGGACAAACCAGTAAGCAGCACCCCTCCATGGCTTTTACATTGATCCTGTCCTGCTTGATTTCCCGCCTTCACTGCTTTTGATGATAGTGGGACCGTGAGTGAAATAAACCTTTTCCTCCTCAAGTTGCATTTGGTCATAAAGTTTCATCACACCAATGGTAATCCTAACTAGAGGAGCGTGGTTGTTGCCTATTTCCTCTCAGCTTCTGGCAGTTGCAGGTTAATTCTTGGCCTTCAAGCATGTCACCGGAGTCTCTGGTCTGGTCATCATCTAAGGCACGCTGTGTGTGCTCATATGCACACAGGCACATATACTCTTCTTGGAAGCAGAGCCTTCACGTTGGATTAAGGGAACAGCTACTGCAGCATGACTTTATGTCCTTTCAGCTCATCTGCAGAGACTCTATTTCCCAATATTATCTCATTCAAAGGTCCTGGGAACTGAGGGTCACAGTGCAAACCATAACGGAACCCTCAAACACAGTATCTAAAATACATCTATTCATTCTATTCCCAAGTCCTTCCTCATGTCCCCGCACCCATCCACACCTAAGAACTGCAGGAAGGGCTCTTGATTTTTCTGTGTTCTTCAGAGCTCACATCCAGCCTTGCTTTCAGCTACATGCCACACTTCATCAGGCCCTACTCCTTTCTTCACCATTAGATGGAGACCAGGGAAGGCCACAGCCTTCCAAGGACCCTCCTTGTCAATCTATTCCCTTCCTTCTCAAGCACTTTTTACCCGGGAGTCAAAAAAGAGCTCATTTAAGGCAGGAGGCTTACAGTGAAACCTCTCTGTTAAACCTTCAGGGTTTTCCATCTAGAGACAAAATGAAAATTGCCCAAGTCCTGTGAGGTTCACATGTTCCACTTCAGCTCATTCGCCCAATGTATTCTTAGTGTCCCTCTAGATCACTGGGACGGTGGGTGAGCATTTTCTATTGCCTGGGGCTTCCATACCTCCCATGTGTTAACCTCATACCCTGATTGTCAGTATGGGTGGCTAGTCCCAGCCCTCTTTTTGCTTGGATGCTTCCTTCTCAGAGAGACCTGCTTGGAAAAGCCTTCTAGTTTTTCTCATGGCTGACTTGTGTAGCTCTGCTCTGGGCTCTGTTGTAGGCTTTATGAGGACACTCTTGCTGTATGTCCTGTGGCACAGAGACCTACACTTATTGCACTGCTCCTAGACACACGTGAGCCACAAAGCTTGTTTCTGTATCCCTCGGGATGCTAAGCCACTTCGGCACACTGCAGGACTGATTCAATAACTCCACTGGTGAACATCATTATTGTTTTCTGCACACAGCAATGCTTTTATTTACATCTTTGTTTGCTACAGCTCCCTAGGGAGCAATGTCATGAAACAGGAAGTTCATCAGCATTAGGTCTCCAGTCCCTGACCTGTATGTACCGAACACTGGTACAATAAGTATTTGTGCAATAGGCATATAAGGTTCCAGCCTCAGCTGGGGCTAATTTTATCTATCCTTCATCTAGCCCAGTACATATCTCTTTCTTTTCTTCCTTCTCTTCCTTTTTTTTATTCTCTGGTAGGAATTGAATCCATGGCCTTACACATGCTAGACAAGAGCTACCCCATTGAACCAGAGCCCCAGACTCTATTTCTTTCCCCACTTTCAAAGAGGCTTTCTATAAAGCAAATGACAAAGTTCAACTTCAATCCCCCTATTTCAAAGACTGGAATTTGGAGAAAAATGGTGGTTTGAAGAAGGCAGGCCACAACACAATGGGCCCTAGGCAAGAGAAGTGAGCACGGGAGAGGTCTCTTTTAAAAGATGAGATTGTGACTTTCAATTAGGTTTTATGCAGTTCTGTGCATTCTGATATTTGACCTGCACACTCCTCTGACAGGCTGTATCACCTCTTCCTGTCACCAGAGCAGTTCAGGGCTCCAGTGCTTCTGCCGGCTCCAGAGGTTTTCACCGGCTTCCCTGCAAAACCATTCTGCTTGGCTTACAGGGAATTGGCATGTGGAGTGTGGCCATTTCCCATCATTAGTTTAAATCAAGATGTAAAATTAGGTATTCTTGACTTGCACATGTACAGACTAGTCATTTTCCAGCCTGCCTCCGGCACACATAAATTACTGTATTTTTTTTTCTAGGAAAATAAACTCTTGCCACTCTTAGGGTTATGAAAAAGATCATGGTGAGTTACTGTTGTTCAAAGTACTCAGTAATTGCAGAGTACGCTTCTGAAGACATTAAAATTTCTAGTCTCTAGCCACAGGCTAACCACTTAAATATAACTTAGCTTAAAGGCACGGGGTAAATGACATTTTTATACTTCACAGAGTGAGCCTTTATTTTTCTAAGCAATTAACTGGTCTCACTCATAAACTCCTTTGTTGAAACCTGAGGTCTCGTGGGCACCTTTCAGAATACCCAATGCTGGTTGTTTTATAAGGAGGCCCCCTTCCCGCTACTCTGTATCTTCCTGCCCTTCCCCCTTAAAATACTTCTGCTCTGCTTCCAAACTAGAAAACTCAAAACATAAACATAAACCTGAAGGGAAAAAAAAAAACCAAAGAACTTCAGGAGGTGAAAGGGTAAGGGAAGCAGGCGGGGAATAGGAACATTACCTGAAGCAAACTCCCCGCTCAGCAGAGAAGCAGACATTTGCGGCGCCACGGAAGGAAATGGCTCGTCTGGAGTGAGGGAGACAAATCAAACCCCAGGTCCCATGGGCCCGCAGCATGATTGTCTCAAGGCTGGTAATGAAAGAGACTCCAGGGTTCTCTACCTGTCTCCACACTTGCTTCCACAAAGTCTCAGATCACCTCTGCAGTACTGAACAGGACCTGGTCATGTGGCTATTCCCTAGGGAAGAATCTACTCGGTCCTCATGGGTTAGTGTCTATGTGGGACTCTTGCTACTGTCTCTTCCATTCAGGAGAATACATTTCATCCCTTACAACAGAAGCTTCCTGTGGATGGAAACCAAGCATGAGTGTCACTGAATGAGTCTCCTCCCCTTGGAAAGCCTTTATGAGAGATTGTTCTGAGTGGTATTAAGTGGGGAAATCACCTTCTCCAAAGATGCTCTGGTCTCCTGAGACAACTTTCAGTTTCCAGTTTCCATCCTCTGTTCTGTTTGTGTGTGTGTGTGTGTGTGTGTGTGTGTTTGAAATATATACATATACATGTACATGATATATATATATGCATATTCATATACATATACATCATATACATATACACATACACATATATATCATATACATATACATGGGGTCTGACTGTTTAGTCCAAGCTGACAAGATCTTATGTGTAACCATTGTGCTATTTATTTATTTATTTATTTATTTATTTATTTATTTATTTATTTATTTATGGCAGGATCTCAGTGACCTCACTGGCCTGCAACTCACTTTGTGGTCAGGCTGGCTAAAAACTCATGGAGATCTATCTGCTACAGCCTCCCAAATGTATAGATTAATGTCACTTTTCCCAGTTTTCACTGTGTTCTTCATTACTGAAAGCATCTAGCTGACGTCTTCCAGAAAGGGGCCTTTTCCTTGTAGACCTCATAGACCCAGTACCCTGTCTGTGATGAACCTGCACTCACAGGACAAATAGGAATTCACACATTTTCTGTTCTGTGTTCAGGGTTGCATTTGGTTTGCTGTGTGTGCGTGAACGCCTGTGATGCTTTAGACATACTCAACAATGAGAGAGCCATGGGTGTGAATATGAGGACTTCCCAGCCTCCAGAAACCTCCATTCTTCTAACTCTATCTAATTAAAAAATACTTATTTCATCACACATATAAATACTTCATATGCATGTTTGTATGTGCACCACATATGTGTCTCGTGCCTACAAAGGTCAGAAGGCAGCATCAGATCCCCTAGAACTAAAGTTATGGATGGCTCCAGGATGGCTCTAAGGCAGTAGTCAGTGTTGGGAACTGAACCCAGGTCCTTTGTAATAGCAACAAGTGTGCTTGACTACTAAACCATTTCTCCAGCCTCAGTTCTTTTAACTATTGATGGAAGGTTCCAGGTACTAACTTCCCTTTTAACTATGTTTTGAAACATTCTGTTCTTAAATTGGACATATTTATGAGGCAAGGATGAACTCTGTGTTTTAGCTCAGATGTTCAATGCTTCTTTGTGGCAAGATCAACCAGAGTTCTATTTGTTATTTTGAAACAACGTAAATTACAGAATTCTAGTCCCTCCCCTGAGCAAAGAAAATTGTAACTTATACAATGTTCAACCCTATTGTAACTTTGCAACTGGGATATTTCTTTCTGAGCCAGTAAGCTTGTCACTAGACCAAAACATCCCAGAAATTTACTTAGAAAGTAAAAAGGGTTCTTTGTTTCACAGATCTGGAGTTTCAGACTGGGAAGATCCACATATCTTCCACCTGGCCCCTGGAAAGATCTCCAGGAGAAAGAGGAGGAGAGCATATAATATGACATGATGCTTACTTCATGAACAAGGAAGCAAAGAAGAAGAGGAAAGTAATCTGGCCCCACTGTCTCACTCCCCCAATGGCCTGGGGCCCTTATGTACCAGGGTGCAGGCACTGAAGTCAGAGGACATCAAGTGTCAGTCCTTACCGCCTACCTTGTTTTGTGACAGTTTCTTTGTGGCCCTTCTGTCATGTGTACCATGATAGGTGAACTTTCTCACTTGTCACTCATCTCCCCGTAGGCATGCTGGATTTACATACACTAACTTTGCATCCATCCCTAACAAGGGTTCTGGAGACTCCAACTCAGGTCCTCATGATCGTGCAGCAAGAGCCTTTACCCAGCAAGCCATGTCTCCAGTCCCTCTGGTCATCATTTAATTACTACTAATAAAATGATGATAATAAATAATTAGTTATCGAGTATGTATGAGTATGTATGCGTGCGCACACATGCATGATATGTACGGGAGAACCTGTGTGAAGGTCAGAGGAGGACTTTGTGGAGTTGTTTCTCTCCTGCCACCTTTCTGTCTCAATAATCAAACACAGGGTTGCAGGCTTGTGTCCTGCTGTACTCACTGAGCCATCCTGCTACCTCTCCAGCTCTGTAACTTTTGATCCTTTCAGCTATTACGGGAAATAAATAAGACAGATATCAATATCACTTGTATATGCCACATTCAGGGGTTAAGCCAGTTCCTCATGCAATCTGGGCTGGAACTCGGGCTTCCTGGATGACGCCGAGGGGCTGTATGAGGGCGGCCACATGGAACACTGCTCAGCCTGCTCCTCTCTTTGGGAAATCTTATCTGGGCAAACAAACTCCTCGGGAAAGACAGTGTTTTTCTGGAACCCCAAACTGCAGAACACCCAGAATGGCGAGAAAGGATCTGCTGCTGCTGTGTAAAACAAGGCTTTGTTCCTGGAGTTGCTCAACATCCACGGAGGCAAATTTCCAGACCCTAAAGATACTCCATGTCAATTCCTGTCTGGGTCGTGGAGCATCCGCACTGTACAGTCCATTCATTGGATCAGGGTGGAGCGATGAGCTTCCACAGTAACCATGGGCTCTGTAACTCACTGGATCCGGGTGGAGGGATGGGCTTCCACAGTAACCATGGGCTCTGTAACTCACTGGATTGGGGTGGAGGGATGGGCTTCCACAGTAACCATGGGCTCTGCAAACGACCCAGCCTGGGTTTCTGGGAAAATGTTCCAAGAGGCCCTTTACAGAGCAGCTTCACTGAGTGAGCAATGGGCGGTGCTGTGCTCCCATGACAGGTGGAAAGAACAGACTGCCACGGCCTCACCAGCTTGGGAGGTGGGCTGCCTCATGAGTGTGCCTTAGAGTCCAGAAGCCACAGTCCATGCCAGTCTGAGCATCCCTGATCCAAACCCAAAGAACTCAAAGTGGGAAAACCTTTAGAGCTTTGAAAATATGCCACTAATGCAAATGTCCACATCACATCAAACCTGATTTTGCCCATAGATTTCTGCTTTTTTGTTTATGTTGTTGAGATTTGTTTCTTTGTTTTTGTTGCTACTGCTGTTGTTGTGTGTTGAAATAGGCTCTCTCTATCTAGTCCTGGTTGTCCTGGAATTTGATGTGCAGGTCGGGCTAAAATGCCCGGCTTCTGTCACCCCAGCATTCTCTGCACACCCGTTTTAAAACTCTATTGCTTTTCCTTCTGTATTATATGCCAAACAACCTGTCAATATATCTCCCTCCCTAACCCGATAGCCTTAGAGAATAGAGCTGACCACATGCATTTCTGAGTGATCAGCTCCCAGACAGGAAGGATGGGTGCCATGTTTAGTTTCTCTCTGGGAGCCAAGCCACACAGAAGGACAAGGAGATAAAGGAGAGAAATAACCAGTAAGTCTCTGACTTAGGGTTTCTATTACTGTGTTTAAACACCATGGCCATAAAGCAAGTTGGGGAGGAAAGGGTTTATTTGCCTTACACTTCCACATTGCTGTTCATCATCAAAAGGAGTCTGGGCAAGAACTCAAAACAGGGCAGGAACCTGGAGGTAGGATCTAATTCCATGGAGAGGCACTGCTTTCTGTCTTGCTCCCCATGGTTTGCTCAGTCTGCTATTTTATAGAACCCAGGAACACCAGCCCAAGAATGACACTATACACAACAGGCTGGTTCCTCCCACATTTAATTACTAATTAAAAAAAAAAAACCTCACAGGCTTGCCTGCACATTAATTTAAAGGAGGTATTTTCTCAGTTGAGCTTCCCTCTCTTCAGATAACTCTGGCTTGTGTCAAGCTGACGTAAAACCAGCCAGCACAGTCTCCGAGAAGCACATGAACCAATGAATATACCCTCCTGAGTCCTACACAGGGTCTTAGGGTTTGGCTCTGCAGGGAACTATTGTAGAAATCAACACAGAGAATGTCACGGAGGTCATGACTAGAGTGTGTAAGGATGGGTGTGAGGTCAGCTGCCATGAGAAGACACATCAACTGGGAGAGAGAAAAGCAGGTGTCTGTTCACAGGACTTGGGGACAGAGAGGGAGCACTCCTCTAACTGAAGGCAAAACTTGGAGATGAGGATATAGGAGTGAATATATAATAATCCCGTGAGCACTGGGTTCCAATCTCCCATCTAGACAAGACTAGACTTTATCTACTGCTCGTGAGTAGGAAACTGCATCAGCCCCTTAGTCACTGAGTAATTCAGGGGCCACCAAAGGGTACATATCACGTGGGAGGCTCTGGGGTGCAAGGTGCAAGAGGTTATGAGAGGAGGGGGAATTAAATCCATGAGACAGGGAATGCTGTCATTTGCAGTTTAATTTTTGAGATAATCCAGGCCTTGCATGGACGATGTCTCTAAACATCATCTGGCTTTGTCCTCAGCTTCAGATTTTATTTGGACGATTTTCTTCCCTGCGTTTTTAACTGGAGAAAATTTAATTTACATAACGGTCTCAGGTAATGGGTTTCTGGGTAAATGGAGTACAGTGGGGTTCAGGTTCCATTTGGGGTCTTCTTTCACAATTATGTTGTGCAAGTAAATGTAACAATCATTAGCATTAGCTGAAAATGGCCATTCACAATAACTCCAGCACTATGAGACCTTCACAGATCACTTAGAAGCCAGCTCCATGCTGAAATTTCAGCTTATGGCTGGGTAAGTGCTTTTTCCATTTCAGGGGTTTGCATTTTATTATTATTTTTTTAAAAATAGCAGAATAGACTTAAATGTAATCATTAAATATACCAATAAGACTTGGGTAAAATATTAACCCTGTCAGGCTTTTTCCTATGAGGCCTTTCCCTCATTCTACAGGCTGCCTCTTGGATGCTGGTGTCCTTTGTTGTACAGGAGCTTTACAGTTTCCTGTGGCCCCATTTTCCACTATTGATCTTAACACTATTATCTTACTGTTCACCATACCTTATATTCACCAAATCCTTCTCTGTGTCTGAGTTCAATTTTATTCCCCCACGTTTTCTTCTGTCAGATTCAGTTCTTAAGCTGATGTCCTGGATCCATCTGAATTTGAGTTTTATGTGCAACTCCTTCCTCTGAAGGTCAGGGGTCATTGTGGAAGAGGGAACAGAAAGACTGTAAGAGCCAGAGATGCTGAATGGCTACAAGGAAGGTGTCTTCTGGACACAGCAGGCAGTTGCACACATGAACCCACAGCGGCTGTGACGGTCTGCACAAGATCTGCACAGGCTTGAGCCAGACAACATGCTAGCATGGGTTGAGACAGATGGGAATGGGGTCCCACTCCTAGATGAGGAAACTGATAGCTAGTGACAGAAAAAAAAATGAGTTCTCTTTAAGGGAGTGTCCCTGGTGGTTATAACAAGTTCCAGTGGATGGTCACACTTCTAAAAGTCTACAGTCAGAGCAATGGAATGTGATGGGTTAAAAGCTGATGATAAAAACACTGTGATAAAAAGGATAAAGCGTTCTGTGGGCGTGGTATGATTGGTGGATCCTGTAGAGGGTGGGGGAGGGAAATTAAAATATTCAACAAAAAATGCATTTTTTTGAATTTTAAAATAAAGAGTTTGACAAGAATAGTCATTTTCTCAAGATGTCCACCTGATCCCACAGAATATAAAGCTGAGCTACTCATGGTTAGAACAGGATAACCTGCTGGATGAGTTCATATGAGAAGCATCACAGAGGTGTGGCTATGCATTTGTTTATGCAGGAGGAATTCCCTGTATAAAATGCTCACAATTCAAAAATTGTTCAGATTTGGAACATTTCTTTTTAAAACTTCAGATACAATATTCAGATGCAATATTTAGATATAGTAATCTATCTCTGGACCTGAGATGAAACGCAAATTTAAATAGGAATTTCATTTGCATTTCATATACTTTCTATGTTTACTGCTTGAGGGCACTTTAAATGACATTTTAATTAAACACTACACAAAGCCAAGCGTCCCGAAGTAAGATTTTCTTCTCTTGCTGGGAGGTTGGTAAGAACCACGTTTCACGTGCAGAGTCAATTCAGACCTGAGGCTTTCAGGTCAGGGGTGTTCCACCTGTGGGTCCAGGTGTGCTTGCTCCTAGCAACATGTAACGACAGAACTTGATGAGACATAGTCGGGAGGTTAGGGGGTTCTGGGCATGGTTGCTATGGGTAGCAAATACCATGCCCTTCTGAGGGTCTGCCCGGCATACGTGGAAAACTGCCCTGGTCCTGAAGCTTGACCAGTCTGTTTTCTGACACTATGCACAACTAGATACATCTGAAGAAACCAAAGCTCTGCATATGCTGGGATGCATTTGTCTTGGGTGGATCTTCACATCTTCTTGAAGAGGAGATAGGACAGACTGGACTGGATGGCTCTGTAGGACATGTGAACCGAACAGTCATCTACAGACAGAGCCCAGGCATAGCTTCCTCACCTCTGTGTTTCTCCAGAGCACTGCATTAATAACTTTTCTCATTGTCACCCTGGAATACCAGGGGTGTGGCCCATAGTTTGAAGGTATAGACATCAGGGCAGGTATAGAAACAGGAGCTTAAGGAAGTGAGTTGAATTGTGTCTGCTTTCAGAAATACAGGGAGATACGTGCTGGTGCTCAGTTTCTTGATATCTGTCCTGGAACCACCTACCCCATAGAACGGCATTAACTATAGCAAAGTTGGCTCTATCCCTTCTCATCAACCCAGTCTAAAGCTTTCCTCACAGGCATACCCGAGGTCTGTCTCATAAGCACTTTTAGATCATGTCAACTGGGCGATATTAACTGCCACAAATATCTACTCATTCATTTCTTTAGAAAATACACATCAAATGCCCATGCCAAGAATGTGTTTGGTATCAGCAGTAACACTGAAAGTATTTTGGAAAGGATGCCAGGCAGCAGGGTACCTGGCTTCGAAAGCACCATCCACCATGGGCTTCATAATGGCTTATTTAAGTAACTGCAGGAGCATCGTATTAGCTGTGATAATTGTATTAACTTGTAATAACCTCACATTAACTGGGAATTACGTTGATTTTTCACAGTCATGGTTAAAATCGGGTGTAGACCTTCTTTGTATTCACTCTTAAGACTGATCTGGACTTGGCTCCCTTAACAGCCCCACTGGGCAGATTTTCTGCCAAGTCAAGCACACCACATCCAAGAGGGAGCTCTTGCTTTTCCTCCAGCAGCTCTGCTCTAGATGAACTCCCAGAGCGAGTCAATGGACACCACTTCTGGGCCCGCTGCTAAAACCTGAAGCCAGGAGTTTGTCGAAAGGGCCCCTAGTCACTCCCTATCACAGACCGTATCAAATCCATCTGTAAAGCTGACAACGTCTCTTCTAAAATGGATTTAGAAACTGTGCTCATTCTTTTTCCTTTTCTGGTTTTATCTGGTCCCTCATGCAAGGAGCCCTCTGGCTGTGACATATACACGTACAGGCATGCTTCAGATGCACGCTTAAAAGAAAGATATTATTTTCTGTGTCTGTGTGTAAGTATGTGCACACAACAGCAGCTGCCCACATGCCCACAGAAGCTAGAGGTTCTGTGTTTCTCTGGAGCTGTGGTGAAGGTGACTATGGGCCACCTGATGTGGGTGCTAGCTGCCGGAACCCAACGCAGATCATCTGCCAGAACAGCACCTGTTCCTAGCCACTGAGCATCTCTCCAAACTTTCAGATGCACTTACAACTAACAAACCAGACTGCTATGCTCCTCATAGGAACAGCTTTTTGATGGCTTGCTGTGGCACTTGCAACAAAGGGTAAAGTCAACAAAAGAAGAATGGAAGTTGCCATCTGGGGCACCATGGATAGAACCAGAGGGGATACTAGGTTAAGTGTAATACATCAGGCACAGAGATCCAAAAATACCCACAAGTTGTCACTCAAAATAAAAAGGTTGATTTTGTAGAAGCAGAGCATAGAATTGTGGTTATCAGATGCTGGGGAAGGGTGAGAGAGGGTCAGAAGGAAATGAGTACCAATATCAATGAAAGAAAGGAGTCATGGCTCCATGGCCCAGCTTCTTAAACGTGTGGTTGTCCAACTGAATGTGGAGATCGTGAGAACCTTTGAGAGGAGAAGTGGAAACTGAAGGTACAATAGCTACAAAATAATTCCAAAGAAACACATAACAAAACCAAGGTATCTCTGGTAGCACTAGTCTAGGCTGCATGGCAGGATTGCCCTCGGCCTCAGTTCTAAATGTGTCATGATGCACTACATATCTCATACAGTGACCACGGATGCTGGCTGAGACACTGGCTCCACCTTGGGACTGTATGCTTTGAATCAGAGCATCTCCCTCTACATCATGGTTTCTGCTTTTACAGAAACATAATGGTTTCATCAAAGAATACAGAGACTTTCAATGTTTCCCCCTGCTATCGCTCACCAATGTGTACCAAATTTGTTTACCTGTGGAATGTCTGACACATTGTCTTAGTTAGGGTTTTACTGCTGTGAACAGAAACCATGACCAAAGCAACGCTTTTATAAGGATGACATTTAGTTGGGGCTGGCTTACATGTTCAGAAGTTCGTCCATTATCATCAAGGCAGGAGCATGGCAGAGTCCAGGCAGATGCAGGATTGAGCATTCTATCTCTTATTCAGAGGGCAGCTAGCATAAATTTGGCTTCCAGGCATCTAGGAGGAGGGTCTTAAAGCCCATACCCACAGCTATTCCAACAAGGCCACACCTTCTAATAACACCACTCCCTGAGCTAAGCATATACTAACTATCATACACATGAAACTTCTGTTAGACTTGCCAATCTGAGTTACATAGGAAAATCTTAATTTTCATATGGGATTAGGCCAGAATTTCCAACAATGTTTGAAATGGCTACTAAAAAGACTTGCAATTTTTTGTACTATGTAATTACTTATGCAAGCAGGATTCTCATCATTTATGATTATAAAATCAAAACATTGGCCAACTCTAAAAAACACTGAAGATGCTTCACACCAAATATTCAATCAGGATCTACTTTCTTCTGTGAAATTAAATAAGCATGTTATACCATCAGAATGGAAGCCAACTTTCCCTCTAATAGGTCATAAAATTATGTGTATCACCAAGAACAGTTTTAGAACAATTTCCTATGCAGTTGTCACTGATTTAAATACCTATTGACCCATGTACTTACACATGGGTCACAGGAAAAACTGCTAGTCTACACAACAAGGGTGACTATAGTCATGAAATTGTATTATATAATTTATGAAGAAGAAGGAGAAGAATCTAAAGTTCCCTAGTATCAGATGGAAGACAGACAGGAAAGTAGAGTTGAGAGAGAGGCAGCCCAAGTCCCCATTCTTATTTGTACAGCCACCAAGTTACTATAAAACCTGTCCCTACAGAGCTCAGACTCAAAGCTAACGAAAGGTCTTAACTCTGAAGCAGCACAATGTCTCAGTCAACAGAGAGCAAACTCGGAACAGCAGCACCACCTCAGAGAGTTGAGGATGCACTGACCCTAAGGGGTCAGGAGTTCCACACTGGATCATGCCACTTGTGTCTCCTGATGATGAGAGTGCCCTGGCTGTTAAACATGCTTGAGGCCGCAAACAGGGCTTCTTCTAGGGAGCCAGGAAAAATTCACATGTGTATTCTAACAAAGGTTCTGTATTCTCGAAGGAGGCAAGCTTCGTTACAGTGTAACTTAGGTTGTGGTTTTCAATATCTTTTCAAGCACATGAGATTTTCTAGAGGATCATGGGAGGAAATGTCCCAAAAGTTACATCCTACCTATTATAATAAGAAGGCATAAAGGTCACATTAATCTATGACTCTGTTGCCTGCCTCATAAATATTTTTTGTAAACACCTCCACCACCACCACCACCAACAACAACAACAACAACAAAAAGACTTCTCTAAATCCACACAGCAGACCCACTGGGCCCGTCCTCATCTCTAGGCAGCCCATTTCATTCTAGTCCCTCTTTTGGAATTCTCGAGTTGTTTCACTACATCAATTTCAGTTTAAAATGTCTGTGTCTCTCAACCGAATTCTTTCCTGCAAAAAGACAAGAACCAAGAGACCCCTGTAACACCAGCCCAACATGAATAAAAAAAAAAAAAAAAAAAAAAACAAAAAAAAAAACAAAAAACAAAAAAACCCAAAACAGATTATGTAAAGAGAAATGTCCATCGGCCTGTTTGAGTCTCACTCATTGTTAACAGGCATCCCACTGTCACAAAGTGTTTTTAAACTAGAGGGTTAAAAATAAAGCAAATAAGTAACAATTTGGGAAAAGAGACTGTGATGGTTTATGCTTGAACCATGGAGTGGCACTATTAGGGGGTGTGGCCTTGTTGGAATGGGTGTGGCTTTGCTGGAGTGGGTGTGTCACTGTCAGTATGGGCTTTTAGACCCTAGTCCTAGCGATTTGGAAGTCTATATTCTGCTAGCAGCCTTCAGCTGAAGAATTTTCAGCTCCTCCCATACCATGCCTGCCTGGATGCTGCCATGCCCCCACCTTGATGATAATGGACTGAACCTCTGAACCTGTATGTCAGCCCCAATTAAATGTTGTCCTTACAAGAGTTGCCATGGTTATGGTGTCTGTTCACAGCAGTAGAACCCCAACTAAGACAGGGACAAAGGCCCATGGTTTTGCTTCCCTCTGCAGAGTGCTTCCTCCTTCTCCTCTCTCCAGAGACTGACTGCTCCTTGCTCCTCTCCAATGTGGTGGTCCCATCTCTTCCTGACACCTCTAGGTCTTTACTACCAGGGATATACTTCTCTGCCCATCTTCACCTGGGCCCCACCTTAGAATTTTTTGAATCTTAGCAAGGTCTTGAAGCCCCGTGTCAAGAGGACCTGGCTTTGCAAGCTGGGATGACACTGTCCAGGTTTTTATTCAAGAAGACATCTAACCCAGACTTGACACACTGAGGATGAGTCCTGGAGTAATCTTGTCTGTCTATGAAAACAAACACCTAGAGAAGGAATTTTTCTATTTATTTCTGCTTTTAGCAAAAACTCTGGGGAGCAAACTCACAACAGCTTGCCTCCCTCACTTTTTCTCCACTTCATCAGGGCCTTATGAAAGCTTGCACAGTAAATTCACACATCATGACTTTCAAAATTAATCTGCATACTTAACTCTGACATTTTGTATTAAAAAAAAAAAAAAAAAAAAAAAAAAAAAAAAAAAAAACAGTGACCACAGCTTGAATGTCTCTGTTTTAATTCATTTGAGTCTGTAATCTCTTAAAAATCAAGTACATTAAACAGTGTTGGAATTTATACTACTTTGATATTTTAACATTGCTCACAGAGGTGATATTTAAATTGGTGTATTTACATATTTTACCTTTTATCCAAGAGTAAAGGTGTGATATTTAGCCACCAGTTGACACAGACACCAAAACTCAACAAATGCCAAACACAGTGTGTCAAACTTTTGAACTAGTTGGGAGTTCTCTTCCAATTTCTGTTAATAAGCAATGGTTCTGAGAGGAGAGAGAACCAGGACACCGTGGTATTGGCTCTGGAATATTTAGCATGCCATGTGTAGATTTTAATATCTTATCATCTGTTTGGCTGTCAAACCCACCCTTACCCACACTATCAGACAACAGTCAGTCAGTCAGTCAGTCAGTCAGTCTGTCTGTCTGTCTGTCTCTTTCTCCCCCCACTCTTTCTCTTACACAGACACACACACAGTAGACTCTGATTATAAAATTATGGTGGTAGTATATTGATAAGTATTACCATCATTGATAGCCAGCCAAGTATCAAAGCTTTGTATTCATGGGATGTCAATTATCTTATCGAATTTATGTGGCCAACTTAGGTCCTGGTTGCTCCTGGAATGGCAGGAAGTAAAACCCCAGATGAGCACAGTAGACATCCATATGTCCTCCTTTGGCTCACAGACCTTTGACCTCCAGATCTTGGGACTGCATCAGAAGCAGATGAAGGAGGGTGGTCTCTTAAGGAGGTCATGGAAATTTCTGCTAGGGTGTAACGTGCTGACTCTGCTGGTGCCCTGCATGTGTGTAGATGACAGTAAGTGTACCTCCCCCAACTGTCCTGCATCACTTGAGAACACAGCCTTGAGGGTTTCAGCTGCTGCCATCTCATAACACAGGGCTATCCTTCCACGGGTCTTAGCTGCTCTGGCTGGCACGTGTTCAAGGACTTAAAATTCTAACAATCTTGGTCTTCAAAGCACACAGGATAAACCTAAATACTTTGGTAGTGATTCTGAAATTAAATGGGTGATTTTGTGTTCATTTGGCAGGGCTTCTAGACTCCAAGCAATAAAGGAAAACCTCCTGAAGGATTTAACCACTGGTGCCCTTCCACACACTGCCCCACCAAACACTACCAAGCACACAGTCCCCTCTCCCAGAGTGGTGTAGTCCAGTATTAAATGTGTTGCTTATACAACGGATGTACATCTCTGTACACTTTATCCCTATATACTTGTGTGTGTGTGTGTGTGTGTGTGTGTGTGTGTGTGTGTGTGTGTGTGTACAGATCTACAGATAGAAAGTTCTGAGATAGAATGTTACTCCTTCCAGAAGATTTCAATTCAAAGAAAAGCTCTGCTGGACTCTGCATGTGACTTAACTGGTTGGAGCAGTGAATTATCTGGGCTGCTCTCAGCAAGCAGAAAGCAATGGCAGTGGCCTTCTAACTATCCATAGTGCCAGGCACAAAAAAATGAATGGTTCTGATTATTTTTCCCTCCTGCAAGGTCAAGAACATAGGGACAAGAACTTGAAGAGCCAACCACTGTTTCCTGCTCCTTGTGTTCTTACAGACATGTGGGGAGAGGGAGAAGAACAGTGGCTACTTTGAAGATGTTCCCTATGAAGCCGGAAGAGCACAACTTTGAACCAACCCTCCATGTCTTGGAGATGTGTGATCTTCTAGCTTCATTTTACAGACAAGCAAGTGTTTGTTTAGAGGCACAAGTTGACTTATCATAGCCCTCGGGTTTGATTCTGGGTTAACCTAAAACCTAAAAACACTAGACAGGCTTTCAGGCCTGGTGGTCATCGTTTGTGAGACAGGAAGGCTTCTCGCTACCTGCCACAGAAACAGCGGAGGTCCATTCGCCTTCTCTCTGCTGTGTGTTTGCATTTAGAATGTGATTACCATCTAAGTTAGCAGAGTGTTGACTTGGAGAAAGTGTATTTGGTAATGGTTTTTGACAGCACACGGTAGAAACACTTTCCATGACAAATGTTGGATGGCTGGAAACTGTCTTGGATGTTTACTGAGAAATAACAGGATGTCAGTCTTAAAACAGAAACTGCATGAGAATCAGATATGAAAAGTCAATGCCGGAGAGAAACTCTTTCTGTCATGTGAGCCCGTCACACGACTCTCTGGTTGTTCTCCGAGGAAGTTCAACTTTGATTTACGTTTATGTGCCCACTGGTGAGCCATGATAGTCTGCGGATGCTCCCTGTAACAGTACACATAGACACTGAGTGCTGAAAATGTTTGAGGCTGACAAACTCACACCTCTTCCCAATATCCCACTGGAGGTATTATCTGCAGGGTTAACCATGCAGATTTATAATTTAGTGACTGATAAACCTAAGCCAGCACTTTGATGAGTTCAGCCAAGAGGTGAAAATGCTCCTATTCCTTTCCTTTGGAAACCTTAAAAATCCAGTGGTTCCCATACTGCTAAGTCTGTCAGAAGTCCCATTTTACCCAGTGCTGGCTATGAAAATTCCCCAGGGATTGTACTGCCACCAAGGCTGGGCTTAGCCCACTGATTCACAGAACACACGTCCTCTACCAAGACAGCTGAGTCCAAAGTTTCAGTCACACAGTAGGACTAAAAGAGAGGAGCAGGATTCTTTTCTCTGAAAAAAAAAAAAAAAAAAAAAAAAAAACTGAGGGAAAAGAACAAAACAAAACAAAAGCGAAGTGGCTCAGTGGGTGAGAGCATTTGCCACAGCAGCCCAGCAACCCGAGTTCTAGACCTGAAACCCCATTCAAAACACAAAACAACCTAACAAAAATATAAACAGTTGGATGCGGTTGTACACATCTATAATCCCTTAACTCACACTGCAAGATGAGAGGCAGAGACAGGAAGATCCAGGCCAGCTAACCTGGAGCTTACAGCACAGCAGCAATGAGGAAGGAAAGGAGGAGAGAGGAGGGAACAGATTCCAGAAAGCTGTCCTTGGACCACCATATGCATGCAGGCCAGCACAAACACAGACACAGACAGACAGACAGACAGACGCACACACTCATACACACACAGGCACAAATAATAATCATTAAATATTTTTCTAAAATCTGGTAAGAACTCCAGGTGGTGGTGCATGCCTTTAAATCCAGCACTCCAGCAGAGGCAGAAGCAGGCAGAACTCAGTGAGTTCGAGACCAGCCTGGTCTACAGAGCAACTTCCAGGACAGCAAGGGCTATGCATCGGAAACCTTCTCTCAAACAAAACAAACAAAGCAAAACAAAACTAAACACACACACACACACACACACACACACACACACACACCAGCAAGACAAAAAAAAAAAAAACAGTTGAAGAAAGGTGGCAACCTAACAGCCACTCATCTTAGGTCACTACTAATTTAAATAGCGTTTCCCAGAATTGCTTCCACAGATTATTTTAATGACCCTCTCACCCCTACACAGTACTGGAACCAAAACAAATATAAAGACTATTTCACACTTAAAAAATTAAATCCCTCCATGGAGTACCATATGCTCGTAACTGAAGTGGAAACTTCTAGTCCTTCGGAAAGTTAGTTAGGTCAATGATGGTTTGCTGGGGCGCACAGGTGAAAGGATGTCTTGCTAAAGCAGACACGTGAAGGGCTCCTTTCCTGAAGCAGACGTGGGTGAAAGGATGTTTGGATACAGCAGACATGTGAAAAGATGCTTGATAAGAATCTGACCCCACGGACAGTGGGAGAGGAGCACCGAGCATTGGTTCAGTTTGCTCTACCTCCCTATTCTTCAATAACCACACACATGTACTGGTTTGTCTTACATAGCATTGCTGAGCTCAGCTTGTGGTAAAGCTGCCATTGAGAGAAACTTACCCAAGGTTGGCGAGCCTGGTGGTTGGGTCAGAATTGAACTACAGCTGCCTGGTGTCTGCTTGCTGAAAGGACTGGACTGGAGCTGCCAGTTCTGCCTGGGGTCTGCCTGCTTAAAAGCTGCTAAGTCCTATCTGGTGTTTGCTGTGGGACTGAACTGCTGCCAAAGATGAGCTCATCCCAAAGAACTATGGCTGAACAGGTCCACTTCCCCCATCCTAGTAACTTCCACTACCTGTGCTGGGTGGTGAGCTAGAGGAGAGGTTGAACCCTTAATAAAGGTAGGTTGTAAAGAAACATATGCTTCCACACAACTGTTTTAAGTTTGTGTTACATGTTTACCAGATCTCAACTTCCAGGTTGGGAGGCAGATATTTTCTCACCAGCACCAAAAATGAGTTGGGAGGGATGTTAGCATCTTTCATCCTCCCTGGATAGTTGCCCAGCAAGTCAGTTCACTCTGGAGCGGGCAGTCCTCCATCTCCCTCGGGCTTCAATGCAGTTTCTCAGGTGGTGACCCCACCACCATAAAATTATGTTGTTGCCACTTCACAACTGTCATTTGCCTACCGTTATGAATCATAATGCAAGTATCCGATATCCAGAAAATCTGTTATGTGACTCCTTGTGGGGTCGCAACTCCCAGGTTGAGAATCACTGCTCCAGAAACCAGTGCCTTCATGACTATATGATGGGGATACAACTTAGGGCTGCTACTTCTATAAGTGGACACACATTGCCCCATGTGCTACTTCCAGAGAGGGGAATTCACGGGCTTCTTACTGAGAACAGTAGAGCAAATACCTGGACTAGAAATAGGAAGTCATTCTTACCTCTCAAGAATTGTTTGTAAAGCACTGGAGAGCATACCCTGATGATACCTGTCATTCAGCAAAGATGAGAACTGTCTTCAGCAAAGATGCTAGAAAGGTGGTACACAAACTGGTAAATAAGCTAAACCCTATGAGCAGGGTATTTGGACCCCAGTAGCTCAGATGTCCTTCCTCCAGTGAGCATCAAATAATATCCAGACTCCATGCTTTTGTCAGAGGGCTTGGCTTGGTCTGTTTTCTGTTGTTAATAGCACAAAGTCACAGACGGGACAAGTTATAAACACCGAGGTTTATTTTGGCTCCTGGTCTGGTTCAGGGCTGAGAAGCTGCATCTGGGGAAAGCCTTCTTGCTGTAACTTCTTAGGAGAAGATAAGGTACATGCAGAGAGCCCGGGCAGGGCCTTATTCAAGGCACTACTTGGTCCTGCTGTTTAATAAGTCCTGGTGAAGATGAAGTTTCTAAGTTTCAGGGATGTATAGCACCTCCCAAATACAGTGGGACATGGAGCCTAAAGCCCTGGCACCCACTGTTTGTGCCTTTTGGAGAAAAGCCAATGACTGAGGTGACCTAGCCCACATACAGGGGGTGCCTAGCCTGCTGCAACCACTGGAATTATTCCGGGTTTTCTGGTGAGAAAGAAGTCTGCCTTTCATCCAGGGACTCCAATCAAACTGGAGGTCTAAGTCAAAGTTCATGTTCATTACAACACACCCCTGGGAGTGAGAACCTTGGTCGCCCATAAATGATGCTCTTTGTTCCCTCTGAGGCCTTAAATTCTAACTGATGCCAAAGGTAACAAAACAAAACAAAAACAAAAACAAATTCAGTTTTGCCTATTTACAGCAGATGCTATAAGAACATGCACACTTCCTGGGGATGAGGAAGAAAATTGATCCCAGTGAGAACATCGAGAATCACCCACGGCCTTCCTGAGAAACCTGATTAATGCCTTTTATTCTCAGTACCCAGAAGTGGGCATTAGCACTTCCTTCTTGGTCTTGGCTGCTAAAAGACCTGCAGTTTCTGTGGACCCGCCTCAGATAAAGCTGTCAGGAACTGGGACTAATTTTACTCACAGGGCAAAGAATCATAAAGATGGAAATAAAACTGAACTAATTCAACGGCTCCTTGAGACTGAACTGTTTCAAGAACAACAAGTATCTGTGAGGCGAGTCAGAGCAGTGCTCTGTCCTGTCATTGGGAGCTGAAAAAGATGACTCAAAAATCCATATAATCATATTACAATAAATAGACATTCTCATCAAGTTCAAAGTCTGAACTTTTAAAAGCATTGTTGGCCTTTAGCTTATAAAATAAAACCTAGCATTGTAGACTTCAGTTTGTAACTCATATCACAGGGTAGTTACATGTGTACCACAACTCATAATGTCTATTTAAAGACTGTGTCCTAGAAAACATGACAAACAGGAGGAAACAGGAAACTGAGATGAAGGTTTTATTGGTAATTTATCAGTCTGCAAACCGCTTAAGCTGAAAGGCCATTACGGAGCTGTCCCACCACGTCTAAAGACGAAATGCAGTCATGGGAGATATGGCCCACACTTATAAAAACTTCTGAGCCATCAGGGCTAGGTTATGAGTACGAGGCTGTAAGGGAAGTAGAACGTTTTGTCCTACAGAGGCCAGGAGAGCTTGTGATGGACTGGGATGAGAGGGAATTTGACAAAAAGTTGTCTCGCCGTTCCCTTTTTGTTTGTTTCCGAGAGGCTTCTCTGTTCTAGGCCTCCTTCCAAAGACCCTCTCCTCATAAATGCGTTGGAAGCAGCAGGTCCTTTCTGTGGGCGGGCCAGCATGACATCAAGACAAGGAAAAGCCGCTGCTCATTGTGGGATTCTTCCAGGATCATTCTGAACTAGAACAATAAAGGCTTCGAAGGCTGGCCATAGCCGGCAGTTTCTTACATGTGATAGAGTGTGCAAAACTTCAGACACTTCTATCTCAAGTAAGCTTGTCAAACACTAGATGTTTTCTCACACACACACACACACACACACACACACAAAATTAAAAAAAAACACAAAAAGTTCACTTCCAAGAAGAGACAGAGACAGAGATACAGAGAGACAGAGATAGAAACAAAGAGACAGAGACAAAGAGAGACAGTGAAAGAGAGATGGAGGTGGGGAGACAAAGAAACAGAGACAGAAGGAACTGCAGAGAGAGATAGAGGGAGAGACGGGGAGAGAGAGGATCTAAGTCAGATTGAGAATGACCATCATACTTACCTTTCTTAGATGCTGAATCCTCTTAAATGTATTTAAGCACAATCAGAGTGTATACTTTCCTCTGAACTCCAGCTACCAGAACCACTGTAAACAACAGCCCTGAAAAATCATCTCGGCTATGCGCATGCGCACTACATTCTATCGCCATGGTGTGAACTGCTTGCAGGACAAAGCCACGAGCCTTCAAACTGCTTAGCTAAGTAGTTTATTATTATTTTATTTAGTATTATTTCTAAGTTGAATTTTCCTTTTCTAATGTTCTCACCAAGATTACTCAGTGACAGGAAGTTAAAAGGAAGTTTATCCATGCCAATTGTAAGTAGGAACCTTTATCTAAACACTCCCAGTCATGGCAGAGTTGACATTCGGGGCCAGGCCTTCCATTTACCTATCTTTGGCAGAGTAAAAAGCGAGTTAGAAGTCTGGTGCACACAGGGACCACCACTGTGGCATGAGGGCACTGGGGAAGGATAGTGGGTGCAGAGTGGTAGTTATGGAAGAAGACTGGAAACGGGGCAGCTGAAGCCACACTCTGTGTCCTGTAACCTCGGGAAGAGTATGCTGGTGATCTGATTACAGTCTCTGCCCTGGTAAGTATGCAAATGTAAACAAATGAACAAGCACAAATAAAATTACCTCCATACAAAGACATAAAGGAAGATGGTAGGAACTGTGGCTTTGAAACTGGGGTAGCCCTGACTGGGCTTAGGGCTCAGAAATGTCTTTATTTTTTTTACTGGATATTCTCTGTATTTACATTTTAGATCTTATCCCCTTTCCCCCAAGTCTCATTCCCCCTTCCCCTCACATTGCCTCCATGAAGGTGCTTCTTCTCCCACCCACGCTCTCCCACCTTGGCGTTCCCCTACACTGGGAAAACAAGCCTTTGCTGGACCAAAGGCCTCTCCTCCCATTGATGCCAGAAAATGCTATCCTCTGCTGCATATGCACCTGGAGTCATGGATCTCTCCATGAAAATTCACTAGTTGGTGTTTTAGTCTCTGGAAACTGGTGGGTTTGGTTAATTGATAATGTTATTCTTCCCCAGGAGTTGCAGACCCTTTCAGCTCCTTCAGTCCTTTCTCTAGCTCCTTCATTGGAATCCCCTTGTTCAGTCCTATGGTTAGCTGCAAGCATCCTCCTCTGTATCAGTATGGCTCTGGCAGGGCCTCTGAGGAGGCATCCATATCAGGTTCCTGCCAGTAAGCACTGCTTGGGATCAGCAATAGTGCTTGGGTTTAGTGTCTGCATATGAGATGGATCTCCAGGTGAGGCAGTCTCTGGATGATCTTTTCTCCAAACCCTGCTCCTCTATTTGTCCCTTTATTTCCTCCCATGAGTAGTTTGCTCTCCCTTCTAAGAAGGACTGAGGCATCTACATTCTGGCCTTCTCTTTGAGCTTCATAATTTCTGTGAATTGTTTCTTGGATAAACCAAGTAAATGACAAGGTGGGTTGTTTATAGCAGACCTAATTTACATCAGTTTCAACAGCCAGATACACTTCCTCCTTTGCTCAACCTAAAGCAGAAGGGAAAGGCAGGGTCGGGAGAGGTGGGGCTGGGGTGAAATGATCAGCTGAGATTCATTAGCCTGTCAGTGGTGAAGGAAGGACCAGGACACAGCAGAATGTATTCCACAGCTAGTAACATGCTAGCTAGTAAAGAGGGAGCAGAAAGGACCAACAGCCAAGGTACTAGAGACAGCTTTTGAACCGGTTTCTTCTGAAAACAGTCTAGCCAAAGCAAGGTTTTGGTTACAGTGTTTCACTGGCGCCTGTCTCCTTTCCAGCATTTAAGAAATGTCTGAATTCTCTTGACTTCCTCACCCCCTTCACTTACCTAATCCTACTCTCTCCACTTGGATTTAATTTTGCCCTCTGCCCTTTCTCTCCTCCCCCCTTTCCATCAGTGACCTCGGGACTGAAAACCTATTAAAATATGATAAGATATTGACCCACTTTAGGATAGATCTTCATGATAAATTATTCTTTAAAGAGCTCGTTCCAAGCACATACACAAAGGCTGCTTTTTAACTGAGAGTGGAAACAGGTTTTACAGTAACTGTACTCCATCAAGTCTAATGTGCAGACAACACCCCCTTTCTCAGGGAAAGCCCGAGAACACGTTCAGAGCTATTGTTGGCTACATACAATCTAAAACAGGGTCTTAATATGTAACTATTTCAAAATAAAGTCATAATTTTTACTAGGTCCTCAACAAGTCCATTTCTTCCCTGTAAATCAATAAATTTAGCTATTTATGCTATTATTATTATTATTACTATTATTATTGAAACATTGTGCTTATTCACTTAACATGTTAAACATATTATAACTGGATGGTTAGTATTTTGAATGTGTGTGTATATATATATACATATATATATATATACATATATATATTGTTATATTTATTTATGTTCCTTTATATACTGTATTAGGTTACTGTGACTGTAACTGAGTAACTCAGATACATCAACCTATAGGAAGGAAACATTCATGTTTGTCTGAGAGTTTTAGATGCTTCATTTTGTGGTAGGTTGGTTCCACTAGTTTATGGTCTGAGGCAGCACATGAGAGGATATAGGAGAAGCTAAGGTGACCACCAGGAAGGTAAAGCAGAAACAGATTTGGTTCCTTGTAGTTCTTCAAGGTCAAGATCGTATTCACATGACCTAACTTCTTCCAACTAGATCTCACCTGCTGAGTCCTGTTACTTCTTAATACTATCCCTCAGCAGCCACGCCTCAGCAAAGCCTTTGGAGACATTCCAAATTCAAAATATGGCATATCCTAAGACCCACTCAGAAAACCCTCCAGTTTAGGTAGAGAAGATGATGAGCAAATTTAGGAGATGTTCTTCAAGAAAAAAACTGGCATCTTCAGTATTATAAAGCATTTCTGGGTGCTGACTACATGAGTGAAGGAAGGAGACATGTTCTGGCTACCCGCTAACAATATGACAGTTTGGGGTCTGGGGATGGTTTACATAGAAAACGCATAGTTTAATATCATCAGGGCTCCGAGTGGAGATCCTTGCTAATACAGTTAGAGCGGTCATTTCCCCACAGGTTCTTTCCTCCCACTCTCCCACACTCTCATTTCAACATTATGTCCATTCTGGCACAAGAACCACTTTTCTTTCTAATAAATGGCTTTTCAGAAAATTGAATTCTATTCAACTTTTTTTTGTTAAAAAATTTAATATTTTACACTAATAACCTTTGTCGATGCCCTCAATAAAGGTTCATTTAAAATTATTTCTTTTCTTCCTAAGCAATTTTGAAAGAGGAAGGAGGTTGGGGGAGGGACTGTTTTGGACAAAATGGCTCCCTCTGGTGGAGACCAAATCCTTTGCCTAGAAAAGGAGCCCTCGGAAACCAGAGCATCAGGACCCAGGCAGGAGGGAGAACTAATTAAGATCTATATCTGAATTTCGGAATGGTTTGACTATCAGTTTCACTGTTAGGAGCACCAACCAACATTTTAGAGCAACCTTCTTGAGACTGAGAACAGGGAGATGTACACAAAACACACAAGGTCTGATCCATACAAGATCCAGCCACAGGTAGATCATACAACATGACTCCAGACTACTCTAAATCCAGCCACAAACCATATCATTAAGAGAAGTAACTCTCAAAGGCCAAGCTCAGGAGCTGTGGAAGTCCTTGTAGATCAGAGCAGAAAGTGACCTTGGCAGTGTGGCCCTGAGATCATGAATAGACAAAGACGCGATTTCAAAGAAAACACAGCATTATGGAATCTATCCTGTGTGCCAGACAGCTCCGTCCATTGTTTTCAAAGGTCAGTGGGTTTTAAACTAAATAGCTGAGACTGGAGGAAACAGCAATGTTAGTCATTGTTTATCTTAGCTTATTATCTCCCCCCATCTGTGGTCTTCAGTGTTTAGACTAAATCCGTTCCAGTTGTTCCTCTGTGTCAATGGTATGGACTGGCTTCATGTGGGAAAACACAACAAACTCTGTTGCTTTACGAGTTCTTATTCCCAAATGCAAGGGCTATACTAAAACAGAAAGTTGAGTGGAGAAGTCTATAAGGAAATAATCAACTTGTTATTTTTTTCAATCAAACCCTCCAAAATGATGGCATCTGCTCAGCCAATAACCACATTAATGCATAATCCAGCTTCATTAAAAACATCACCTAAAACCTAGGAGAGCATGCCATTGACTTTGCCCATAACAAGCACGACCCAGCTATTGTCCAGAGACCCATCATCCCGAGCTGCTGAGTTGCTGGCCTTTGTAACCAATTACTCCTTCTCTACACACCTACCCATTATTTTGCACATCTCTATGAAAGATACCAGCCCTCCACAGCAGGTGGAGGAGATATTGAAGGACACTGATTAGGAACTAAGGTCAACTGAGCGTGACTGTAGATAGTCATGGCTGAGAGTGGCTCTGAGATATGGTACCTTGGACAGCAAACCTGTGTCTCAGTCCATGCACCATCCTGCGAGTTCAGGAGGATGTAAATACTCGGAGAGTCATGGTCAGCATCCTACATCTGCATTCCTGGTTGGGGCCTGGCCACATGGATATTTACAGGCTAATCCTACTGATTCTGGTGACCATGTTTGAGACAGGCAGTATGGGCAGAGGGAGTTTTGCTGACTTGCCAATGTAAGCATCCTACGACACACAAAAGGATGACCACACAGTCAGTACCTCACAAACAGTCCAGTGATGGCTGAGCAAATCTGCCTAAGGCTAACTCGATCAGAATGAAGCAGAAGGCAGGATTATGATGTGAGGCAAGAAGTCACACTTTGGTGGGTGACATCTCATCAACCGCCCAAGAGGAAACTATCTGTCCACTAGAAGCAGATTTGTCATCACCTCTAGAACAAGCCTGCTTGACAGGTAATTTGCTCAGCTGTGCAAATCAGACAAAGGGTACTGCAAATAAAACCCATAAGATGCAGAGAACTTTGGAAAATGTTGCTGGGTACTTCAGGCTTAACAAATATCTCAGGAACCTACCAACCTCCTAAGACCAGAGACAGAAAATATTTCAAGGAAGAATCTATTAATATATGAAAAGCCTGATCAGTAAACTCTGACATGCAAAACAGTTCCAGTAAAACACCATTTTAGCATGAGTTATAGGGAGGATGTTCCAACACAAGTTTAGTGAGCTAAGTAGCACCCACACCTGGTCAAAGCCTCCATATTCTTTTTGGCTGGCATGGTACCTGTAGGTATCTGCAAAGTGAACAGCTGCTGGTCTGGACAGGTATTTTCAATGAATTAATATGTGATGTTTGCAAAAGCTTCTCCCCTGAAGCCCAGACTAAGCCAAATAAATGATAATTTGAAAATGAGGGAATCTCTTTTCCCTACACATGAGAACACACACACACACACACACACACACACACACACACACACACACACACACAAAGGGGTCAGAGAAAAAATAAATGTCATGCAGGTTTTATTTAAAATGTACCATCTTATATTTTAATATAAATATGCTTCATGCAATTGTGACATCAGTGTGCTAAAGGTTAATTGTCTGAAATCCAAATTTAAGTTTAGCTGACCATACACTATTTTATCTGGCAACTTAAAATATCAGGTACAAAATTATCCTACATACTATGTGTATCAACTACGTTGGAATTTGTTTCTTATGTATAAGAGATAAATATGATTGAGTGAGAGAGTAAATCTACAAAGTAAACAACAACTGAACACAGAAAATGCCATAAAATCCACAGAATAGATGTATACATTTTCTCCAGAAATTGGCCAGTGTTCTGCACACACTTCCTGAACAGAACTTTCAGTAAAAATGACTCCCCAATATATTAATATTGACATTTTCCCAAGAGTCCTGATAACCTTCCTTCCAAGTCTTTTCATACTTTTTGGATAACATACTTCAAAATTGGAACTGGGCCTGATAGTAAAGACTTGAAATTCAGAGTAATTGGAAGGCTGAAGAAGAAAGAATATAAATTCAAGGATAGCATAGGCAATTTAGGAGGCATTGTCTCAAAAATAAAAAGTTAAAAAGTGGGCTATCTTAGGTGTAGATCACGGATATATCTCTAAGGCTGTAATAAAAATGCAGAGAGGTATGGGAAGCTTTCTCTAGCTGCCATTTGGCAACTATGCTTTGGGGGTATTGTTGCAATATTGTAAGAAATCGTGAAAGGAAAACATCTTTGTGGAATGTAAAAATAACTGTATTTTAGCTACTTTTCTATTGATGTGAAGAGATATGATGACTAAGGAAACTTATAGAAGAAAAAGTTTATTGGTATCTTACAGGTTCAGAGGGTTGGAGTCCATGACCATCATGGTAGAGAGAATGACTACAGGCAAGCTGGCATGGCACTGGAGCAGTGGTTGAGAGTGTACATGTTCAATCCACAAACATGAATCAGAAAGCTAACTGGGAGTGGCATAAGTCTTTGGAAACCTTGATCCCGCCCCCAGTGACATAGCTCCTATAAGAAGGCCATACCTCCTAATCCTTCCCAAACAGTTCCATCAACTGGGGACCAAATAGTCAAATACATGAGCCAATGGGGGCCATTATTCAAACCAATACAAGGTAATTAGTATTAAATTAATAACAATTTAAGCCTTGAAACTATAAAGTCAAGTAGGAGGGCTGGAAAGATGGCTCAGCAGTTAAGAGCACTGACTGTCCTTCCAGAGGTCCTGAGTTCAATTCCCCGCAACCACATAGTGGCTCACAACCACCTGCAATGGGATCCAATTTCCTTTTTTGGTGTATTTGAAGACATCGACAGTGTAGTCATATAAATAAAGGCAAGGAGGAGATCCAAGATGATGGATAGCAGACAAGAGCTGCTAGGTCTCTAGGGAATAAACTGAAGGAAGTTAGAGGACAGTTTTTATATGAGGTACCTACAGGTTACCATGGTAACAACCCAAATCTCTAGTATGACAGCAAAGTGAAAACTGGAAATTTAAAAATCAGAACAGAATTAATAGCCCATCTCTGAAAGACTGCTGGAGTTGGAGAGCTCCGTGTACCCAGTTACAGAAACCAAATAAGTGGACCTATGCTTAAGACTGAAAACCTCAGCAGCTTGGCGCTGACTCTCTGTAACAAACATTTTTAAAACAGCATCAGAAGGAAGGGAGATGCCAACAGGAAAACACCTTTTCCCTGGGTTCTTGGCAGGAGCAGAACTGAGACACTATTGTTTTTATTTGTTTTACTTTTAACTTGGGGAGCAAAGGGGCTATTTCATTATAAAGCTGATAGTCTACTGTTAAGGGAAGCCAGGACAGGAATTCAAGCAAGATAGGAGGAACTGAGGTAAGAATTATCACAGAGGCTACGCTACTTCCTGGTTTGCTCAGTTCACTTTCTTTCTTTTTTTTAACTATTAAAAATATTTTTTCATACAATATATCCTGATTACAGTTCCCCCTCTCCCAACTCCTTCCATTTCCTTCCCACCCCCTACCATCTGGATCCACAACCTTTATCCCTCATACAAAAACAAAAGGGCATCAAAAAAATAAAAATACAATAAAATAAGATAAAACATGGAAAACAGAAGAAACATGACTCCTCCAAAAATTTACTAATATTATGGTAATAGCAACCGATAGAGTAAATTATATGAAATTCCAGACAAAGAACTCAAACTGTGATTATAAATGTGTTCAAGGAAAAGATTATGAATGTTTTAAAAATTATAAAAGACACAAACTGCTAAAAAGAATCAGAAACAACATAAATAGCTGAATGAAATAAATTAGTCAATGAAGGGCAAGAAATTGACAAAATAGACTTCAGATGAAAATGGGTCAAAAGATATAAAGGTCACTTGGTGGTGATTAAAAAAACAATCATCAAGGGACATTGCAATTATAAATATATAAACTCAATTTTATAAAATACAAACTATTAGATGCAAAGAGACAGATTAATTTCAACACGACAATAGGTAAATTCAGTTCTCTCACTATCAAGAAGGCCATTCCAACAACAACAAAAGCAAAACAAAAATAGACAAACATTTGAACTAATGACAGTTTGATCAAAGAAGCATTAATAGATATCTACAGGCCAGTATGTCCAAACACTAAAGGTTGTACACCCTTCTCAGCAGCCAACCCTCCAAATTTAGTCTCTACAATATATCACATAATAGGACACAAAGCAAATATTAACAACTGTAGAAAGCTGTGTTTCTTATTTTCTATATGACCACAATAGATTGGAAATAAAAAATAATATAACTACAAAATACACAAATTCAAAGAAACTGAAAATTACACTTTAGAATGTTTTTAATGCTTTGGAGTATAAAAACAATTTTAAAATTCCCTAAAACCAAGCCAAAATGAAAATATAGCATATTAAAATCCATGAGATATAGCAAAAGTAATGCCAATTGGGAATTAAACTGAAAGGGCCTACATGTTAAAAAGTCAGGCAGAACTCAAATAAATGGCTTAACAGCATACCTTTGTAGCCTTGAAGAAGACCAAGAACAAATCATCTCAAAACCAGTAGACAGAAAGTCTTCAGATCAGGGCAAAACCAGAAATTAAATTTAAAATAATAAGAATTGATAAAGCATAGATTTGCCTCTTTGAAAATAATTTTAAAGCCACACATTTTTAACCACACTAAGAAAAAGGAAGAGGGAGGATCCAAGTTAAATTTTTAAATGGAACAGGAGACACTACAACAGTTACTAGTGAAATGCAGACAATCATTAGACATACCTTAAGGACACAGTCTCCTTAATTGCAAAACCTAAATCAAATGGGTGAAGTTTTGAGAGCATCTCACTAATCAAAAGTAAGCCAAGCTGAAGTCAACAGTTCAAACAGATCCATGACAAGTAATAATATTGCTTCAGCAATATAAATATCTCCTAAGAACAGAAGGAGCTCAGATGAAGTAGACTCACTGTTGAATTCTACCAAACCCTTAAAGAATACTAACTAGTTTCAAATTATTTACAAAATAAAGGACAAGAGCGCTATCAACCTACTTGGTTTATCACCCTAATACCCAAGCCAGATAAAGACCCCCACAAAATTATACATTATCTCCCTGGTAAACACAGATGCAAAAACATGTAATACAATATTTGCAAACTAAATTCAATAATATATGGCAACATTCATTCATCATGATCAAATTGGCTTCATTTTGGGGATCTAGGTGTGGTTCTGCACAAATTTATAAATTTAGTAGTAATAATTATAGAAATGGACTCAATAGAAATCACATGATCTTCTGTATAGGTACAGAAAAAAATTTTGAGCAAAAATAAGTCTCATTATGATAAAATGAGGAGACTTGGAAAAGAAAACTTATCTCGGTATAATAAGTATTATATCCAAGAAACCTAAAGCCAGACTCGTACTAAATAGGGAAAAATTTAAAGTATTTCCACTTAAACTAGCACACACACACACACACACACACACAAACACACAGACACACACATAAACACACATACACACACACTCACACACACAACCAAGGCTCTACCAGAAGATCTAATAAATCCATTTAGCTAAGTGGAATGATACAAAACTAACATATAAAAACCAATAGCGTTCCTATAACCAATAACAAGAATGCTGAGAAAGAGGAATAGCCAATAGCCTTCTTATATTCCAAAAAGAAGAATAATGAGGAAGAAATGCAAGGAACAATATTCCAGTAACAAAAATGACAAGAAAGAAGTCAAAGGATCAACCTCGCTCAAATTGCTTCAGAAAATACCTTACAACAAATGGGACACCCAGGCCATCCTCTACCCTGCCAGGGCTCAGAGATCATTGAACAGGAGGGGAGAAGAAAGATGAAAAGAACCTGTGGCGGTAGGTGAAATACAGTGGAGAGTGTTTTCCAGATATAAATGAACTCTCAGTGGCTATGACAGTATGCACAAGATCTGTGCAAGACAAAGCAATTCAAAATCCCAGCATGGTGGAGGGAGGTGATCAACTGAGGAGATATTGGTAAACTATGGATGCTGGGGAGGAAGACTGACGACTCCTCTTTCTTCAAGAATGAGGACCATTATACCATAGATAGCCCTACACTCACGTGCATACTGGTAACACTAAGTGCACTCAGTCTGAGGGGAAAAAGGTGAACATATGAAATTGGAAGGAAATGGTGTTGATGAGGATACGAGAGAAGTTAGAATTGAAGCACAGGGCTTAAACAAAATAGTACATGCACACATATGAAACTTTTGAATAATTAAAATTTACCTTGAAACAAGTCTAATCAGGAAAGGGGAAAAACTCTATAAAGACAAGTTTGTAACATGGAAGAAATTGATACCAGAAGATCAAATGCATTCCCCTATTCATGGATCAGAAGAGTTAATATTAGGAAAATGGCTATACTACCAAAATCAATATGCAAACCAAATTCAATGTAATTCTCATTAAAATCCCAGTTTCATCCCTTACCACTTTCAGAAAAGGGGGAGGGGGGCAGAGATTTTAAAATTCATAGGGAAGAACAGAAGTCCAAGATAGCCAGAATATTTTTGAGCAAAATGAAAAATTTGAGAGGTAGTTCCTCATTTCAAGGCATTGAGGCAGAAATAGTATGATACTGGTGCAAAAACAGACACAGAGATGAAGAGAACAAAGAAAGGACCCAGATACAAACCGAGATCATTATGGTCACATCCCTTTATAATGTGAATGACATAAATACACATTGGGCAAAGGTAGCATTGTCAGCGAGTGGTACTGGAAAGCTGGAGATCTACAGGTAGAACAATGAGTCCAGGTCCTTATTTCTCATCCTGCATAAAAATGGACTAAAGAAGAAACAGAAGCCTTAATGAAAGGCCTGCACCTCTTAAACTTTACAAGGAAAAAGTAAGGAGAGCCCTTCAAGAGAAAGACACATACAGAGACTTTCTGAATACAGTAATGGTAGCCCAGGAAATAAGGCCAAAAATTGACAATTGATTCTTTATGAAGTAGAAGAACTAACTGTACAGCAAAGGAATCAGTTAGCCAAATGAGGACACAGACAACAGAATGGGAGAGAAATCTCTGCAAGCTGCACATCTGACAGACGAGTAATGTCTAGGATACACAAAGACCTACAACACTAAACGAAACATTCTAACAAGTCAATAAATGGGCAAATGACACGGAGTGAATGTTCGCAGATGAACTGAAAACATCCACTCAACTTGTGAGTGATTGTTACACTTCCCTGGGTATCAGAGAAATGTGAATTAGAGCTACATTGAGATCCCATGTCATCCTATTTAGAAGTCATTAATAAAATAAATAGAAGAAATTCTGGGAAGGTTCTGGAGAAAAGAAAACTTAGACACTGCTGGTAGGGATGTCGGCTAATCCAGCCATTGTTGAAGCTAGTAGGGTAGTTCTTTAAGATACTAAAACCAGATCTACAATATGGCCTGGTTATTTCATTCCTTGGCATTTACCAAAGGACCTTAAGTCAGCATGTCACAAAGACACACACCAGTATTTCTTCCTCACTGTTCACAATGTCTGCACTATAGAACCAACCTAAGTGTTCAATAACCAAGATGACTAAGGAAAATATGGTATCATAAACACAATACGATTTTTTCAGCTATAGAGAAGAATCAAAGATGTCATTTATAGAAAAATAGACGTAACTTGAAATAAACCTATTAAGTCAATTAAGTCAGTCTTAAAAAAGACATACGTAGCAGGCACAGAGAGCTTTGTGTTCATAGACATATACCAAGAAAACCTGAAATGTTACGCATATATGTTTTACCTTCAAACGGAAAAATGCAAAACCTGTTTTGTGCCCAGAAGGGCAGAGAGGATGTCCTTTCTAGCCTGGTGACCTTTGCACTACTTGTGGGGCTAGCAACTTCTCCAGCAACAGACACTGCTCCAAATCCTTATACATTTGTTTTCTTTTCAGTCAATTGAATATCTGATTTTCTCAGCCAATTCATAGAACTTCTTACGGACATTACAAAGAGTTCCGACGTCATCACATCTGATCTGTATTTAGCTTATTTGTTCCGCGGGGATATTTGTGTTGGCTTTGTTGTGTATGTGGGATTGGGTCAATCATCACCAGAATAAGTATCACTAAATTGTGCTGTGCTTACGTATGCTTAAAATAAACCACTCGGCACCACTGAGTCATATTGTGACACATTTCCTTCTGGTTTCTGGTGCTCATCACTGTACTGTCCATGAAGGTCACAGAGACCCCTGTAGAAATAGAGCATATATTTTTTCTTATTGATGGTTCATAGATTTTTAGATACACAAAATGGCATGTGTAAATATGCTATGAAAGTAGACATGTGGAAGGGAACAAAGGGGGCTAAAAACGAAGGTGGGGAATGAGGTAGACTTACGTGATTATGCAGAAGGACAAAATAGAACTATGTGGTTGGAGAGGGGGATAAGCTACACCTATATGATCATTTAAATCAGACTAGATCCTACAGGCTCATAACTTTAAGTACTTCATCCTTAGTTGCTATAACTGTTCAAGAATGAACAGGAGGTGTGGCCTTGTTGAAGGAAGAATATCACTGGGTGCAGGCTTGAGGTTACTAAAGCCCACACTATTCCCAGCATGTTCTCTTCTCTGCATTTGTGGATTAAGATGTGAGCTCTCAGTTTCTGCTCCAGCACTCTGTTGCTGTGCCTCCAGTGTGCTATCAAAAATGTTAACCCTCTGAAACCATAAGCTGGAACAAATTCTTTGTTTTATAAGTTGCCTTGGTGATGGTGTTTTAACACAGCAATAGAAAAAGTAACCACTGTAACCTACAATGTGTACTTGTAGGAAATTATCCTCTTACAATGCCACATACCATTTATATATACAATGAAAGCCAAAACCAAAATAAATGTAATAAAAAGAAAAAGGAGCCACACAGTGGTAGCATACACTTTTAATCCCAGAGGCAGAAGCAGGTAGATCTCTGGGTTTGGGGCCAGTCTGGTTAATGAAGTGAATTCCAAGCCAGTCAGGGTTGCTCAGAAAAACCTTGCCTTGAAAAAATAAAGGAAAAAGAGTGAATGTTTCATGCAAACATGAAGTTGCTGTACATGTCAGTTCTGTGATGATTTAAATCGCATTTAGACTTGATTCTTAAGCCAAACATTTGAAACTTTCATCACATGATCTCAGAAGACACTACTACAAAATAATACAAAATAAATAGAGTCCATGACTAAAATAGGAAACAGGTAGCAAAAGAAAGAGAATTGAAGCTATATTACTCTCCAGGCTGCCACAATAATAGCTTTTCTTGGGGAAAAATACAAACAGTTTGCAAGTCCTATGACATTTCTCTTCCTCTTCTGTCTTTTGTTTGAGTGTAACTAGCCCTCACCTTCTAGCAGAATACATGCCTGGTTGACTTATCATGTGAAAAGAAGCTCACAGGCTGCCAACATACTTAAGAGAATGTTCAATGGTTGCTTAGAAGGGAATATAAAGCTGGGTTCTCACAAGTCTCAAACTATATTTCATTGACCTGTTAATATTTCAAAAGTGCTTTTTATGTACCTTTGCTTAAAGGAACATTATTTAATACACCCTGTTGATTCAATTACATCATTTGGCTTATAGCCAACAGCGTTGTTATATGAGCTGAATTCAAAGGGAGATCACAGTTTGATTATATTCAGGAGCATTGGACAGCGATACATCATAAAGATCAACTGAAAATACAAAATTATCTAAGAGCAATACAACATGAAAACGCAGCATTTGTGAAAGCGGGGTTTCATCTTATAGCACATCAGCAATACCACAGTTTAAATACCACAGATATTTGTAATTTTCCAAATCTCTCCTTTCCTTCCACTTGGCCAATCTCTGATTTCTCGGCAAAAGCATCAGGCAACTCAAATATCTGTGGTTCTAGCCACACCTAAAGGTGACTCTGATGACACTTAGAATATTGATCTGAAGTTTACAATCCAAATATAGCAGAGACATGAATTTACTATGCAGAATTTGTGGATAATGATAATTTAGCTGCTTTTAGAAGTCAAAGTATCTTTTATAAAGTTAAGCATATGCCCTAAGGGCACGCACTACCCAGTGAATGGGTAGATTATAACGGTTATTTCAATTTCTCTCTTGTTGCCTTATTAGTTTCCAGCACTTTAGCTGAAAAATGAAGATGGCTCAGACATATTAGTCAGGGGTGAACAAACTGGCATTGCATTAATTAGTTTATTCCTATCTTCCTGTGCTAAATTGTCATGTAGATGAATGTACTAAGTTTTACACTTAATTTGTGTCAGAACATCACACACAACATCAAAAAGCAGACGAATCTCTGGACCACAAATATTTTTTGATTTCCCCAGCAACCGCTCGCCCATCGCTCCCTCCTTCCAACTAGCCAGCCTCCCATTTCCCAGCACAAAGCCCTCCACGCCCAGTTTTCAGAGGCTATGGTTCTTATTCCCTGCAGTGCATGTGCTGGCTTATACAACATCTTTGTAAAAGCCCAGACTGCTGAATATTTGATGACTAGCATATGCTTCAACGAGAGACCTGCTCCTGCCCATTTGCAGCCTAAGCAGCACCTTGGCGCTGTTCTGTGTTTGATGAGAACAACTAGGCAAGTGTTGAAAAGCATCATTTTCAATGAAAACGCTGATAGTGCACCTTTGTTTCCTGACCATGCCTAGCTGTTACAAGAGTCTGGTACTAAATAAATAATTAGCCTATATCATAAGCAGCTAGCAATTCACCATGGAAGGAGGAACGGCATATGGCACCATACAGAATCCAGCCAGGTGGTACCCATCCCACTAGCTCTGACTGAGGTTTGCTCAGGCTATGCCTTATCAAGAAACTACCTTTAATGTTTCAAAAGGAAGACTTAGCCTTCTTCTAGCTTTCAATATGAGCAACCTTGGCTCATCTCAACTGCTTAGTCCTAGATGGAACAGATGCCCTGTGGAGATCAAAGCATCCCAAATAGGTCCACAACAGAATCTGCTATGCTGATCTAACCACGGTGATGCTGGATGTGTGAACTGAAGAGAAAACACTCAAGAAAGTTGGATAATGTGGGAAGGAAGAGTCTTCTTGGGAAAGGAAAACAAAGTTCCCCATGTGGACGTTTGAGAAGTACAAGGGGTTACAGAACATGAAGAGGTCATTAGGCACAGATATGGAAGGGTCTTCTTTCAGAAATTGCTTATCAGTCTAAAATATATTTCTAAAACCCTCTACTGTTTTCTGCATGGTGCAACCTCCTTATGAATGAGTGTTTTAATATCCTAGGTTTGCAATCATAAACTAAAGCATTCATCTTCAGTCAGCAAAACAAGAGTCAGAATTCACCATTCATCTACCCTCTGGATAGAGCTCTATGTAGATTGTGATCTGTGTTGTCCTGACTCCATAAAAGGGTCCCCAGGGGTCCTCTACCTCAATAGTCCCTATTTCTGCTCTCCACGGCAACAGAAGATGTATGGTAGCATGTACAACTTACTAAATTGCCAATATGCCTATGAAAAGAGACACCTCAAGATAAAGACTCACAAGTGGGTGCTTTAATAGGCATATGCTCAGGACAAGTGATTGGTTAGAAGCTGGTATGGAAAGAAAAAAGGTACTACAGCATGAGAAGTTAGGGTGTTACTAAGTATGGCAGTTGTACCAGATAATCTCACACACACACACACAAAAAAAAAACAAAGCAAATAAAACAAAAACTCGAGAGAGGAGCCATGCAGTTATCCTAGAATTAGGAAAGGGGACATGATGGAACCTACCATGACCATTCATGGAGATGGGAGCCATACTCAAAAGCAGAGAAGGAAAGCCTGGGGTGAAGTAGACCTTTGCAGCTGAGATGCTATGATATGAATGAGTCTTCTGCTGATTAACAGCCCAGGCAGAAGGAGGGTCAATGCCCAGATCTTAAATAGTGAGGGATCTGGGCAAAAATTCACTACAGTAAGTCATGACATTCCCACAAATAACTGGAGAAAAAGTTTTCCATCTTCCCTAGCATTTGAACAGTTTTCATTTTGAAGATCCCAGGTGTCCCCAGGAATGCTGTGACAGTGGTGGCCTTCCTTTATATGTTCCCAAAGGAGCTCGGATAAGGACTAGACAGACTACTGTGGAAAATAAAAAGACACCCTAAAGACTGTCATGGAGGCAACCGCTAAGTCTAAGTGGACAACTGTACAGTTTGGATGATATTCTCTAAGGGCCCATGTGTTGAAAACTTGGTCTCTGTTCCACAGCACCATCTGGACGTGGTAGAAACATTAGGGGGTTGGGATCTAGCAGAAAGTTAGGTCCTGGGGCTCTGTACTTTCTTGTTTTCCCTTCTCTCCTGGTTGTCAAGTCACAACACCCAATGCCACACTCTCCCACCATGACGTGCCGCATCATTCCCGGCCCAAGAGAAACACAGTTACCCAATCCTGGACTGAAACCTTTGAAACCATGAGCCAAGCTCAACCTCTCCTGTTTGTAGGTTGATAAAATACTTGAGTATTTCATCAGTGACAGAAGAATGAGTGGGTGACACAGCACACCATAACATATGCCACCACACCAGATATCACATGCCACCTTTTAAAACACGATAGCCCCACTTCTAGGTTGTTAGGGGTACTGTGGGGACCTATTCCAAAACACCTTACAGAGTCTCTAGCATTTGCAACTCAAGTGTAGAATATGCACATAAGTAAAATTGAGAACTAGATGAGAGAAAGATGAGAAGGGAGGGTCTCACTCCAGAGCTTCGAGATTGAAAGGATCGTGGCTCCACTACACACTTCAGATGCTCAGCACCCATTTAGCCAAAGCAAGCAAATACATGCTTGATGACAGCATCCATTCCTGCTTGATACTGAAAACGTATACCAAACTGCAGTTCAATGATGTCTACTTCTGCGTTCAAATGCAAGCAAGGGGAGGGCATGCATAAGGTCTGCAATTATTTTTACTGTTGTTTATAAGAGCATACGGGGGGGGGGGTAGGGAGTATCTACATGGATCACTGCATTATTCATATTAGAAGCACTCCCTCAGTAAATTAACTTCTTAGCCTGTTAGCCTCCAGCATTACTCAGCAGACCCTGATGGTGTGTGAGGACTGAGGAGACACTGGGCAGAAGAATACTTGTCTGGATTCTAGCAAGCATGCTACCACCTGCTCATTCTTCCTGTGATTATAGATAGCTTTGCCTCAGAGCTCAATGTAAAGTTTTATCTTGAGACTTTATTCCCCATACATCTGTTCAAGTCTAGATATACGGATATGTTTAAGAGGAATTGCACAGATAATGCATCCATCCTGACTAATAAGCAAATTCAAACATAGTCTTTTGCAGGTTCCGAAGCAAGCTAGTTTTAAAACTTCTTTAAAAAAACAAAAAACAAAAAAAGACTCAAATAATATGTAAACACATCACATTCAGTGGAATATTCTTAAATGGAAAATGAATTTTTAAAGTCAGAGGAGAGTGATGGTTGCCTCTTGGTTTAGATTGGATGACCCCCCCCCCCAGCTCCCAATCAACGGCTCCAGAGAAGGGATGATGATGCTAACCTTGTCAATGGAGAATTAGGAAGAGGTAGAGTCCTGTTGCAGGAAGCACTCACTGGTACTATGCCTTTTGTGTTATATCTTAATGCCCCCACTGGGCTCCAAGAGATAAGCCTCCTCCTCCATCATAGCTCGCACCCCTCTGATGCTCTCTCTGCCTTTCTCCAGGTACAACACAATGGAGACAGTAGACCCTAAAGCTCTGAGTCAAAGCAAAGCTTTGGTCTCAGCTATTTGGTCACCAAAATAGAAAACCAGAAAGCTTCTCTGCAGCTATTCTTGCATCTACATCACAAAGCTGGCTCATAATCACCTGTGAAGCTGCCTCTCTGCAACTCTATCTGAGAACATGCCAAGCTCAGCAGACAGAGAATACAGAAAAGTGAAAGTTTCTGTCGCTTGCCTAACAGTGCAGAGCCAACAGGTTTTGGAGCTGTGTCCTGAGCTGTGTCCTGCTCACTACTGCAAGGTGAGTAGCCTCACGCAAGGTCTGACCAGGAAGATGATAAGAAATGTTTGTGAAGAGCCAAAGCATCATACTGTGAAGGACAGGTCAACCTACTGAAATCAGTTCAAATGAAAAAACACGTTATGATCAAAATAGTGAGTTTGCTTCATAGACACCATTTGTCAGAGCCAAATAAATGTGTGGAACATTCATAATCCTTTCTGTTGCTATGCACTAACACAACCTGCTGTTTCCTGAACCAGGAATCATGTTGTCTAAAAGTCCTATTTGCTGCCTGCATGCCAAATTCTCAACAATAATGGGATAATAACCTGCCCCATCCTACAAAAGGACAGAAACCCTAAACATTCTATAGTCAATTTCCAAAATAGAGACTCAGACTTCTAATTACTTTGGTTAACACTCCTTTGGGTGGTGAGCTGATCTTATTGGCAATAAAACACTTACCGAATAATTTATCCAATTAAATATTTTCTTGCCATTTGGTTTATTATGACATAGTAAAACATAGTAGTAATAATAAGCCTAATGGTCTAAAGACTATTTATAACAAAAACCAGATGCAGGCTGTTTTAAATATCTGCTACTATTTCCGTTCTAATGTCTAAACACAGCTTTACAAGTTACAGACCTCTTTGCCTCTTTAAGTAGAGAAACTGAACACCATTTTTCTTTTCTCAGGGTGCTGTAAGTATATGGCTAAGTGTAGACTGGGTCAGAACCTTGGAATAAGTTAATTTGGATGTGTATAGGGGATTAAAAAGATTTATAAGATTATGTCATTTATTCATAATAAAATATAATATAGATATATAAACTATATAATTTTTATATAATTTAGAAGATTAGGACTACTTTCTGCTGAAGTACGGCCCTATTCAGACTTACATAAAGCAATATATTCTTCTTTTTGATTATTCCAAGTCAACATTGGCAAAAGTTTACAAGTGTTAACATAGCCTGCTGCAAATTCCACCTGCTTATAGTTGTCAACAGAACACAAGAAAACCCTTCATTTTCTACCTCTCTCTACCCCTGCCTTCCCAAAGCTGCAAGAGATCCAATCAAGCAAGAAAAATAACAATGATAATGTTAGGGTGTAAATATGAGTAGATGAACCAGAGGAACTATTCTCTCAGTCCAAATAACAAAACAAAATTTATTCAAAACAGAAAAGCTATTCATAATTATCTTAAATGAAAAGGTGAGCAAAACCTCTGCAAGCCACACATCAAAAAAACTCTTCAAAAACCCTGCAAAAGCGGCATTCTGGAGCTCTTCTGCCATTTCCTTGGCAATCTTACTGGCAATGATGAAGTATGGGCTGTTCTCTGTGTTTTGCCAACTCCACAAGGAGCTGCCACCATCAGGGAGCACAGAAAACTCATGGTCCCAGGAAGTACCTGTCTACCATCCACCTCTGGGTGTGAAGTTTTGCAATTCAGGGTAGATCTTTTTGGTTAAGTGATCTATTAGAATATTACTAATGATGTAATGGACAGACAGACAGCATGTCAGGGCCCTAAGGAGAGTTAGAAGTTTTGCAGAAAGGGGTGGTTTCATGTCTGTAGCCAGTCTGTCTCTGAGTACACACTGTTGGCATGGGGTGTGGGGATGCTACAATCTAAAAAATGGAAGCTTGCTAATGTGTGAATTAAAGGATATGGGGGAAGGGAAGAGATGGGGCATGTTTGGTTAAGGTGAACACAGACAGAAATATGGTATCTGAGCTGAGCCCCCTGATGTCTTGGTGTCTGGTAACCTGTGTTCCATAAATTTTCTTAGGAAAGAATTAGGGATCCAATAATCCTCCAGGAATCCATACACATTGAGGGCCAAATATCCACTAAAGGACTTTAAGTACAGAAGTTGCCATTTCTTTTTTATAATTGAACAACTTTATTTTTTAAAAAAACAGAGATAAATGTACAGATTTTTGTATAAAAGTATATGAATACATTTTTGTCAGTACTTGATTTTTTTAAAGGTTTGATAGTATGCATTAAAATCTTACTAGTTACAATGAGCATAAAGTACATGTAAAACAGGATGTAACCTGGAAATGGTCCAAGAGAGAGCTAAGCAAACAGACATCAATTTCCAATGTACTGCAAACATCACACTGCAGATGGATGTGTGTCTCCCTCCCAGACTGTGGGCTCACTTCTAATTGTACTAGAACAATTGCCTATTAATGCAGTGTCTGGATTGTACAAATGGCAATGAAGGTTGCCTGCATCACTTACTGCTATCTACCAGAAGAGCATCTCACCACAGCCACATCTAAACTGGATCTTGAGGATACTATTTGGCCTCTGGTAGTTCTAGAATCAACTAGTGTCTTAGGGTGCTGCCTTCTCGCCTGGATGCTTCATCTGATAACAAGTAAGATCACATGTATACATCCACACAAGCATCATGGCAGTATATACATCTGTAATGTGTATCAGCACTATAGCCTTCATTCCAGTCAACATCAAACTGTCTCCCTCACAATGAGCAGTAACCTCAGATTCTCTTTAAACAAAGCACTCTGTCCTTTTCTTCTGAAATCAACAGAACCCATTTAGTGTCCAGTTTTAATCATATCCACCTTGAATGTGAATGCTACTTGAGTCAGACTCCTCTCACAGGGACAGCAGTTCTCTACCACAGCTTTCATTCTTTTGTCTCCAGACAGAGATGAGGGGAACCCTGAATTCACCTCATGAAAGCAACAGCTTAGATGGGCTTAAATAGGCAGCTTCCAAAGGCAGTTAGACTGGGAAAGCCAACACTTGACCAGCTGCACAAAATACAGGGTGTGAAAGGCCCGCTCCAGGGAAATGCCAGTTTTTCTACACCTCTTCATCCTCCACAAAACTCAACACAGTGCCTCATGAAGGACAGACAGTCTTCTGATTAACATCTGTTGAAAGGCAAAACTAGTCACACTTAATGTGATATGTTGTCCATGTAAGGTACGAATAAGCCATCAATCCACACCAATATGTTAAAAACATTTCCATTAAATAGACTCATAGTGTCTTTCCAGACCTATGTGCTCAGAGCCAAATTAGCTATCCACCAAAAGTATTCACTAACTAACTTGGCTTCCTTCTTTCCTTCTGAAACCTGATAGAACTAAGTTCTGTCCAAGGCATGAGTCAGAACACTATAGAAATCATGCACACAGTATTACTTAGAATTCTGCCTCTACATGCAATATAGACAATATAGTTATATCTGTCTGTCTTTCTGTCTGTCTGTTTGTCTATCATCTGTTTGTATGTCTGTCTATCTATTTATTTTATGGGGATGAATGTTTGCCTGCATGTATTTATGTGCTCAGTGCTTTCAGGAGTCAGAGTAAGGTATCAAATCCCCTGGAACTCAAGTTACAGATGGTTGTGACTCACCACATCCAGAGGTACTGGGAATTGAACCCAGGTCCTCTGCAAGAACAAATGCTCCAAATGTCTAGCCATCTCTCCGGCACCATGTAATAATGTTTTTAATAATACAGTATATCAAGAGTTCACTGATCTAAAAAAGACCAAGTACTGACAAAAAAGTATTCATATACTTTTATGCAAAAATGCTTAAAATCTGTACATTTATCTTTGTTTTTTAAAATAAAGTTGTTTTTTAAAAAAAGGTTCACTGAGAGAATTAAATTAACGAATGTGTGAAAATAATCAGATGTATTTAGGAGACATTGCTACTCACTCTCTATTAATAGGCCAATTAGCCTAAATATTATTAGATATCTAGGAGCAAAACATAAGGAACCTAGAAAATTACCTAATACTTTGCTGTTGTTTAGAAAGAATATTTAGAGTCGTTCAGTGAAGATTAGCTATAGCCACTAATGAGAGTATGTTCTACATGTCAGATGCTTGGATCTAGCATTACTTGACACCGAAACAAACCATGCGAATCTCAAAACTCTGTGTTTAATAAGCCCTTGTTGTGGTCTTCTTTAAAACCATGTTTTAAACACTCATCTCCCATCTGAACAAAATACAAACTATGTTTACCAGCACACTGTCCTCGGAGTATACAGTATAAGCAACCTGTTGTGTGCCTGGATGAAAAACTTAGAGCCTCCCAAATTTGCAACACTGGGCCATGTGATGTTAATTACACACTAGTTAAAGAACTTAATGGGGACCTGTTTCAGTCCTTAACCCAGCACACTCTGTTCATGAACAGCAAGAAAGCTCTCATTTCCTCTCCTTCAGTATCACATGCTTAAATAAAATGCCCATCATTGTAACTGAACACATAAAACATTTTAGTAGACTTGCGGTCTTCAATTACTCGTGTCTCTCTGATCCTAATAAAATTGCAAACAGTAGAGTTCCATGTCCTGTTGTACTCTGTGCTTCTGTCTCCGGAGGACCTGTGCATGCAATGACCTACTGTATTATTTTGCTGTTACAGAGGTAATGGTTCACAAACTTTACTTGAGCACAAGGCACTAGAGTAAATTCATTCTGAAAACATTGTCTGGCTGTCTCCCACAAACCAGGCACAAGAGTCAACAGAGCAGTGTATCCCCCACTATTTTGGTGGTCATGCACAAGAGAGAAAAAGCACACTGTATTCATCTAAGGTAAGATCAAAAAGTTCAGGTAACCTTTATGCCTAATGCTTGCTCAGGCTCCAGTGAACCTCAGGGCAAGGTTGTTTATTTGCAACCTGTGGTTCTTTGCCTTCTGGATGATAAAAACATAATGTTAGTGAAGCTAGAAGAGTTTGATATAGGTAAAGGGGCTTTGATGAGCAGCCCTTGCGAGCATACAGAACACACTAGATGGTACAGAGCCACTGCTTGGGAAGCCCAGGGTAAGGAGCAAAGTCAACAGAGAGTGGCTCGTGAGTGTAGAGGGAAATAGCTGTGCACTTACTGTATCAGTCTATTCTGTGCAGCCATCAGCAAATATCTGAACCCAGGTAATTTACAAAGAAGCCTATTTGGCTCTACATACTATATAAGACATTTCAGAGAACAATCTGACAAAGTAGGTGACTTCTAGAGGAGATTATTCTGGAAGAAAGTTGAGAACTCACATCCTTGAGGAAGTAGACATATTCAGCCATGTTAAAAATGAATGGCAATGAAGACCATTATCCCTAAGCCTGTGCACCACCAGACATTAGCTACCATGAGCTCTTCATCAGACCACTGCATCTGAATGACACTCCCATGGGCATGACTAGTAATGCTGGGTTACATACAGATGCACTGTCTGGATGCTGTGGTTCTAGCAGTTTCCAATGGTTCTTCTACTGAAGCACACATGCATGCACACACATTCACACAACATACTTCCTAGCTAATTGTCAATGCTGTTTCAACATTATGTCCAGGTTCTTGGTTTTCTTATCACTTTTGATGAATTTTTTGTATTTCATATTCTTTTATAACATACCTATAGTCATTCATGTTTTAGGTTAGAACCCCAAAAGATTCAGTCCTACTGAGATAATAACACATTTGAAGGGGCTGAGCCATTTAATGAGTGAGCTTCCTAGTCTTCCACAAGCCCTTCCCAATGTTTCCTCTTTAAACTCATTATTGCTTTCCATAGAAAACATGCCCAGGGAGTGCGGGGAAGTACAGTTCAATCCGTTTGAAGAGGAACAGGTCTGACAAAACTCTGGTGGAGTGGTTCTAAATCTTTCTAATGCTGTGACCCTTTATTACAGATCTTCACTCTGTGGTGACTCCCAACCATAACATCATTGTACTATTACTTCATAACTATCACTTTGCTACTGATATGAATCATAATGTATATGTCTAATATGCAGAACATCGGATGTGACCCTTGTGAAAGGGTCCTTAAACACCAAAGAGGTTGCAACCAACAGGCTGAGAACTGCTGTTTTAGAGTCCCCAGTGAGAAGGGAGCTCCTGGAACCACCAGTAAGTGAATAGCCACGTGGTCGGTCCACACGGCTGTTGCAGAAAGGATTCCCTGGCTAGCTACTAGTATCTGTCTCTCCTCTCCAGTAGCTCTTTATTTCAAATCAAGAATTTGCTGACTATATAAGTTTTATTTTCCCTAATCAGATAGTTCCATGTGTTGTGTATAATGAATTCCTGAACAATTTTATTACCATGGTGTTTATGTATGTGGTGGGGTCAACGCATGACATCAACATGTGATAGAAAGCTCCCTTCACTGAGTAATTGGAAACATGTCCTCTAAGGGGATTGTGGGATCCAGTCCCAAAGTAGCTTTTAAAAACAGAAGTTTTAGTGTTTGGGCATATAAATCATCTTCTTTATCAGTGCAGTCTATAACCCAGGCAGCAAAAGGTATTCCTCTTCAGATAGTCTTCGTCTTGCTGTTGACACCAAGTTCAAAGTAGGTGGATGGTTGTAACCTAACGAACCACAATTGTTCATCTGGAATCAGTCTAAGAACCACATGAAAGAATATATAAGGTAATGCATAGCACTGATGTTCCCCACACACCGGGCAGCTCTGTAAGCACACTGAAAGGAAGCCCAATCACATAAGCAAAGACGTCCATCCACACAAGTAGAGAGACAGAGCAAAAAGCAGAGGAGCATGTCTGTATTAACACTGGATCCTAGGGAGGCATTCCGGCATCAGCTCTTGGGACAAATTCCAATTCACATGAGGACTTGGCCATGAGCTTCCCAGCAGGTACAGTGCAGAGTCTGATGAGAACCTTTTGCTAATGTAGCTGTCAGCTGGTTCTTGAGATGTGGTTATGAACCCAGACTTTCATGGCTCTGTGCATTTGAGGCTGAGCCCTGCCCTGAGAAGCCACACTGTTCCTCTCTGACAGTCTGAGCCCATTGGCTCCATGCAGGCCCTCACACCACTTAGAAGTATCTAACTCACCCACTCTGTCTTTGCACAGAGTCTCTAGAAATGTAAATGCATGGGTTTTGTGTCCTGTAGGTCAAGAAAAAAAAATCACGTATATTACAGAAGTAAACAAACAGATGAGGTTAGGTTAACATCAGTCATGTTTCCTGGTGCTAAAATGCAGGAAAAGGGAAAAATGAAACACCAGGACGCTGCTTCCAAAAGCGGATGTAGGGATTTCCTCGTAAGCCTGCTCTGTCCTTCTCTTCTGATGGGACCAGAATCAGCAGGCACCTGTGGTCTTCTTTGCACACTGACCTTGTAACTTTTCAATTACAGGATATTTCTGCACATGTGGAGAATTTGGGAGGTTTTTATTCTGTGTTGTATATGCCATACCCTGAAGAGTGTCAGGGCCCAGTGGACTAGGTTTAGCCCAATGGACACCTCTAAAATTGTTAGAGATTCGGGTTATCTATTGGGGGATTTAAAAAAAAGAAAATCTAAGAGCTGTCACACAAGGGTGAAGACGATTTTATTTACTTATCTCCACATATAATGGGATTCTACATTGACATAAGAGCAACAGACAATTGAAGGGAACACATCAAAGCATCTACTTTAAAAGGACTGTGCTCTGCCTGCTCCCCAAACTTTCCTTTGCACTATGCATTTCAAACCCTGGAAAAGGAGTTGCCAATATATAACAATCTCATTTCGGGGGCCAGAAATCCTATGCTGACCTCTTCAGTGTGAGGTTACAGTGAAGGGAGTCCCATGAACACTGAAATTATTGTTTAACTTCTGTTTCTGCAGCTCTTCTTAGCTCGGTCTAATAAACACATAATTCAAAGCTGTAATGGAATCTTCTGCATCAGGGAAATAGGCATAGCATCTGTAGCTCTAACTACTAGAGTAAATGGGCAACGCAATGCCCTATAATCAGGAAGGAAGAGGAGGATGAAGTTGTTTTCTGTCCTTTGCACACTCTCTTTGCTGTTTCTCCAAAAGAGCCCATCACTAAAAGGCCGTCACCACCAATGGCCTTTCTCACGCCACTGAAGGTCAGGACAAACTGAATTTCCTCTTCCTGCCATGAAAACACAGCCGTTTCACTCACCTACGGCATTTGGCACAGTCAATGTTTCTTGTAATGGCAAGGCATTACAAAAGCAGTTTACTTCACCAGGTTCCTTTTTCATATCTGTGGAAGGACTTCCACCAAGGGCCATCACAAACCAGAAAATGCTACCTCATTAGACCCTTAGGAAACAGTCACCGTTCTTTTCTCTGTCTCACAGAACAACAGACAAGTATTTAAAACTCCACTGGAACCTGTTTCACACACTATCTAAAGAAAGTACTGCTTTCTGTTATCATTATATTCTTAAGGAACATATTGGGGGAAAAAAAAAGCAAAACAAAGAAACAAAAGACTCAACTGATGAAACAGCAAGGAATGGCAGAAAACCAGGCTTCCGACCCAGTTCTCCCACCACAAGGCTCCAGTGGGCTGGTCCCATGTTGTTCTGCTCTTTTCAGTGACAATATTCTCTGCAACAACACATTATTTAAATGCTTATGCTAGCTCTACCATGTGACAAGCCTTGTTTTAATTGACAGTACTCTGCAGTAGTTTTCATTAACCACAGACTTCCAGATTTTCTGTCAGGCCTCCTTAGTTAGGAGCTGATATAGGGAGAATGGCTGCGTATGTAAGAATGACGTGTGTAACCCAAGCAAATCGTTGTGTTCTACTTGATAGTGGTTTTAGCACTGGGCACCTACCCCTGCTGCCCAGATGATGTCCTCCCTGAATAAACACAAGCCCCAGGAATGGTGAAAAGCACATCCAAGCTTTATAACTCTTCTGGGAACAATAAAAGGCCTTACCTTGCATCGTTGATTTGGTTGGTTCTGAGAACAGAGGAATGAGCAAGAGGTAGATAAGGTAGACGAAGGAGAGCCCATTGTACCGGAATGCACATGCTATGATTGGGAAGAGAGAAGAACACGACATTAATGACAGCATGGTGGAGCCATGGTGGTCATATCAAAACTCACAGGTTTTACTCTCTGAACCAGTGATTCTCAACCTTCCCAACACTGTAACCCTTTAATACAGTTCCTCATGTTACAAGGACCCCCAGCCATGAAATTATTATCATTACTACTTCATAACTGTATCTTTGCTACTGTTATGAATTATAATGTAAATATATGATATTTCTGATGGTCTTAGGTGACTCCATGAAAGCATTGTTCTACTCCCAAAGGGGTTGCAACCCAGAAGCTGAAAACCACTGCTCTAAACAGATAAATCAATCTCAAGGCAATCAACAGTTTCTGTGTTTGCTACTGTATTGGGTATGATGTAAAATCTCTCTCTCTCTCTCTCTCTCTCTCTCTCTCTCTCTCTCTCTCTCTCTCTCTCTCTCTCTCTCTCACATACACACACACACACACACAAAACCAAACAGGTCTTTGTTCTTAAAATCTAAAAATGAACTTAAAGTTAATAGAATAGTTCTATTAAAATTAGCAAGGTAACTTGTTAAACAAGTACATAATTTGAAAATGTGTAAAGCCAGAAAATGTGGGTAGAAATGTAAAAGATTGATATCAGCTCAGGACCTCTGGAGCCGAGTTCTCAGCACAAAAGATATTTATGTACCCTAGAAGGAAAAAAGAAGTAGAAAATAAGAGACAAAGGCAGGAGACAGAAAACAAGAGAAAATGGGAAAAGGAGCAAGGAAGAGGTGCCAAGAATATTTGTCCCTGAGTTGGGGACAACGGCTGCTTTTGGATAGAGAAGGCAGACATGGCCTATAGAAAAATGGCAGTTTATAAAGGTAAAAGGGGAAGCCTATGTTAGTATGTGGTGGTACATTTTGATTGGGCATATTAACTGGGGCAGCTAAAGAGGACTTCTGATTGCTGGACTTCAATACATTGGTAGCTGGGTCTTGGTAGTCAGCTTCAGGAAGAGGAAATAGACAAAAAAAGGAAGCCACCTTGGTTTCTAGTTTTAGGAATATAATCTAATGTGTTTTAACCAAGGCAGAGGGAATAGGGAAAGAAGAGTGAGGCCGGACAGAGCCAGGTTTGCCATGCTTGTGCTGGCTAGAGTCCCTTCAAGGAAGAAGTTTTATAAACAATAGACTTTAGTTTTTTACCAGGTTTAAAATTTACTATATTGCTATAAGATGTTTTCCATAAACTTAATTGTATCCATAAAGCAAAAACCTATCATCTATTTGCCAAAGAAGAAAGGAAAAACATTTTTAAAAAATCAAAGAAAAATACCAAATCAAAAAAGGACAGTGAGAGCAAAAGAAAGAATAGAAGGCTTTATAAAAACAACCAGAAAATAGTGGCAAAATAGCAACAGTAAGTTTTACCTATCAGCAACTACCTTAAACTTCAGTGCATTAAATTCTTTAAGCAAAAGACAGAGGGTAACCTATCTTTAGACAAAATATGGGGGGCAGTAGGCTAACTATGAATGGTCACCTCTCCCTCCTCTCCTGCTTCAGCCTCTCCTCTCTCAACCCATATCTCCAGTGGACCACACAGGTCTTCTCCCTTCCTTCCCTAGCGCAACACTTATCTCAGCCCCCAACCCCAGCAGGCATTCCTGGGAACCCACACACTGCTATAGCCAGGGACGAAGGTAGACTAGCTTAAATTCTTCATTCTACCTCAGTTGTTCCAAATCCAACCCCCCAGTCTCATTCCCAACTACTGGCTGTGGACTCCCCTCACTCCCTGACCCTATTTCTAGGGGACTAAGCGAATATTGGTGAACACCCTGCTTTCTTCCCTCCTCTGGATCCCCTCAAGATCCCACTACCAGCCCATCCTCATTCATTCATAAGTATTAGTTCCCAATACCTAGAAAAATATTTTATCCAGATCCCTAGAAGGATCCGAGGATTTCCTACCAGCATCACAAAGCCATGATACCCTTCTAGAAACCAGAGAGGACAAGGGAAAACAAGAATCAAAATACCTACCCAACAAAGACAAGACCAGATAACAACACATAGAATTACAGTCAGATGCCTTGATGCCAGTGTAAAACCACAATCAATAACAGCCAGTACACTTTGTTTCCACTAGAGTTCAGCAACCCTACTATAGTAGGGCCTGAGAATTGCAACATAGCAAAGATAAAGACCTTGAAACAGCAATTATGAACATGCTAGGCGTCCTTAAAGAGGAAATTAATAAATCCCTTAACGAAATCTATGAAAATACAAACAGTAGAAGGAAATGAATAAAATACTTCAAGTCCTGACCTGAAAGTAGAAATACTGATTAGTAAAGAGACTTAAACGGAGGAAAATCTGGAAATGAAAACCTTAGGAACTTGAACAAGAATTTTGTAGGCAAGCTTTTCTATTATTAAAGACATGATGGAAGAAACAGATACCTCAGTCAAAAAGGTGTTAGATTAAAAAAAAATTCCTATAGGAAAACATCCAGGACACCTGGAACTACTGTGAAATAATAGATAGAAAGAAAGGAGAAGAAACCCAGGTCAAAGTCACAGAAAATATTTTCAACAAAATCATAGAAGAAAATTCCCCTAACCTATCAAAGCATCAGAAACAAACAGAACACCAAATAGAATGGACCAGAAAAGAAAAATTTCCCTCAGCACATAATAATCAAACCACTAAATGAACAGAACAAAGAAAAATACTAAAAGTTACAAGGGATAAAAAGGCCAAGTAACATATGAAAGCAGACTTACTAGAATAACACTTGGCTTCTCAGTGTTGACTCTAGAAGCCAGAAAAGTCCCCTCAGCACGTAATAATCAAAACAATAAATGAACAGAACAAATAAAAATTTTAAAAGCTATAAGGGATAAGGGCAAAGTAACATAGGAATGGCAGACCTATTAGAAAAGCCCTTGACGTCTCAATGTTGACTCTAGAAACCAGAAGGGTCTGGACAGATGTGAAGGATACCCTATAAAACATCACAGATTCAAGGCAAGACTACTCTAGCCAACAAAACTTAAAATCATCCCAGATGGAGAAAATAAGATAGTTCATAATAAAACTAAATTTAAGCACTAGAGGGAAAACTCCAACATAAAAAAAGTTAATCATACACAAGAAAACACAAGCAATAAATAATTATAGACCAGTAAACAAAGAGGAGAACATCACACACACACACACACACACACACACTACAACAAAATAACAGGAATCAACAAACATTGCTTATCGATAACACTCACTATATTCTCAATTCCCCTAATAAAAAGACACAGACAGAAAAAATGTTATCAATATGATGCATGCAATTATACACCTTGATATCAAGGATAGACATTGCCTAAGGGTAAAAAGGATGTAAAATGATATTTCAAGCAATGGACCTAAGAAGTAATCTGGTAAAATCGTCTTAATATCTGACAAATTAGACCAAATCAAAACTAATAAGAAGAGATAGGAAAGGCTACTATATACTCATCAGAGGGAAAATCCACAGATTTGCAGAAGTACTGCAAATTTTAACATCTACACAACAAACACAAGGGGACCCAAGTTCATAAAAAATACTAATACAGCTTAAGTCTCATAGTGATAATGGTGAATACAGCACCCCACTCTCAGCAACAGACAGGTCAATCAGACAACTAAACAGAGAAATGCTGGTCATAAACCAAGTGGAACAAATGAATGAAGAAAGAGAATTACAGACCAATTTCCCATCAAAAATAGTCAATAAAATACTTGTGAACTGAATCTAAAAGCACATCACAGAGATCATTCACCGTGATCAAGACATGAAGAGATGGCTCAACATATATAAATGTAGAAATGTAATCTGTTATATAAACAAACTGGAAGACCAAGAGCACATAATCAGTTCATTAGAAGCCTTTGACAAAATCCCAAATCTCTTCATAATAAAGTTCTGGAGAGACTAGGCATATAGGGGACATAACTCAATATACCAATACCCATACGCAACATTAATATTTAAATGGAGAGAAACTCAATGTAATTCCACTAAGATCAGAACTAAGACAAGGTTGTTCACTATCTCCATACCTATCCAATATAGTACTTGAAGAAGAAGAAGAAAACTGAAGTCTATCAAGGGGATACAAATTGGAAGGGAAGAAGTCAAAGCATATTTATTTGTGAAAGATATGATAGTATATGTAAGTTACCCTAAAAATGTAACTGAAAAATTTCTACAGCTGATAAACACTTTCAGAAAAGGAGCTGGATGTAAAATCAACTCACAAAAGTAATCAGCTTTCAGGTAGACAAATGAAAACTGAAACACAGAAAATAATAAATCAGAAAAACAACACCCTTCACAGTGTCCTCAGAAATATAAAATATCTTGAAGTAACTCTAACTAAGCAAGTGAAACAATTGGATAAATAAAAATGTTAAGCTACTGAAGAAATTATAGAAGATATAAGTAAATGAAAAGATGTCCCATGCTCATGGACCAGTAGGATTCATGTAGTAAAAATAGCCATTCTACCAAAGCAATTTACAAAATCTATGCAATCCCCATCAAAATGCCTACAAAATTTTTCACAGATCTCGAAAGGATAATTTTCAGCTTCATGGCAGAACACACACACAAACACACACACTAGCTAAAACAATCCTGAATCATAAAATAACTGATGAAGTTGTTCCCACCTCTAACCTCATACTGTACTACAGAGCTGTTTTAATAAAAATGGCAAAGAACTGACCCCTAATCAGACATGTAGATCAATGTACATATTGAAACAGTGAACTCTCAAAAGTGATAACTCAATGGCTACGAAACAATTAACGAAATGTTTAACATCCTTAGTCATCAAGGAAATGCAAGTCAAACTACTCTGAGAATGTATCTTAAAACCCACCAGAATGCTAAATCAATAATAGAGCTCATGCTAGCAAGAATGAAAAGTAAGGAGAGCACTCTTCCATTGCTGGTGTGAGTGAAAACTTATAAAAGTCACTATGGAAAGCAGTGTGGCAGCTCCTCGGAAAGATGGGAATTGATCTACCTCAAGGTCCAGCTAAAGCACTCTTGGGCACACACCCAAAAAGGTCACTTCAGCCTAACACAGAGACAGTTGCTCAAACCATGTTCATCATTGCTCTATTTATAACAGCCAAAAATTTGAAACAACCTAGATGTCCCTCAGCAGAGGAATGAATAAAAAAAAAAAATGTGGTGCATTTACACAATGGGATATTAATCAGCTGTTTAAAAAAATGAAACCATGTAATTCAAAAGTAAATGGATGATACCACAAAAAGTAATCTTAGTTAATCCAGACCCAAAGAGACAAAAATGATAACTTCCTTGCTCATTCATAGTCAGAGAAGTCTCCTCCTACATCAAATGGAACAAACACAGAGACACACACCCAGACAATATGCAGAGAATAGGAGATCTTGGAACACTTGTCCCAAAGGTGACGTCTCCATCAACCCCCACTTCCCAGCCCCTGCCAAAAAAAAAAGTAGTAAGAGTTTAAGAGCCAGAGGAGATGGAGGACACCAAGGGGACAAACCCTTTAAGTCGATCTGTTTAACATACATAGAGACTCACAGAGACTAAGGCAGCGTGCACAGGCCTGCACAGGTCTGTATCAGGTTCTATCCCAGGGCTGAACGAAGTAGAGACATGACCTTAGATCTAACCTAGACACTGTCCCTTGCAAAGTGATAATCACTTGCAAGTGAAAATTTCATTTTCTCTGAGGGAATCTCTCTGGGATAACTATTCTTAACACATGGCCAACAGAAAACAAATTCAATGAATCCAATGGCATCTTTAGAGGTTACTTGTCTCATAATGTCACTTTAGGGCTGCTTTACTGATATTGTTGTTGTTGAATTTAATATTTTATTTATATTTTTCTTTCTTTCTACATTGTGGATCCTTTGTGTATATATGTTGGCTTCCAGTTTAGAAGTTTTTTTTTTTTTTTTTTTTTTTTTTTTCAGATTCCTGAGTGTGAAAATGAGGTTTCTGAATCTATACCTCTTTCTTGGGCCTTGTCTTGGGCTCTTTTTCTTGTTTTGGTTTATTGCAACACACTGGGTTTTGTTTTATCTTGCTATATTTTATTTTATTATTATCCCCTAGAAGCCTTTTTGTTTTCTAAAGAGGCAGAAAAGGGGGTGGAACCAGATGGTAGAGGCAGAAGGGAGGAATTGGAAGGAGTAAAGGGAAGAGAAAGAGTAATCAGAATATATCATAGAGAAAAACGTGTATTTTCTAAAAAGGGGGAAAAATAAGAAACATCTGTATGCTGTCTACAAGAGACTGTTCATGTTTAAGAACAGATAGGCCTGGGGAAGAAAAAAAATGAGAAAATATGCAAATAGAAATAAGACCAGAACTGGGGTATGATATGATATTACACATACATATTCTGTACGATGAGACAACAGAGGTCATTATATTGTGACCATGTAGCTGTGTTATGAAGAGTTGAAAGTACATATGTGATCAGTTAGGGGCACCTAAATACATAAATAGTGGCAGGCATTAAGAAGGGATTTTAATACAGTAACAGTAAGGGTCTGGTTCCCCAGTTTCATCTAGGACAAATCATTTCGACCAAAAACAATTAATATGAAAATATTTTATGTAAACTGACTGTAGACTAAACAAGCCAGTTATCCATAGACAGAGTATTCCACCAAGCACACATGTGTTCTCTGCAAGTACACATGTGTTCTCTTCAAGTACACACGTTTTCTCTTCAAGAACAATGAAAGGAGTCTCCAGGACAGGTCACCATCATGCCATAGAGCCAGATTTATAAACTTGGACAAGATGGAACTCTTACCATGTACCATCACAGACCACAGAGTGGTGACAGCCAAAGCCACTAAGAGAAATTCGGGGAAAATTAATGGATACATTAAAATGTAAAACAAGAAAAACAAAATCTTGGAATCAAAACAAAGAACAGACCAAGTGCAAAGGTAAAGGAGAGTTGTAAAAATATGTTGAGACAAGATGAACAGGATACAGCAGAAGTAATTTTTTTAAAAAGTTAAGAAAAAAACCCTACATACAAAGAAGTTCTCAAATTAATGCTGTAAACCTAAAGAAACTAAACAAGACCAAAAAAATTAAGCCCAAAGTTAGTTGAAGATAGGAAAAAGGTCACGACTGCAATAAAACAGACTACAAAAGCAACAGAATATTGACTAAAAGTTATTTTTCTACAAAAATATCAGAGATAGAGAAATCCTTAAAATATCAGATAAGGATTCAAAAGTAATATCAGAAATGAAAGTGGACACATCACTATTTATATCAGAGAAATACTGAAGAGTGTGACAGACTTCTGAAAACAATTGTTTTCCAAACTTGTGCCATCAACTAGGGGAGGTGGAAAGTTCATAGACACACACACACACACACACACACACACACTCACAAGGGTGGGGGAAGACTGTTCTAGTTCCCTTACTGTTTCTGAGAGAAAACACTGAGCCAAAGCAACCTGAGGAGAGAAGAGATACTTTGAACTTACGTTTCCAGGTTACAGCCCAATAGAAAGTCAGGGCAGGATTCAAGACAGGGAACAGCAGAAGGCGTGGTGAGTTGACTATACCACACAACTTCTGACCAGGGAACTCACTCACAGTCAGGAAAGTACAGCACAAACCCTGAAGAAATGCCACTCTGGCATTATGCTAATATTAGTTTCCAAACCCCTGCCTGGGGATGGTGCCATCCAGAGGAGACTAGGCCCACTTGTATCAAGACAAATCCCCAATAACATATCTATACACCAATCTGATGGAGACAATTTTTCAATTGAGTCTTTCCTCTCAGATAACTCAGGACTGTGTTTAACTGTTAGTCAAGGCAGACAGGACAATGAAGAAATAGAAAATCTGAACCAACTAGAAATTGAGAAAGAAAACTAGGGGAATAATACAACTTGCCAATTAAAGGAAAGCCCAGGACCTGTTTGTGCTGGATTCTATCAAATACTCAGATACAACTAATTCTCTTTAACGATGAAAGAAAACATTCTCAAGTTTATCTTGCGAGTGTAGTATTGCCTTGATCCTGATGCCAGAGGAAGTTAACAGAAGAAAAATATACGTTAAATCACAGGCCCACACTGCTGATGTGCCCAGGCACTAAATGTTCTACATGATACTAGAAAATGGAATTCTACAGTGAGTTAAAGAGTATTAAAAAGTCCAGCTGGATTGTATTGCCCATATTTCAATATATACAGCCCATAAAAGGGACACACCACAATAACAGAATGATGGAGAGAATGGTATGGTCATCAAAAAACTTTAACATACATTCAACTTTTTCATGATCAAAACTATCAATAAAGGAGGCCTAATTGATATATACCTCAACACATATAGGTAGCACATTTACAAAATATCCCACAATTAATAGCATATTCAGCTGTTAAAATTTTTGAGAACTCTTCCTCTAACTCAAGACTAAGACAGGTATGGCCATTCTGCCATTTCTCCTCAATACCCTAGGCTAAGTCTTAGCCAAAGAAATGAGGAAAGTGTCCTAGTTTGATCTGATGCTGTTGTGATAAAACACAGAACAAAAACAAGTTGGGAAGGAAAGGCTTTGTTTGGCTTAGGGTTCTGGTTCATTATTAAAGGAAACCCAAGTCAGGAGCATGAAGGTGGGAAGTTGGAGGAGGAAGAACAGAGGACCACTGCTTACTCACTGGCTTCCCCAGCTACCTTTCTTATATTGCCCAGACACACTTGCCCGGGTAGGGAAGTACAATGGTCTGAACCCTCCTGCATCAATCATCAATCAAGAGCATGCCCCACAGACATGTCCACAGGCCTGTATGATGTAAAAAATTCCACAATTGAACTCTCCCCTTCCTAAGCACATCTAGGGTTATGTCGAGTTTAAAAAACTAATTATGAGAGCAGGGGGACAAAAAAATGTAGTATCATCTCTTGGAGAGAAATAAAAATCTCCATTTGAAGTTATGTGGTTGTATGGATAGAAAACCCTAAAAATGACACCTAAATATATTAGAAGTAATTACAAAATTCAGTTAAGATAAATAATAAGAAGTCAACATAGCATTTTGATACAAGGAAAGATTTTCAATATATTTGATATCGTCCCTATCAAAATTTCACAGAATTTTTCACAGAAATTAACTTTCAAAAATTGACATGTTTATAGAATCATTAAAGAGTCTAAATTCATCAGAGACCTAACTTCAAGATATCCTATAATACTAGAGCAGTCTACTAACCGTCCAAAACATAAAAACAAATACATTGACCAATGGGACAGAAGAGAGAGCCCAGAAATGAATTTACTAAAGTTTCTTTTACATGGGCATCAAAACCACAAATGAAATGGAAAAATCAGATGTCCACATGTAGATAAAAGTGGACCTTAATCTTGAAGCTCAGACAGTTGTCTGCCTGTATTTACCTTTAGCTCTGCATGGTTTTGTCTCCTGCCACCAAACATAGTGTAAAAATATAAAATGGAAGATTCCAGAAGCAATTTAAAAGTTTTAAATCTTGTGCCATTCTCAGTAAGATGGTAAAATCTCACAGCATCTAGCATGACCCCATTTCAGGTATGAATCATTGTGTCCTACCCCATAATCACTGGCTGGCATTCTTGGCTATCCAACAGCACAGTATCAGGGTAAGTACGCATGAAAATATGGGACTATTCCAGGTTTCAGGTATTCAATGGGATGGGGGTTGAAACACAGCTTCCAAGGATCACGAGGGAACAACTATGTAAACACCAACTTAATGTGGAGTAGGGAATTATGAAGAAGAGCTGAAACTATAATCTACCAGAAGAAAACAGAATTCAGGATCATTGGCATTTGGTTGCATTAATATCTTAGATATGACCCTCCCACCCACATCCACATCCATACCCACACCCCAGGCAACAAAGGAAACACAAGGCTAAGGATCCAAACAGACATTTCTTCCAAGAAAATATACTATGGCCAATAGATACAGAAAAAAAAAGCAAATAACCAAAAGGCCATCAATATAGAAAGAAGAACATTTCATACTTGTTAGAATGACGATTACCAAAATGGGGTAGAGAGCTTTGGCTGTGATGGCTCACACCTGCAACCCCAGCACTCTGATGGTGGGGGCAGGAGAGTTAGGGATTTAAGGGTAGCCTAGGCTATAGTACACTGAGTTTGAAACCACCCTGAGCTACATGGGACCCTATCTTAACACTGAACCCCCAAACCCCCCCAAAAAAAACCACTGGTGAATGAACAAAGAGAAGGGAAACTTTGTACACAATAGTGGGAATCTATTTCCAGCACAGTCCTATGGGAAAAAATATGGAGGCTCCAGAAAAAAATCAAAAATTACAGCTACTGTGCAGAAATTCCAATGCTGGATATGTAGCAAAAGCAAATGGCATCAGTGTGTCAGCGACATCTGCACTCCCGTGCTCACTGAGGACTATTTGCAACCGTGAAAATACGGATTCCAGTGATGATGTGCACACCAGAAAATGAACAGATAATACGGAGTGGAATATGATTGAGCTTTTAAAATGAGGAAAATTCTATCCCTTGCAGCAATGTGGATGGAAGGGAGGAAAAAGTGAACTCACTCATCTATTGAGACTAAAGTAGAAGTGAAATGATAAAAGCAGGAGTTTTATCCTGCTGTTTCGGGGGAGCTGAAGACAGGCAGGTGTGGACATGTTGACCAAAGCACACTAAGCTGCGAAGAAGGAATGAACTAAAAGATGCCTTTTCCTGGGATAGGGCCCTGAACCTTGGATAACGCCAAGAGCAGAGGTGAAATGCTTGAATCACAAAATCTAATCGTGTGAGGTAGTGTGTGCCCTGTAACATATACATTAGGTTTATCTTCCAAGCTGAGGAATGAACCTGGAGCATGAGAGGCAATCACTTGACTACTGGGGGCACTGGGGAACCATTGAATATGTCCTTAGTCAACATACTCTAAAACATCATTCTTTCCATATACAACTGATACTTTTCCATTGGAAATAAAACTATATTAAGTAAAGCACAGCCAGGAGCCTAAAGCTGATAAGCTTGAATGGAAACAGTCCACAGAGAAGCCCTAAATCCATGAGAGCAGCTTCCAATTCTTATGGACTAACTGAGGGTCATAGGTTTAGTGAGGTTCCCTCCTTCCCTCTGCTCAAATGACTTCAGCTTGTGTCTAAAGCTAGCAGGCACCATTATCACTACTTGTAGTCCAGTCCAAGGAGCTTGAGAAGAAAACTCAGATAGCCCAGTTGAGTGAAGGAATGAGCCTTTAATAGTGATCCTTCAAGCCCTACCTTTTGGTATGCATGCATATGGTATATATCTCCTTTCTTCCCTTCTTCCTGAGTGCAAGCCTGCTGGTGACACTCCTAATGAGTACAGTAAAAATCCTGGAATTCCTTTTAGAGATGCCAAAGAATTCAGTTTAGCTGTGACTTTGGCATCTTGTTGGCCGCTCATCTCTTGTATACTCAGAAGGAAGCCAACTGCCCTATGGTGAGCTGCCTAGAGGGAGGTTCATGGAGTGAGGAGACAAAGCTCCCAGCAATTGGCCTCACCCACCTACATCCCAAATGTAATTCGGAAGCACCATCTGCCCTGCTTACAGACACTGAGACAGATGAACCAGGGCAGATACTCTGAGAGGTGAAGCTGGGTTTGCAATTTTAAGCACTCACTGTTGGGTTCATTTCCATGCAGTAATATCTAAGTCCTATCTAAACTCGAAAAGCAAAAAGACAAAACTCTGAATCTGTTTCCTTTGTGTCTGAAATAATTGCATTTGAATATGACAGTAGCCAAACTGTTGGATGCTTCTCCTTCCTCTGCATGTGTGAAGTGGCGGCTTAGGAAGGGTCCAAGCATAAGAAAGACATAAAGTGACGAATCTAAGTGGGTTATCTCCATCTAGGGCAAAATATGCCTTTGGATTTGGCAATCCGGCACATTCGAGTTAGGAAAGCCTTAGAAGGTAAAGCTGGCTCCTTTATCAAGAGTGTGATGTGCCTGTCCTGGGGACCTGGAGACAGGGGACATTTGTTAGCAGTAATGAGCTATCACGTTGTGGCTGCACAATGTTCCCCAAGACCCTATCCTCTCAAGGACTATCCAGTCAGCCTGTTCCTGCCTCAAGAATGTTGCTGAGGTCAGAGCAATAAAAACGCAGATCAAGGTGCTCAAAGGAAAGAAACCATCATCTATGCGGAAGAATGGCAAGTGGCCTTCTGTCTCCCTGGCTGTCTTTAAGTACCCAAAATGGTAAGGGGATTCCTTTTAGAACGCTTACAACAGGTAGCGGTAATTTCTCACATCACACCAGGTTTTCCTCAGGCCTACAGCATGCAGGATTTAAGGGGAGCTAATTAGTGAAGAGAAGTACCCTATAAAACCACCCCTCCTGCTCACACCATAAACACTTCAGCAAGCCTCATTAATAAATTTTGTTTTCTATAAATAAAAGTTAGCACTTGGTTGTAAAATAATTATGCAGGTAGAAAACAAAATGATCAGTTTCACTTGGATAATTTATCAGTATATGGAAAGGTGAAAAAAAACCTCTTGCAAATATGGAATTGCTTAGATAGCCACACGACATTTATAAAAACACTCATGTTGCCTTATATGGATGATAATTTCCTCATTACTGAAATGTCACTACCAAGAAGTCTGTGCACACTGCAAATCAGCCTTCTACGGTAGTTCCAAACAATCTCTTTAGGCTGTGTTGTTAAGGCTGAGTAGTCTCAGAGCTGAACGCTTTCCTATCTTTTTCCTTCTCTGCAAGTGACATTCCACCTATGGCCCACGAAACAGGACCTTATATGCTTAGAACCTGTCTTTCCACCGCATGTGTCCCAAATATTCTTTATGCACCAGGGGACTTGCTTCCTTTGTCAGTTGCCAAAGCAATTCACAGCAGCACAGCACTGAAAAGGAGCAATGCCATTGCCAAGTGACCAAATGATTCCACCAGCTTGGCCCTTTGAAAGGATGTCCCCTCAAAATTCAGTTATTTTTAAAAAAATCTTAAGAAGAGGGAGAAACAGCTGCAAAGTATATACAATGAAACAGGAAACATTAAACAATCATAGATTCTCCCCAACCCCCGCCCAAGGAAGCCAAACTATCAAAGAAATTCGAACAGGAAAGGAGCTGTCCTGTCACCTGATTCATTGTCTATTTGTGTGGAGGTCCTTTCCCGTCCAAACTGCACTTGTCTCAGAAAGTGATGCTCTGGAATGGTTTGGACCAGGATGTTCTCCGCCCCCTCCATTCACCTCCATGACCAGTTCATGTTAGCCCAGGGCTTCCTCCAGCCACTTACAGAAACCAAAGGCTGGTCCACTCTTTCTCCTTCCCATTCATCAGGACTGACTCCCATCAGGACCAAGTCCCAAGCTCACCATTTATTCTTGCCATTTGTCAGATGCATCAGTCTGTGTGTACGTCCTCAAAATGTGACACAAAAGGTTCACATAAGTACATTCAGAGAAGAGCATGCTCTTTTGCTAGGGCATCTTGCCTAGATTATCTTTACATCTTAATCCAGAGGCAGATAAAAGCTAATGGTATCAAAACAAGGTCATAGATAACCTTGAATCAATTAGCCTTCAAAAAATAGACATACTGTGGTGCATACAAAGCTCATTCAAGAAATTGGTCTAACAAATAAAATTTCAGGAAAAGTCTAGAGGAGAAATATAATCTACGGTAAACAAACATCAGCACCCTTGCTTAGAGAGGTCCCCTGGAACAGGGGTTTGGGACCCACCCAGCATGGGTCTGGGGACTGAACTGGTCCTCTGGAAGAACAATGAGCTCTCTCAACTATCCGAGCCATCTCTCTGGCCCCTAATATGTAAGCTTAGTCTGACAACTTTTAAATTTGTTTCCCAAGTATTTTAAATTAAACCAGTCTTTATTGACTCTGTCTTATTTTTAATTATTCTTCTGTAATTTCCCCCAAACTTGCCCTTTTTTCTTGATGTATGCATTACTATACTCCAAATTCACTCTAGTGTGATTTTTTTACATGAGTGGTTTACTTCAAAACCTGGAGGGGGTTGGGGGTGGCCTTAGGGCCCTGGTAAATGGCAAAGGTCTCTGCTTTCTCAGACCTCTCAATGTCACATTATGTTTCAAAGCTCAGCCTCACGAATGCACAAAGGTCCGAATCTGAAACTGTATTACCTCAGCCCAGTTTAGCCTAACAGGTTGGATGACTGGATCCATAGTTTTATATGCAAATAACAGCTGAATATTTGCCATTTTGCACAACTTAGCTTTAAAAATTCTGATAAAACTGGCCCTCTGCATCATTACACAGTAGAAAAGAAAGGCCACTTTCACTTTTAGGAATGAGAGATCCACATCAGTCCTATTTGATCCCTTATGTTTAGATGGGGTTCATCCCCAGCACTTGGGACAGCTATGGAGAAGAGAGCTGGCAGAAGCAAAGCAGGTCCCCTTCAGGCAGGTCCCCTTCCTTGGTGGCACCTTCTCAAAGAACCAGTAGGTTTCAGCAGAATTAATGTAAGGCTTGCAAAGGAGTTTGGAGAGGCTTTGCTCCAGGCTTTAGAATAATCTCTAAAACACAGGACAGTCAGGACAGGAACTTAAACAGGGCAAGAGCCTGAAGGCAGGAGCTAAGGCAGAGGCCATGCAAGGATGCTGCTTACTGGCTTGCTTCACTTGGCTTGCTCAGCATTACATGGGACTGGCAGCCCAGGATGGCACTACTCAAATGGGCTGGGCCCTCAACCATTGAGCACTAAATGAGACAATGCCTCACAGCTGGATTTCAGGGAGATATGTCCTCATCTGAGGTGCCTTCCTCTCTGATGAATAGCTATGTCAACTTGACACAACACCAGACAGTACACGACAATTACCTGGGCAAATACCTCAAAACCAACTCCTCTGTCAGAACTCTTAGATGGTTCTCAGTCTTCTGCTTCCACTTGGGGGTACACCCTGTTGTGGTATTGGGTGTGGAGTTGTATATAAAGGCTCTTGTCATAGTAAGCACTCTAGATAGACTGTGGCTTATCCCTTGAGCATCACCCCTTGTCTTAGACTGCCTCGGCGCATAATTTTGTGTGACCCTCTTTTTTTTCAATATACCCCCATATATATTCTCCTTCCTTGAAAAGCTAAGACAGTTTAACTGTTTCAGTGGAATGCTTCCTTCAGAGAAGTTCAGGAAGGATTGCAATCACAGTTCATATCAATTCCTAATCTAGAAATCAGGTGTTTGTTTGTTTGTTTCATTTTGTCTTTTTCTGCCCCTTAACCAACAAACTAACAATACTGCAATTACATGTTTTCAGACACCTAGGGTATTTTCTGCTTCTTGGTCCAGTATTTTTTTTGTTTGTTTGTTTGTGCCTTACATTTTATTAAATGACGTATCCTGTTTCAGAACTTTCCCTGAGAGATTGCCTTGGTATCAAGAGCTTGCTGCTAAAAGGCAGGTACCCACAAGCCACCATGAACTTCTTGGGTTCTGTCAAATTACACAGGGTTAGGTTACCCCCACAAATACCTAGACAAGTTTTCCCCAGAGGACAAGTCACACAACCCTGCAACTCTTGTATTATCACCTATAAAAATCAAGCAATAATATATACCCCATACAATTCCAGCAACCCCATTGGCAACCTCTTCTTCCAGCATACAAATCATTAGGCCACTTTGGAACAGGAGCTGTTTCCTGTTATTTCCAGTTTCTATTCTAGTCCCCGAACACAGTAAGCATTCAGTAAATATTTACTAAAGTTTAAATAAATTCTTGCCTCAATTTTTTTCCTTTCCTAGCCTAGACTGTCCTCTGCCTAACAATATGTCACAGATTCATAAAACCTCAAGTGTTTGTCTCTTCAAGAAAGTTCTCAGAACCATGGTACAATGTTTTTTGAATTTTTGGTTTGGTTATTTTGTTTGTTTGTTTGGTTGGTTGGTGATTTTTTTTCTCTCTCTCTCTATGTCTTGTTGCATGTGGATGATTCTGCAAAGGTTGGGACTCGGTGCAACAGTTACTGAGAATGCCTGTTGCCATGGAAAGGAACCTGGAAACACATCCACGCTGCAAAACTGAAAGTAGATTGCAAAGTTGTATATCACAGAGCAGGCCTATTACATAGATGCTATGAATATTTCCCATATAAAGGAAATGAAGGCTCAGAAATGATGTTAATTCACTCAGTATCAAGGAAGAAATACAGTTAATCCCAGTCAGGCTGGCTCCGTAGTTCCTACTGTCCTTCCTCTTCTCTGCCACTGTCTTTATATGATCACATCTGAGATTACTAATCTTGGTTGTCAATTTGGTACATCTGCAAGGAAACTTCAATTAAGGAACCGCCTTCATCAGATTGGTCCATGGCCCTTTCTTTGGGGCATTTGGGAATTTTCTTCATAGTAGAGGGGCTCAGCCCACTAGGGGCTGTATATATCATCTGAGAACAGATGTGGTTCAGCAATAAAAATAGTAACAGCTGAATGTGAACCTGGAAGTAACCCAGGAAGTAAACCCCTTTCCTCCACGGTTTCTACTTCAAGCTCCAGTCTTGTGTTCCTGCCTTTGCTTCCCTTAATGTTGAACTATAACCTGGTTTTATCTAAAACAAACCCTTCCCTTCCCAAGGTCACGGTATTCATCACAGCAACAGAAGGCAAACTAGGACATTAGACCTTGTCTCCATTAACGTAGTCAGACTATCACCAGGAGAAGATTAAAGGATAGAGAAATCTCACAAACCGATGAGCAAGACTCAGGCTTTCTGTCTTCAGTACCCAAAAATAGATTGCGCTATATACAGGAAGCAAGGAATGACGGGTACTGAACACAAAGCTGTTGCTGTTATAAGTAGGAGTAACAGTAGACACATCTTCCTTCAAGACTTCTTCAGCTTTGTCTTGTTTTTAGTTAAAACTCTCTCAAAACTGAACGATTTTAATAAAGTACATCCAGCTCTTCTTTGGAAAATCACATGGAGAGGTCTACCTAAGATTTCACGTTCATAACAGCAAAGGGCAGGAAACCAGTACTGTGAATTCTAAGCATCTTCCAATTCAGAAGAGGCCATTTTGAGGTTGTTTTGCTTTGTTTTGGTTTGTTCAGCCCTTTCAGGGGAGAAATAAAACCTACACAGCAAACATTCTGTCTCAGAACATTAAAGGGTTGCTTTTCCTTTACTTGTTTTTTTCCCCCAGCTATCATCTGGAACACATTAATTTTGTTTTGGATTGCCTGGAACCACGGTCTTGAAGGGGGCTTGAGAAGAGACTTTTTAGGGGAACCACTGGGTATATTTCTAAAGAAAACTGAAGTAACCAGAGGTGACTTTCTTTTAGTTTTTTAAAGTTGTAACTTCAGGTAATCTGAAGCAAAAATTAACATGCTCCAGATGATAGATGGAAAACATGTCAAAAGATCCTATTAAAGCCATATTAAACATAGAGGCTGTGGGATTGGCCAATGCATGTGTTTGGTATGATCTGGAGTACAGTGTTCATCAAGTGACACTGTTGGATACGCTACTCTGTTCATGGATGTGACTTTACTCTGTTCAGGGTCTGCCCAGCTCCCACTCCACCTAGACTCCCACCCAGTGCATGATGATCTTGCCTCTTCGCATGTTAACAATAGCTGTGGTAGGGATTGTCTTCTGGCTCAGCTAAGTATAAGGCCAAGCTGGATCTCCTGACGGTCTTCATCTCCATGGTTTGACTTTATTTCATGTCCAACTTCACAAAGCGTTTTTCTTTTGTTTTCTCCCAAGGTGGATATATGTTCCATCACATTCTAGCTAGGACCAGAATTTCTCTTAGAAAAGGAATGGTATCTGATTGGTTGTTTCTCTAGATAAATTCTTCAGGTACAATGAGTGATCCCAATCAATCCAGATAATGACAGAAATTCTGTGTTAATAGTCTGTGGCTTCAGAACAGTGATGAAAGGCCTAATCTAGACATGAAGCTCATAAGAGGAACAGACCTGTGAACCTAGACATGGCCTGTCCTGGAGGCCATGATGACTTCGGCAACACCCACAGAAATCAAAATGAAGTCCTGTAAGGCTGACTGTGCTCTTTCTTCTCCACAAAGAGAAAAAAAGAAACCTGGAGAGGTCACATGACCATAAAATAGCTAGAACTGGGACATTCCTGTAGAATTCAGAGCTTAGGCACCCTTTCTCATCTGTCATTGTTTTCAACACATTACCAGATTCTCTAGAACATGTCTCCTCTTCCATTCCCTTCAAATATGTTGGTCAAAATCTAGAACCAAGCTAAGCCCATTGGTAAGCCCCAGGCTTTCCAGATTGTACCCTTGATTTGGGGGAGGGAGTGGTCTTCAAACACCCAGCTGCTTGGTTCTGTCTTTTCACTGCTAGTTAGCTGTGAGCTAGGATGCAGCTTTCTTGTCTTGATAAATGATAGATTTCCTGCTTAGACTCCCCCTGGATATCTTCTTCCTCAATTATGACTACCCATTCCATTCCTAGACACTATGCTCCTGGCACACAAAATGCCTTACTTTGCAAAGGAAGAAACAATGTGAAAGAGAGAGATGTGCTTCCCATAACAACAGCAATAACAACAAAAAGCTCTAATGATTCATTCAGTAGTCTGAATGGCTTTACTGTATAGGATAAGGGATATAAATTAATTCTCTCTGCATCTTCAGCATCAAGTACAACATTCTGGCAACAGAGTACTCAGCCAAGATATACCCTACAACTAACTGAACTGGCATGACTTACAAAATAATGTATATGATATTATATATAGATCCTTAAAAACTACTAATATAGTAGCAATGAAAAATACTGAAATTATTATTGCCATAAAATTATATTAATATGAAGTTGTCTTTTAAAATACTACTAAAATTATTGTTATTATTTATTAAATAATTATTAAATAATTTATTAAAATTCATGTTATTATTTCAAATTTATTCTACTATGAAAAATACAGGTTAATGAAATTAAGTATAAATATATGTAGAAAAAGTTCTTGGCATTAATTTCTAGTAGGTGGTCTGAAGAAATGACAGTTACGAAAACACTAACATGTCAAGATAAGGGATCTTGATTTCTCCAGCCAAATATTTTTATTAAAAATACTGTGTTTATATGTTTGGGTGTTTGTATGCATATATATATCTGTGCTACACATGTGTACCTTGTGCTTGCACAGACCAAAAAAGGGCAGTGGCTCTAATGGAACTAAAGTTACAAATGGTTGTGTCATCACTCCAAGTCCCAAATATTTTTACAATTAAGAGAAAACTCCAAGTAAATAATCTGTTTTAGCGCAGAGATAGACAAGTTGAAAACATCACATTTAAGTGAAAGTTTAAAAATTGTACCCCAATACAATTTTCATTAGGAAATTCTAAATATTTTATGCGTTTAAACTAAAAAGGAACAGTTAATCTCATGGATAATGTGACAGGAAATTAACTGAAACCCTCTTCCAGGGTCTGGATGTTTACATGCCCTACTCCAAAATTTATATATTGAATCATAACTTTCAAGGTGATAATAGTCTTACATAGAGTACTGATCAAGAGTGATTAGACTATAAGGATGGAGCCCTCCTAGATGGGATCAGTGCTCACACTGAAGGACCCGTGTGAGCATGTTATCGATGAACTGGGAAATAGGCCCTCAATAGACAATGTGCTGTTGCTTTGACCTTAAATTATTAAAAGATGTGTGTGTGGGGGGGGTGATCTGGTGTTTACAAGATACTTGTCTATGAAATTTGATAATAGCAGCCACAACCGACTGCAGCCTGACCTTCAAGGCCACATGGAGACAGAGCACCACCAGAGCTTAGCTGTTCTGGCACAGAACCATCTACAGCCTCTGCAGGGCACATTTATGCCTCTTGGCAACTCTCCCCCCTGTGTACCAGGGCTTTGACTGTCTGATCTAAATACATTTATCTGACTCTTGAGGGCAAGCACATCTTCTTACTGTAAATTGTGCTACAGCAGGGTTTCATCTGTTTTACTATTTAGGTAAACTTGTCACCTTTCTCCCTAAGAAGCCCTTCCTGCATCTTAGTGAAGGAGTAGCAATCACAATAAAACCCAGGATGGTTCCTGTTGCTTTCCTTCAGTCTCTCATTCTCAATCGCCTCTCCACCTCCGCTTGAGTCTCCTGCTGTGGTTTCATTTCTGCCTTCCCCCTGGTTTTCCTACAAGGGGTGCTGCTCCCTGTGTTTCCTGTATGAGTCATCACAGTATCTCCTGCTGGACATCACCACAAGGACACCAGATGCCCAGGGAAGCACTTCCCTGCCTGGGTCCCCTCAAGGATTTGGACAGGATTCTACAGACTTCCAAAACTTGCCCCAAGCTTTTTTTCTATAGTAAGTACATAAAAACCAATCAATTAATCAATAAATAAATAGTTCATTTCTCTCCTGTTTCCTCATAGTTGGAGAGAAAACCCTGAAATGAATTCTAGGAAACAGAATCTTGAATCCAGAAGTGCAAGAAACACTTTGTATACTCTTCTTAAAAATCATGGTTGTAAGGATATAGGTGAAATGAAGTACATAGCACACTTCCTCCAGTGATAAACTCAGAAAATTCCCTCTCCAGGGTGGGAGGTCCCTCCCAGATCTGTTCAATACCTCCGAGGACCCATCTACATAACCTGAACTCTGATTAAAAACCAAAGTCATCTTCTTGCAAAGAAAAAATTAGTTTTCTCCAATGGAGTCTCACTGGTTACAGTAACCACACTTCAGTATAGACCCCACACCCAAGCAAATGGCCAACACAAAAGGAAATCAATGGCATTTGCATACATTTTTCTGTCATTTTGCTTGGTTTTTTTTATTTTTATTTTTTTTTGTTACCGGTCTTTTTCTATATTATGGTTCTCAAATTTATAGTTTTTAAAAATGAGTTTGGGGGTTTTGTTTGTTTGGTATGTGTGTGTGTGTGTTCTATGTTTGTTTTTTATAAAACTATGGTTTCTTTAGGGTGATTGTTCATTTGTTTTCAAAAGAGAGAAAGAAAGGGACTAGGGTTGAATGGGTAGGGGATGAGAAGTATCTGGAGGAGGTGGGAAAGAGGAAAGCAAAATCACGTCTTATTATATGACGGTTTTTTTAATCAAACAAAATTAAGACCATAAGTAGTCCTGTGAGAAGAACCAGCTAACCCCACAAGTGATGTTTTCTCAAGGAACAACAAAGATAACAGAACCTTTCAAGTTCTCACTACAGGGGTATGTACAAGAGTCACAATAAGAAAACTGGGCCTCATGGTATGGTCTGGCTGGCCCATACCATGTTCTTGTGAAAGAGAAGAAGGGCCAGCAGGAAGTGTTTCTGCCCTGACACCTTGGTACTGAGGCCTCGGGCTCTAATGTAGCTTAGCAGCCACAGTGCTTTGATGCCATTGATCTCACACTGTCAAGCTTTGGTCACCGAGCTTTCCTAGAATAGATGGAACAGAAACACTGTCCTTTCAGGATCCACCCACAGATCTCATCTAACAGAGTAAATGCCAAGGAAGGACAGGAGTGACAGAGAAGAGACTGAGATACAGAGGAAGAGGAAGTGAGGAGGGGAAGGAGAGAGGGAAGCAAAACCTGATTCGTAAAAATAGCAAAGGGCTGGGGAGCACATCAGTGGTAGCACACTTGACTGATGTGCACAGGGAAGTAGACTCAATCTCATATAAAGAAAAGGGGAAAGGGAGAGAGGGAGAGGGGGAAGTGACTTTTTAAAAATTGGCTTCCATCTTGGAAATGGAAATGAGAAAGAGCACTCAAGGCAAGAGGCACCACTTGACAGAATCTAATGGCTTTCCAACATCCACAGGCCAGACTTTGCAAATACTTTGGAGATCTATTTCCGACCTGAAGGGTGGGGATGTCACAGGAAAGGAGAGGGCACGGAAGTCAATTACTTCTAGGCAAGCTGCCCAAGAAGTTAAAAGTATAAATATAGTCAAAAAATAGAAGCACAACCTCTTTATCTTCCAATCAGGGTTTCACAAGTGCACCCCCACTTCCTCTAAGGGTAGGTCCAGGTCACATCACTCATTAAAGAGAGAAAGAGGGAGGAAAGGAGGAAGGGAGGTGGGGAAAGAGAAAGAGAGAGAGAGAGAGAGAGAGAGAGAGAGAGAGAGAGAGAGAGAGAGAGAGAGAGAGAGAGAGTTGCATAAAGAAGGAACACTGCCATTGAGAAGGCCACATACATAGGCTTTGGGGACCAGGATGCTGGTGTACATGGGATACCATCCCTTTAGTCTCTGAATTTAGCCTTCTTTTTATTAAACCAATGGATAGACAAATGAGACTACAAGAATAGTATGTTTGGTAACTGACAACTAGTTTTTACATGGAAAAACTACTCCAAGGGAGAACTCATTTACTGAACAAGTCATTTAGCAGTAAGTCATTTGCCATGAATGTTTCTGATTCTGTCATCTACAAGACAGAAAATGAGAAAATGAAAGGAGACGGGCAGGTGAGTACAATGGCATGACCACTCCTGCACAGGCTGGTGCACTGTGTGCACCAGGGGCAGGCTCATTTGCACAGCTAAGGTAGTTATTAAAAATGCCCTTTCTGGCTACAGCCCTGTGATTGCCCAGGTCTCTCCTGGTATTCTCCTCCCCAGATTAGGGATTTGCAACTGTGCCCAGACTTCTGGGGGCAGCAATCCCAACTCAAGCCATCAAGTAACTTTTCCTCTCAGTCAGTATGCGAATGCCCTGCAGACAACCATCTTCCACTTTCCAAACCTTAGTATTTCATGTAGGTGAAAGGGTAGCTCTGGCCTCCCTAGGCTACTACAGTGAAGCATGGTAAGTCTCCTGATTAAGGACTCTTGGACACCTTTTGACTCAAGGCTTTACGTCACCTAGAAATGCTTAAAATGAGGTTTTCCTGTGTGTCGGGTACCTGGTGCATAGAGACAGGTGATTGCCATATGCATTTAATCCCATAATCAAGGACACATCGTCACAGCAACTAGGTAATAGAAACAAGAAACCAGAAGTGACCAAAGGGAAATGGCTGAGGGGTGATCCAGGAAACTATGCTGTGACACACTACATCATCCATGAGAGAGATGAGGTTAGGGTATTTACAAACAAGTTGCTCGGCAAATGCAGCAAATGACAAAACCCTATATAGCATACGATTCAGTTTTGTTAAGATATTTGATAAAAACAAGAGGAAGGACTCTTTAAAATACTAGCAGCTGTCACCCAGTCTACTGTACAAAAGCAGTTGATTTGTATTACATATTTATAGGTCTGGGCCTATATTTGTATTCTCTAGAATTAATATAATTATTTTTAAAGCCAGGAAGAGAATCCTTAATTTAAGTTTGTTATTAGTTTCCATGAAGACAAAAAAAAATTTTTTTTTAACCAAACCAAGAGTAAATGTAAATAGGAAGGACAACTGGAATTAAACTTAGAAGAAACCAAACTGAGTTTCTAAGCCCAGGAAGGGGTTAACAAATAAGATCTGCCTTTCAATGGATTGAGTATGAGAAGGGTTAAGGCTGTGAAATGTGTTCCCAGAGCCCAACCTTCCCACCTGTGCACTGAAGGAACAACAGACCTCATATCTCAGGCCTCACAAAATGTTTTCTGTGTGAATACGTTTTCCTTTTAACCAAATCACCTTTACTGGTCTAAGGCTTACCAAGCCAGTGAGAATTTATCAGATACTTTTCAAACTAAATGTTTTCTGGTAGCCTTGTGGATTTAATAGTTTTATTACCCACTGTCTTAGTTACAGTTTCCTTACTGTGAGAAGACACCACATGCATGGCAATTTAGGAGAGGAAGCATGGGGACTGGCTTACAGTTTCAGAGGGTTTGACCATCATGGTGGGAAGCATGGCAGCAGGCAGGCAAGACTCTGAACAGTAGCTGGGAGCTGACATCTGATCTATAAGCAACAGGCAGAGACTTCAAAACTCCCACCCCTGCTGACACAACTTGTCTAACAAGGCCACACCTCCTAATCCTTCCTAAAAAAGTTTACCAACTTGGGACCAAATATTCAAATATAGGAGCCTAAGGGGGCCTAGTCTCATTCAAACCACCACACCCACTACAGATAACACTGACCATATTGTGGAACACATTGTTAGGTGTCTCACATTTATAAAAGCTCTGAGCCTCCTATGCAAGAGAGAGCAGTTAACTCAGAGAATAAGCTAGGACAACCAACATGCTCCCTGTGTCAAACTCTGATCATAATACGTAATCTTGATAGAGTACTAACATCATTTTATAAGCACACACTTGTGGTTCCAGCACAAGTGTTTGCTGGATTTTGTAGCTATAAAGGTCAGCCTGTTATACACAGTGAGGCCCAGCTCTACAAGGCCTAACCAGAAAGGAAAAAAGAAAGAGAGAGAGAGAGGTAGGGAGGAAAGAAGAGAGGGATGGAGGGAGAAAAAAGGAAGGAAGAAAGGAAAGAGAAAGGGAGAGGAAGGGAGGGAAGGGGTATGGAAAGGGAGGAGGGAGAAGGGAAGAGAGGGAAAGAGGGGAGAGAAGGGGAAGGAAGGGAAAGGGAAGGGAGGGGAGGGGAGGGGAGGGGAGGGGAGGGGAGGGGAAGGCACAATGGCCACAAAAGGGAGAGCTAAGTAAAACCACTTTCTGCCCATGCTCACTACCAAGAGAATAAACAGTAACTAAATGTGATTGTACATATCTGCCATCAGTTTCAGACTGTGAATAGCCACCAAGAAGAGAACAGGTTGTACTAATGGAACTAGAGGATGGGCATTCTGGATAGTCTTCTATTAAAGTTTTCCTTCCCGGATTTGAAGTAGTCAAAAGATCGAATTTTCCCTGGCAGCCAATCTGTTCACTCAACATCTTAAACTGTCTTAGGAGGGAATGTTGCAATCCTTAGCATTATTTGGCCCCATCACAATCTTCTCCAGGCTCAGTGCATGAAGGTGAGCAAGGCATGTTCTCTAAATAAAGAACTGATTATTCCACACAAATCATAAAACATCTTTAAGCATTGCTGGGATCAAAATATCTCCATCTTGTAAACATTAGCCTATAAATTTAGAATCACTTAATCAAATATCCTGTGAGACACAAGCATGTCCAGATGATGAGCCCATGAGGACCTTCCCAGTTCTTATATGCTTCTGAAAATCTGGATCTCAGACTTACGGTTTATGTGCCACCAACATTCCTCCAACTTGAGGACCAGAACCAGTGTACCATCCAGAGAATCCTCTTGTGTGTGGAAGAGATATTATTTATGTTCCTGTGATGGGTGTTTGCCACGCGAAGTCAGAAAGAAGAGCCCCTAACTGCTGGGACTCTCAAAAAAGTAATCTGCCTTCCACATGGAGATCAAAAATAAAAGCATAAAGTTGGTGTCTAGACATTGGATTCCTTCCTTTTATTTGTTTTTAATTCTAAGAGAAATTAAAAAAAAAAAAGTCCACTCCTTGTCTAATGATGACTGGAGCTAGTTTGAAGAAAAATCTCCATGATTCTAGGCTTTGGTATTGTGAAGTATCTGGACAAGAAAAAGCTCAACACCTGCCCTGACATCGCTTTTGTGTTTTTAATGTTATTTATTATTTTTTATTTTTGATTTTATAATATGATTACATCATTTTCCCCTCCCTTCCCTCTCTCCAAAACCTCCTGGCTCTTTTTTAAATTCATTGCCTCCTTTTCCATTAATAGTTTGTGTGTGTGTGTGTGTGTGTGTGTGTGTGTGTGTGTATTCTTGTATGTCTACATATATGTGTGTATATATACAAAATATGACTTCTCTTGAGGGCTCTGTTGGGGCTATGTATTGATATAAGCTTTCTGTGGGAGTGACTAGTTGGCTGGGCTTAGAACTGAACCATTTCAGAACAGTCTCTGTGCTTGTCATCTCCCTACAGGCAGTGGAAAAAGTAATGTCCAAAGGAAAATCCTAAGCGTGTGTGTGTTTGTGTGTGTGTGTGTGTATTCATAAATGTAACCTCTTCACCTGTATAATTTTGTTAGTATGTATGTTTTCAGGATTGATTACTTGGTATTGGATGGCCAAATTTGTGTGCTCTTTCTGGGGAAGCCTATTTCTCCCACTCTCTGCATTCCTTAGTTGTCTGCAGTTCTTTGTGTAGGGTTCTGGCCTGGTGATCCCTGCCCCCCACTACCCACTCAACAAGAGGAAAATCCTATGCCTTTCACTGGAAACCTAGCTTTCAGTTTTAAGATGAGGCCGATAACACTCAGCAAATGGAAGCAACTCAACCCTGCTCCAGGCCAAACTGGAGCCCAGGTCACTGTCTTTTCCTACCTTCTGTCTTCAGAATTAATTCATGTGGCCAACAACATTTCTGAACAACGTGTGAGCCATAGGAAATTCATAGCATATGAATAAAAACTGTTTTATTCATACCAAGAAAGAACCACAAAAGAGAAAGAAATAGGCACAACCTGTTTTGTGGTTTCCAAAGCTGGATAGCCTCCACTTGAACCCACTCCATGGAACTCCTGACTCCTAAATCAGGACCCTTTGGGAAGGGTTTATCTAAGTAGCCCAGCAGTAGATGAGGGAGTGGTGAAATGAATTGGCCTCCTTTCCCCTCGCTGCTCTCCTTGACTTCCAAAACTAATACTCTGCTCCAGCTGTTCGTTTATTTGTAGGTAGTTGAAGTCAAAGATTATAAACTAAGTCCAGGCACCACGAGGGAGAATTGTTACCTCTTCCAAGTCTAACACTGAGAAGCCTTTCTTGTGTCAGTGCTGGATGAAAGACTTTAGGTGCAGTGTGGCTTTGACTCTGTGCTCCACTGCCTGGAAGGAGACTAGGAGCACACAGACTGTCTTTAAAGGGCTCCATTCTAAGCCCAGCCAGCCACAGTTCCTTCCCACAGCAGCTCACAACAAATGCATAGCCCCAACACCTCAAGAGAAGAAGCTGCACCTGAGAGCCACATTGCCTGGATCAGATCAGCAGTCTGCAAACAACTCTGCTGTCCCCAGGCCATTAGCATCTGTGCTATGTGCTTGTTTGTGAATGCTGAACCTAAAGTCTGCAGACATAGGAAGGACTTAAAGGATCACAAAATGGCCTGACTCTGGGTGCCACACCTGTGAGTCACTGGGGAAAATGCCTGCTCCACTATCTTAGTGCAACCATTATTAAGGATCCCCATGACACTGGAACTCTTTCTAAAAAGGTTCTTTTCTATAAAAGGATTTCTCTGAGAAGCAGGAAGTTGTAGACCTTTGTATTTCTCATACCCATGCTTTATTTTCCTCTCTGTTAGCCCTGTCAGCGTCACCACACGGACCTCAGTTTTGTCTTTCAGACAAGAAATGCCACCAAATGGAACAAGGGAAGGGTAAGACAGCACAGCTGAGAACACCAAGTTTCCTGTGGAGCTCGGGAAGTTGAAAATCTGATCAGAAGCTCCATTCTTCATACATTACACCCTAAAAGAACTCAGGAAAGCCTGACCTTCCAGATCCCAGTCCCAGGATTTGCAACTTCTACCTGCCGAGAGGAGCTGACAAGGAGATTGGACTGAAACTCTGACCGGAACGTTTGAAGTATTCAAACCAACCAAGAGCTTTGCTGAGCTTATTTCACCAAGACAAGACACTGTAAGACAAAAGTAACTCAGTGTCTGGCTCCAGCTCAAGACAGTTCTTGTATATATGAGGCAAATATATTCCTGACTTTCAATCTGTCTCCGCTCCATTTTCTAGGGTCATGGGTCAGTAAACCAGCTACACCAATTTCTGTCCTCAAGGATAGAACAGCTGCTGTCAGAACAGCATTACCACACTTTTGAGTGTTTGGGGCCAAAAACTCAAAACAAGGCTTTTATGCACCTTAGCAGTGAAATTCCAATGTCCATTAAACTAGTTTATTCGGAGCACACCTTTCAGGAATGTTATTTTTAGCAGCTTGCTCACTGTGGCAGCCAGGGAGGGTGGCCACAACAGAGCCACAACAGAGCACTGTATGCAGCTCGGTCTGGCTCTTACAGACAAGGTGAACTGGGCCCAGCGGCACCGAACCACATTAAGAGTGTACTACTGAGGTCCCAGTCTTCTGCCAAGAAAGCATAGGGTGTGACCACACAGGATGCACAGTAGAAGGGGACCAGAAGCTGCAAAGAAAGGAAAGGAGACCCTCATACCCCACCACAGAATAATTCACCATCACCCAGTGGCTTTGTATGTATTTTCTTTCCATTACGGGTCTACTTCAATCCTTTTAACACTATATTCTTATTGTTTCCTCATTAATCCAGTTAAGTGCATTGAAAGCCTTACAAGGCTGACAGATATGGATGAAGGCAGACCCCACCCAGCTGTTCCCTGACATATTCTTGCTCTTCTTATTTGTAGGTAAGAAAAGAGAAATATAAGACTCTCGCTTCTGCCCTCCCTGGAGTTCTGTGATGGTTTTTACCATCATACCAACCATAATTAATAGTGTGTCATTTGTGTATAATATATTAATAGTGATATGCTAATTATATCACAAAAATGAAGTCATTAAGAAAGTATCATTCAGTACATGAGCTCCTGAAAGTCCATTTTAAGAAATTAGCAGAGACAATGATAAAGATCTCATACCAAGGATGCTAATCTCAGCATTATCTACAACACTTAAAAATTCTGAGCAAGCTAACAGCGAACAATGTAGACTAATGAATATCACGGTGATCAATGGTGCATTACCATGAAGAAATTGTTATTTCCAAAGTACTGATAAATGGGGTAATTCTGGCAAGATATCCCCCCCCACACACACTTAGAATCTCAACGTGTTAATAATAGATATATATATGGCTATTCAAACTACAGCCTTCTATTCCTTCCCAAGTTTCCCCCTTATTTTTTAATTTTCAGATTTTTTTCTTTGCAAACTAACACATATTGTCTTCTAAATTTCCCAAATCAAAAACTTCACATAAGAGTTTTTCCCCACACTCAACATTGATTCTGTTTTCTCCAAGTCTATAGCTTAAATTTCAGCTTAGACTCTCCTAAGTCAAATTCTTTGGGAAAGAGTAAAATGACATTGCAGGCAAAGCTTGATGTGTGCTTCCAAGAAGCCTGTGTGTGCGTGTGCATGTCTGTGTGTGTGTGTGTTGTGTATTTATATTATTTTAAAAGATTGAGTAGTTTCCATAGGTCATATAATTTATTTAACCAGTCTCCTATGCCTGGCCTGACATTTCACTAGCTTGGTTTGAGTCCTGACTTCAACAGACCATATCTCACACCTGTGTTTATATCTGCTGGTCAGTCCCCTTCTGCATCATAAAATGGGCATATTTTTAAATTTTAATAAAAAAAACACCACATTCCCCTTCAAAAACATTCTCCTGTCAGAAAACACATGCTCCATATAGAAGTCTTGGCAAATATCATAACAAAACACATTACTTTGTGTGCTAATTAAAAACATAATAAAAAGAAATAAAAATGAGAAAGAAACCCCTTGTCAAATGTATCCTCAGCAATACCAGCTCAGTTCAAACTTTCTTGCCATTTATTTTCTGAGAGCAGACAAGATGTGACATTTTAATTTACAGTTTTATTAGTGGTTAGGTTTACTTTCATCTTCAAAAACAGTGACAATCTCTATACATGCTTGTTGCTTTTATGTTAAGTTAGGGTATTTTAAAATGCAAGGAAGCAGTCATATCTGCACAATTACATCTGTACAATTACAGATGGAAAGGAAGCTGACGTTATACTATGTTGGTCCTGCCTCCTTAATAAATGGATCTGAAGCTGCCCTGTGCTCTGCAGAGAAGAGTGGGGAAGACATTTAGAGCAGGAAGAGGTTTTCTGCAATTATGCATAAAATGAGGTTTTTAATTGAATAGGTCCATTGCCCTGAATCCACGATAATTTGATTCTTTTACTAAAATAATTGGTTTCAACAAATTATACCATTTGATTTTTTTTTCTTCCTATTTGAAAGCATTTTAAAAAGCAATGGAATTAATTACCACAAGAAATGTTCAAGGAACGGAGTCAAAAGTCATGTAACTAATTGAGGGTTAAGTCGATGACAGCACAGAAGCTTAGCCAGTGCCAGAAGGAGGTCAACCTCAAGCGTGCCCACCCAGGGAGAGCTGCAGCTCCCACCACATTGAGAGGCACTGCACTCTGCTCCCTGATGTGCACACTTTGATTCCTTCTCAGTTCACACTCACTACATCTCCCTTTCATGGGGCTTCGGCAGCAGGTTTGAGAACCCAGCTCATCCAGCAAAGAAGAAAGACAGGGCATTAACTCGAGGAGTTCCTGTGGGTAGGCAGGTATTCCCACTGGAGGTGCAGTTTTGACAGCATTGCCCTCGAGGCTGCTGGATGCAGAGGCCAGACCCTTCGTAAGCCTTACCCAGCTAAGTAGAAGCCTACTCCATTCTACATCTGTCTCCTTCAAGTTCATCCCTGGTGCCCTGAAAGAACCACCTCAAACCCTTGGCTAACTCCCTCAAGTCCTCATGAATAGTCCCCAAAACTCCTAATCTCCTCAAGACTCCAGGGACTCAGCAAGTTTACCCAGAGACTGAAACTACTGGTGTTTGGGCTGAAAGTCCACTTGAAGATCAAACTTACTCCTTTATCTTATAGTAAGATCATACAAGTGAACTATTCTAAAGTGATTTGAAAGTGGGAGCATCGTTCTTGATGCAAGTTAATGAATATAGAATGATAGTCTATCTTAGAAATACCTTTCCACTAGTAAAACCTTCTTCTTCTAACACACTACCACATTCGAATCCACCTCCTGACAAGGAACTTCAGTACCCTTAGTTCAATGTCTTCTGCTCCTTTATAAGCCCCGAAAGCCTTGTCTGACAATGACTTCAAAAAACACTGGGCTTTAGCAAACTTTGTCTATCAATTCAATCTAAACCTACAGCACCTTAGATCCGGGAGGCACTTCTCAGGCTCCAGACAGTCAACACAGCTAGAGGGGTTACAATTTGCTCTGATGAAATTAGAATGTTCGCTTGCTAAAGGCCATAGGAACTGTCTCCCCTAGAATCACTTAGAGAGTTTCTTGTGCAATCTATATCCAGTGATTAGTACTCATGAGCTATGCATTTGTTCAGGGGAAAGTATGAAACAAAATATGCCTCAAATTTTAAAAAATTATATTTTTAATCTAACAATAACTATATTTCACATGCAAAATTTTACAAGGGGAAAAAAGCATGATCAGGAAAAAAAACTCTTAAACAGTATTAGAGAAAAAAAAAGTAGCACTTCACTGTACAGTTTAAAAGATTTGCATGTATATCCTTTGGTGTCTACAAGGAATCAATTCCAGGAGGCCCCACTGAAAGCAAGCCAAGAATGCACAGGTCTTTTCTTTAACAGTACTTTTGCATGCAATCTGTGCACAGCCCTCCACTGTTTTCATGTCTAGATTGCTTGCAATACTGACTACAACACTACTGCTGTTACATCAGACTCCATGTTTAAGGAATAATGATGAGAAAGGCTTCCTTATTCATGCTCATTAGAAATGCACATTTTAAAGGTCAGATATCTAAGCACCAGAGGAGGAGCCCTCAGATAGCCAACTATCTGTCACCTAAGTTTGGTACATCATCACAATGCAGTGGATATTGCCTGTCCCATTTTGAACACAGGTTAGGCACAGAGGATAAATGCACATGTCAGCAATGGATCCAAACAGGACCAAACTCCTTTCACTCTGGCATACTGCCACTCAAACACATTGGTGGAATAGAGACATCACACTGAAGGAAGTGTGAATGAGTCATATGGATTTCACCTTATACAGGAACAAGTCCCTTTTCATGGGCAGAACTCATTCTCCATCACACCTTCTCTACCAAGGTGGTAGGTGACACAGAGCACATCCTACAAGGGCCAGAGGCACCTCTGTCTCGGGGGTCTGAAGAAAGGTGACATCAGAGCAGGAGAGCCATGCTCATTCTTCGAAGTGCACTGGGTCAACAGCAAGAACAGCTCATAAACCAAGCATCTCCATAGCCCAACAGAATTTCAGCTCCTTCTACCAGTACTATACGATTCACATAGCCACTGAAGGGAGAAAAAAGTTCCTCTGGCTAATGGCACTGTGGAGACACATGGTCTTAGCAAACCTCCATAAGGGTAAAGTCATTCTGAGATGGCACACGCTTGAATGGTCCTGCTCCTTTGGCTATTTGTTGGGTGAGAAGTCTTTCTCCATAGAAAACTAGAAAGAGCAAGTTTAAGATTCTGCATTGGGTGCATGAGCCAGTGCATAATGGAAGCAGGCTGTTGTGGGCAAGAATCAGCCAGTTCTTGATTTTAAAAAAAGTAAGATGCTGACATTTCAACTTACAGGTATTTTGCTTTCTTGGGTTTCTCTGGCTGAATATGAAGTTAGATATGACTTTCTAGATAAGCAATATGGAATAAAAGCTATTATTAGGAAGTAATGGAAGAGCTAGAATTGAGACAAATCTATCACTTTCATAACCTGTATGGGGAAAACATCTTCCTCCCCACCTTTGTGTGGTAGGTGGACAGTGACCAGTACCCAGGAAGACAGCTTGGAAAGGACTGTCTTCTCTCCAGACTTTTCTAAGTACGTGAATAGCTTAAAAGAGCAAATCTCACCTGAATTCATTCTGAGACAAAACCATTTTTTTTTTGTTCATCAAAATATTAAATTAAAAGTTTGGCCTGGTAAGACTGCTCGGGAGATAAAAAGCATTTAACGTGGAAAACTGATCTGAGATCAACCTGGGGGAAGAAGAGACCTCACCTCACAGAGTTGTCCTCCATCTCCAAATGTATGCTGTGGTGTGTGCACCCACACTAACACACACACATACACACACACAAATAATACACACACATGCATACACACACAAATAACATACACATGCACACACACACAAACAACACACACATGCCAAACACACATGTACATACACATGCACACACAGAGACATTTACACACACCACTACCATGACCACCACTACCACCAACAACAACACTAACAATAAATACAGTTTTTAAAAGAGCCTTCCACTGATACTATTCACTTTCCCCGTTTTCTCTGCTCTCTCCCACCCAGATCCCTCCCTTCCTCTGCCTCCTTTGACTTCCCCCTTCTAAGTAGAATAGAAGCCTCTTCACTTGGGCCTTTCTTCTGTTACACTTCTGATTCTCTATTAGGAGTATTCTAGATATTCTGAACCTTTGGACTCATTTTGGCTAATATCCACTTATCAGTGAGTATATACCATGCATGCCCTTTTGGGTATAGATTACCTCACTCAGGATGATATTTTCTAGTTCCATCTATTTGCCTGAAAAATTCATGATGCTCTTGTTCTTAATGGCTGAGTAGTATTCCATTATGTAAATGAACCACATTTTCTGTATCCATTCTTCCATTGGGGGACATCTGGGTTATTTCCAGCTTCTGGCTATTACAAATAAAGGCTGCTATGAACATAGTGGAGCATGTGTTCTTATAATATGATGGGGCATCTTTTGGGTATATGCCTGAGTGGTATAGCTGGTTCTTCAGGTAGAACTATTTGCAATTTTCTGAGAAACTGCCAGATTAATTTCCAGAGTGGTTGTACCAATTTGCAATCCCACCAACAATGGAAGCATGTTCCTCTTTCTCCACATCCTTGCCAGCATCTGCTGTCACTTGAGTTTTTGATCATAGCCATCCTGATTGGTGCGAGGTAGAATCTCAGGGTCATTTTAATTTGCATTTCACTGATAACTAAGGACTTTGAACATTTCTTTAAGTGCTTCTAGGCCATTTAAGATTTTTCTGTTGTAAATTCTCGGTTTAGCTTTATATTCCATTTTTAATTGGGTTATTTGGGTTTTTGGAAGTTAACTTCTTGAGTTTTTATATATTTTGGGTATTATTGGGGGAACAGAAGAGAAGCCCAGAGGGCCAGGAGAATGAGTGGAAATGTTCAGTCTCAGGGGAGTGATGGTGTGGGAGGTCAGGGGACCCTTGAGAGAGTATCCAGGAGGTGAGAGATTCTCAGGACCCAATAGGGGTGATCAGCCCAACTTGGGATTCATCCCATAGGGGGAATGGGGGCAGCAATAACGCTATGATGTGCTTACAGATGGGAGCCTAGCATGGCTGTCCTCTGAGAAACCCTACCAGCAGCTGACTGAGACAGAAGCAGATACTTACACCCAACCATTGGACTGAAGTAGGGGACCTCCATCACTGAATTAGGGGAAGGACTGAAGAAGTTGAAGGGGAGGACAACCCCATAGAAAGACCAGCAATCTCAACTAATCCAGACCCCAGAGAGCTCAGAGACTGAGACACCAACCAAGCAGCATTGATGAACTGCTCAGAGACCCCTGGCACATATATATCAGAGGTCTGCATGGTCTGGCTTCATGTGAAGAAGATGTGCCCAATCCTTGAGAGCCTTGAGGCCCTATGAAAGAAAAAGATTTTGGGGGGAAGCACCCTCTGGAGGCAAGATGGAGGAGAAATGGAATGAGGAACTGTGGGAGGCAGGACCAGGAAAGGGATCAAGGGCTGAAATGTAAATAAATAAAATAATTAAAATATAAAAGAGCATCTCCCATGTGAAGCACTGACCCACCACAACATTACAGCATGTTGGGCTGCATGCAGAGACAGCCACAAATTCTTTTGAATCAAGCAACGTCTCACAGAATTTCAGTCCCCTAACCAGTCCATTTTAAGGGTCCTGACCTTTTTCAAATAAGAGCTTACAGTGATAAGGAAGATGATTGTCATTTCCTGTTTCTGGCAGATGCTTGGCTGAGTGGTAGAGAATCAAGCAGATTCAATATGTTGGCTCCTCATCAGATGAGGCAGCCCATCAAGACTGTTCCCTCCCCCCTCCCCCGCTTCTGATGCTAGTGCTGGGTATCCTGGATTTGGTCCTGTATATTCCACAGACTGTTTTGTCCCACAGGAAGACTTTCCTTTGGAACACAGAGCATTGGCTAAAGCATAGTTTTAAATCTATAGTGATTACCAAAAATACCTAAGGCCAGGAGTATGCTGTTCTGTGGTCCTTCCATGTGCCCCTCCCCCCGAACTGACTGCAAGGCCCTGTATCTCCAGACCCCTTTCTTCCACTTGATCTGTCAGACTGAAAAGAAAAGGCATCTTATAGATCCGAGAAGTAAGAACTGCTTTTATGAAAGTTGTAACCAGATATAGTGGCCACCAGGTCAGAAGACTGTTGGAAAGGTCTTCACATGCCTGTGCTCCTAGGTATTGCCCACTATGATGCTGCTACCAAGATAGCCAACAACACTTCCCACGAGCCCCTGAGCTCTGGGACTACAGAGAGCCATGCATGGTACCTGGGCTGGAGATCTTTGGGTATGGAAAAACTTCCCTGTGATCTATACTCCAGCCCTGTGGAGAGTGCAGGAAACTCCCAGCTCCTCACATATAAGCCCTCTATGTTTGAGCTTTTGTTTTCCTTACCAAGACCTGCACTGACATGAGTTTTTATAAGAATCTAGATTTGTCTCTTTCTTTGAAAAAAATTAATTTATACCATACAAAAGAACCAGGCTTCTACAGTGCATGGTACTGTAGGCTATTACTGTTGGGGACACATGAACAATCCTTCAAAGTTTGAGCCAACTGTACTATATACTAAGATATATATATATATGTCAAAAGCCAAAATAGGCTGGGGATGTAATTCAGCAACAAACATTTGCCTCCAGTGAATGAGGTCTTGGGTTCAATCTCCAGTATCAAAGAACAAGAAAACCAAGAAGAGGGATTAAAGAGAGAAAAGGGGGAAGAAAATGAAGACTAGACTCTCCAAAGATTGTTCACATTTGTGTACATATTTATTTTTATGTGTATGAATGTTTTGCTTTCATGTATGCTGTGCACCACTTGCATGTTGATGCCTATGCATTCCAGTAGAGGGCGTTGTATCCCCTGGAACTGGAGTTACAGAGTCTGGTGATCACCCATGTGGGTACTGGGAATGAAGGCCAGGATTTCTGAACAGCAAGCAGTGCTTTTAACTGGTGGGGTCATCTCTCCAGTTGCATATTTCCACATATGTTTCTAGTTCAACTGATCTTCTAGATATTGAGTAGCTATAGGATCGAGTATCTGGATATTTGAAAAGTTAACAGTGGCTTCTTAACTGCACTCTCTTGTTCATTTTGGTTTTGGGTAGCAGAAAGATTCTGTGCGCTCAAAATCGATGACAGCAGTTCTTGACATGACCACACTGGCTGACGGGAATACTTTTGAAGAGTAGCTATCAATACTTTAGCCAAATAGATCCAAACCACCAGAATATAGGTGTCATGAACTCAACACATCTCCCCACCCCAGCATTTGGCCATGTAATGGTACTGAGACCCAAGCATTCCAATGTGACCTGTTTGGATGATCCTCTGCACAGTCCTGAAATTCTCATGGATTGGCATTCCTGTAGTTCTAGAGGCCATGATAACAATTCATATTGGGCAGGATCTCACTGTTGGTGTGAAAAAGCCGCATACTTAGTCATAAAATAGTTTTTGCTTAACTGGCTCCAGGAATGAGCCGAAATGCCCCCCTGGAAACACATGATACAGCACCCTACCTTCTTCTGTGAAATGCACAAAGCTTTAGTTTGCTAGGAAACCTGAATCTTGCCTCCTGTGATGACAGCTCTGAGGTAGACTGAAGGACACAGCACACGAGTAGTTCTGTGCCTGGAATTGTCAACCACGGCCTCTGGACCACTGTGTTTCCAACTTGCACCTCCGGTCACTGCTGAATCAGATCTGTGTTTAGATTTCTAGGGATGCAAATCTCTCTGCTTGCACTTTTTGTATGGGGCTTTGCCCAGTGTGAGCATACAAAAACTATGGGCCCAAACTGTCTGATTCACAAAGAATGACAAAAGCACGCCTTTGCTTTATAAAGGGGGGCAGAGAGTACCCTGCACCCCGAGCCTCAAGAAAACAGAATCCAGGCTTGAAGGGGAGGCTGTGGGACCAATGTTGGCAGCCACTATGTCCTGTACCTGGAAGCCTCCGGGATCTTGTAATGCATATAAAGGGCTAGAGGAGTAATGGTATGTGACCTTTCCAAATAACTGGAAAAGGCACCAAGTACCCAACATGTATCTTTTACATACACATGAAGTCACACTTATGTCATTTTTGGAGGGGAGGTCCACCCACCTGGTACCATTCTAATCAGAGCAGGTGGGGGTAATGTTACTTCTCAGAGTTGTTAGAAAAGACACCTAATGCCTAATGCCCAGCTAGGTTATTCTTGTCAGGACTGAAGATGGACATCAACTAAACACACTACATTGTGAAAGGTGAAGTAAGGTTAGAGGGCTTCCACAGTGTCCAAAATGCTCAAAGAGCTTCCCACACCTTACTGACTATATCAGCATTTCCACTGACTTAGCTCTTAACATCCTACAAATAGCAGCAGATGTGACGTTCATGGCGATAAAGTGAACTGGTCAGAAGTACTGCTGTTCCTTTATTGTCCCATGTTTATAATGCTGTCTCATTAATAATAAAGTAAGGCAAACAGAAAACTCATGGCCACCAAGTAATCTTGTCATTTGCTCCTCTATCTTTACCCAGAGATAATGTTAACCAAAATGTCTCTAAAAATAAGACCTCTGAAATCATCCAAACCTACATATTTAAGATGGATATTTGATAATAGAAAACTAAATGAGTGTTCTTCAAAACAGGATTCAAAATTAAATGCTCCTAATTTAAAATTCTGAGACAAAGCTAAATATGTTCACTTGCTGGATGACCACTAGCTAAAAAATTAGTTTCGTAAAGAGATATTAAGTTTAAAATAGCACACAACAAAGTAACATTAAAGAAACACTTCAAAAGAATGAAGTCCTTGTTTCAATCTCTAATACTGTTACACTTTGTACTTCTTTTTGAGGTCAAAAGAGATAAATATTAAATAAATGTTTAAATGAAAATATTTGAGGTATTTAAAACAACCAAATAAGTAAGTGTTGAATAAGATGGGGTAATAATATATAACCGCTGAAGTAATACATATGCAGACCATGTAGCAGGAAAGGAATATCACTGTGGTGTGGTATTAGCAAAGAATAATAAACTTTACATACATATGAAGTTGTGGTTGTGCCTCAAATATGTGAATATGGAGAACACTCTCTGTAATTCTAAATATCCAAAATTCTGAAAGGAGCATATTATACTAAAAGAAAAATACCTACTGTTTAAATAAAAGTCAAATTTGACTGTAAATTTCATTACACCACAACATCACATACACACACACACACACACACACACACACACACACACACACACACACACACATTTGCCCAAAAACATTAGCATTCTGAATATTTAAGAGCTGTATTTAATTAGACAAGTTGGGTTTGCCCCACACGGGTAAGTGAAAAGTTAAACAACAAAAACCATAAAGAGAATCTTTGTTCTTTCAAACGACAAAATGCAAATACTTGGGGATAACTTGACAATAGCAGGGGTGTCTATGAAGAATTTCACTTTCCCCTTGGTTTTAAATGAGCTTTTCAGATCTGTCTTAAGGGGAAATCTCAGCAGATAAAATGGAAGCCATAGAAGGCTCCCTAATAAGATATGCATAAAATATGCAGAATAGAGTGTGCAAAGTAACAGCAATTTTACAACCACCATCACAGCCTGAAGGCTTTTATGAAACAATAAAGAAATGAAACAATTGGCCATTGTTCAGAGTACAGCGAAAGACTTCAGTACTTACCCTCACTAACCCTATCTGATACATTGTTTTGAAAATGTCTAAGTATATGAGGTTCCTATGAAAGGGAGAGGATTTTCTGAGTCCCGGAAACACTAATAGGAAATGTACACAGGTCCTTTGAGAAAGTAGCATGCGGAGGTGTATAAATGGAGCTTTATGAAGCCAGCTAGCTTCGTTCTTTGACATAGATGTATTTGTCCTGATGCAAGTGACAGTGGATTGAAAACTACTTCCTGGTTAGAAGCAAAACATGATTCTCAGAGTTAAAGGGACCCTGGTTCAATTACAAGACATTGCCAAATTTGCTTTTTTTTTGGGGGGGGGGATGTTGATATAACAAGTAGTCTGAGGAATCACCACAGTGAACATTGTACATTACCTGATGGAACTGAGCACTCACATCACAGACCGTGAATCCTAAAAGGTTCCGTCATGTTTCTGTACACACATGTCATAATGAGACTCATGCATAAAAAACACATGTACACACCCAGCTGGTGGATACATCAGCATCATGGTCTTTGGGAACTCTCCATTGCCCAGCGCCAAAAAAACATTTGCAAATTAGTCACTGCATTCCTGAACTGAAGACTCAGACCATGGTCTTAGCTGTAGCCTTTCTCTGGAAAAAAGTAGAAGAGGAGGAGGAGGAGGAGGTTGCCATGTGCTGTGTTCAAAGTAACATGTTTCCCTAAATATCCCCTGACACCTATATCGGTAAGTCTTGAAATTCCCAGAGCCTAAGAATTTCAACATTTCAAGTTGATACACAGGAAGTTTGCCTTCTCCTGTCTGTTCATGGGGCAGAAATCTATTACTAGAAAGACCTAACTAGAGTTAGAGAAACTGCAAAAACAATCAAGTTCTGTTTTCTGGTCAGTCTGGACCAGAGGTATCACCAGACCTGACAGAGGGATGCAAAGTTGGTTCTCTCTGCTTCCAACACGCTGAATTCCTCAAGGATACTGGTGCCCCAGGACAGCTGCTCCAGAGCCACCGGATGGATACAGTGGCGCCATTCAGTGACATTCCTGAGACTGGCAGCTTCTCTTCTCTCTTCCTTTCATTAAAAATACTAAGCCTTCTGTCTGCTTACCATCTGGATGGCTAAACGGTTACACTTCTGGCGCACACAGAACATTTCTTCCGTCTCCTTCTATTCCCATTAACTTCTCACCTCATTCCCAAGAAGTGACATTTGTTTTCAGGTTGGTAAAGTCATCATCAACAGACTGTACTTGAGTCAATGACATCTGAAGTGCAGCTCAAGCCCGAGATGACCACTTTGTATTAATGCCACCTCCACTAGACCAGCCGCCTCTCTAGCACTGTGCCTAGGGGAGCTCAGGGCACTAGAAAAACTGTTTTAAGAGCCCAGAGAGAAGACTGCTAAGATATGAAAACTAACTAAGGCAAAGAGCATCAGAGCATCGGATGAAACAGGAAGACAGGATGGATCACGCCTAACTTTTGGGTCCCAATGAAATCCTGACTATGCCAGAGTGTCTCAGAACAGAAATAATGCCAGATGGAAAAATGCCTTGAAGCTGAGAAAAGTATGAGCAACCCCTCACGGGTGCTGTGTACTGACTTTATTGTAACAAATTTTCCCAGGGATAAATAACTAATACAAATTTGACTTGTTACATTGTTTCTCGGAGGGTTTTAGCTCAAAGTGTGAATTAGTCAAAAAAAAAAAAAAAAAAAAAAAAAAACTTACCTACTGAGGCTACTTAAGCTCCAAGGAGGCTTAACTTTGAGCTCTGTAGAAGGACTTTATAGTATCTTGAATGTAGGCAAAGTTCAACCAAGGGCCAAAAAGTCAAATGCCTATCTATGTGAGTATTTCAAATTCTCCCTAGGGACACGTATATTCTGACGTATGGTCATGTCCTGTACTTTGTGGAAAGCTCTCGGTGCAGCTGAGGGGGAGGGTGAAGGTGGAAGCTTCAGCTCTACTTCTCACTGAGTTCTACTAACAAGATGAAGACAAGGATTGATTCCGTGGTGAGAGGAAAGCATCAAAAAACGAACCTTTGCCTGTAGCTGTAAATACACACTTTAAAACCATCTTTGCTTCACTGTGCTTAACAAGAAATGTCCTGCAGACTTTCACTATTAAAAGCCATTTTAGCCCTAGTGGCCATAATGAAATACTGTGGAGGGAGTGGGGGTGCAGAATGAAGGGGCAGCACAGTCTGTTAGACTCATTCAGTTTTCTGAGAGTTAATTGGACTATCTATCTGTCTGTCTGTCTGTCTATCTATCATCTGTTGATTATCTATCCATCCATCCAATGTTGTTTTAAGTAAGCATTGTAATTGAATAATCTACTGTACTGAACACACCTGAAGCTACCAAAATAGTCTTAAAAATGCTGTTCACTTTCTCTAAAATAGGTCTTCTGGGAGAGTCAAAAATGCATGTTCAGGAGTGCTTGCTCTGGGTTATGTGTAGGGTTTCATATGGAAGAAATGGAACATTTGTCTTGCTAGACATAAATAATCACATTTAGCTTTCACAGCCAACAGCATGCTACTTTGAAACACAGCAGACAGAGAGGGACTTCCAGTTGCTGCTAATCCTGCCCAGTGAAGCAAAGACTTTCTGATTCCAGTTGTGATAATAGACTTTGAGATTTCTACGTTTTAGTAAAATGTCACTCAATTTGATTCATTAGGAGAGACCACAGTGTATTATTAGTGTAAGGCATGAGGACAGAAGACCTAAGAGTGAAGTTTTCCATTTTTAAAAGTAAAAATGGTTAACCTCTGCGCCATACAGAAGTCTTCCAATTTGTGTGATGTTAACTAATTTAGCCACTTAGAAGCTTGTATGTATTCTAAAACATCATGTTGTACCATGTATGTCTATGTCTATGTATATGCATAGTACATACATACTTTCCAGAGCTGAGGTAAGCATGTGCTGTATTGTACTTAGCACATATTTCCTGGATGTCTGGGTAAGAGCCATTGTAGAAGAGGATATGTCAGCTTGATCTGCAGTTGAGAATGAGTTATTCAATATGGGCCTGGCTGAGGAGCCACCTGAGATCTGATCATAGGACTCTTCCTGCTCCCCTAAAGTCATAAAGCTCTGTGATGAAGCCCTAGGAGGAATGAGGAAAAGGATTTAAACAGTTGTTTCCTGCTTCGTTTCATAAATCACCGTCTTTTGTGTTAGGTCAAACACAACATGCTCTATGCAATTGACCAGAATCCCAAAATGCTAACTGTAAGTACCAGGGGCGAAGATACATCACCACATAGATCTCTACATAAATGAACATAGTGAACAGCAGTCTACCATTTTCGCATGCAGAAGTGGAGAGTCACTAACCGTCATCACCCACCCTCTGGATCCTGGTAGAGCGCTGCTCAAGTGAAGTTCCAGAAAGAGCCTATGGAGAGACAGGAAGTGCTTTTTCCAGGTAGCAAAATCATGAAATAAACCAACAAGGACCCAATGCCCTGAATTCAAACAGAAAGGCTCCATGCTAATCACTGTACTCTGCTAAGTTAGATTTTCTCCTTTAAAAGATCATGTTATACCATGTATGTCTATGTGTATGTAAATGTGTGTGTGTGTGTGTGTGTGTGTGTGTGTATATATATATATATATATATATATATATATATATATATATATATATATATATATATATATATATATATACTTTAGGCAGAAATGGAGAGAATATGTTAAACAGTCCAAAGGAGAGACCTTTGAAAAGACTCTAAGATAGTACTTGAGAGCACTATATTGATATCCAAATGTATCCTGGATTGAGGATTTAAAAACCTTAAAATCTGAAGTCTAATTACATCCAGATCCACTCCTTCCTGGTATTTTCCTCCCATAAAGCCTCATGTTTTCATCCCATTTCCTCGTGTGTGAATTCAAGAGAAGAGTGCTTATTTACAATTAGTAAATATTTTCTACAGAGGGGAGGGGGGGAAGAGAGGGAAGGGGAGAGAGAGGGGGAGAGGGAGAGAAAGGGAAGGAGAGGGGAAGGGGACAGAGAGGGGGAGGGGAAGAGAGGGAAGAATGGAGGGAGAGGGGAAGGGGTAGGGAGAAGGAGGAATGGAGGGAGAGGGGAGGGGGACAGAGAGGGGAAGGGGAAGGGAGAGGGAGAGGGAGGAATGGAGGGAGAGGGGAAGGGGTAGTGAGGGGGGGAGGGGAGGGAGAGGGGGAGGGGGAGGGAGAAGGAGGAATGGAGGGAGAGGGGAAGGGGTAGTGAGAGGGGGATGGGAGGGGAATGAGAGGGAGTGGGGGAGGAAGAGAGAGTCTACAGCTTCCAGAGGAGGTTAAGAGAGTGTAAAACAAGAGAATAGTAATCCCAGCCTTCACGGTTTCCGTACACTCATTCTCGTGCTGGTCTGTGGCATCCATATGATTCATCAACGAGGTCCAGCACATCAGAAAAGCTTCTCCCAAGTCATGAGTGTCATCCCAGTGCCAGTGTTACAATGCTGAACATCTCACGACGCTCAGGGAAGGAAGCAAGTGGTTCCTGCGTCATATACAACTGTTTACCACACAAGTCATCTAATCAGTTCTCAGCACAGCACAGCCCATTCATTCTGAACTGTCTTTACTGAATCTCAGGAAATGAAGACATTTTCCATTCTCAGGAAGGCCTTGTCCTTCAGGGAAGAGAAGTCTGACTTTAAGAAGTCACACTGCAACTCTCAAGAAAGAAAGGAAGAGACTTCAAAGCAAGAATTAAAAACACTCTGACAGCAAATGAGACTAGAGCTCAGAGGAGGACCGAACTGTATAGTCCTTTCTGACTGTAACTTGGGATTCTCTCTTCCAGCACTGCTAATCTTACCCAAGAGTGGGGATGACTGTGTCTGCTTGAGTAAATAAAGTGTCTAGGAGTGTGTGACAAGATAAGCCAAGAGCGACTGGCAGAACATTCTTCACATCCTTGACTCAGAGGCTTCCCGTATAATTCTCACACACCAAGTACGGCATAGCCTCCTGGAAGGTGAACAGACACGTATGTGGCCAGCTGCTGGCAGTATCTGGGTGGCAAGCCTGGCTGTTTCCACAAACAGTTCAGTCTGTATTTGTTTTTGAACTCTACCTAATCTTTTAATTTTTAATGTTTGGGTTTATGGCTAGGAATGAAACTCAGTCTGTGATGCAGGCATGCCCCACTCTTTGACACTGCAATGCAGCAACATGGTCATCTTTTAAGTTCATGATCCAGTGCCACAAGCAAATTGAACAAGAAAACATTTATGTTTTAAGTAAATGCAAGGTTTTGTGCTGGTCTGTGCTATCCATCGCTCTGCCTGGCCACACAGGGGCATGCTATAAGCTGCAGGGTGCAGATGCCTGCTTGGTACACGCTAAGCACATACGCTCTCAGACTCTGCCCCTGAGCTCCTGCATTCTTTAAGTGCACAGGACACCGAGGACAGCTGAGTGATAGCTCCATTCTCTCTGTGTCTTTCCCACTACAGGAGGGCAGCACAAAAAAATCTGACCCTAATCACCTTCCACACAAACACTGAGCACTTTGGCTTAAAGCATGTGTCCTCGGGTTTTGATGTTCCCAGAGGAGTAAACACTGTTAGAAAGGGGAGTGTGATTTCATCTACTGAATCATTTCTGAGGGTGGTCTACTAGATAGGGATGCTCTGTTCCTGACCAGTAGGGTTTTCCCTATATCTTGTTCTCAGATAGGAACATGCTATTGTATTACAGCAGACACAGCTCCTGGAGCCAATACAGAGACTGTCCTCCTGTGCCCCAGCCTGTCAAAGAGCCTCTTTCCACAGAACAGCAGCTCCTTATCTCATAGCCAGCACGACTTTCAGGAACCATCCCTGTCACTCACAACACTCCTCATCCAACGCAGAGACCACCATTAGCAATCTCCACTCTGAGCATTATACAGTCTAGGCTGAGGTTTCCCACAGACAGGCATGTCCAGCCCATGTTTTGGGATTGCAAGTAGCCAAGGATAGTTACAAATTTGGTCAAATACAAAACTCATGAATTTACTCTAAACAATATAAAATATTTTGGTGGCATGTGTTTCTTTGTAACTCAGTATAGTTCTCAGGTTTGAACTTCAGAGATAACAACACCAATGCCTGGAACAATCACAGAGCCAGAAACCATGCTTTGTACATCAAGTGTTGTTTAAATTAAATATTGACCTCACAGTATCTGGATTTAGTCAATGTGTATTATGCGCCAGATTCTGTTTAACAGAAAAAAGCTTGTTAAATACATTAGCTGGTTCATTCATCCTTGTAGTGCTAAAGACCTTAAAGATATGTTGGGTACTTTTTCGGCCACCTCAGCTCTACACTCCTTTTAGAACGCCCTAGCTACCCTACAATATAGATACTATCATCACATATATTTTGCAAGTATAAAAAATAAACTCAGCCTCAGTTAAACAAAGGAAGAAATGATCATGAAGATGCCATTTCCATCATTGCTAGGTGAACAAGAAGGGCACTGGGTCTCCAGGCCTATGGCTAGGCCCACACAGAATGCTGTAGACATAGCAGGGGGTAGATATACTGGGTTAGGGGAATTCCTGAACAAACACATTAACCTGGACTCTGAAGCTTGGTCCAAGTCACCCCCATCTCACTCTGTGGGTGCGACTCTCTTCAACTCGGGTAAAATTACTGCCCTGCCCAGCACAAACATGACTCTAAGGCCTGATAGCTTTTCATACAGGTTTATATATTGAGCGCTCAATCCGCAAACTTTCTACACAATAAGATTACATCAAATGAACAAAGATACAAATTGCCCTTCTATATGAGATATTAGAGCTATAAAATCCTTAAAATGTTTATAGCTACCTAACACCAATTAAGCCTACCTGGATTTAGTTCATCCTTCCCAAGGTCCATCTTGGAGCTTCTCTTTTAGTCCTCCCCTGTCCCCTGTCCTCTGATCCTCTCTCTACCTCCCTTACCCTGCCCAATCACTGGCTCTTGCCTTTATTTTACTAATGATTTAGGTTTTTATGAAATCTTGAGTATGTGACTAGGCAGTACTTCTTGGGGAAGTGGAATTAACATCAAAATACGGACGGTTGTAGGTCCATCTGCAGCACACTTCTTTCTATCTATCTGTCTTGGAGTTTCCGGTCTCATGTTGAGGTTGCTGATTTGGAGTTGATTTTTGGAAGATGAGAGGCACAGACCCTACTTTACTTTTCCTCCATGTACACATTCAGTTTTCACAGCACTATTTGCTATAGGGCTATCTTTTCTCCAATGTGTCCAAAAAAATCAGATGGCTGGTCCCTCTATAGTATTACTGAGGCCCACTTATCAGAAACACTTGCCTCATACTGTAATCCTGGTCAAAAGCTCATGCCTGGGCAGATTATAGATTCCAAGGGGGGACTACTACTTACTCTGCTAAATGAAGGTGTTATCAGGCTTCCTTATAAAAATTTTTGTTTGTATCTCTAGACCATTGCTGCTTTCAGTTTTTGCCACAGGAGTTTATTTATGAATGGGTGCTAGTTAATACAAAAAGTCACAACTAGTCAGCGTGCTGGGAATAAATACCTGATGAGCGTTCAGCCCTCAATGGAGCTCATGCCCTGAGGAATCATCCACAGGGGATTCAGAGCACAACTCAGAAGAGGAGCAGAAAGAATGTTAAACGCTGGAAGATGGCAAGGCTGCTGTGAAATGCTGACCCCTAGACATGACGTAGACATGGTACTCACAGACTCACACAGCAATGCTTCTCTATAGCCCGGAACAGGATGGAACCTGTCAACATCCTGTCATTGGTGATCGATGCAGTTCGTAAGACCCTACCCAGAGCTGAAGAGCTACTGTTGGCAGTTCATTCCTGTTCAGGGTGTGAGAGTCATGTTCTTCAGTGGTGTGAGCAAGGCTAACTTGCCCACACTCAGGTAAACAACCCTTTGTCCATGCTGGGTAAGCAATCCTAAATAAACTGAGTGGGCAACATGCAAGCAGGAGAGAGGCTGTTGGGAAGTAGGGTACAGCCAGAGCGAAAGACAGACCAATAAGAGAGGTAAAGGGCAGGATACCATCGACATACATTATAAAATTGTGTATAAAATTGTCAGAAGTAATTTAAAGAATTAAGGAAGATATTGACCACCTATGCAAAGGAAAAACACTTCCAACATTGTAAAATTCAGAGTCCATAATAATAGTTGCTTGGGAAGAATGAAAAATAGATGTACACTCCTTGGTCAGTACTGAGCTGCACTCTCCTGGATCAGGACTGAGTTACACACTCCTAGGTCAGTACTGAGCTGCACGCTCCTGGATCAGGACTGAGTTACACACTCCTTGGTCAGTACTGAGCTGCACTCTCCTGGATCAGGACTGAGTTACACACTCCTTGGTCAGTACTGAGCTGCACTCTCCTGGATCAGGACTGAGTTACACACTCCTAGGTCAGTACTGAGCTGCACTCTCCTGGATCAGGACTGAGTTACACACTCCTAGGTCAGTACTGAGCTGCACGCTCCTGGATCAGGACTGAGTTACACACTCCTTGGTCAGTACTGAGCTGCACTCTCCTGGATCAGGACTGAGTTACACACTCCTTGGTCAGTACTGAGCTGCACACTCCTGGATCAGGACTGAGTTACACACTCCTTGGTCAGTACTGAGCTGCACACTCCTGGATCAGGACTGAGTTACATACTCCTTGGTCAGTACTGAGCTGCACTCTCCTGGATCAGGACTGAGTTACACACTCCTTGGTCAGTACTGAGATGCACACTCCTGGATCAGGACTGAGTTACACACTCCTAGGTCACTGCTGAGCTGCACACTCTTGGATAAGTAGTGAATTACACACTCCTGGAACAAGACTCCTGGAACACACTCCACAGACAGAATTCTAAAACACTGTTTCAAACCACCGCCCTCTTCCCCCTTTGTGCGTTATCTCTTCAGAATACAAGTGAGCACATCTCTTTGGTTCTATCAGTGAATGAGATTAACACGAAGTGCCAACAGCCAAATTAGTAATACACAAATAAGAAATGAAATCATTCTTAGAGACTTTTGCATTAAGCTTTTTTAGATTGTTCAGCTGTTTTGAGGTGGAATCCAGAAAAGAAACCTAGAAAGCAGTGACATCACAAGTAAGAAAAATACAGGAAACAAGAAAAAGTCAGACATGCCTTTCCTTTGACATCTGAAGTAAACAAAAGCACTTGCTATTTTAGGGCAAGTGCTGGGCACATGCAGTCTCCCATTACCGTAGGGTTTTGATGACTTCTGGGAAATGCATATAGATCTCAAGAGAGGGAAAGGAAATTTGATTCAAATCGGAGGCTTGTTTTAAAAATGACAAAAAGAAACAAAATTACTAGTGAACTATTAAAACTTCACTTCAACTACATTTTGATTTAAAAATTGCATTTCATGCATATTAAAATTTATTAAGCATGGTGACAGTGTGGCTCACATTACAGTCTCTCCGGGGTTTGCTTAGCTAGTATCTTCCCTCGGAAAGCAGCAGCATATTTAAAATATACATTACAAGACTAGATCTAACCTAAAAAATCTAAGTAAGGCTATACTGACTTGAACATTCCCATGTTACAATTGTCTAATAACATCAGAGATCCATTCTCTATAAAATTGAATTCCTAATCTCCCTGCCTCCACCTACCAACGTCTAGGATTACATGTGTGTGCCACTGAACCAGACTGGAATCCAAGTTAACAAATGCTTTTAAAGACTGGGTCCCATCCTTTAAAATGAACAAGATGGTAGAAAACTGGTAAGTTTTCGTTCAGTAAGGAAACTTATGTTTGGTTTGGTTTGCTTTTTTACTTATAGTTCAGGCTGTCAAGGCTGGTCTCTTGTATATGGTTGGCAGGTAGTTTTCTCCCACAGACATACATTCTCAGCTTTTGTGTCTGTGTGTGTGTGTGTGTGTGTGTGTGTGTGTGTATATAAACACTTTCTGTATTCATATATATATATATATATATATATATATATATATATATATATACATAAATACATACATACATTATATGTTTGTCTATGTATCTGAGACAGGATATACTATCTAACTTGGGCTAGCTTGAAAACACCACCCTCCTGCCTCAGCTTCCTGGATCTTAAGAAACACCCAACCGAGTGTGGTGTTGTGTGTGAAAATAGCCCAAAGCATTTCTAACTGAAGCCCAGGGAAGAGCTGGTCAAGGGGAGGAAGTATAGTTAGGCAGGGCCACCACTGGTGAAAACTTCAACCTGAGTCTGAAGAAATGCAAAAGCCATGGTGTTACTGCTTTGGATACTATTGTTATATAGGTTTGCAGTACCAATGAATGATCTTAGAGAACTAGAGGTTTCAGGAAAATACTAATTCACAACCAAACACCCCCATTTCATGGCAAACCTTCTTTCCACGCCCTTGTAATCTGATCTGTAATCTTCTCTCCCTGCTTAAGATAGGTACCTAGAGCTGTGTGCTATGACAGGGCCAGCTGGCAAGCAACTGGCACTGGCTATGAACTTTACTGTTTACAACTTAGTACCTAGACAGACTTTGGGCATCAAGGCCAGTGGGAGGAGTCCAGATGAGCTCAGTATTTAAATTTAGTTTCAGAGAAAGAAAGGGGAAGGGTGGGGCCCTGAAAGACAGAGAGTTCACAGTACAGACACTTCTGCAGATTCTGTGTAGTCTTCCCAACACTTCTAGGGATGACAGGCTTACAAGGTCTACAATATGGTTGCAATTCTACACCGATTAAATCAAGCAGTTTACTCAAAATATATGGTTTTTTTATTCAAATGCTTCTTAGATAAGTCTATCTCTATAAGATCGGTTACCTTCAGTCATTGCTATAATATAGTCGGGTAATGATTTAAAAAAAATCTCTAGCAATTCCTATTCTTTCTTTAAGGGTGGTTAGGGTAAGATGGCCCTTAAGAAACTGGAGCCACCTGAGTTCCCAGCTTCTTATGGGTTGGATGTGAAATGGTATGTCCCAGCTACACCCTTTGCATTCAAGACTGATAGGCAGAAACAATACTGGCAGAATCATGAACATAGTCTATAGAAGAAGCCTTTGAGGAAGAGAGGCCAAAGTCACATGGTTCATTATTACGACGATGCAGACTTGCTCATTAGACCACCAGAGTAGGACTCTTCCCCAAGGACCACATTCCCTCTGTGACATCATAGCCAGCTGCAAGAAGCAAGCAGGTGCAGGCTTAGGCTTGGGAGGTGGACAAAGAGCTGAGACAACTCAGTCTTACAGATAGCTGGAACTAATTTCTATTGTGTTTTGTTTTGTTTTGTTTTGTTTTGTTTTAATCACCAGCTTGTTAAAGCTCTGCCTTCCTCCATTTCTTTTTCTCTACCTGTGGTGAGAAGTGCTGACCTAAAAGAATTGACCACAAGAGAAAACAGATCGATATGTGTGGTTCCAGAAGAGCTGAAAGCATTTTAAAAAAAAATAATAATATGGACTTCAAGGATGTTACTCCGGTCAAACTTCACATTATCCAGCAGGTTTCTCCTTCTCTGTCTGCTGCACAGCAGGGAGCAAATATTAGTTGTCACAGTAATAATGTTCTTATTTATGACAGCTACAGAGTATAAGTCAGCCTGTTATGATTTTTGTAGGTGGGAACTTGGAAACTATTACATAGGAGAAGCTAGACTGTTCCTCTATATCAGGATCTTTGAAACATTCAAGAGACAAAAATAGGGCTGAGGGCTGGTTACCTTAGAGCCCTCTCTGGACAGCCACATTGGTATGATCACACAAAATCTTTTCAGTTTGGAAATCATCAACTCAAAACGACCCAAATATCTGCTATATATTAGGACATTGAATGCCAGGGTCCTAGCAAGGATAACAAGTCCTTAAACTTGCAGGGGCATAGAAGAAAAACAGTCCTGAAAACATAACATGGAGATGAATGTACACAAGGTGCCAAGTGGCACTGTAGGGACAATGTAAGGTGCTCTGTCTGGGAAAGAGTTTCAAAGAATGAGAAAAGACATCACAGCTGTCATGTAATATGCAAGGTAGCAATGACCAAAGCCTTGAAGGCCTTCCAGTTGACTAGCAAGAGAGTGGCCAGGCCAGCACCAGGCTCAATTTTCAACGGGTTGTGCTCCAAACTTTATTTATGCTCTGTAAATGTCATAACTGTTGGCCAAAATTCCAGACTGTCTGTCCACGAAACTGCTAGTGGCAAGTGGCTCTTCAAACCAGCCAGTGTATTTCCTCAACTTGTGACAGTGAGTTGCTTCAGCCTACAGTATTAAGAACTATTTAATGAACGCACCATTCAAAGCCCTTGACATTCAGTATCATCTAAACCTGAAGCATCCCTAAGACCTTAATGCTGTCTTCATTTGCAGATGAAATATCCAAAGAATAGAAATGTTCCATAAATTAAGGTCAAACATCTGCATGACAAAGCCAGAGGTGTGGCTACAAACCCAGCTCTTTAGTCAGTGCAGAGTAATTTCAAAACATATTTGAAATTCTGACAATTCGGAGACCACGTACAGTCATGATTCATGTGTTTCATTTCCAGCCCTAGCAAACAAAAGTTGGCCACTTTCGCTATTGGGACTCTTCTTAACGAGCCCCAAATGTCCAGGGATATCCTGACTTCTAATAGTCCTTGGTATATAGATTGTCCTTGGTCATCTTTTAGACCTTTCTTATCCCACTCATCTGAAGTGCATCCAAGTGATAGAAACAACATAACTCACACTGATATAGGGGCAAAAAGGAGTCATCTCAGCACTGGCCACACTAGCACCAAAATGAATGAACCTGTTTCTTGAAGGCAGAAAAGGCAAAGTGCAACTGTAACTGTAACTGTCTCCTGGCAAGATCCCTCCCAGTCCTTTAAATAGTTTGTGGTGTGTAAAGTGTCCATCCCTAGGAACAGGCTGTGCCTCTGTCTCTGTCTTGGTGATTAAAGTGAGACTTCGCACATGAACAAGTTATCTTCCACTTAATACAGACCAACTCAGAATTCGGAAGCTATCTGTCTAATTCACTTAAAAAGCACCATGACCAATGGATGTCATAGACCTCTGTAAGTTAGACTCTCCTGATCCCCATTCCCCTCCATTCTCTATCAATAGAATCAATGCCTTCTGCACCTAAGTCCTGCCCAGGCACTGCCTCCTAGAACCCCAAGCGCCTGATGCAGTAAAGGGTCTCCAGCTCATAGGCAAGTACTCCCTCTCTAATTTGTGAGGTACAGAAGTACAAGCATTGGACCTCTGATATAAGATGTGGCACGTTGCAAAACTTACTCCAAACGTCTTCATTCCCATGTGACAGAAATGGCACTGGCTTTAGCTAAGTCCCATTATGCTAGGAAACAAGAGAACCAGAGAAGATCAGAACCAGAGAGACAGACTCTCAACTAGAGGAAAGAGGCTCCTCCGTACACGGCAGGAAGGAGATTTTTCTGGGCTCTCAGAAAACCCATGCAGAAATAGGGAAAGCAGCAGTGATCTGTCAGATTTAACTGAGGTTCAGGCAAACACCTGAGCCCTGGGAAAAGCTGAAAATCTTCTTTGAAGAATGGCATCTGGGGGCAGGGGTCCTTGAGCAATTTACTGGCTACATGTCAGCTAGACTCATGGTATACATGGGGAAAGGCGAAGAGAGCTCGAAGCTCTGCCTGCTGATTGATCTAGAACCTGTCACAGCAAAGAAGCCTGCAGGGGATGGGGAGGGGGAAGCTTGACACTGACCATGCTAAAGGTAATGCAGGACTTAGACGTTCAAGTCTGAAACAACATGGAGGGGACAAGCACCTCAGTTTGGATCATAGAATCAATAACTTTCTAAGAAAACAGTTAAGGAAAAGTGTAAGACAAGTTCTTAACCAACCAGTGCAATCATACTAGTCACGGAATAGCTGAAACACACACACACACACACACACACACACACACACAATTATTTCTTGTAAATAGTACTTTAGATTTGAAAATCCATATACAAATACATGCCATCCTGTCCATCCATAATATGAATCCTGCTTTCATGCAGGTTTGTTTCCAAAGATGAACTTTAAAAACATCAGGAAATAATCATAAAGCTTTACCATCCTACCACAGAAAGATTGGAAGAAACTGGGAATTATTTAGGAGACAGTGAAACCACCTTAAACTAGTAAACTGTGTTATATGCTATACTTTGGTTCTAGAATATCCCCCAGAGGCTTAGGTATTGAAGGCTTGGTCATCAGCCTGCAGAGTAACGAGAGGTAGTGGAAGGATATTTAGGATGTGGGGCTGAGTTGCGGGAAGTTAGGTCACTGAGACCATATCTTTGTGAGGGATATAGGAACCCTGCCTTTCCACTCTCTCCCTTTCTGTTCTTTAGCCACCATGAAGTGAGCATCAGTTTACACCTCATAGTACCAGCTTAACAAGGACAGGAAACAGAAACCAAGTGAGTTTGTGAGTTCATTGTCACAGGTAAGGCAGAAAGCTAACTGACAGCTTCAAAACTTTTTGAAAGAATACAAAATTATATTATTGCTCTAAAATTTTTTAAAAATTAGTTATTAATAGCGAAGGACTGGGGTGTAGCTTAGGGGTGGGGTGCATGCTCAGAATGGGCAGACCTCAGCCTCACAGAATACGAACACAAAGATGAGCAAAAGGTGCTGGATCCCTTAATCTTTGGACAGTTTAGGATGTCTGGGATCATTCAAAGTTTCGAGTCAGTGGTCCTCTGCACAGGTTGCTGTGTGCTTTGGGACTCCTCTCTTTGATTATGGTTTATCATGGCACGTCTGCTGATCATGTGGACACTGATAATTAAAAGAAATAGTAATGCTGATAGCCAACTATTTCTTTTTCAAAAATTGCATTGTTTTTATTTTATTTGTGTATAGGGAAATTGCTCCTGTGTGTTTGGTGAAGCCAGTAGAGTGTCTTGCAGCTTTGAGTTACTGTGGTTGTAAGCCACCCAACATGGGTACTGGCAGCCATTCTCAGATCCTCTGGAAGTGTTCTGAATTACTTGGCATTCTCTCCATCCTTCCCACTACCTGCCCCCCCCCAAAAAAATATTAAAATTTTCCAACAAAGATTTTTGTTCAGCCTACATTCAAATGGAATATTATCTTTGCTTGATCCTACATTGATCTGAAAATCTTACAAATACATCACACATACACAGCATCATTAAACTGTCATTACAACTAGATATGCTTATACTGTTTATTTGAAGCACTCCTGAACATATATACCAAAATTCATAATAATCTACCCATTTCCATTCCCCAACTTCAAGCATGGTTACCTCTTAGCAACACAAGGATCAAAGATATGAGTCTCATTAAAAAAATAAAATAAAATCACACCAAATAGACTGTAGACATACTATCAGAAAGCTACAAATAAATAGTAACAATACAATCCTAGGGAGAATTATTGCTTAATAAAAAGATTGGTGTCTAAAACACTGCATTACAGTAGTGAGAAAGGCCTGGCTATTAAAATCCCCAGCTTGTCACAAATACATCTGTCCTTATGACTTCTCTCTAAAAAGAGGCTGTGTTGCTTTGCTCTGAATCCTAGTCTTCCTGTGGCCTCCTCATGGCCTGGTTCCAGGCCTGTGGGAGTTCTAGGTCGGAAGGCCAGCTCTCCTGACTGGCCTCATAATGTAACACAGTATCCTGAGTTCATTAGGCATGACACAGGAGACTGCACACTTTTACCCAGAAGACAGTACTCATGACTCCATGTTACAGTAAGAAAGAGGAAGAAACGCCTCTAGAATCATGTAGACATAGCTACAGGCAGGGCATACTCAGCTTTCAACAAGTCCTCACCGAAAAGTGATGTCCAAGGCAATGTTATGGTCTCAACGTCTGACCAAACACACTTTCAACAAAGCGAGGTACCCACATGGAATTCCAGCCCACACATCTCAGGGACCAACCACTCTTGATCAGCTGGGTTGAAATATTTTTCTTCTAGAATTGAACTGTATGTGTCTAACCCTGTGTGTGTGTGTTGGGGGTGCCCAATGACCCTTTCACTGGGGTCACCTAAGACAATCGGACAACACATATACTTACATCATAATTTATAATAGTGCCAAAACTGCACAAAGTAGCAATGAAAACAATTTTATGATTGAGGGTCACAAAGCATGAGGAACTATATTAAACTGTCCCAGCATTGGAAGGGTTGAGAACCACTGCTCCAAACCTTTCACTTCTAGGAGTAATTAATAGTAATAAACAGGCTGGGAAAATATGACCAAAATCAAAACTATTTTATATACTTTTAATTATCCCTTCAGCATCCACAATGCCCTCCCACCAGTTAAGTAAAAAAATCATCTTTCTTTGCAGGTTTTGGACTTTGCATAGTGTGGTTTCAAAATGATATCTAGTAGTGAAAACGTGCTACACAAAGAAACGTTAATGACATAGATGTCCCATCCCCTCCCAAGTTGCTTTTGGTTATGGAGTTTATCACAACAAAAGCCAAACTAGGACACTTCTAATCTTTAGTAGTCCTGGAATAACCTCGAGTTAAGTGGGAAGGGTAGCACAGTGCTTAGAACACGAGGCCCTAAGTTCGGAAAGAGGGGGAAAAGAATGAGTTGGAAATTGAAATAATAGTGGAAGAAAATAAGCATGAAATATAAATGATCATCAATGATCAGCTACCATCATAATGACAACCCACTGCATATTAGAGAAGAGTTTTATTGGTCTCCTTTATGTTATGCATATGAAAGGAATCAACTGGCTAGCAAGAGGCCATAGGTTATTCTGAAGATATCTGACAAGTCCAGTGGCTATGTGACAACAGATGTTCGTTGTGGACAGTAAACAACATAATCTAGTACAGTTTGGTTTGGTTGTTAAAATGTAACACCTGCAGACAAGAGGCCCAACATCACTTATCACGTTCCTTTCATTTCTTGTAGAGAGCCAATAAAAAATTAAAAAAAGAAGAAACTTAAGCATTGGGCTGAACTCAAAGGCTGTTCATTTTTCAACACCGCTCATTAGTTGAAGAGAATGGGGCACTTTTGCAGGAAATTTTCAACATCCTGTAAAAGAAAGAGGTTTAAAGGAAATGTAAGTGAGTTCTAGAAAGGCAGGGCTTTGAAGACCGCCTTGCCCAGATATAAAAATAGATGGTTAAAATGTAAAATCGATTCTAATGGCAAGCCGGCCATTGTGCTCTCTGTGCCCAGGATATTAGGGAAATCTGAACATTTGATTTAGTGGCACCTTGGGAGCCAGCAGACCTAAAAAAAACAAAACAAAAACAAAAGCAAAATCCCTCAGTAACCTTGAAAAATCTCTATTTCCTGTAGAAGGGAACCAAGAGCCAAAATAAGGTGATTTCTACACAGCTACCTAAGGGTGCAGTGACTCAAGGCACCATGCCTCTTAGGACCTGGATCATCTTTCCTAAGTGACAACCAACATGAAAGAAATTTATGGAGTGAGCTTTCAGAAGCTCCTCTCTCTCCTGCAGGGACTTCTCTTCTTCCCTCTTCCAACATCAGCATTTGGGAGGCTGACAGAAGTCACACACTATAGGGTGAGCTGTGGGGACACTACCTTCTGCCACACACACACACACACACACACACACACACACACTGAGGTTAATTCATAATATCTCACACTCTCACAGAATACATATCCATGTGTGTTCACACACACAACATACCCTCTTACATACTCATATTTCCACAGTACATGAGCACACTCCCAGCAGTGTGGGTGTGCAGAGAAAAGAGTAAACCAGGGGACATGGCCTCCCCCAACTGCCCAGTGCTGACTCAGCTCTCCAGGAAACTTGCATGGAAGCAGGATAGGGTAAGGACTTCTATTCCCGTGGTCCTGAAAGTCCAGCTCCTCCCAAGAAAGTCCCAACCTCAGAGCAGAATCCATCTGCATCCTGAGATGGACCCAGCCCCTTGGCTCAAGTTTGCAAATATGGTCCCTGCAGGGAGGGGTTGCAGAAGAAATAGAAGGCATGGTAGAGCTGGAACCCTAGCTTTGGAGCAGTGCCCCTGCTTTGTCCCTGGTCCCCATGGAGCCTTTGCTATTCACTCAGGTAATTGGAAGGGAGCTGGACTTTCCTCTAGATGGATGAGAGCAATTGTCCCATTAAAGGGCTTCAGGAATGGATCAACAATGTCTAGTGAAAATGACTCTACACAGCCCCCGTGGCTTGGGGAAGAAAGGCAGTGAGCTTAGTCCTGCAGAAGCCCCATCCCTAGACAAGAAGGCAGGCAATCAAGGGACAATTCTCTGCTTTCATTTCACAGAGTGGATCCAGATGGCTGTAGGAGGCCACCTGTTTAACTCTTCCAACAGACTCTGAAAAACTGCCCCAGGCAAGGGATGAGACTACTTAGAGCAGTGGGGGAAATAGAAAGGCTTGGGGCTGGGAAGAGAGCAGCTTCTCACCCAAGGCCACTCCTCTTAAACTAAAACTCCCTAGTGAACTTGAGACCTAACTGGCTTCCAATTAGCAAATCCAATTGGTAAGGTACCAGGTGCATCATAGGGAGGAGACAGAAACAGAGACACCACCTGTGTACAGTGCGCCTAGCAAAGGCTTTTCAAAACTAGCAGGGGGAGTTCTGGGGACTATGCTCCCTCCTGCACAGACAGTGACCATTGACCAAATGGCCCTGTCTGGAACCTGGAACTTCACCAGTCCAGGTCAACAGCAGCTTGTTGGTTCTAGCCCCTTCTCTAGAAGTACCTGGTGCAGCGCTTTGCTGCTTTCTCCTCTCTCCTGTTTTCCCACAGTTTTTGGCACCTACGTTTCGAAGAGGCTTCTAGCAGAAGTTGTTATTCCTACAGACATCCAAACTCCAGAACTCCCTTCCAATGACCCGAGCAAATAGCACGCACATTTCACACAGATGCAACCCCAGTCCCCAATTTCTGTCAAGATTCCAAAACAGATCAAACAAACAAAAATCAAACAAAAAAGTTTCCTTTTGTGGGGAAGCAAAGATCTCTCTATGAGTGCAAAACTTGCTACTGTGTTATATTTTCTAGATCTTGCCCCGGAGTAGATGGAAAGCCAAGCTTCAGAGCGCTCTGATTTTTAAGGACTAGGATGGAAAATGACCCTGGGTGCAGACTCCTGCAGTTGCTATGATCTTTAAACTTATACCCTCTCCCTAACTCCCGAGGAGAATGAGGCTCTCCAAGGGACTTTCTTCATCTGCTCTGTCCCAAGGAATGAGTTCCACTTTCTAAGCCTTTAAATATCTGGAAAAGGCTGGTGCCAGAAGGGCGGGATTAGGTCTGATGGTTTATAGCCTCAGCATCCAGCCCTTTTGTTGTGAATGGAGGATGTTGCAGAGGTAAAATACAGACTCATCAAGGCAGATTCTACTCCCAGTCTCTCCTTTTTCTTGCTGTTGGAATTGTTCACTTCTTCCTATTTGATTGCTGGAGTGTAGGCTGGAGAAGAGATGGCCTGAGTCTCTTTTGGTCGCATCTGGGGGGTGGTGGTGGTGGTGGTGGTGGTGGTGGTGGTGGAGGGTATCCTTGCCAAGTCTGTTACTAGAGATACAGGAGAGGGTCGCTCGTCCGCATTCACTTTCCAGCCTTACTAGCATCCTTTATAAACAAGAATACACTCGTCTACAGGGAATCCAGGAGACTTCCATTCAACTGACCAGGTTACTGGAACTAAGAAAGAGCCTGGTCTTGAGCCCTAGATTGTCAAGTTAAAGAGCAGGACTGTCACACTACAAACAGCATACATCTGAAGCCCCTGCCACTCAGCCTGTGCAGTGGCCTCTGAACCGAATCCTGCAGAGCTCTGGACCCATCAAGTTTGAGGAAGCCCTCTCCCAGGCGCCCTTTCATCTTTCCTTAGTCACCTCCATGATCACACTCACCTACTGCCAGGCAGATGGGAAGCAGCAGCCTGAAGATCAGCCCGCACACCACTTCCGAAGCCATCCTGTCGTGGGTCCTTGCTAGTCCGAGCAGTAGGACGAAGCTCAGGGGTCCCTAGAGCTGGGATGTCAGGCCCATGTCTGCTTAGGGCCTCGTGCGCCCGGCTGCTCGTAGCCGCCCTGGCATCGCGTCGGCTGGCGAGGCGCTCTCTGCCCCGAGGGCGCGCTCGACGGGCCGGAGCCGCGCAGCTCACCGGGCTCAAGGCAGCCACCTAGCCAGGCGCCCGAGCCCCTGTGGCCCGCCCATGAAGTGTGGAATCAGAATCCAGCCGGCGGCTGCTCCAGGGGTCGCCTGGGAAGGAGCCAAGGGAGGGACACTCTGGGAGTGGAGAGGGATGGGGGCGGCGAGGAGAGGGGATGGAGGAAGCTAGCTGTCCTCTGTCCTCTGCCTGCTCTGGAGGCGGCGTTCCGGGATGGCGGAGAGTTTCTAGCGGAACCCCTCCGAAGTAAGCGTGTCTGGGCGGCACAGCCCCGGCTCCGATGCCCTCATGAACTGCGGCGCTCCCGGTGCGCTCAAGACCGCCAGGCTCCCTGGAAGCCGCGTCCTGGAGCCCCAGCCTCGGGGCGGATCGCTGAGCCGCTGCTCCGCTTAGCCTCAGCGCCCCCAAGCTTCAGGCCAGAGAGAGCCTGGCGCCAGCTGCGGGGCGCAGAGAAACATTCCCAACGCGGCAGGGTCGCGCTGCCAGCCCGCGGGGATGCGAGTCCAGTCGCCCCGCGAGGAACCGCGCGAGCCTGCGTGGCGCCACCACCGTGACTTTAGGGAGAAAAGAAAGCCCAGGAACCCTGCAGATGTCCCCCGCGTCCCCAACAGGCGGAGTAGCCTTTCCCGAGCCAAGCAGCCCGGGCTCCCCGGAGGGCGCGCGCTTCTCCACCTTCAATGAAACTTTGCAAGCTCTCACTCCCGGACCGGCGTGTCCCAGGGCCAATAGGAAGGCGAGTCCTAGCAGCGCCGAGCCCGCCCATGCGTGCCTGGAGAAGTAGGCGCGGCGCACCGGCGTGGGGCGCGTCCTGGTTGCACCCCAAGCTTAGCAGAAGGACCCTACTGATGGGTTGAGTGATCTGGTCTCCCACTGGAGTAGCGCTGGGCACCACAGCCTCTGCTGGGCTCTGAGACCAGTAGCCTGTCTCTGTATGTGCATCTTGTCAGCCCTAAATTTTATCTTCCTGTAGTGGCAGTGAGTCTGTCTAAAACCAGAGACTTAACACCTAAGGGGAGTATGTGCAAACCTGGCACAGTAGCTAAGGGCTTGGGTGCTTCGGTGGATATGTCACCTCTGCTATGTCCACACTATTCACTGACATTAATCTATAACCCAAATTCATCTAAGACCTTGACCATGTCTAGAATGATGAGAACCTGCCACTCTGAACAGGTTCTGGTAATCTTGGGTCTTTTTCATATTGAGCACGGAGGTTTAAATAAAACGCCTACATTGGGCACTTAAACTATGTTTGGTTTGGTTTTGTGACAGCCAATAGCCTCCTACTTACTTACTTTGTAGACAAGACCTAGTCAAATCTGGCTGGGAGACTCCTGTGTACCTGGGTCTCTGGTTTTATACTGTTTAAGAATGAGCCCCCCCCCCTTTTTTTTTTTTTTTTTTTTGCTGCCGTGTACTGACTGGAGAGCTGTCGGAACCCGGAGGGAGGTGATCACGGACTTGAATATATTGAGGACCACTCAGGACTGTCAGGTCCATGGTCAAGAGTGGTAGGAAGTATTTTGACACCCCCTCCTCAGTACTCACAGCTTGTGCTGTTTGTAAAGTCTGGAATCATCGACCGATGGGGTGGACCAGTAAGAGTCAGCAATTCTTGGTTCTCAGATTAACATTCTGTCACTTTAACCGCAGAGGTGACTGTATCTTTTCTGAGATATGGTAAGCTTCCACCTGGAGTTCAGGTGCCTTCATCAAGTCTCTAATACAGAGAAATTTAGAAACAGTTGAAAGCCTGTGAAGATTCCTGGTAACATAGGGCATCTATATGAGCTGCCATCCTCAAGAGCCCAAAAGTAAAGCCGTAAGAAAGAAAAGTGATTAAGCTACTTAGAAATATTCTGTGGTATAGCTTGTTCTTAAAAAAGTCAAGTAGCATCCTTAATTTCAAATAACTTCATGTCTTGTTTTCTCTGACTATTTCCCATGTTCCTCATGGCTCTACAATACTAAGTGTCTGATTTCCTCAAAATCCCTACTTTGAGATGCCTAAGTGGAGACATGGAGGGATACACAGATGTCTTACCAAGTACACTTCTTGCTTTCTCTGCCCCACTAGATATTAACTAGACATCCAACATCTGCCCCAAAGAGGAAGTCCCAGGTGTCTAGACAAGGTTGGATTGAGGTGCTCCGTCTGGCTCTAGTTGGAATTGCCGGGAGAGCTTTGTGAAAATCCTGTGAGGCAGTCTCCACACTCCCGGGAACCCTGACTTAATTAGTCTCATATGGGTCCACACTACATATATTTTAAAGCTTCGGGTGTTGAGCTATACAGTCATTCATGTTAGAGAACCATCCAGTAACTTTATTTACATGTCATGTCATGTCATGTCATAACCCCAAAAACATGCACCCAAGGGGATTCTGTTCCATCATCACCAAACCAAATGTACCCTCTGAGGCTGAGTTTCCACACAGACTGGCTGGTACATGAATATCAATAACCAGTAATAACTATTTCCACTTGTCATCTTACATACCCTGAGGAGTAGGGTCTGTCATCTAGGCAGGTTTATCTTTCAAGGACTCGCAGCCTATCAGCTTATGGTTTCTCATTCAGGATCTTACTCACTCAGTGGCTTTCAGCCTCTGTGCCCCTGCATTTGCCACGCTGAGAAGGTCAACCATACAGAGCACTCCCAGGCATATTCTTCTAATCTTTGACTGAGTTTAGCACAAAGAAGGGAGTAAGCTTGTGTCTAGATCCTGACTGGTGAATGATGCCTTCCTATGGGTGGTGTTATCTGGGGCCTTTTTAAAAACCCAACTGATAGAATGCTACATGTATAAAGAAAAATGTATACAGCACTTAAAAACAGTATTCACAGCCCACTCTGTCTGTCTGTCTGTCTGTTTCTATGTGTCTCTGTCTCTGTCTCCCCCCCCCCCCCGTGTGTGTGTGTGTTTGAGAGAGAGAGATTTTGTTGTTTTTATTTTAGCTATATGAGCATTTCCCCTGCACAGATGTGTATGTAGCATAAGCATGCCCAGTGCCCAGCGAGGCTAGAAGAAGGCAGCAGACCCAGTGAGACCAGTGTTATGAGAGGTTGTGAGCAGTTACGTGCAGGCTGAGAACCAAGGCTGAGTCCTGGGAAGAAGTAGCCAGCGGTCCTACCTGCTGCGCCATCTCTGCAGCCCCGTTTATATATTATGTAAGTTGGTTTAGTGCGGTATTGATTAATTATTTGGGGGATCCTAGAAGCAGCTAGCTCTCCAGTTCATCACATCTACTTCTCCCTGCTATACACTGTGAAGGGAAGCTTCAGCCGCTCTGTCAGGGGGATAAGTTTAACACTTACAGCACCCCCACAGATAACATGGCAAAATGTTCAACATGGCCTCTTGTTGACTGCAGCAATTTCTTTTTTTAATTAGATATATTCTATTTACCCTTTCCTGGATTCCCCTCCACAGCCCCTTTCAGTCATCTATCTTTTTCAGACAGCAGAGGGTCTGTTCCTTTCTGATTTCAAATGCTCTGTTTTCCAAACCATGTCTCATGAACTAGCAAATATTCAAGAGAGCTGTGTGGCAAGCCTTCCAAAATCTTCACTCCAGCGAACAGGAAGCCTTCCAAAAGCCTCACTCCAACACGTGCACACTGTACGGATGCCTGTGAGCCGTCAACACCCACCTCTGAATTGTCAGGACTTCTCTTTCACTGCCTATGCTGGCAGCAGCAGGAAATATGCTACTTAGCGCTAGCACACAAACACACACACACACACACACACACACACACACACACACACACACATGTTGTATATATGTGTGTCGATTTGTTAGTATGTGTATGTGTTTTGGCATATGTAAAAAGAAACGTAATCTTTATCCTGGGTGTCAGTTTCCTCTACTAATCCAACAGGCAATGACCCCTTTCAGTCCCAGCCTCTCAGGTATTCTGCTAGCGTCTTTAAAGGGTCTTTAAAAGGCAAACTAACTTTATAAAGTGTTGTCTGTATGGAGAAAATGAAAGCTGTCAACCCGGCATTATTTTTCCTCCAGTGAATCCTGCCAAAATTCACTGGCGCCACCCAACCTATGAAGAATTTGGTGCCCTGTTGCCAAGGGAAACTGGATGCCTTCTTACACCAGTGATAGGTGTCTTCCCTACTGGATACTGATAAAATATTTTAACATACACATCCCTGTGGTTTTATAATTGTCATAGTTTCTCTAAGGAACAGTATTCATTCGTAAATTAATCCTGTTAAGGGACACACAGGGTTTGGTTTTGTACTTAAGGAAACTTGGGGACTGAATCAAAAACACTTATAACTCAAAACAGCCAGTTGCATTTTTCAAAATTTATCTTGGAAGAAAACCTGTACTGAACAGATGCACAGTCCTTGCTTGTCATTATTTTTAAATAATACAATTAATATCCATGTGTAGCATTTACCTTGCATTAGATATCAGAAGCAATTTAGAGATTATAGCAAGAAATTGTGCATATGTCACATGCAAATTATATGCCTTTGTACATAAAGTGTTGGAGGTCCTCAGATTTTAGTACGCATAGGTGGAGCTTAGAACCGATCTCACATAACTACCAAGAAATTATGAAGGATTGTGAGGCTACAATTTTTTAAGACTAACAATTTAAAAATTACAACTCCAGTGTTTTCAACATCCTCAAACACAAAGACTTATACAGTCTCTAACGATTTGTAGGGGACATGATCTTGTTTGGTGCTGTTAGGAAGTCAACCCATAGAATATTCACTGAATAATCAACAATGAAATCCACCCTTTCTGACATATGGATTTTAGACGAAACTTCCTACTGGGTTTGGCAAAGATTCCCATCATGGCCTTTATTGCAGTTTGTGATATAATATAAATCTCAAATCTGAAGCCAGTTGCTTATGTTGTGTCTATTCCTCAAGAACTTCCAAAACTCAACCACATGAAAGGTAGGTACATTGTCTTTCCAAAAAGTCAGTAAACCCTGAGACAATGGCCTCTTACTTCATCTATAAAGTGGACCACAAAACCATATGAGTTGTATTTTATCAGCATTGTTCCATCATACACACACACACACACACACACACTCACACACACACACACACACACACACACACACACACTCACTCACTCACACACACTCACACACACACACACACACACACACCACCACCACCACCACCACCACCACCACCACCACTGCACATACGGGGGGGGGGGGGAGAGGAGAGATTTCACATTAAAATAACAGACTATATACATTTAGTTTTGTTGTAAAATAGACACAGAAAAAAGATTGTGAGTCTGTGGAGGAGGCACGGTGCTGAACTTGGTGACTAGCCTTGGGCACCATAGGCACCCAGGTGGCCTGTACTACAATATGAAAGCACCATCCATTATTTACAGCCTACATCAGAAGTAGATTTTTATTTTAGGCTTGCCCAGTATGTACTCTGAGAAATGACTCCTGAAACCTTTGAAGAGGCTGCTGGTTATAACTTCATTTTGCTCAGAAGGCCTTATTGAACTCTGAGAAAGTTTCACAAGAAGGTGCTGGAATTTGAAAACTAATTTAGCAGTAAAATGTAATGATTTCACAGTTTTATTTTCCTAGGTCACCAGAGAAATAATAAAAAGCCAGTGTGCTCCTGTTTTATCAGATATTATAAGTTAATGCATGCATGTTTCAGGATAATTTGGATTCCGGGCATATTGATTCGAAACTCCATCTGGACCCCGCTATCAAGTCACATATTGCTAGCAATGGAGGCTCTTTAAATTCGTGGATCATCTTAAGGGATTTCAGCTCTGTGGAAACACAAGGGCCAGGAATTACTCCTAGACTGACATTAGCCTGTAACTACCTCAGGAACTGAGCAGTTGGCCAGTTCTTTCACTTCCCTACAGTGCCACCTTTTGGCTGAAATAGTTTTAAATGTTTCTACCTTTAGAGAAATCCTGCAATCAGAGACATTCAGCAAACATTCCCTCAAGCAGAGGATGGGCTGGTGGACTCTAAAGTAGAGAAGCGGGCAGGACCAACACGTTCCTGCCTTCTTAAAGTGCCCACTCATTAAGGACAGGCAGACATCTACCAGTATAAATAATTAAGTAAGTGAAACCTATATGCAAAAAGTATTAGGCACTGAGGGAAAGCATAACCAACTGGAGGATCAGGTCACTGGAGAAGACGGTGTTTCTTACATCTTGCAGTGACTACAGCTATATCAGATCTTACATCTTGCAGTGACTACAGCTATATCAGAATATTACTCCATGAGGGTTGACTTCTGTATCCCCTTCCTCGTTGTCTCCCAGGGACTTAAAGCAGGATGGGACCTAGAGTAGACACTGAATATTTGTTGAAAAGACAAAGAATTTCTCTAGATAAGGAGAGGAAGAAAATACATCAACTCACGAAGAAAGGATGGATAGAGTCCCAGAGGCCACAGGGCCTCCATTTTGTGTCACCTCTAGGTTATACTTAATGTGACATATCAACTCACAGGTTGTTTTCTTTGCTCTTAAGTAGTAACAAAGGTAGTGGTCACTAAATACAATCAGGGTACTTGACACAGGCAGGCAATGCTCACAGGAACATTGTGAGACAGGACTGGAAGCCTCCACTTTGCTCCTTAGTTCTCAGTCTTTGCAGTGGAGAGAGAGCATAAGTTCTCACGAGGAACACCGAGAGACCTGTGTCACTAGCAACATCTTGTTGCCACAAATCCCCAAAGGTCATCTGACCTCACGTCTTTCAGTATGTTTCCTCCCACTGTGGAGCTGTCTGTGAGTACTTCCTGTCTCTGAGCGTAGACAGCTCAACCACATGTTCTCTGGCCTGCAGCAACACCATACCCAGTGAGTGCTCCTCCACAGGTCTGGAGGACATTCATGTGGTCCTTTCACTCCCAGAGGTGGGAGGCTTAAATGGTCCTGAGTAAGGTGTGGCCATCCAAGGCAAACGGATGAAGAGCAGGTGTTGATAGACTTTGAGAAGGAATGGTCCAATATGGTTTCTCTATGGGCAGTGTCAGGCTTTCTTTAGCTGGTCCAATGATGCTATAGGGCATCTTTGGTTTCTCCAAGATTCATTTTATCCTCCACAGGAAGTGTTTTTCCTATTTGTATTGAGACCTGAGCAATGATCCGTCACTGAAGTCTCCTTTCCCCGAAGTTTATAGCAAAATCCTCCTAATCAGAATCCTTGGGCAGCTAGAGGTACTGCCTCTCATTTCCTTCAGCCACCAAGTGTCCCTTGACCCTCTTCCTTCAGCAGGCAGTCGTCCTCGTATTCTCTCCTCCTTGCATTATTGTAATCAAGCAGCTCCCAGGATCATTGCCCCATTTCTAGGGAGGGACAAAATTCTTCCACTTATATCCTACTAATAAAGTTTACAAACTTCAGCATGCAAAAATAAAACGTGTTGTAAAACTAAAATTAACAACTCATCAGGGGTATGTCTTCTTGACATAAAACAGACCTCTTGCCTCAAAGAGCTTAAAGGATTCTATCTTTGAGCCAAAGACAATGACTATGATCTGGATGCATGGATTCAGGTTCCTGCAAGTCACACCTTCCAAACTAGAAGTGGAAACCAAAAATAAGTCATAAGTCAAAGCATTTTCCAAATGCACCAAAAACATCAGCTGAGCAGGTTACAGCGAAGCAAGCAAGGAAAGGAAGGTTTAAGATTTTGATGACATCTTTCATTTGCAGGCCGGTAAAAACTAGTGATCTGCCAAAAATGCATCCAAAGATTCTACCCAGTAGTCAAGGAGATACTAGATCAGGCACAGAGATGAGCAATGCCTCACCATTAGGGACTAAACATAATCCTTCCACTAAACCACAGAGTTCTAATCAGTCTCAGTGAACTAGCAGAATCTTCAAGGGAGGTGTCGTATTCACTTGTTTAATTTCAGTCAATGGTCTTTTCCAAATTTTAGGTTTTAGTGTTACGCACCCTCAAGACACTGGCAATTTTAGTCATCATATGATATTTACTCTCCAATAACAACTGAGTTCAAGATGCTCTACAGTTGGTATGTGATATCAGTAGCTGACTGAGGAGGACATCAGTAGGTGAGAGGTCATGGGGAAGTGTTTTTTGATTTTTTTGAAGAATCATTCTCAACTGCTTTTCTGCATTTGAGGAAATTCTGGTTTGTCTTAGTTAGGGTTTTATTGCTGTGAACAGACATCATGACCAAGGCAAGTCTTATAAATAAAAATATTTAATTGGGGCTGGCTTACAGGTTCGGAGGGTCAGTACATCATCATCAAGATGAGGGCATGGCAGCATCCAGGCAGGCATGGTGTAGGAGGAGCTAAGAGTTATACATCTTCATCCAAAGGAAGCCAGAAACAGACTGAGCATCTTAAGGCAGCTAGGAATAGTGTCTCCAAGCCCATCCCCAGAGTGACACACTTCCTCCAACAAGGCCACACCTTCTACTGGTGCCACTCCCTGGGTCAAGCATATGCAAACCGTCACATGGCTCAAAGGAAAAATGTTGTTATCTGAAATGTATTGTTTACTTTTTGATAGGGTCACACTCTATGAGTTCTGTGACATCAGCTACTAATAAAGAAGTGTGCTTTCCTGGCTCTCCCGTGCTCTTCACAGCCTGGCTCTCTACAGTCAACACACATGCACTTCTGGAGTCAAACACAGTGGTAGCTGGTGTGGCAGAATATGTGGTCATCATGGTTGCTCTTCCTCAATCCTCTGGCTGGGGGAGATGAGGGGGAACACTCTCCTGTGCCTGGAGTCCATAATGTGGGGCATCTTCTTCTAATATCCCTCATCTCATCATTTGAGACCTGCTGGCCAGGGAGCCCTTAAAATTTTTCTGTCTTCATTGACCATGATTGGGATTCAGGAGAAAACTTTCATGCCCAGATTTTCATCTGGGTGATGGGGATCCAAACTCAAGTTCTCAACTTAGAGCAGCTCACACACTATACCCATCCCTACAAACCCTTGGTGCAGGGATCTTTAAATTTCTAGCAATGGCTTTCAAAAGTTCAATCCAGTGAATTCTGTCATCAGTTATGTTTGCTTATGAAATTCATTACTGTGAACAGAATTATGCATGGCTTGGAAGCACTTCCGAACCTCAGTGTCACGCCCATCAGACTCATACACCATGCTGGGTACATCAGAGATGAATCCAGGTTGTTTCTTTATGTGTTCTTTTAAATCATAAAAAATGAAAACTTGATATTTTCTCCCATTTGAATGTTCAGAGTTTCCACTTTATGGTGTTGTTGTTGTTTGAGTACAGCTGTGAACTATACAAAGCTGAATCTCCAAAGACTGCTCTACAAGACCAACTGGGACTAGTCCAGCATGAGCTACTTGCTGACCTCAGACTCCATGTGAGTGCCATTTCTCGAAGGACAACTTCAACTCTGCCTCCCTTCCCTGAGTATGACCCTCTTCTTAGCCACCAAGATAAGCAGGTAGAAAGATGTCATTGTGCTGTCTAGAACTACCAGAGGAGCAGCAACTATGGAAGTTTGTTAATGTCAGCTGGCCAGGCTTGGGTGTGAGTGTAGTCCCTTTTGACTTGAAGATGACCAATGATAACTGAGCACACAGACATGCCTAATTTGCATAAGTGAACCTGACTGGGCCCTGCACCAGGTTCCCCCTGTGTGAGGCAGAACCCTTGTGAGGGTTCCTATGGTAATGAGGCTGATCCTCCTGGGTTGCAAGTTGGTTGTTTGCCTGGAGCTTCCTTTTTTCATTCAAGTATTTTCTAGCAGAGTTTTTTTTTTTTTTTCTACACAGCTACTCTTAACATTCTTATTCAAGCATTTTAGATAGCATGTAAATACACTTCTCTAAGAAAAACACCTAGAAATAGACCACTGGCTCTTAGCATAGTGGTCCTTTAGCCACACAGTCTCCTAAAGGTGTATTCCTGGTAATAATCCTATAAACAGCTCTGGAGAACTCAAGCTGTTCCATTTTCACCATCTCTTGAGGTACTCTCTATCTTTTCCTTTAATATAAAATATCCAGGGGATCTGAACATCTGGTTATTTTGAAATCTAATAGATTATTTCTTTCTTCAATGCTAATTAACACTGTGCCTGCACCATGGAGGATCTTGGTTTGGTCAAGGTCTCACAGCTCATATGAGGCAAAAGTAAAGACAGACTCTAGACCAAGTCTTTCCAAGTCCACAGTGCATCCAGGACTTCAGGAAATGTAACCTGTATAGGAACTGTTCAGATCCTGTGGTGGAAGTGAACTGTGTATCCCTCTATACATCAAAATACATAATGCCAACCCACATTCATACTGGGGCTCCTGAGCACAGAGTGTTTTTAGGGTTCCTTGTTGTTGTCCTTTTCCTTCCTTTCTTTTCCTTTCCTTTTCTTTTATTTTCTTTCCTTTTCTTTTCTTTTCCTTTTCTTTTTTTTTTCTTTTCTTTCTTTCTTTTTTTCTTTCTTTCTTTCTTTCTTTCTTCTGAAGACAAAATCTTACTATATAACCCTGGCTGTCCTAGAAATCATTATTTAGACTAGGCTGTCCTTTAACTTGTAGTTTCTCCTGACTCTGCCTCCCTAAGTGCTGAGATTAAAACACCACACTTGACTAGTTGTGCACAGAGTTTGGAGGTGGGAAAAATGAAAGAAACCTCCTAGAAAAGACATCAGATGCTGAATCCCTTTCACCCACCACACTGGTTTTCAACCTTCTTAAAGCAGTGATGCTTAATACCATTTCTCATGTGGGGATGGCCCCCAACCATAACTTGATTTTCACTGCTACTTCATAACTGTAATTTCGCTACTCTTATAATCTAAATACCTGTGTTTTTCGATGGTCGTAAGAGACCCTTATGAAAGGAATGTTCAACCCTCAAGGGGATTTCGACCCACAAGCTGAGAACCACTGCTCTAGAACTGCCTCACGAGGAAGCTGGGGCCTAAAAGAGTTCTTTTTTGCTTTCTACAGAGGACTAGTATGTGTGTGTGAGGGTATTTAGGGAACAGTTTGTCATTCTGTACCTAAATATCAGTCTGTATACTCAGAAACTGACTAACCCTGGGTGAATTACTTACTGTTTGGTATTTTGTTTTCCCTTGAAACATACCTTGTGTGGCCAGGGGAAATGGTGAACCCTGAGAGTCTCTGGAGAGAATGGACCTGTCAGCATCTTGGGTAAGGGAAAAGCAGCTTCCTCTATTTCCCAGGAGCCTGCAGGTCAAACAGCAGAACAGTCATGCTGATGCCCTGTCTCTATCTGGCTGCTTTCTCTTAAGAGAGCAGAGTGCTTCTCAGACATTATCTCATTAATTTGCAAATCATTCCTGGGAGTTAGGTAGGAATACAGCCAGAGGAAAGGCCCCAGCCACTCTAAGAGCCAAAGAGAGAACACATCTGTCTGCAAGTTGTCAAACTTCTGCCCAGACAACTCTGGTTATGAAGTTGCAAACTCAGATCTATTGCTGATTTCTCATTTTTAAAATAACAATATATAACATTGGTGCTAGAATTTTTTATAAAAAATGAACAAATTTGGGTGGTACAAAGGGGGATGAGTCCTCTCAAAAGTGAGGTGAGTCACTAGGGAAATAAATTGAACCTACTCCTGGATTTAGTCTCCCACATGTAGCCATGATAGGATGTGACTGTGGTTCTAGAACCTCTGAAACTTCATGATGAGAAGGAAGTCAGACATATAACACATTGCCTGACCTAACTGAGCAAGGCACAGAGACAATGTGGTCTGACTACCCCTGTTGAAGATGTGCTTAAAGGAAGAATATGCAGCTACAACAAAGCATTGTCTGCCACAAACCACACCCTGTGTGACTGAAAGGTATACGGATCAGTATAATGTCAGTGTCTACTCCCATTAGCACTGTGGTTCCTGGAGAAAAAGCATTTTCCTTGACCCTTATTTCCAGGCATAAGGTTATAATATAGATTTCCCAGAGAGTTGGAGCAATGTCACTGGGATGAGGGCCAGTCACATAGAAGGTGAAGCAATTTCCACAGTGTTAATGAGGTCTGCCTTCCAAGATCAGTTGCCCTAGGGAATGACCCAAGAGGAATTTTGAACAAAGGAGAGAGACTCCTGGAGGAAGTGTGGAAAAGAAAGGGAAGGTAAGAACACAGCACAGGAGAGCACGCTGTTGGTCCATTGGTTATTGGGTCGCTCATTTGCTACAAGCTGCACAAGATGTGTGCTGGGGTTGTGGCTTCCAGGAGAGATCCCACTGGCCCACAAAGAGCAGCAAGCTCTGAGCAAAGCCTCAGTCACAAGCTACATAGCAATCAGTTACCTGGCAAGGTGGCTAAGCCATGCTAGCATGAGCCTTTGTTGGCTGATGGCCCTCAGAGTTTTTCAATATCAGATCACTGGGTCACTGGCTCTGGATTCACTCCACAGGAGAACATCTCATTCTTGTTTTACCTCCAACTTTACACACCTAGCCTCTGTGCCTAGACACTCTTTCCTCCTACCATCCCATTCTTCAACCTGACCTTGGAGCATATAGAAAATGAATTCTCTTCTAACTACCTGGCTTATAGTTTCTGCTTCCCTCCCCACCTCCCCATGGCTCTGTTCTCAGCAAACCATTCCTTCATTTCATAGTATATGATGCTGTTTGAGTCCATTTATTTTATTACTATGATGACGTATCTGAGGTTAGGTGCCTTTTTAAAAAAAGTTTATTTAGTATATGCTTTTAGAAACTGAATGTACAGACATACCATGTGTAAGGAAAGATGACAGGGCACCAATGAAAGGAAAAGTCACTGAAAGGAAAAGTCACAGGGCACCAATGTTGTGAAAAGATGATGTCCCAGGTTTCGGCACCAATGTTAGGGGAAGGATGAAGAGAGTGGGGCGCATATGGCCCATGGAGGTGTGGCGAGGCCTGAGGGCAAGGGAGATGCCTCTGAGGGACCCATGTTTGGAATCCCTTCCCCCTGAGGGACCAGCCACACGATGGTATAGTACAGAATAGAGTTAATTCAGGTCATGGGAGAGTTAAGAGGGTGGTAGAGGCAGGGGGGGGGGGGTGGAATAGAGGAGTAGAAGCCAGCCATGAGCATGTGGAGAGAGAGGGGGAAGGGAATGGGAAGAGCAGGGGTAGGGTTGGGAGAGCAAGAGAGCCAGGAGGCAAGAGAGGCCAAGAGCAAGGGGGAGAGGAGGGGTCGAGCAGCTCCTTTTATAGTGTCAGGTCACTGGGGCAGAGCATACCTGGCTACTGCTGGGTGATTGAGGGGTGGGGTATACCTGGCTGTTGCTAGGTAACTGAGGGATGGGGTTTACAGAATCCCAACACCATGTTCCTCTGATAAGGGATCCATCATCAAATGAAGGATGACACTATCATGGTAGGAATATGTGGGAGAGGAAGATTACATTGCAAGACACAAAACTAGAGAGAAAGTGAGGATTTAGGGGTGTTCCCAGGAGAGTTATGCTAAGACATACTTGAGGGGACAGTGCTAGTACTCCCTACTCCTGAAAGTGTCACCACTTTTAACCACACCGTGCTTGAAACAAAGTTTCTAGCACACAAACTTTAGGAGGATGCACTTATGCCAATGTCCATCCATTTTAACCTCTCTCTCTCTCTCTCTCTCTCTCTCTCTCTCTCTCTCTCTCTCTCTCTCTCTGTGTGTGTGTGTGTGTGTGTGTGTGTGTGTGTGTGTGTGTCTTTCACATGTGTGTGTATGTATATGTGTGTGTGTTTGTATGAACACTTGTGTGTGTTTCAAATGGCCAGTCTCACTAGATCAGAAACCTCAAGAGCTGAAAACATAGTTTTGTTTTTGTTCCTAATTTTTATCCAGTTCCCAGAGTTCGAAGGAAGCACCCTATGAACATTGAGATGTGGGCAGTGGTTAAGAATGTCTGGGTATTAATTATTAATAAAACCACACTGCTAGTATTGTCCTGATATTTAAATAGAAAATGCTTAGACTCGTGTTTAGCATATGGTGCATACTTAACGAAAGTAAGGTGCTTCTGTTGAAAACTTGGCAGGTGAGACCTGTGAAATTGTCAGAGAATGACAAACCACAGGAAGGAGGCTCTGAGTATTCTTGTCCAAGCTCTGCAGAGGGGTTCCATCCAGGAGAGAATAGAGAACATGGACCCTGGGGTCTCCTGTGTGTCACTGCATGCGTTGCAGACGTCATAGCATGATGCTGCAGTCCTCATTGCGCATGTGTGTTCCAGTGCATGTAGACATGCAAATGATGTGCATGTGTGGGAGTTACACTTAACTACAGTTGACTGAGGCATTTCTCCACTAAAACCACCTTTGTCTGGGCCCTCATAAACAGGGAGGCACCAAACAATTGGACATAGGCAAAAAAAAAAGTTCTAAGAAGTTGAATTTAGTTGTATACCCCACAAAGGAAAATTAACATTTATTGTAGACACAAAAGAAAAATATTCCTGTTCATACATATTTACCATCTGGGAAATCAAAGGAGGCTCAGATTAAGTTGCTGTCTGCCAAAGGAGAATGCAGAAAATGTGAGAGAATTTGCTTGAGCTCAAATTGTTAAAGATATTTGCTTAAGTGAACCAGGTTGTCTTCACGAAAGATTTCCCCAAACTTAAGCTTAGGCTGAGCTTTCATTCTGAAGGAAAGTGTTTGAACTTTAATAATATTAATGAAATTCAAGCAAGGTTTCTGGGCTGGGGAGGCCACTTATTGTGTGTTGGGTAGGCGACTCACAGGGTATCACCAGAGTAAAAACTTTAAGTACTCAGAGCAGGTGAGCATCAGGCATCTCCAAGAATCTTGTAGGCAATGCCCACAAGCACTCTCCCAAAGACTTGGAAAAGGAGTGTGTATGGTACAGGAAAGCCTCTCTTCTCCTAGAGGCAGAACTGTGCCTGAGGAGAGAACACTAAGAAAACGGGGCTGACTTAAGGAGCCTAGGAAGCCTAGAATGTGACCAACTCACAGATCAGCAAAGAGGCCTTGAGGAAACTTCAACACTGGCTTTATCTCAGGCCCATTCCCCTAGTGTCCAAATCCATTGCCTTCTTCCCCATGGACTCCTAGTCTTTTCTGTGTTCTCTCCTTTTCTACACAGTGCCCCACTCCACACTCTCCAACATGGTCCTTCTGCTGTTCCCCTTAAAGATAATTGAATTAGCCCTACATGGACTATATAGCTGCCTCTGGATAAATGTTTATCCTCCCATAACTGAGGCAACTTCTCTCACTACATCAAAATCCAGTTGAAGACAGAGTGGAGATTCTTCTGCCTTTTCTGTCTCATCCATCCTAGTGACCTTATCAAAGATCTTGTGAATGCAAATTATCAAATTAAATTCCTCAAGTTGTGCTAAGCATTTCAATTGTGCCATTCCGACCATGTAACACACTGTACCAGGGGCTGCAAGCAGTAGGGTCAATAAGTTCCCAGGGTCTGCGCCAAGAAAACCCACTGATTGACAGCTCCCACAGATTAGCTCCTTTACAGAAAGAAGTCTAACCCAGGGTGTCAGTACATACAGGGAAGCATGTGGGGAGTAAGGTGGAAGTCTGGAGAGGCTTTCAAGCTGGATAAAATGACCAGAGGAGAGAGGGAAGAAGGAAGGGGACTTGCCAGTCACTTGAAAATTCCAGGACACTGGGACACTAATTACCCCTTTCAAGGCTTTTTCATCCCTTTCCCCTCTTAACTACAGAAGAGATAAAACTTACTTGAATTGGTGAAATCATAAAAGGAAGAAAATCAAGCAACCATGGCTGACCTGTACATGTTCCTGAAGAAAGCCAGTTTGTTAGTTGAGAAAAGAAATGAGGTTGGTAGGAGCAGAAACAGACAAAAGAAGGTAGAACAGATATGATCAAAATATACTGTGCACATGTTTGAAAATGCCATAATAAACCTATTATCACATGTAATTAATATATACTAATGAAACTTTTTTTAAAAGAGAAAATGCGTAAGCAAAGAAATTCTTTATGTTTTAGTCTCATCTAGTCTAGGCCCAAATGGAACAGAAATGTGCTCTGATTTCATATTTAATATGGAAACCTCTAGGCAGATGCCATACCTTGGTGAGAAGCATGACACACCTAAGTGGAAACAGTGACTCTCATTTGAGTGGTGACTGGAATGCAGACATAGCAGCAGCCATTTTCCTAGCATGTCTGCTAACTCCATGCAGTGCTACCCCTGTGTTTTCACACATTGGGTCATCACAGGTATCGTGGGAAAAGCACTACTTCCTCATGTTACAGTTAATAAAACAGAAAGTCAAGGGAAGTAAATAAAGCTTGATTTGTACATGTATCAAGGAGGAAGACAGGTCTGAACAGGAGTTAAAACTCCCTGATCTCTAACTATTTATTCTAGATTGTATCAAGCCTAAGCTGCTATGAACTGTTCCATACATTGACTTCGTCTCAATCTAACATGTTGATCACTTGACACTTCCTTTTCAGGGCATGTGGTAGCCTCATACTTTCTTGTAGTTGTACAAGTTCTTCAACTTTATTCTGGCCAATGGGTTTCGAGTAAAGTCTTAGCGAGAATGATGTGTGTGCTTGGCAATCCAGTGACTCCAACGAGCTTCTACAGCCCTGGTTCTTTTTTGTTGTGACCATCAGTGGTGATCCCAATGCCTCCATGTTAGCAGCTGTTTTGAGCAGGAGACAATGCAGACTTCAGTTAATTGATAACAGATACACAGTATTAAAAAGCAGACACAACTTAATTGTTTGAGCAAGCTAAACAACTAGAGTCTTACAGTAACTACAGAGATAAAACAAGGAGGAAAACAGCATAAGTCCTGGGATAACCCTGTGTTTTTCTGATGGCACTTTCCAGAGATCCACAGTAAGAATGGCCCATGAAGAAGAAAGAGTTGATGTAAAATGAGACCAGTGGTTTGTGTGGGCTAGAAAAGTGAAGATAGATAGGTAAATAGATAGATAGATAGATAGATAGATAGATAGATAGATAGATAGATAATAAACAGCTAATAGAAAGAAAAGAAAGAAAGAAAAAAAGAAAGGATGGAAGGAGAGAGAGAGAGAGCACAGATAGCACAACCGAGAAAACATTTAGAAATCAGCATGGTGAATATGGTGAAGCTTATGTTGACTGCTGGCCACAAAGATAAAATATTCTATGAGGGTGAACACAGGACTACCAGAGCTAATGAAAGACTGGAGACATTTGGCTGCTAATTAATCTGTGAAGAGTGAGAATCAAGAGCTCATGACTAAGCAATGGGCCAGCCTGCACCATGCCAAGTTATAGTAGAAAAAAGCTCCAGTATAATTCTCAAAAAAAGCAAATCACTCTTAAATAACTTTACTATATAACCAAATGAACCCAAATCCAGCCATTGACAAGGTAAGGCACTGGGTATCTAGCATGCTATAAAAGCCTAGATATAAAGCAGAGTAGTGAAACCTGCACAATGCCAAGAGAAATAACAGCTTCATGGAAGCAAACCCTGCCACGACATGATGATTTCAGAGTGGACATGGACCTCCATCAATTACTCAGTTAAACAGCTGGTTTCCGATGGAAAGACGCGATGAAGTGATTTGATCACCGATTTCCAATGGAAAGACACGATGAAGTGATTTGATCACCAGTCAAAAATTGGTAGCCTAGAAAAGTTCAGTACAAGATGGTTTTACTTGTGAAGTCTATAAAACAATTTAATAAACTAATTAGCACCAGACCCTTCCTTCCATAAAATTAAAGAGGAAAAGGTGCTTCTGCCTGAATCTACAAGGCCAGTCTTACCCTGGCATGAAAGCCACCCATATATTACCATAAGAAAGCAAAATGCTTTTTAGAATTCTAGAAATATTAACCTAATGTCATATTAAAAAGAGACCACTACATGACCACATGAGATTTATGTTGTAAATCACAGGTGGACCTGGCATTTAAGGAGTCCATTTTAAATGCCATATAATTAAAGAAAAAAAATCCATCCTCATGAAGATACAGAGAAAATGCACAGAAGACATCTGACAAAACCCAGCAGTCTTCCATGTTTAAAAGCACACAAAGACCAAGAATATAAAGGAATTTTATTTTTTCAACAGAATAAAGTATTCTGTAGAACTACTATCAGGAAAAAAAACTTATATTTAAACTTAGTTGGAGATTCTAGCTTTGGTAATTAGAAGAGAAAAGGGCTAGGGGGAAAAAGACACCCTAATTGAGAAGGATGGCACAAAGTGATCTCTGTTGCTGATAATGTTGAGCTACTAAGGAATTCCTCAAGAAACTATGAGAATTAATCATTCTCTATGTCAGCATGGCAATACAAAATCAATACACAAAAATCTATTACTCTTTTATATAAGCGCCATAAAAAAAATGAAGAGTGAAATTAAGGAAAAAACTGTGATAATATTAATAGGCTGGATAAAGTGCATTAACAGCAACCAAAAACTACTGTTAAGGTAGTGAAATTGTCAACTTGTTTGAAAGAAATACCCCCATTTAGGAACTGTGTAGATTATATTGGCATATTTATGTGGGATTATCTTGATTATCAATTGATAAAGGAGGACCAAATTATAAAGATAAATAATCAAATTTAAAAACAGCAATGGACCTGAATAAATCTTTTTATGCAGAAGATAGGGTCAGTGTGCCTTTGAGAAAGTGATGTATATTGTAAGTATTTTAGAAAATTAAATTCAAAATCTAATGAGGTGTTTTTAAACTCTTTGGGATGGCTTTATTTAGAAAAAATGGATGGCAACAAATATTAGGAAAGCTATGAAAAAATATGACTTCTTGGACATTACTTGTTAGACAAGTAGGTAATACCTATTATAAAAACAAATTGAAATTTCCTTAAGTTCTAAATACAAGCTACTACAGGAAGTAGCAATTTTACTTCTAGGTGATTGTCCTCGGTATGTGTTCAAATAAACTAAAAGTTTCTCTTAAAATCTGGTACATGAACGTTGTTAGAAGCATTTTGTGTAATAGTCCCAATGTTCATCATTTGGTAGGAAACAGCCCCATCGTCCATCAATTCAAAACTGAAGAAAGAAAATGGTATATTCAGGCAGCGAGATTATCTCTCTATTAAAAATGAAATGTTGATACGTCCTATATAGTGGGTGGATTTTAATAACACTAGATTAAGGGAATGATACCATATGAAATGATTACAAGTTATATAATTGTACTGATATGAAGTGGCCAGGATAGGTTCTATCCCCAAGTTCACATGATTCAACACTTGGTCTCCAGCTGTTTCAGAAACACTGTAAGGAAGTAGAATAAGATAGAAAAGACAAAATGTTAGATATTGAGTTATTAAATATGTAATGATCTAGTTAAAGAGCTGCTTGTACTGTGGCATCTGTTGTGCATGAGGTCACTTGCTACCTGGATCAGAATGACCTGGAGAAATCGCTGAAGCAATGGGTCATTGCCTGTCACAACCTAACAACTTCCAGGTGTGCTTCTCTCAAGCCTTGCTTGCTTGTCTCATCTGGCAAATTTAAAGCATAAATGAGAACACAAATTAGACCTGCATCGCAGCCTTTCCGAAGCTGTCCTAGCTTGGGTCCACTAAGACATCACCTCTCTTCCACTCTCATTGGTGTCAGAGTGAGTGCTTATTCCAGAAGGATTCCTGACTCAGTGGAACCTCCGAGAAAGGAAACATGGCAAAGAGATGGGTCAGGGTCAGAGGGCTTTTGAGGGGTACAGACTGGCTCTGTGTTCTGTCCTGTTTTCTGCTTCCTGCTCAACCATGATAGGAAGGGCAGAGGCTGTACACACCTTCCTTCTTAGCTACTCATGGCTTAGCTACTGCCACCACAACAATCAGAAGCCACGAGCCAAAATAAATACTGCACCCAGTAGGCTGTGTGTGTGTAGGGTAAAACAATTGACAGCTGTGCACAAAGTAATACTAAAACTGGGTTTCCAGAGTAGGCCCATTGGAAAGTCACTAGCACAACTCAGAGAAGTAAGCCCAATACAACCTCAGCCACTCAGGTCCTAGATTGGGAGAGGAAATAAAAAATAAGTAGTGGTCCTAGAGAGTGAGGCTTCAGGAACAGGTTGCTTAAAATGAACATCCCCTGCTTCCTGAAAGAAAACAAAAAGCTATCCAAACCTAAACAAACAGATATACCATCCAAACAAAGAACCATGGGAAAGTCGGACAGCACATCTTCTCCAAAACTTAAACTCTAGCTAAAAAAAAAAACTCCAAAATGAAACAGGTCAAAAGTCAGATGGGGATGTCAAAGGTTTTCTGGTAAAATAATAATGACCTTAAAGGAGGGCAAGAACAAGATGAGGCATTTAATTCAGGACCTAGCAAACCTGGGAGAGATTCAACAAACTGGGTGAGAACACCAGCATGTGGATGAAAAAGATGAAACAAAGAAGAAAAAGTCACCAAGAAAATTGATGTTCTGAAAAAGAAACAAAGAGAAGGAAGGGTTAAAAACCTCAGTGGCTGAAATAAAGAAGACAGTGTAAAGAACCAACAATAGATCAAGAAGAAGGGATAGCAGGGATGGTAGACAGATAAAGCTGAAAAAGTAGACTTTCAAATATCAACAAAAAAAAAAAATATATATAGAAAAGCATGCCCACAGTGTCAGTGTTCAAAAACACTGCCATACAATCCAGAAACTAATCCTAAAATCCTTGAGCTACAGAAAGTACTGAGATAAATGTAAGAGGCGCAGAAATCCTAGCCGATGGGATAATAGCAGATTCCCCAAAACCAAAGAAATAAATGAATATTCAAACAACTCAAGTATTTAGATCATGTAGATATGGTTGTATAAGAACCTCTTCACAATATTATGGTCAAGAGGTCAATAAGACAAAGCAAAGGAACAGCACCAAAAGCTATAGTTGAAAAATACCTACAAAAGCAGAAATATCCTAACTCTTCTCAGCAATCTTCAAAGCCAGGAAAGCACTGATTATTAAATTATACTGACTAAAGGCATAAAAGTAAATAAATGTCAGCCAAGACTGTTGTAATCAGCAAAGCCATATTTATGAATACACATTTCAAACGTGCATAGACTAAGGCAGTTCATGACCACAAAGCCAACAATGCATAAAATACTTATAGTAATAGTATATACACAGGAGGCAGAAAAGAATGGTCTTAATAATGAGCCCACAGAAAAGAACAAGTTTCATGAGAGGAAGAGCTAAGCAAAAGAGCTGGGGAGAAATCCAACGTGTCTGAAATACCAAGTCAGCAAATACGTGATCCAAACAAGGAGAAAGTAAAAAGCAATCAATAAGCCAACCAACCGAATGACAAAGTTTCAAGAACTATTAAACATCTCTTTATAAAACCTGAAATGTAACTGCCTTAACTCCCCAATGAACAGGCACAGATTGGCTGATGGGATTTAAAAAACTAGGTCCAATTCTCTGTTGACACCAAGAAAAATACTTCATCGGCAAAGGTGCCCACACATTGAGAGTCAAACATGGGAAACAGTCCAAAGAACATGTAATGACCCAAGAAACCGAAGACATGCTGTTTTTCATTTGTGTGTCTCATAAAGGATACTCAAATAGAAACTAATCAGAATAGATAAACAATAGGGTCCAATTCATCAAGAAGACAGAACTGAATGAATCTATGCACCAAACTCTGGGTTCCCAATTTCATAAGTAGACACTAATGAATATGGAAGGTAAAATAACCATGTTACAGTAAGAGTGGGTGATTTCAGTATCTGACACACATCTCTAGATTCTTCAGTTCAGCAAAGAAACCTTAGAGATAAACAATACCATAGGTCAAATGGACTCAGTAGACACCTACAAAATATTCCACCCAATGGAAACATTCTTTGCAGCAGTTCATGGAACCAGCTTTAAAATATACTAGATTACAATTATTTTAAAACAATACACAGGAATAACCCTAACCAAAAGACATGAACCTCTACATTGAAAACTCTTGAGCCACTGAAGAATAAAATGGAACATACATTCTGTGCAAATTCATATATTAGAAAAGGCTACATTAGTGAAAGCTATCTACAGAGTCCATGAAATCCCCATCAAAAGCCCAATGATATTCTTCATGGACCCAGAAAATAAAATCCTTAATTTTATATGGAAGCACAAAAGACTTTAAATAGCTACAGCAGTTCTTTGCAGAAAAAAATGTACTAGAGACGCAACAATATGTTACCTCATATTATATTAGACCCAGAATCACAAAACAGCATGGAGCTGACATGTATATAGACCACTGTAGTGAAAAAATGATACAGAAATAAATCTACACAGTTACAGAAATGTCATTTTTCTGTCAAAGCTGTCAAAAGTGCACATTGGAGAAAAAGCAGCCTCTAACAAAGCTAGCTGGGAAAACTGGATTATTAATGCAAAAGAATGAATCTAGGTCCATTTAGTAAGACAGTAATTCGCCTCTAGAGCAAGAAAGAACTTGCCTAGTGAAAGCTCTGAGTGGTAGAATAGCAAACTCCTTGAAAGATCTTCTTTTAAAAGGTTAATGCTTGAGAATACAGAACCTCAAGAAACACTGCTTCAAAATAATGGTTTAGGAACTGTGGTGGTTTGGATGAGGATGGCCCCCATAGGCTCATCTATTTGAACATCTGATTTCTACTTGGTAGACTCTTTGGGAAGGATTAGGAGGTGTGGCCTTGTTCGAGGTGGTATCTCACTAGGGGTAGGTAGGCTTTAAGTTTTCAGAAGCCATGCATGACAGTTCCAGTTTCACTCTCTTCTCAGCTACTGCTCTAAGGCCATGTCTACCTACTTCCTGCCTCCATGCTTCCTGCCATGATCATGGATTAGCCTTCTGAAACAGTAAGTAATTCCCACCCCCCAACCCCCAGTTAAATGTTCTCTTTTGTAAACACCTTGGGAATGTCTTTTCTTCACAGCAACAGAACACTGACTGAGACAGAACATTTCTTCTACAGACTGTCCAGGCCCCTGCAGGCCATTTCAACTAATCCAAAGGGACTGGCTATATCCTGACCTCAGATAAAAATGCAGTGTCCCAAATGAACTGCCCCCTCCCTAATTCTGCTAGTCTAGCTACTGCACCCTCCCACACCCTCCCATGCTAAAAGTTTAGAGTAGAAAATTACTACCAGCTGGGCCTGCCTAACGACCTGCAGATGCTGCAAGGTCATGCTCCAGGCAAGCTTTCAAGGAGCAGGATGTAGAGGTAGAGATAAAGTCAGGCATACCCTTTTATTGAGAAATGGGCAAAACACGTGGCAGAGGGAAAGATGTAACTGAGATGTAAGGTGCAGCTTCTTGATTACTATGCTGTCCTCAGTATAGTACAGTACAATACAGTATTAAAGGCTGTTTTGGACTGAGGTCAGGGACCCCAATGGAAGAGTTAGAGGAAAGACTGAAGGAGCTGAAAGAAATGGAAACCTCATAGGAAAAACAACAGTATCAAGTAACCTGGACCCCTGGGAGCTCCCAGAGACTAAGCCATCAACCAACAAGCGTACATGGGCTGATGTGAGCCCTTCTTTCCCCCTGCACATTTGTAGCAGAGGACTGCCCTGTTTGGCCTTCGTGGGAGAGGATGTGCCTAGTTCTATAGAGACTTGATACACCAGGGAAGTGAGATGTGGAAGGGAGCAGCACCCTCTCAAAGGTGAAGGTGATGGGGGAGTAGAGTGAAGAACTCTGAGAGGAGAGAACTAGATGGGGTGCAACATTTGGGATGTAAATAAATAAGATAAATAAAATAAATAATATTTTAAAAAGCTGTTCTCTGCATTCAGTCAGGGAGTTGGCCATTCTGGAAAGACACCTGGCTTTGTATAGTGCATACATAATCTGCCTCCCCTTAGCTACTGAGTCTCCTGTGCTCTTAAGGAGTGAGAATCTATTTCTCACAAAGGTGACAAAGCAAGGACCACCCTCCCTCCAGTGTCCTTTGTAGCCAAGAACCTTTCTTGTTAGAAGCCAGCCAGATTCGGTAGGATTTGCACAAGAAAAGTACAAGGAGAGATGTCCAAGTCCTGAGCCAGAAAACAACCCTGGGACAACGACAGAGAGGTGACAAAATGACTTGGGAGGTAGATATGAGGCCTTTCCCTGGATAGCTTTGGGTAATCTGAACACTAATAAGAATAATTCACTATAAAGGATTTTAACATATGAAATAAACAACCTGCACATGCTGATACTAATATTTAAAAATTAAAATAGGTTAAAAATAAAATGATACAAAGTATGAAGATATAAGAAATTGTGAGAAGCATCATTTTGTAGATGTGCACACAAGCTAGAGGCTGGCAAAATGCAGCAAGCTCTGAAATGCTTGCTGATTACAAAGGGAGAAAGAAATGCAGTCTAACAACAGAACAAGCCCACTGTCATCCTTTTAACCAAGTCATCAGCTCCAACTCAATACTTGTAGAATATCCTGACACTACATCCTGTTTAGGGAGGGCACCATACAAGGACATGTCAGCCTTGATAGTTTATACTAGTGTGATTATCCATCTAGACTTATCAACAGAAAGGAAATCCAGGGGAGAATTGAATATAGAGTATGTAATAGTATACTTGTACTCTAGGAGAAGATACATTTTTTGTAGTTTCTCCCGACCCCCCTTTTAAAGATGGGTTCTCACTAAGTTTCTCAGGATAGTGCCAAATCCCCAAACCTTCTACCTCAGTTTGCAGAATGCTGAGCCAACATACTGGTCCAAATAACCTCATTCTCAGGAAATGAATACTAAAGCATTTGAGGAGGAAGTCTCTTAATATTTGCTGGTTATTGTCAAAAGCTTAATAATGAATATACTTGCATGTATGCACATATACAGAGAGAATACCTTACTATTTAAAGGAAATATACATACACATATGTTATAATTAAATTTCTCCCTCCGGTACTAAATCATTACAATACAATACATTTTATTCAAACAGTGTAGAGATGGTTTATCAAGCTTTAAAAGTCCATTACCTAAGACTGTTTCTTTTTAAGTTAGTAATAGGCAAATGATAAACTATTTATGGAATTCAGTTTTCTGAGAAAAATCAGCTCCATAAGCATTGAAATTAAGACATTTAAAAGATGGCAAACAATTAGACAATAATAATAAGTCAAAGGAATACAAATTGGAAAGGAAGAAGTCAAAATATCACTGTTTGTAGATGATATGATAGTATACATAAGTGACCCCAAAATTCTACCAGAAAACTTTTACAGCTGATAAACAACTTCAGCAAAGTGGTTGGATATAAAATTAACTCAAAAAAATCAACCGCCTTCCTCTACTCGAAGGATAAACAGGCAGAGATAGAAATTAGAGAATTGATACCCTTCACAATAGTCACAAAGAATATAAAATACCTTGTGGTGACCCTAACCAAGCAAGTGAAAGATCTGTATGACAAGAATTTCAAGACTCTGAAGAAGGAAATTGAAGAAGATCTCAGAAGATAGAAAGATCTCCCAAGCTCAAGGATTAAAAGGATCAACATTATAAAAATGGTCATCTTGCCAAAAGCAATCTACAGATTCAATGCAATCCCCATCAAAATTCCAACTCAATTCTTCATAGAGTTGAAAAGAGCAATTTGCAAATTCATCTGGAATAACAAAAAACATAAAATAGTGAAATCAATTCTCAACAATAAAAAATCACCATACTTGATCCCAAGCTATATTACAAAGCAATTGTGTTAAAAACAGCATGGTACTGGTACAGAGATAGGCAGGTAGGACAATAGAACAGAACTGAAGACCCAGAAATGAGCCCACATACCTATGGTTACAAAAAAGGTAACATAAGGAACTAAAAACATCTAATGAAAAATGGACAGCATCTTCAACAAGTGGTGTTGGTTCAACTGGAAGTAAGCATGCAGAAGAATGCAAATCAGTCCTTTCTTCATATCCTTGTACCAAGCTCCAGTCCAAGCAGATCAAAGATTAAACCAGGTACACTGAAACTATTAGAAGAGAAAGTAGGGAAAAAGCTTAGAACATATAGGAACTGGAGAAAATTTTCTGAACAGAACACCAATGGCTTATGCTCTAAGATCAGGAATTGACAAATGGCACCTTATGAAATTGCAATGTTTCTGTAAGGCTAAGGACACTGTCAAGAAAACAAAATGGCAGCTAACAGATTGGGAAAGGATCTTTACCAATTCTCCATCTGATAGAGGGCTAGTATCCAATATATACAAAGAACTCAAGAAGTTAGACTCTAGAGAATCAAATAATACTATTTAAATGGGATACAGAGATAAACAAAGAATTCTCAACTGAGGAATATTGAATGGCTGAGAAACACCTAAAAAATGCTCAACATCCCTAATCATCAGGGAAATGCAAATCAAAACAACCACAAGATTCTACCTCATACCAGTTAGAATGTCTAAGATCAAAAACTCAGGTGATAGAAGATGCTGGGAAGGATGTGGAGAAAGAGGAACACTTCTCCACTGTTGGTGGGGTTATAAGCTGATACAACCACTTTGGAAATAAGTCTGGCAGTTCCTCAGAAAATTGGACATAGTACTACCTGAAAACGCAGCTATTCCACTCCTGGTCATGTAACCCAAAGATGCTCCAGCATATAACAAGGACACATGCTCCACCATATTTATAGCAGCCTTATTTATAATAGCCAGAAGCTAGAAAGAATACAGATGTCCTTCAACAGAGGAATTGATACAGAAAGTGTGGTACATTCACACAATGGTGTCCTACTCAGCTATTAGAAACAACGACTTCATGAAATTCCTAGACAAATGGATGGAACTAGAAGCTATCATCTTGAGTGAGGTAACCCAGTCAAAAAAGAACACATATGGTATGCACTCACTGATAAGTGGATACTAGCCCCATAAAGCTCTGAATACCCAAGAAACAAATTACAGAAGCTTATGAAGCTCAAAAATAAGAAAGGCCAGAAGTTGGATGCCTCAGTCCTTCTTAGAAGGGAGAACAAAACACTCACAGAGGAAATGCAAGGTGAAATAGAGGAGCAGGGATTGAAGAAAAGATTATTCAAAGGCTGCCGCACCTGGGAATCCACCACATATGCAGCCACCAAATCCCAGCACTATTGCTGATGCTAAGAGGTACTTACTGGCAGGAACCAGATAGAGATGCCTCCTCAGGGACTCTTTCAGAGTCATATAGGTACAGCTGAGCTTGCTTGCAGCTAACCATCAGACTGAACAAGGGGACCCCAATGAAGGTGCTAAAGAAAGGACTGAAGCAGCTGAAAGGGGTTGCAACCTCATGGGAAAAAAATCAGATTATCAACCAACCAAACCTTGCACAAGTCCCAACACCTACCACATTGAGGTACCTATAGCTCTAGTTGCACATGTAGCTGAATACAGCATCATCTGGCATCAATGTGGGAAGAGGCCTTTGGCCCAGGAAGGGCATGTTTTTCTAATATAGGGGAATGCCAAGTCAATAGGGTAGAGAGGGTGATTAGGAGGGAATGCAACTTTAAGAAGGCAAATGGAGAGGGAGAAAGAATGGGAGCAGGGCAGGGGAGGGAGAAGGGATAACATCTCAAATGTAAATATAGAGTATCTAATAAAAATAAATAAATAAAAAAGAAAGATGGCAAATGGAACTGTTTGTCATTTTCTTCTATATAGACAAATTTAAAAATGTTTTTAACATTTAAGATGGTTCCTAAGTCTCAGCCATAATCCAGGGAGGACTCTGGTTTTCAAGACCTTCTAAAGGAAAGAAGATAAAGGCTGTTTTTAAAAGCTTAGTAAAGTCTGTTAGATTTGGGCAGTTTGGACTCCGCAGCTTGGTTGTGCATTGTGTTTTGGTTTGGTAATAGCAGAGATGTGGTATTTAATGACATACTTTTACTGCCCTGTAATTGTTTTATGCTATTCTGCAGCCAAGATGAAAATTAGTGAAGCATTTTTCATCTGTTTTTTTCTTCCCTAGGGAAAAGAAAAAAGAAAAAATTCAATGACATGGAAACCACTGTAGTAAATTAGCACCAGTCTCTCTACTCAAATCAACAGAAGCAGTAAGCCATCTTGGCTCCAAGACAGCCTTGCTGTGAGGGGTTCAACACCCTCTGGTATCACACGACTTCCTCTTTCCTCAGCATGATGCTTCCTTCTTTGTAACTGGATTTGGCTACATTATTGGGTTCTTCTTCCTACCATCTTTCTCCATGCCAGCTCCTTCCAACCCCCCAGTACTAGGTAGGCAAGAAAAAGGGTTATAGAGGAAAGGATTACTTCCTGTTGATTAGGGGCATCGAGTGGATATCTCTAACCAGCGAACAATAATAGCAAACAGCAAAAGCAGCAGCAGAAACCACAACCACCAGCAGCAGCCACAGGGGCAGGAGCAACAGCCCCAGGCTCTTGGGGCTCATACTCAAGAGTCCCCAGAATTCCAACATAAACTCTCTTCAGCTGGCAGAACCACGCCCCTGCCAGAGCACAAGACAAATCATAGTCAGCTGCTGTAGATCATGTGAAGCAACCCCATATCCCATACCAGGGATTAAATAAACAAAAAAAAAAATGTTTACATCACATAACTGGGTCTTTTAAGACACCAAAATTCTCTCTACACTTCTCCTTTCATTCACAGTTTATTTCAGTTAAATTCAGTCTCTTGGAAGCATCTACAGAAAATGGGTATGGTGCAGAAAAGTCATGTTAACTGTCCCATGGACAAAGTATATAGGAATAGATATTTGTGGGAGTCCAGACACAAATCAGGCCTAGCACACACAGGTTTTAGCAGTGGATGCTCAGCCTGCTCCTTTTTCCACCAAAAGACTAGTGTGAGAATTGACCCTATTCTTACACCCTGCTGCTCTATGTCTAACTCTCCTTCAATGGTGCTTTTCCTTCCTTCTTTCATGGCCTCATAATCACCTTTCTCTTTTTATAAACTTAGCCTTTTTTTTCTACAGATTCACAGACACAGTATGATGTTTCCATACATGTAAACAAAATATAATGATCAAGTCAGAGGATTTAACACATCTATCAGTTCCTGAGTTTATCATCTGTTTGTGACACAAAGACCCTAGTTCAGTGGTTCTCAACCTTTTGGGGTCACATATCAGATATCCTGCATATGACATAGTTACATTAAGATTCTTAACAGTATCAAAAGGACAGTTATGATGTAGCAATAAAATAATTTTAGGGTTGGGGGATCACAGAAACACAAACAACTGTATTAAATGGTTGCAGAATTACCAAGGTTGAGAATCACTGTTTACTTGTTCTAAAAATACAGTATAATTGTATTGCACATATTACATGCCCCTGTACACCAGAATTTGTCCCTCTTTACCCATCCCTCAACCTCTAATAACACAGTTTAAATCTCTGATCCTAAGAGGTTTCTCTTATTTATATTTCCTACCTGTGTTAGCTTTCTATCACAGGACAAAGCCCTTGAGCTGGATCAACTTCAAAAGGAAAGTCTTTTCAGCTCCTGGTTTCAGAGCTGCCAACCCATGGTTAGCAGACACTGTTGTCTCTGGAACTATGGAGAGGCAGGCAGTGTGTGCTAAAGCAAGCTTACTTGCCCTGTTGTGGCCAGGATGAAAAGGAGGGGGAAAATTGAAGCCTAGAACCCTGACTTACTTCAAAAGTACACCCCAGTGACCTACTTCTGCCAAGTAGGCTCTGCTTTCCACCAGTAAAACATTAACTAGCTGGGGACCAAACCTTCAATTCTTGGGCTTTGGAGAACACTCCAGATCCAAACTGTAATACGTAATGTGAGTGATATAATCAGGCGTTTGTCTTTCTCTGTCTGATTCACCCATGCAACATAATGTCCTCTGGGGTCATCAGGTTGCCACAAATGACAACGTTCTACCTTTGCTCACTCATATCTTAATTCTGTGCCTCAGGAAGCGTGTTGCAAGAAATAACGATGTACCATTGTCTAATTAACTGGCTGACTCCATTCCCTTCAGATTCCTGACTTAAACAATAATACCTTTGTTTAACGTTCCGAGGAGCTCTGTAGTGCTAACGCCATTCTCAGTTAAGTGTGCACAGTAACATGCCATCAAGAGACACATGCACAGTGCACAACATCATAGATACTAGAAGGGCCATATCTCTGTGTCTCTCCTTCAAGGCATTTGGTATACTCAGTTTTGGAGAGGGAGTAGCCTAGAATCTTCAGGTATAAAGAAATCCTTGACACTGAAATGCTCCAAAAATTCTCCCTGGTACCTCAGATACTACTTAGAAAAAAAAGATGCCTTCAGAAACTAGTATTTCCCGACTCTTACTCTTCTTCTACTTGCATAGATAAACTGCTAAGTTTGCGCTGCCTCCACGTTAGAAGTTCAAGAGAGTTGGAATGAGTGAGACAATGATTTCCCACCACACGGGCCTTCAAGGTCTGTAGTGTAATTGCTGGAACACAGGCCTTCTTTTCATAATAACTCACACCTGCAATAGCAACTCATGATTTACAGCTGGGCCTGAGACCTATCTTGGCAGGAGCCTTCTAATCCAGAATAGTTATTATTAAGTGTCCCATGGAATGTTTGTGTTTCTCAAGCTATGCCACTTGGTAAATTCCGTGATGATTTGGCAAAGGCCGTTTGCCTCTCCTGTAGGCTCTCCACAGCAGCATCTGAAGTGATTCCGTGTGACTCAGACCATCCCTTGGTCCCTCAGCTCCTGCAAAACACATCAGAAGGCCGCCCAGAGTTGAAGAAAGCTCAAGAGAACCATCAGGTGATAAGGCATTTTCCTTGGAATAAGCAGTCCTGAAATAACCTTTTACGTGTCCGGGTCAGCCAGTTCCCAGTGGAAGCATCCAACAGGCATTGCAGCTTGGAAAATAGAAAAGCTGGCTTGCCCCCAAGGAGGAACTGGAAAGGTAGCAAGACCAGAGAGCAGGCCTGCTGCTCCCTCTTGTCCTGCTTTTTGAGCAAAGCAACTGCCGCATTTAGAAGGGAGCCCTGAGCTTTTTTGTTTGTCTTTCTGTTCCCCCTCAAGTTTAGTATTTAATGCAGGCATCCCACAAACACCCACACGATAGTAGGCACTAAACAAGCCATGGTTAGATAATGAATGTTCTGTGGATGACTTTGCAGGCACTGAACAGTGAAATCATTTTGGAGTATGTATTAGTCAGGGTTGTCTTTAGAGTCACAGAACTTATGGGTATTTCCATATAGTAAGAGAATCTGTTGACTTATATTTTGTAGTCCAACTCTCCAGCAATGATCAGCTGTGAAAATGGAAGTCCAAGGATCCAGCAGTTGCTCAGTTCCATAAGGCAGTCAGGTGAAGAGGAGCAGATCTTCCTTCTTCCAATGTCCCCATGTAGTTCTCCAGCAAAAGGTATGGCCCAGATTATAGATGTGAACCTCCGTGCCTGTATCTGGGAATTGCTTAGTCCCAGATGACCTTGAACTCAGAGATCTCCTTGCTTTAGGTTCCTGGGATTCATAGCCACTATGCCTCAAGCTCCAGTTCAGAAACTTTTATCTCCCAGCCTCAAGATCTGGATCACAGGTGAGCCTTCGGATTCTGGGTTACAGTTCATTATAGATATAGTCAAGTTGACAACCAGGAATAGCCATTACAGAGTAGCTTCTTTGTGACCATCTCTGTGTTCTGGGGCATGTCTTTAATCCTAACAGCAGCTCTGCGAGGGAAGTTCTCTCTTCTGTGATGGGTAGAGGAGGCTCTTAAGAGAGAATGAGGTTAACCTATGCCCATGGTCACTCACAGAGAACAGAATCTCCTGCTACTGATATCTGAATGTTCCCTCCTCTGTCCTCAGGGAGCTCCAAGAGGAAAGGTGCACAGGGCAACATGGCAGTGGGTACAAATGACATCACTGTGTACTCTGGTGTCTAGTGGTTGTGGTATAGCTGATCACTGATAATTTGGGGGTGGGGGGTGAGAGAAGAGAGAGAAAAATTTCAGGGGTTGGAAGGGGCAAAGAGAGGCTGTAGCAAAAGTACATAGCCAACAAAGGCATCATATTCTTGTAGGCAACAAAAGCTGCTCTTGGCTGGAGGTCAGGCTGCCTCCAAAGGCAGGCCAGCTAATGGCCAGAGCCACCAGACCTAGTTATAGAGAGATGTTCTCATCTTACTTGCCATTCAGAGGGATTCTTCTGGCAGTGATGCATGGTGGACCTTGAAGATATAATCCAGAGAACATTCTAGATAAAGTGGAAAGCTGAGTGGCTGTGACTTGGAGGGCTGAGAGAAGTGACAGGTCAGCGGAGCACAGAAGTGGAAGATGACCTCAAGCCCAGAGAGACCAGGGACTGAAGTCAATGGTTAGAAGCATTAGTTGTCTCTTGCCATTTCATCATGGCTTCCCTTGGGTTGAGTTAACTGAAAGGAGAGGCAATGAGTTAGAGCATTAACTCTACTACTAACTAGTTAATGACTAACTCTACTCAGGCATATGCTCTGCTGTGACTTGGCACAGGACACAAGTGGGCTACTCGTTTCCTTGGGTCACATGACAGTATAGAAGCTGAACCTTTCCTGTGTAAAAGTCTCCAACTGTGAGAAGCATGAGAGAGTATTTACTCAGGATTGGGGAACGTGAGGAAAAGTGTCAGAGAGGAGGGCTCTTCATCAGGGGAAATGACTCATACCCTGGGTCAAATGCAGCAGTGTCTGCATTTCTAGGACCCCCTAGCAAGATCCTCTTCCTGCCCCAGGACCCAATTCTGATGGAAGCAGTAAGGTATTTGTGAGCATCAAGTACAGCTCAGGGAACATCCGGTCACCTTCAAGCTTCTCTTTAACATCCACTTTGGAAGAGTGACAGCACACATGTCTAACTGGAGTCAGAGACCCGGGTTTCTAATGGCACCTATTATCCAGGGAATGGGAGAGTGGCTATGAAGTGGCTACTTCTTTGATGAGGCCAATGCTCCTGCAGCCACACAGTTCCTTCAATAGATATTGTTCCAGACAATGGTACAGAGCACCATTGCACCAAAATGTTGCCAAAGGAGCAAACGATTCTTAAGACCATTTGTGGCTCATGGCTGGCCAGGCCTAGAGATAGCAGTTTTGTGAATTGAAGGAGAAACCAAAGAACAAGGTGCTTCTTGTTTTGGGAAGATTTGAATATCCTGTGTCTCTATTTTCATTTCGAAGCCACACTTCTTTCCTTGTGACAAAGTAAGACAAAAAATGGGGCTGACTTTCCCACACAGAAACGCCCACCATGCCACCATACCCAGAGCTTACAAAACATGGGGCTCAGGGAGTACCCCTGGAGAAAACAGAGTAGCATGACATAGGAAAGCAAGAAGGTCGGGGTTAATACCACAAGAAATGTCTGACTTGGTTTACAAAGCAGGAGTCAGTGTGGAAAGCTTAAACCTCAGGTTGGAAGCTCAACAGGGATCAGTACACAGTGAACATAATGATTTATTAGCCTGCCAAGCCTTCAGCAGCTTTTGGTGTGTTTGCACATAAGTCACTGTCACAGCATAGGTAGGGGGTGGCTGCTCTGAGACTCCCTGCCACCACCATGAACTCACAAGGCTTCTTTGTTGAACCAAACAGAGCCAATGACCTCAGACTCCTGTGTTCTTATTCTCCGGGTTTACTTTAAATATCAAGAAACAAAGTAAATTATGTGTTCCAAATATCTGGTTCATTTATCATCCAGACTTGCTCAGTTTTAGGAAGAAAATTCATTTCCAAAAGATATAACTTTTCTCAATTGAATTGTTCAAGGCTTAACAAAACACAGGAGTTCATAGATGTAGAAAACACTTATGTATATGCATATGCCTCCCTGTGAGTGTGTGCATGTATGCATGGTCCTGTGTGTGGTTGTGCATTCATATGTGCATGTTCTTGTGTGTGTTTGTGCATGTATGTGTGCATATGTGTCAATCCTCACTCTCTCGTGTGTATGTGTGTGTGTGTGTGTGTGTGTGTGTGTGTGTGTACATTCTTGTGTGATATGGTTGGGTAGAGAACTTAGAACCTGTGCATGCTAATACTACTACCCCAACCCAAATGTCCTTCAAGACTCTGAGAGTCCCTGAGAGTCACCCCACTGTCTCCCTCAGGTCCCATTCAGATCTTCCAAGGCTTAACACTAACTTTCATATCCACAGGTGTCCACATTCCCTATACAGAATGGTGTGACATTGGCAGTCAACTGGCACACAGCCTTCTGTGGGATTCGAATCATCTCTGCATGACTAGTAATGCCCCCAAATAGGCTTGACACCCTCTCAATTCCAGAATTATGCCAAGATGCAACCCATACATGTTCACCCGAGATGAACGTTTTTAGCAGGTTGTACTTTGCAGAGACAACCCTGTGTGCTTAATATTCTTGCTTCCCCCGATACTTGTCTGTGAGCACAAAAATCTCCATGATTCCCACAGCTTCTATTTATCAAAGGTTCCTCTCACTCTTGGTCATCAGGTCATCACAGAAGAACCCCAAATACATTGTGAGTAGATATTAGGTCAACATCCCTCTATATCAAAGTTATCAAGCTAAAACATCTTTTGACTTTGTAGAAAAAAAAATATACCTTTGCTTTCCAAAGAGAAGACTAGTGGAAAAGTTCTCTAATCGAGAAGTTGGAAAATGGGTAAAAGAACACAACTGGTTTAATCAAATCTTGCCCCAAAGGCTAACACAGAATAAAAAACAGCTTCATCGGCTATGAAAAATAATAAACCAGTAGGAAATGTCTCACAATTTCCAAATAAATCCATGACAGGTCAGCATGAACAGATGAAAGAAAGAAGAAGTAATATAGCTGAAGGTACAGAGGAAGTGCTTGCTATTCCCAATGCAACTCTCGACAGAACAGAGGAAAAGTTGACTCAGACTCTACTTGGAATTGTGCTTAATAATTTGTTGAGCATGTGCATAAATGTTATACATTGACAGAGAGGAATAAAGAAAGAGAACGCACCAGGGGTTTTGAGTCCCTAATACAAACTTTTCAAATGAAAGACACCAACAGGGATTGTGTGTTTGTGTTCACACATATGCACATGCATGTCTATGTGTACATATGAAGGGCAGGGAGGGATGTCCTGTGTTTCCTCTATCACTTTCCACCTAGATCCCCCCCATAAAGGTCTTTCAAAAATTGAATTGACTGTCTAGCCAGGGAGTTCCAGGTAACTGCCTATCTCCTCTTCTCTGGGGCTAGGGCTCCACCAGCTTCAGCTTTGTCCTGGATGCTGAGGAATCTTGAACTCAGATCCTTGTGCTCATGTGGCAGGCATTTGCTGAGCCACCTTCTCGGATTAGCAAGCCCATCGTTTTTGCAAGTGTGTCATAATAAGGCATCTACATCATATCTTGTAAATATATACAACATCCATAAACCACTCAAATAGAATGACTGTTTTAAAAATCACACATTCGTTGACTCCCTCTGAAAACCAAATAGCGTTCATCTTTCATCTAACTTTATTAAGACTGTAAATGCATAGTCAGCTTTCCCAAAAGTCTCTTTCCAAGCTTTATGTTGGGAGTCTTTATGTGCAGAAAACCATTCATTTTCATTACTTGGCTAAAAGGTTTCAGGAGACCCAGTGAGCTGGCTCATCGTTTTGAAAGTTATACAGTAAAAGGAAAGTTAACCACAAAATGCAAACTCGCGCTTAAGCTCACAGGCAGTTTTATAAAGGTTACTTTTATATGCACTGCAAATTGAATCACACAAAAGTCAATACATAAAAATATATTGCCTTTGTTCGATGATGGTTTCTCAGTTCATGCCAGTTTTTTCTATGGACCTCTGCAAGCTCAGCAAATTATCACAGCATTTAACTCTGGGTCTAGGGCAGGGCTGAGGAGAGTGGGGATGGTATACTCAGTAATCTAAGACATGCTTCCTTCCTCTACCAAAAACTACATTCTGAGTTAGAACGAACTTGTTAGATAGCTAGATTGTGCTTGATTTCTTTCCTAATGAAAATATCCTATTTATATAATACATTGTAAATGAACATTATTATATTTGGTAATGTGACCCCCAAAACTAGTGCTAATAAACAATATGAATACAACTTCATAGTTCATTCTTACAGAGTTTCTTAGGGTAATCCCTGAGTTTCATAGTATAAGGAGATAGGAAAGAGAGCACTTGTGAACATGCTAAGTCACTGTGCAATTCCTTTTTAATGTTAATTTATAATTAAGTGAGACTCTCAAGATGTTAACTGACTGCCTTTGTACCAAATGTGTGGGCTTTTACTGAGTTTATGACGCGGCTGGCTGCTCTTCAGAATATTGCCAAAAGGACTGAGGGGAGGCTTGTGCTGCACAGGCAGTGACATTTTCTGGCACAGTGGACAAACAAGCCAGAGCCCAGCTTGATGTAGTTATTGAATATGCATATAATTGTCTCATCAAAAGCACAAATTTTTGAGATGCATTGCCCCATGTCATATTTTGGGGTTTTCCTCCAGTGCTAGTCCATATGGATAAGCTACATAGGCTACAATTAGCTCTGGGCTACAATTGCAATAGAACAGCTGAAGAATACTGAGAAAATGCTTAATCCATATATAGTAGTTTGGTTGGGGAATCAGAAGATTTAAAGTCAGAACCCTAGCTCCCAAATCCTGATTACCAAGAATAATGGCCTCTCCCATTTTCTGTTTCTAATTCCTCAAAGTTGTGAACACCTAAAGTCACATGACCAAGGTCATACCAATCGAGGTTTATGATTGGCTAACCTTAAAACAGTGAGGTTAGATGGGTTCAAGACACTCTGCAGGGTCCGTAGGAGTGGAAGAAATGTTCGGGATACAGCTCAGTTGGTAGAGTGCTCAGCTAGCATGTGCAAAGCTCTGAGTTTTGTCTCAGCACCACGAAAACTGGGTGTGGCAGCACACCTGAAATCCCATCACTCTGGAGGTAAAGGCAGGAATCATCTTTGGTTATGTAAGTGAGTTTGAGGCCAGCCTGGGTTATACAAGACTTTATCTTAAAAGAAAAAGAACAAGAGGAGGAAAGAAGGAAAGAAGGAAGGAAGGAAGGAAAGGAGAAAGAGAGAAAGACAAAAGAGAGAAAACAAAGGAACATGTCAAAGGGGAAATGTCTGCTATTCAACTTGAAACAGAGGCCACTAGCTAAGGAAGGAATCAGGGTCTGGGTTCTGGTGCCCTGTGGACACCTTAGTTTTATCTCAGGTAGACCCGTGAGAGATGTCTTATTGTACAACTATGAGCTAATGCTTTGTTGGTTTTTTTTTTTTTTTTTTTTTTTTTTTTGCAACAGTTTGTAGTGAACAACAAATGCAAAAGTAACTTGTCCTATAGGCAAAAGTTACAAGGCACATTTTTTGCCTCAATTCTATTTTCTATAAAATAAATAGGCCTCCCTGGTACTGCTGGAGCCCTGCAAGCACCAACCAACACAAGATACTAAAGGCTTTCAGTTAGTAAAATGGAGTATTTAACAGATGAGCCACAGGCTACAGACTACGGTAAGGCCAGGAGAAAGAAGGGGTTCAGATGCCAGGAGCAGTGTCCACAAAGACAGCTGGCATCTGCAGTCCTGCATGTTGCTCTCATTACTGTGGTCTCCATGTGTTCTCTGAACACTCACAGTAAGCCTGTCAGTGTTGAATGTCATTTGAATTCAGAACACAACTTTATTGTTCCTTGGAACTGAGAAAGAAAATGGGGCCGATAGGGGAGATTTTACATGCATTAGGGAAATCACGTTTCTTCATACTGTAATGTTAAAAATGTACTAGAGAAGCTGAAGTTAGATCACAATCCAGATTCTCAGCAGAAAGAACATCAGTTGATAGAAGCCAGTTGCACACCTGTAGCAAATGTTAAGTTGGCAAAGTCCCTGCCTCTGTTCTTCCCCAGCTTCTGTAATGATGACAGTCTTGGCTCGAGAGGTTTCTGCATTTCATCATAGCTCACATGTGAGCAAATAGTTTTCGGCTTAAAATATTACAATATGGTAACACTCATCTGGATCAACTTTCATTCCAAAATAATTTGTGGTAACATGTCATAGTTTTAAGAATTTAGTAAGTCTGCTAAACGTAGTTTTAGCAGGTTTTCTAAAAGGGCTCAACTTTTTTTTTAAACTGAAGAAAACAGCTTTCCATGAGGGATTTTAAAATGCATTTATATGTGTCTTTGTACCCCCTACATATACAAACATAACCTGCTAGGTTTGCATAATGTTACTAATACTAACATATATATGTATATATATGTATATATATACATATACATACACACACACACACACACACACACACACACACACACATATATATATATATATATATATATATATATATATATATATATATATAATTTTAGGTCTGGCCACTTGTCAAAATTGAAATTACTTTTAGAGACTCTGGGAAGACCATTTCTCCATGTTTTTTGTGGAGGTCTGTGACCAATGATGTTTCCAACTTATCTTAGCACAGGGGCTTCCTTTTTCCAATTATAAACCACCATTTGCCTATGAGCCATGGTGGGCATCTATCTTTTTTCTATCCAGAGAAAGTTCTTACTCTCTCTGGGATAAATATCCATTCCCCCTCTCCCTTCTTACTTCATCCGTCCCCATTCCCTTCTTCCCAGTCCTCTGTCTCCTCTCTTTGTCTCTTATTCCTTGCCTTTTATTCCTTTGGAGCAAATACATCCCTTTGTGCTGAGAACTTGGTCTTGAGGTGTCTTGGTCCTTCCACTTTCTTTAGGTCATAAACCGTTATTGTGTGAGGAGTCACTGGAAGGGACAAAGTGCTCATAGCTTCCCTCAACTTTCTGGATATCAGTCCATACATATTCACATTCCAAATATCTCCATATCTGGGAACGTCCACAGTTCATCCCATTTCCCATGTGCCTATTTGGACCCTTCCCCATTCTTTCTAGAACTTTCTCTGCCTATGGTACTTTCTTTGCGTCTTTTCCTAAATAAATGTGTGTCCTGCACACATTTGCCCAGCATTTGCAGAGCTGCCAGCTATATACCAACATCTCTGTATTGCTCCTTTTTGATGAGTTACCCTTTTATCTACTTGATAAAAGGTACCCTTAGGCATTAACTCTCCACCAATATTTCTGTCCCTCCATGATAGTACATGAAGCCCAGCAACTGTACCCCCTGGGGAAAGTCTTGCCTGAGGTAGGTGTCTTAATTTATGTTTCATTGCTGTGAGGACAACTTAACCAAGGCAACTTTTTCAAAGAGAAACATTTCACTGGGGCTGGCTTACAGTTTAAGAAGTTCAGTCTATTATTATCATGGTGGGAGTCATGGAAACGTTGAGGCACACATGGTGTGGGAAGAGCCTAGAGTTCTACATCTCAATCAAAGGCAGCCAGGAAAAGACAGTCATCCTGTCATCCAGAGGCAGCCATTAGTAGGATCTCTTTCCATGCTGGGTGGAACTTGAGCATTAGGAGACCTTAAGGCCTACCTATACAATGACATGCTTCCTCTAACAAGACCACACCTCCAACAGTGGCATTTCCCATGGGGCCAGTATATTCAAAGGACCACAACTGGTGAAATACAGTTTAGGCTCTGAGCTACAATCTCCCACAATTAACCCCATGTATTCTTTAGTTTGGAGTAGAGTTCCTTCACACATACTCATCAGACTCATATGCTCACTACAGTTAGTGCAACTCCTGATGTGTCTTTTCATTTGTTTGTGACCTCCTTGTATCATAAGAAAATTACTCCAATGCATATAGCAGAGACTTCGGCCATGGGATGTTCTTAATGTGCTGTGTCATGTCAGCCTCTTGGCTTGCTTAGGGTAGTTAAGTTTATGTCTCCAATATCACTTTCTCATTTCCTGTTTGTTTCTGTTTCCTGGTTTGTTCTGCATTCTGTGGCTTCTTGTACCAGTCTCAAAAGATCCCATCTTGTTTTCTTTTCACTGGTACAGAGTGTATTCCTTGTTTTCTTTTCTTCTTGGTTTATCTCTGAGTGGCAATGTATGCAAAGAGCTTACCATGGGCTTTAGGCCCTGATGTCTTCCCACTTTGGGATGCAGGAATGAAACCTCATATCTACTTAATTCCTGTTGCCTTCCCAAGTTTAAAAACAAACCACTTCAAGTATTTCCACTATATATTTCAAACCCAATATGAAATATCATTGCAATTTTTGTTCCAAACATCAAACGTGGTCCAGAAACTCATGAGTTCTATTCACCACTGTTTTCTTACAAACCGTTCTTTTCCTTCTTGAGATTCCAATGCTTCTTATATAACATTCTGTTTTTTTTTTTTAAGCTTCCTTTGATTAGATCAGTTACTAAAAAAAATTCTCTTACCTTTACTCTGTCTAAAAAATGTCTTTATTTCCCTATCATTCTTGGAGAATAGCATTGCTGGATGTACCCATACATTTTCTGTTGCTATAAGCATATGTCTGAAATTGAACATTTAGCTTTTTAAAAGAGGTTCACCAAGCACTCTGGTTTAGAAGCTAAACATCCAAGGTTTGGTAGCCAATCTGTTTGGGTTCTGGAAAAGCATCTCTTGATGAATTGCAGTATGACAGAGATGATAAAATGAATTGTATATTTGGAGAAAGGACAAAGCCTAAGATTCATCACTTTGTGACAACTAACCAGGACTTACCCACTCTACTGAGAAAGGACTGAAGCCTTCATGGGTGTTGCCCTCTACCCGACCACTTTCCATCAGACCCCACCTCCTCAATACACACACTGGGACTGAGCATCTAGCACATGGGCCTTTGAGAGAGAATCCATATTTAAAACACAGTCCCTTGGCCAGAATGTACAGTTGGCAAGACATCCAGGCAGCCTTTGAAATATACATGACAACTCTTCCTGGCCTCCCTCTCCCCAGCATCTAAGCCACTCCCACTGAGATGCTGATGGCTTACCAACATGCCATTTGTCTCTGTCTTCTTTTGAGCTTGCAGAAGGTTGGTTATGTTGTGTTTCATATGGGTTTCTCATCCTGTATTAGCTTCATCCAGCTCCCTGAACCTGTAGGCTACGTATAAATCATGTGTTTTGAATAATTTTGGAAGCTTGCTACCATTACCAATTTAAATACTTCTGCAGGCCTATGTAGTCTTTTTCTTCTTTTTCTGCCTTTCAGACTATGTGGTGTGTGCTTAATCTTTCATTGCTGTCCTGATTAATTTTATCCTAGAAAGAGGATAATTCTTGTGTCTTTTATTGTTATTGCTTAGTTTTCTGGTACAGGGTCTTTCTATGTAGTCTTGACTGACCTGGAACTTACTATGTAGACCAGGCTGGCCTGGAATTTATAGTGATCCACCTTTCTCAGTCTCCTGAGTGCTAGAATTAAAGTCATATGTCCCACATCCAGCTTTTGTGGTTGTTTATCTCAGGCTCTTAGTAATTCTGAGTTGAGCTTCTTCAACTCCTACTCTGAGGTACTTGGGAGATTAAAAGAAAGATCCCATTTCTTCTAGTTTTTTTCTTAGTCTGGCCCAAACAGGAGCGATTCCTGGCTTTTGTAAACTGGGACTGATGGTCACTTAGATTCTCTTCTTTGGAATCTTCATCTGCATGGTTCTAGTTCTGTCAAAGGGAGCTTTCCCCCAGTCCTTCATCGGCTGAGCTCTCACAGTCGCCTCTGCAGACCTTAGAACTCTAACAGAGCACTGTGGCACAGCACCACAGACAAGGCTTACTGCATTAATCAGAGCGACACAAAGCAACTGTGTAACACAGTTTCTGTTTGTGGTATAATGAGTTCATTGCTTAAAATCAGCTACAGACATCCTCCTGGACATTGACCACAAAGACAGAGGACACAAGGCTTATCTTTTGTTTTATCTTTAAAAGGTCAGGCTTTATGTTTGTGCCTATTGTTTATTTTAGATTAATATCTGTTTAATGTGTAAAATTGGGATAACTTTCTTTTTCATGAGGATACCCATTTTTTCCCTAACACCATTTATCACCATTTATCAAATAAACTGTTCCCACTGAACTGCTTTTGCTGTTTTTATTAAAAGTCAACAAACACATGCACAGCTATTTCACCTGTATTCAAATCTGTTAATCTATCATATAATAAATTGGTCACTGAAGCCTTTTAATCAAATTTTAAGGGAAAAATGTAAATCCTGACTTTTGTGCCTCTTTTAAAGAAAAGTATGTCCTAGATTTTTGCCTCTTAGCTAAAATTTACAGTCAGTGATTTTATTTCTATGCATAATTATTGTGGGATTCTGGCCTGGATTGGCATGAGCATGGTTGTTATGTGAACAGCACTGAGTTTGGAGTTATGACCTCATGGTTCTACTGTACATTAATGTCTCTAGTTTTCCTCAGTGATGGTTTGGGAGCTGTTCGTATATAGTTCTTGCAAACAATTCCAGATAATTCTCCATATATACAACTTTTAATGGAATAAACTATTGTTTTGTATAACTAAATCTTATTTATTAGAATTGTGATATATTTATTTTTTTTTCTTGTATTGAATATACTTTTTCATGAAATATATTTTGGTTAAGGTTTCTCCTTCCCTAGTTCCTCCAAAATTCCCCACTATGTTCCCCCAGTTTTTACACTTGTCTGTAAGTCTTATTTGTTTTAATAACTTTGGTCTTGAAATCAAGGAAAAACTGTATTTGGGGGCTAGAGAGATGGTTCATTGGTTTAAAACGCCAGCTGTTTTTCTGGTTCCTGGCACCAAAGTCTATCAGCTCAGTTCTGCCTATAACCTGAGTGCCAGGAGGATCCAACGCTTTCCTCTGGCCTCCCAGGGCACTGGTACTCATAGGCATGCATAGGCACACATTCTTTTTTTAAAAAGTCATACTAAAGTTGTACAAGGATTTTTAAAATATTTAAATTTGAAGATAATTTATCTATAATTACTAATTCTCTCTTAAAATTTTGGTAAAATTAAAACCCAATGTGAGACCCCACAACCTCAGAATGGTGGCTGCAACCCCACGGAAGCTAATTGAAATGTACAAACTCTGGGTGTGGTTACTTTTGTTGCGTGATGTTTATTTTGTTTGCATGTTTTTAAATAATGATGTTTATCAAATTTTAAAAATATTATTGCTCATGAGAATATTTTAGTTCATCATTTTTTTTCAACCACACTAATAAACAGTGTGATTCAGCCATTCAGTGTCTTGAATGGGCTCTGTTGAGTTTTCTCATTTATGGGATTGCCCATTGCTGTAATTATTGATTTTGTTTTATCAAAAGTTTGTTCTTAAAATTTTCTCCAGCCCATATTTGACATGGGCAATGTTCCACACCTTCTTTTTCCTCCTCATGAGTCTGAATAGATGGTTGTCAGTTTTTGTTCAATTTAGAATGCTCCTATGCCCCCCTCATTTTCCCAGACTATTCATTGTTCTACTTAGTTCCCAACATTTGGGGAATTTTCCAGGGTTTTTTCCCCCCTGCTATTGACTTTCGACTTTCTTTCAAAAATCATGACCTTTTATGACTTGGATCCTTCACAATTTGGGAGATTTGTTTCCTGGCCCAGAGTATGATCAATCCTGACAAGTGTTCCATTTGAGAGTTATGCCCGATGCTCATGAATTATGGGGTGTTCCACTCTGGCTCCTGGGAACAAAAAAACACTCCTACTTGATGTCAGCTCCACCTGACTTTCCCCTTTTCTTTGTGGATCCCAAATTTGAGTGGTTTCCTCATATGCAAGTGGTAGTTGGTGCTCAGTAGAAATCTATTCCTTATCTACTTGCATTTTTAGGACTGAGCAGAACTTCTGGAAGAACATTTCTAGTGCCCCGCCCCCTTATCTAGATCAGTGGTACTCAGCCTATGGGTCAAAAACCCTTTGGGGGTTGTGCAACCCTTTCACAGAAGTCAGTTAAGACCATCGGAAAACACAAATGTTTACACTATGATTTATGACAGTAGCAATATTGCAGTTATGAAGTAGCAATGAAAATGATTTTATGGCTGGGATCACCACAACATGAAAAGCTGTGTTAAAGGGTCACAGCATTAGAGGAAAGTTGAGATCCTCTAGTCCAGATACTGTTCACTTGTGATGTCTAGCTGCCTTTGACCTCCCAACTTTTAGCTTCTATTGCTTAACTTCTTAAGTCCCTCCAGGGTCAAACACAACAAAAAGAAACTGGACTCATAGCTGAACCTATTCAGTAGACTGCAACAGATTTGTCCATTAGTATCTACAGGGTATTGGTTCCATAACTTTCAGGACTATCCAAATGCAGAGATATTAAAGTTTCTTCTACAAATTTGTAGGGTCTTTACAGATACACAAATTCTTTTTCCTATACTTTATTTCATCTCCAGGCTATGCCCAGTTTAAATGCTATGTAAATTGCTCATACATACTCAGTATCTTTATATTTTGTTGTGGTTTTGTTTTTGAGACATTAAACTGCATGTAGCATATGTTGGTCTGGAACACACTATATAGCCCAGGCTGGCCTTTAACTAATGGCAATTCTTCTGACTCGCTACATATTTGTTTTCTTTATAAATTTCCCTATTGACTCCTTAGTTAAATCCACATATGTGGACTTTCAAGGTGCAGAAGACTGACTACATCTTGCTTAGGATTAAATACATGAAGAAACTACAGCCTCGTGAGATGTATAGCATATTTTGGGAAACAAATTATTTCAGTGTCTTCCAGGTTATTATTATACATAGTCTTCAAACCAAAAATCTGACAAGCAGTTATTGCAATTTAACATCAGTGAAGAATCTGTAATCACATCAGTTAAATATTTCTAGTTCACCAAAACGCATGACTCTCATCCACTTGGAATGAGTCTTATATGTAGATGACTGCATTTCATGGTTGTAACATCACAAAAACACTGATTCAAAGATTTATGGTCATTTTGTAAATGTTTCTACATTTCACTGTACATCATTTAAGATGCTTAATTATTATTTCTACTACAAATCTCACTAAAAATTCTTAAGTAATAAACTTAATAAACTTCTAATATTCACTTCAACTTTAAATTTTAACATTGGTATGAAAAATAACAGAATAACTCCATTTCATTAGAACTTTTAGGTCAGACTTGTCTAAATAATTAGTGTTCATCAGATGTTCTTTGAATTGTAGTTGTACTGTAGTGATCCAATGATCCAATAATTTCTGCATAGCACATATATGTCTTATTTGAGTAGATCACAGCTCATTCCCCAACTAGATGCACAGAATACTAGAGATGTGGCCTGGGCACAGCTGTAATGTAATTAATAATGCATGAAAATGTTATACATATTGAAGCACACACACATAAATATATATATATATATATATATATATATATATATATATATACATTATGCATATATATATATATATATATACATTATGCATATATATATATATATATATATATATATACATTATGCATGTTTTTTATTTTAAACTACAGGGCAGTGATGCTCACACTGAGGTTAATGCACTATGCAGATAGCATCTTAGTTTTGTTTGGAAGTTCCTTGACTTCATAGAATCTTCAGAAGTCTTCCATTGGAAACCCCACACTGAGCACCCAGAGCATGGGAAAACTTGGCAGGCTTGACATCTGTGTCAATGAAGACACCAGACTTTGTTGCCTTAAATAATTTAAAAAACATATGCTTTGGCAACATGCCATTCTAGCGCCCGGTACTCTGTGGCTCCAGTGAGTGGTCTCCCTGCCTCCATGGCTAGTCCCAGGTAGAGACCACCTATTTCATGGTTCTCTTGCTGCAGACTCTGCTCACATTCCCAGCAACCCAGTATAATCAAAACCAGAGGGTTATAATTTATCAACCACATTTGTATCAGTAAATTTTCACCCCTACAAAACATCCACACAATAAACTCAGAGCCAATTGATATTGATATAAACTGCCCACCTAGATAAGAAAAATAGTCCTGTAATTATCCATCCCTTATAAAATATTCATAGCTACCTGTGGCTATTTAAAGTCACAAAGATCGGGGTCGTCCTCTTCCTTGATCATCTTTTCTTCTCCCTATCTCTCTCCTATCTCTCCCACCTCTTAAAAATTCTATGCCAGCCCCCCTTTTCTACTGTGTAATCACAAGCCCTAGGCTTGCCTTCACCTGCCCTCACCTGCTTACATGTGCTACAAGACTTCACTTGAGTGGAGCAGCCTACAGCTTCCTCTACCCCAGCCTGCACCTTCTCCCATTGGTTTGTTACTTGGCACAGTCCTAACACCCGGTGAAGTGAACAAACACAACTTGCCTCCTTTTGTGGCCAGTGTTACTCCACCACCTTGTTCCCGTTAGCTCTCACAACACTCTACATCTTTACAGTCGGCTGGGGTTCTAGGAGCAGAATCATTTTGGTTTCAGAGCTACAAACATCTTTGCCAAAAGCAAGTTATACAGTTTTCAAATGGGGTTTACTTTCTTTTCATCCTCGAGCAAAAGGAACAAAACAAAAACAACCAAAATAAATCTAAACAAAGAGCATCAAGACCCAGAGGTTTTATGATGCTCCTGTAATTTTGACGGTCAGATACACTGTCTTGCCAGAAGTTTGACATCCAGCCACTGTCTGCTGCCAGGTCCCAAGTTCCTGTGTGCTATGTCACTCATCAGCCTGGCTGGATGGGAAGGAGGGGCAGGAATGCTTTGGCCTTGTGAAAATATGTGTCTTCTTTGAAATTATTTTAAGTTATGGCTCCCAGAAAGCAATAAGTTCAGTGAAGACAAAAATATTTCCATGACTATATAATCCATTTAATTGCTTTCAGTGAAATGTATAAACGATGAATCACTTGAAAACTAATGTTTTCACTACTGTGTTTTATACTAGTGTTCCCCTTTTATGACCTGCTGGTAAATCCTGGCCATCCCACTCAGAGATCACTGTGTTGACCCTGGAGTCTTTTACTTGTGACTCTTTCCAAAGGTCTGTATCTAATTGAGGAAATGAATCTTTAGCCAAATTAACAGTGTTGACCTTGACTGAAGCATCTTTTTTCTTTTTCTTATTGATTCTTCGATCATATGTTAATCACAAAAGCAGTTTCCCCGCTCCTCCTCTCCTTCCAGTCTTTCTCTATCACCCCCAGATCCATTCTTCCTCCTTTCCCTTCAGAAAATGCAGCCATCCCAAGAGTATCAACCAAACATGGCTTATTGAGTTGCAATAAGACCAGGCACAGACCTTTCATTTCAGGGATGAATGAGGCAATCCAGTAGGAAAAAATGGGTCACTGAAGAAGGCAAATGAGTCAGAGACAACCCCAACTCCCACTTTTAGGAGTTTCACCTACACCAAGCTACACAGCTGTAACACATAGTCAGAGGACCTAGGTCAGACACACACAGGCTCCCCGGTTGTTGGTTCATTCAACAGAGGCATCTTTCTGTTGCAGAGTTTTAAAGGTCATAATGATCATCAAGATTTTCAGTCTACTCGAACAAAATAAACTGATGTCCCCAGGAGCAATAGGACTGCTCAGCTTGGGAAAGGTAATACATCAGCAAAGTGTGACTCAAAACACTCAAGATACAACCTTCCAAAGTTGTGACATGGATAACGAGGACAGGATCAAGTTAGCACACAGGAAGGAACAATGGTGCTGCTTAAGAAGACCATGGCTTCGTCTTAAGCTACTCCTAAGGCTTCGGTGATTGTCAAAAGCAATGTTCACTGTGAGCAATGGACTCACTTGGAGTATCATAGGTCAACACACTTGTAGGATTTTTAGTAAACAGCTTTGCGTAAGTACAAAGCAGATATACTGCTATGCAAAGAGCAGAATGGGAGCTTGATAAAGCTGTCCTTCTTCCTCCCTGTACTTCCGAGGAGGCTGCATCACAGCACCTAACTCCTCTGTCTCAGGGTTCTTTCTAAAAGAAGAGTCATGGCAGTCTTGGAGTATTGTCTATTCCTTAACACAGAGAGCCACCTTTGGCCCACAGATGACAGTTATGTAAAATAGAGCCACATGATAGAAGTTGAAAAACTATGAGAAATGATGCAAGAAGACCTGCTTTATATCAAAAAAAATCCAATTCATCAAAAGGATATAACACTCCTACATGTTTATATGCCTATTGGAACTTTGAAATACAAGGAGCAATAACTCAAATCTGCAAGAAAGACAAATTCACATTTTTTAAGTTTCGGTGTCCCACCTTTCTTTCAGTAATTGTTGGAACAAATAAAAATTAGGTTTCATATAGAAAACTTAAGTGACACTGAATCAACCTGACCAAACTTTCAATTAGTGACCAGTCCATCCAATGACAGCTGGGTACATTCTTTTCATGCACACAAGAACACTGGGTTATATTCCAAGATAAACAACATTTTATGTCATAAAATAAGACTCAATAAATTTGGATGAATAGATCTAAGTCAAACAAAGAATATTCTGTGACCATAATGGATCTGAATAAAGAAATTAATAACAAAAAATTCTCAAATTCCAGATTTGAGAAATGAAAGAACATACTTTTAAATAAACTCTGAGTCAAGGAAGCAATCAAAAGAATAATTGAAAAATACTTGGAACCAAACGAAGGTGAAATATATCAAAATAGGTGGGATATTGTTTAAGCAATGTGGGAGAAATTTACAGAGACACTTTGAAAAGAACAAAGAAAGCAAAGAAATGATCTCAACCATGACTAATAGATAGAAAAAAAATAAATTCAAACTAGAAAAAAATTTAAAGGAAAAAGTAATAAGGACTTAATATTTCTTCCTAATTTTTTACTCTTCAGTATGTATGCCCTGTATAAAACCTGAATTATAGACAGGATATATAAATATGGTGAGATTTATTCTGTTGTATAATTAAAATTTATTCTACACATATAATTAGGATCTGACTCAACCAGTGGTCATGTAATCAAGAGGATCATAATCCTAAGTGGGCCTCGCCAAATCAGAAAAGCTTTAAAAAAGAGTGAGACCTGAGGACAGAAGTCAGGAAGTTTGATCCCTAGCACCCACATTGTAAAGATGACTGTGGTGGTCTTTCCTTGTAATTCCTACACTGAAGAGATGGAGATAAACCTCTGGGGCTTGCTGGACATCTAACCTATTTTACTTGACAAGTTTCAGGGCAATATGAGACCTCCTCTCTAATAGCAAGGTGGACAGTATTTGAGAAACAGTACCCAAGCTTAGCCTGTGGCTTACACAAAATGAGCATGAGAAAAAGGCAAAGGTATACTAAAGAAATTGGTCTGAAGTTCTCTTTCTTTGTAGGATCTTTGTGTGTCTTATGTATGAGTGTAATTGTGGCTTCAAAGAATGAGTTGGGTAGTGTTCCTTCTGTTTCAATTTTGTGGAATAGTTTGGAGAGTGTTGGTATTTAGTCTTCTATGGAAGCCTGATAGAATTCTAAACTAAACCCATCTGGTCCTGGGCTTTTTTTGGTTGGGAGGCTTTTGATTAGTGCTTCTATTTCTTTAGGTGTTATGGGGCTGTTTAGATGGTTTATCTGATCCTGATTTAAATTTGATACCTGGTATCTATCTAGAAATTTTTTCATTTTCTGTAGATTTTCCAGTTTTGTATAGTATAGCCTTTTTGTACTAGGGTCTGATGATTTCTTGAATTTCTTCAGTTTCTGTTGTTATGTCTCCACTTTCATTTCTGATTCTGTTAATTTGGATACTCTCTCTTTCCTCTCTACATATTCTGGCTAGGGGTTTATCGATCTTGTTGATTTTTTTCAAAGAACCAGCTTCTGATTTTGTTGATTCTTTGTATAGTTCTTTTTGTTCCTATTTGGTTGATTTTAGCCCTGAGTTTGATTATTTCCTACCATCTGTTCCTCTTGGGTGTATCTGCTTCTTTTTGTTCTAGAGCTTTCAGCTGTGCTATTCAGCTGTTAGTGTATAATCTTTCCCGTTTTTGTTTGTTTGTTTGTTTGTTTGTTTGAGGCACTCAGAGCTATGAGTTTTCTTCTTAGCACTGCTTTCATTGTATCTCATAAGTTTGGGTATGTTGTGCCTTCTATTTCTTTAAATTCTAAAATGTCTTTGATTTCTCTCTTTATTTCTTCCTTGACCAAGCTATCATTGAGTAGAGCATTGTTTAGCTTCCAAATGTATGTGGGCTTTTTGTTGGTTTTGTTGTTGTTGAAAACCAGTCTTAGTCCATGGGGATCTGATAGGATGCATGGGATTATATCTGTTGAAGTCTATTTTGTGACTGACTATATTGTCAATTTTGGAGAAGGTGCCATGAGGTGCTGAGAAGAAGGTATATTCTTTTGTTTTAAAATAAAATATTCTATAGATGGCTGTTAAATCCATTTGGTTCATAATTTCTGCTAGTTTCACTGTGTCTCTGTGCAGTTTCTGCTTCCATGATCTGTCCACTAATGAGAGTAGGGTGTTGAAGTCCCCCACTATCATTGTGTGTGGTGCAATAAATGCTTTGAGCTTTAGTAGAGTTTCTTTTATGAATGTGGGTGCCCTAGTATTTGGAGCATAGATGCTCAAGATTGAGAGTTCCTCTTGATATATTTTTCCTGTGATGAGTAAGAAGTGTCCTTCCTTATCTTTTTTGATGATTTTTGTTGAAAATCTATTTTATTCGATATTAGAATGGCTACTAAAGCTTGGTTTTTGGGACCATTTGATTGAAAAGTTTTTTCCAACATTTTACTCTGAGATAGTGACTGTCTTTGTTGCTGAGCTGAGTTTCTTGTATGCAATAAAATGCTGAATCCTGTTTACAAGGATTCTGAATTCTTTACTCACTCAACTGAGATTGTATCTACACTTTAAAATATACCAGGACCAAGGTAACTTTGATTCCAGTTTAGTGAGATCTTGAGGCCCAGTTAAACCTTTCCCAGGTTCCAGACCTAGGGTAACTCTTTGATAGTTACTTCAATTTTGAATTAACTTGTTATGTAGCAATAGAAAAGTAATAAAACTAAACACTAAAGCAAAAATAAGTAATAATGAATAGCCAGGTGGCAAAAATAAAAAATACTCAATATCAGTAATCAATTACAACAATTCACAAATAAAAGGAGAAAGACATAAATTCCAAATATATGAAATTAAAGAGGTGAAATATCTACAGGTTCTATAGATATGAAGATCAGGACAGCGCTACTTAAAAAAGGGAAAACAAACATGAAGAACTATGTTCCAATACATTTGGAGAAGGATGCAAAATAGCCAAATTCATTCTCAAGTTCAGTCTTTCCATTACACATCCAACAATAAATAGATGGTATGAGAATAGACCTGTCTGTCTATCTCCTTGTCTCTCTGTCTGTCTGTTACCTATCACTGATCACTCCACCAAAAATTAAATTTAAAACAGCCTCACAATAAATATATGATAACAATGTATTCATTTGCAAATTCTGCCACTCATTAAAATATCAATTATCTGATTATATAGAAATATAAAAAGTTTTAAAGAACATTTCCAAGATCACTGGATGAAGCCAACATTACTCAAATAGCAAAACAACACAAATACAATAAATTTTAAATCAGAACAATATCTCTCCAAAGCATATGTACAAATTTTCTAAGCAACTTTTGGCAGATTTGTGTGTACAAAAGAATGATGCAACACAACCAAAAAGTATTTATCTCAGAAATGCAAGGTTGATTTATATTTAAAAGTCAAGCAAGACAGTAATTCGTATTATCAAGAAAATATACTCCATTGTACAGGAAAGTCACATATAAACCTTAACATCCATTTCTACCTTTTTAAAAATAGTTTACTTCATATATGTAAATACGTGTCACTGTCTTCAGACACACCAGAAGAGGGCATCAGATCCCATTACAGATGGTTATGAGTCACCATGTGCTTGCTGGGAAATGAACTCAGGACCTCTGGAAGAGTAGTTAGTACTCTTGACCACTGAGCCACCTTTCTAGCTCATATTCAGTTCTCAAAAAATAAAAATAAAAAAAGAAACATAGATAGATAGAAAAGAAAAAGAAAAAGAAAGAGGGGGGGGGAACCAACCAAACAAACAAACAAAAGCTCTAAACAAACTAGAAACTAAGGGAACTTCTCTGGTCTGATGATGGGGATCTATTTAAAAAATTACAACTAATATCGTAATAGAGTGGATGTTATAACCCTGTATTAAATTTCTCCAGTGGAATAGCAGCAATGTGTATTTGCATTGTTGTGGTTATAAATGAAGGTTTATTGAATTGGCACTAACAATTAGTGCTAGATGGTCTGACAATGACTATCCGCATGCAGGAGAACAAAGAACCTGGCAGCTCTTCAGTCTACAAAGCTAGAAGCTGCAGACAATGCAATGCAACCTTGATCCAAAGCTGAAGTCATAGAAAGTCCCTAGAGAGTCATGGGTGTGTGTGCATTGTTGAGAGTGGACTTTGGAGGAAGAGACATAAGGGAAGGGGGAAAAGAAAAGAGAGGAGCAGAATCGGGTGTGGGAGGAGATGGAGATGTACAGAGGTTCAGGAAATTGAACAGAGGTATGTAGCAATGGGGGATGGGAAACTGGAGAGTAGCAACCAGAAAATCCCAGATGCCAAGAAAATAAGAGCCTCCCAGGACCCCACAGGGATGCCATTAGCTGAAATACCCCACAAAGAGAAGGGATAACCTGTTGAGACTGTATCCAAAGGTTGGGCATGGCAACCCAGTTGAGGAATAGGGCCACCCACCCATCTCCAAAATTTTAACCCAGAATTGCTCTTGTCTAAAGGAAATACAGAAACAAAGAGTGGAGCAGAGACTGGAGGAAAAGCCATCCAGACACTATTGCTGATGCTTGCTGACAGGAGACTGATACAGCTGTCTCCTGAGAGGCTTTGCCAGATCCTGACCAGTACAAATGTAAATGTTTGAAGTCAACTATCAGACTGATCACAGGGATCCCAAAGGAGGAGTTAGGGGAAGGACTGAAGGAGCTGAAGGGACCTTATCTGGCATCAGTGGGATGGGAGGCCCTTGGTCCTGTGAAAGCTTGATGCCCCAGTGTAGGGCATTGAAAAGGAAGTGGGTAGGTGGGTGAACACCCTCATAGAAGCAGGGTAAGGGAGGTGTGTTAGGGGGTTTGCAGAGGGTAAACCAGGAAAAGGGATAAAATTTGAAATGTAAATAAATAAAATACCCAATTTTAGGAAAATGAGAAAACAAAAGGAGTGGAACTAGCACAGGCAAGTTGACCTTTGCCTTCTCCTACCTTTGCTCCATTGGAATACTCAGCCTATTGGATTCTGTTTCTACATTACAGATAGATCTTCCCCTTTCAAATATTCTCTCCAAAGCAATCATTCTGAAAACATCCTCACAAACACTACTGGAAGTGTTCTTTACTAATCTTTCAATCCAGTTGTCAACCAAGATTAGCTGCCACACCCCCTGGAAGATGTCTGTTTTTATCACCTTCATTCAATATCATTCTAGTTTCTATCTAGTGAACTCAGGAAATGGAAGAGGAAGGTTTGTGTACCTTTGTCAACCATAGCCTTGACATTATTATCCATCTGTTCTCTTTAATGATCATGAGATGAGTTAGAAAATTGGTTCATCAAGCTTCCTTGCATATAAGCAGTCCAAGTATGAGATAAGTGGCCAAGAAACACATCTTATATTTAGAAAGAAGGTTTACTCAGATGCCTCTATCCATCACCCTCATGGTTAAGCAAAACTGGATAGAGAGTTCTCTGATGGTGAGAGTGAAGGTATTAGAAGGCTTATCCCCAGAGCTTCAATCACATATTCACATCCTATCACTAGTTCTTCATGGGAACCAAGATAAGGGACATGTTAGACAATAACCACAGTACCTGTGTAACACTGGAAGCTAAGCACTCACTTCTGTGTTTCCGGTTTCTCGTCTTTCCAGCTGCAGTAAGAGCCAGGGGTTGGTGACAATAATGACATTATAATTTTTGGTTCTGGGGACAGGAAGAAACCATACTATGATAAAGATATGTTCTGGAAATCCAGCTGGATCACTAGTAGTAAAAACAGCCACCACCTTATTTTTATAGAACTGACTCTCTACTTAGAGAATGGCAGATGTGTTACACTAGGGGAGTCCACAGGATAGGAATGAATTAGAATCATGAGAAACTTTATGGAGTATTATGTTTCATGAGTAAAGGACAGCATGAGGATAATTATGTTGATGACAAGTATAATATTCTCTGCTTGAGGCCATCACACAACCAAGTAAGGCCAAGGGCACATGCACCAGAGCAAGAAGGAACACTAAAAAAGACCACCACAGACCTACAGAGCAAACTTTATGCTTTGAAGCATAGAACTTGAACTAGGTACTTCAAGTGTGGGTTATGTGAAATGAGTGACAGTTTTAGAGCAGTTTTAGCAATACAATTATAGGTGAACCTCCAGGAACCAAGCTTGTGGTGAGAGTGACTAGTAACAGACAATTTCAAGGGCAAGATTTTGAGCATGCAAATCATGATAGCAGAAAGAGAGAACATTGTCAAAGATGTTATTAAAATATCACTGGAGCTGACTGCATTAGAAACCTGTTAAACATGGCCCAGAGCTCAGGTATAGACACTTAGGAGAAAATGAGACTTTTAATAGATGAGTTGGAAGAAGTTGTTTGGTTGAGAAGAGTTGGCTATGCACACGCTGATTTCCCCAGTAAAACAGTCATGCAGAACAGTCAGATAGTAGTCATAGATTTTCAGCCTGACAAAGCAAATATGTTCTAAACAATGTCAGCACTTGGCCTCAAAACCTGGTCTTCTAAAGGCACACGGGTGGCTCTAGGGCATTGTTGGTAGACATCATCTACTGACAGGACAGTTCTGCATGGAGTTCCTATCTTGCCATCTTCATCATCAAGTTGTATTTGTACATTTTCCTACCTATTTTCCATCCAATATCCAGTTAATGGATTCCACTGCAGCTGCTTTCTCAGCAAAGCAGATGCGTAGGATCAACCTAAAAGCTTCTCCTGTTTCTAAGACCTAAGCACCTTTAAAGGTTGTATTATCACAATGTGTTTGTGTCTTGAAAATGTTGTCATACACAATTAAAGCTCCGATGCATTATTCACATACATCAAAGCACTATTTATAGATCTTAGGAGCATATGGAAATCTGATCGACTGCATATTCTGTTGAAATGGTCCCGGTTCTCCAATGATGTGAGGGGAGGTGGTCTTAACCACCAGTTGCCATCTCTGGGGTTTCTATCATATCTCCACTGGCTAGTGTGTCCCTGTGGGTGCACCTGATCCATTGTTTCTCAAAGCATTATCTTTGCTTCTGTCTAACATAAAAAGGGAGTAGAACATAAGACAGATTGTAGTGACAGGGCCATGAGGACCCAGAAGGAAATCTTCATGTCAGTCTTAAGATGACAATCAATGGTCTGGATATAACAATGGTTCTGTACATTAAAAAATAAACTCTTAAGAAGCAATATAATAACCAATACAGAAAGTGGTACCTGTTGAACTCACCAGTCATTGAAGAAATGCTTACTAAAGCAAGAGGGAGATACTATTTTTCTTCACTTAGCCAACTGAGAAAACAAACAGCTTTAACCTTTGATACAAGCCAGGACATAATAACTGCACAGCTTTGAAGTGCTTCACGTCTCATAGAGTTTTTTGGTAGTCTATTACTTTATTACAGCCAAACCATTTCAAACTTATTCTTACCTTACCCGTGGAAATCTTCACACTTATCTATAAACAGGCACACACAAAGAATGTTGTTCTAGTTTCATTCTGTGATTGTTGTGTTAAAATATCTTGACAAAAGTAGCTTTGTGAGAGTGGACTTATTTTAGTTTGCAATTGCTGGTTATAAACCTTCATTATAGGGAGTCAAGGTGGGAATTTAAAATAGCTTGCCACATCACATCAACTGTCAGGAACAGGAAGACATCAATGTATGCACATTAACTTGATTGTTTGCTTGTAGTCTGTTTAACTTTTTAATTCTTATGCAGTTCAGAATTCCCTGAATAGGGAATGGTACTGCCAACTGTGGACTCCATGTTCTCAAATCAATTAACTTAATTAATATAATCTTCTACAAATATGCTTATATCATAGGCCAACCTAAACTAGACAGCCCCTCACTGAGACTCTCTTCTAAGGCGATTCCACGTGGTATCAAGTTGACAAATTAAGTTAACCACTGCAGATTACAGGATTGTGCAATAGAGTGTCCATTCAAATTAAAAATTTTAAAAAGCCCTAACCAGAAGATATGAGGTAAACTGTAATACATGTGTAAGACATATAACCAAAGCAGGTATTCATACAGAATGATACTTTGATGTGTTATGGTAGATATTTTTACTAAATTAAAGGGTAAATAGCAATATATACTTTATTAATACTATGTTAAATTACTTATCATTGTTTATCATATAACTATATTATACTGTTTTGTGTGTGTGAGAGAGAGAGGACGGGAGATTTTCTTGGAGGCCTTGGTTCTTTCCAGCTTAATTAAGCTAGTTATTTAGTAATATTTGTAAACTCAGATTATTAACACTGTTCTGAGCCTAAAATGAAGAGTGTTTACTACATACCCTGGTTAGTTTTTATTGCAAGTTTGACTTAACCTAAAGTCATGTAGAAGAGAGTATCTCTAGAATTTACTCAATCATATTGGCTGGTGGACATGTCTGTGCAGTCACAGTCATGATAACTAATTGATACAGAAGGACCCATCCCACTGTGGGCTGTACCATCCCTAGACAGATGATTCTGGAATGTTAATGTTGGAGAGTTAACTGGGCATAAGACAGTGTGCCTGGCAGCTTCAGTTCCTGCTTGAGTCCCCACCACACTTCCCTCTATAATATAGTGTGACCTGGAAGTATAAGCCAAATATACCCCTTTCCTCCCAAGTTTCTATTAGCCATGGTGTTTGTCATTGCAACAGAACGAAAGCAGAACACAGTATAATCAAGAGAAAGGCATTTGGATCCCAGCACCCACGTAACACCTAAATAACAAGTCCTGCACACCTATAACCTGAGCTCTGAGTAGAATGGAGACAGGAGGATTGCTGAGGATTACTAGTCTCCAGCCTTACTGCAAATACACTAGCCCCAGGTTTATAGAAAATCTCTATTTCCAAGGAATACACAGAGAGTGATAGAGAACACCTGAGTCCATATTCTGGCCTCTGCATGCATGTAGATGTACATAACCATTCCAACACACACACACACACACACACACACACACACCACTCATATATTCACAGACACATACACCCATAAACCCTTAAAAACACATTTCTGAGATGCAGTTCACTTATAAATGGGCAGAGCAAGACTTCACAATAGCCTTTGATGACTGGAGATAACTGGAACTGGTTTGAGGGAACTTAGGCCTGATCTGTAATGTAAAAGGCAATTGTGTACATATTACGTGGATAAATAAATTATTAATAACTCTAAATTACTATAATAATATGTGTATTATTCAGGTTCTCTAGAGTTACAGAGCTCATAGAATGTCTCTATGTATTAAGGGAATTTATTGTAATGACTTACAGTTTGTAGTCCAACTAACCCAACAAGGGGCAGCTGTGGATGGAAAGTCCAAGAATCTAGTACTTGCTCAGTCCCATGATGCTATTTATTTAAGCTAATCTTCTGTAGAAATAGGTTCTAACAGATGTGCAGGCATATAGGTGCAAGCATTCGAAGATGAATGAATTTTCCTTCTTCTAATGTCCTTATGTAGGCCTCCGGCAGAAGGTGTATCCCAGATTAAGGTGTGTACATTGTGCCTGGATCTGAGATCTTTGTTTTAGGCATGTCTTGAACTCAGAGATCTGCTTGCATCGGTTTCCTGGGATTAAAGATGTATAATACCTTTACTGAGCCCAAGCTTTTCATGGCCCTCTATGCCTCAAGATCTCCATGTGAAGATCCAGGTCAGAAACTTGTGTCTTCCAGCCTCAAGATCTGGATCACAGGTGTGCCCTCCAATAGTTGACAACCAGGAAGAGCCACTACAATAGGTTTCATCTGATACATGTACTAGAAGGCTAGACACTACTGTGTTTAATAAAACATTGTAAACCTTTTTCTAATTTCTAAACATTTTTCTTATGATTTCTATGTAACTAGATACTTTCAAATACACGAAATCATTCATTAGCCCCATTGTGGGAAGTAGGGTAATGACAACAGAGTGCTTTTGTGACTTAATTGAGGACCCAAAGCTCAAAATCAGCATTGTCTAAATTAGCTGTTCTCGACCTTCCTAATACTGCAACCTTTTAATACAGTTCTAAATGTTGTGGTGATTTATTTTGTTGCTACTTCAGAACTGCAATTTGCTACTGTTCTGAACTGAAATATGATTATCTGGCATGTGGGTTATCTGATACATGGCTGTGAAAATTGTTCAACCACTAAAAGGGTCTTCACCCACTAACCTAATTAGTTATTGTGATAGTTTGTATTTGCTCAAAACAGGGAGTGGCACTATTAGAATGTATAGCCTTGTTGGAGTATCCAAGAGACAATTCACAGACCATATGAAGCTCAAAAAGGAAGACCAAAATGTAGATGCTTCAGTCCTTCTTAGAAGGGAGAACAAAATACTCATGGAAGGAAATACAGGGACAAAGAATGGAGCAGGGCCATCTAGAGAATGCCCCACCTGGAGATCCATCCCATATACAGCCACCAAACCCAGTCACTATTGCTGATGCCAAGAAGTGCTTACTGACAGGAGCCTGATATGGATGTCTCCTGAGAGACTCTGCCAGAACCTTACAGATGAGAATGCTTGCAGCTAACCATTGGACTGAGCATGAGGACCCCAATGGAGGAGCTAGAGAAAGGAATAAAGGAGCTGAAAGGGTCTGCAATCCCATAAGAAGAATAACAAACAACTAATCAAAGCCCTAGAGCTCCCAGTGACTAAAACACCAACCATTGAGCACACATGGAGCGACCTGTGGCTCCAGCTGCATATATAGCAGAGGATGGCATAGTCTGTCATCAATAGGAGAAGAAGCCCTTGGTCCTGTGAATTCTCATTTCCCCAGTGTAGGGGAATGCCAGGGTAATGAGGTGGCAATGGGTGGGTGGGAGTGGGAGTATCCTCACAGAAGCAGGGGAGGGGAGGGGGCATGGGAGATGAGGGAAAGAAGATACCATTTGAAGTGTAAATACATAAAATATCTAATAAAAAAATAAAAAATGAAACCTAGCATTGATGGATGCAATTGTTTTGTGTGTATTGTTTGATAACATATGACAGGTACAGGGGAATAAAAGGGCAAAGGTGATCCCTAACTCTGTCCTCAGGTTGCTTAAACCTGGGTAGAGAAAGGACATAGTCACCCAGACATGCAAAACTACACCCAGCTGCTCCTGGGGAAGGGGAGAAAATGAAGCTGGGCAGACTGTCAGAGCAAAGGTCAATGAAGAAGATAGGCTACTGCCCACCTTCAGTGGAGATGTGTCCAAGGATGTACACAGCTGAAGAGCTTGAGGGGTAGAGTAGATCTCCCTTGTAGCCTTAGTGCTAGAAAAGGACTGTAGTGAGAAGCTAATAAGATTACATTATAATAAGATTATATGGCAGGTCCCTGTCAGGCAGGACCTACCTGTGTAGAACTCATGAATCAGAGAAAAAATTCCAGGCTTTCTTCTAAAAGGAATGGCCATGCCTCTGATGTATGCAAAAGTCTAAGAGTAGACAGAGAATGAGGAGCGGCTGGCTCGGGGAGCAATCTTCCTCCAGCAGGATCTAGGCAATGTCCTCTCAGGAGCAGCCGTGTGATTACAGCATGGCATACGTTAATACATCGGGAGACTATCTTCTGAAAGTTGATGTGAAGATTAGAATAAAAGCCTCTGCTGTTATTTGACAAAGAAGCAAAGGAAGTTTTCAGCTAAGACAAGAGAGAGACTCTACAGAACAGAGACTTTTGCAGCAGCAGGTAGTTATATGGTGAAAGTCTGTGTCAAAATGTCCAGGAATTATTATTAAACAAAATGGTCTCACAAAATGTTATGCACGAAATCTTGCTATTTGTGTATAGGTTCACAGAGAAAGAAAAATTTTAGTCAATGCCAAATTATAGAGTGCATGTGTATAAATGCAGAGAAATGTTTGGAGTTTATTTTATCTGTATGTATCCTTAATTTTCATTTCTTTAAAAAAATTAATATTCTTCTTTTAGAAGTAATAAAATTTCCAAAATTTAAAGAGAAAGAAGATCAAGATGCAGAAAAATATGGTGATGGCCAACTAGAGAAAAGATCCATGTTCCGAATGTTGTTCTCAGCAGACCATGGGATGACTGGCCTTAACTTTCATCATGATTTTATATTTATATTGCCACCCCCAGGATCAGTTAAGTATCATTTTTTCTCATGTAATTTAGAACTGATGGCAGCAATGGGTACAGATGTGAGTTCTAGCTGTGTTGAGGCAGACTCACACTTCCATGAAGCATAAAGAATAACATCTTTTATCACCTGGACGAAAAGACTGGGCTATAACTACCCAGGGTTTTGCTCCAATATCATTCTAGGAAACCAAAAACTACAGGGAAAAGATAAGAAATAGGTCTGATAATGTTCACTCATTGCCCAAACAATGGATGGAACAGTACAAATGTTTCTCACTCAAGAGTCTTGAACTGCTTTCCACAAATATCCCAAAGGGATCCTCTTTATTGGAAATTGAATCTTCTGGTAATGACTTTTAATAAACATTGTGATAAATTGTGAATGAACTACAAGCCTTGAAACCCACTGGTGACAGCAAGTTGAATCCTGTCAGAGGTGGAATGTTGGCTGGCATAGATGAGAAGAACAGAGTGCAAATTTGCTGGAACCTATGACAAGTTTCCTCCATGAAACATCTCTCCTTGTAAGAACTGATTGGAATCAATGTGAGGGTTGCTAGGTTATGGCACCTAGTGCAGGCAAGCCAGGGAACACACTAGTCAACACTTCTAACAGAAGGAAAGACGCTCAGGGTACCTGAGAGTAGGTAAGGCTTGTGAATCTTGAGAGTCCAACAAAAAGCTTTCAGGAAAGCCAGAGGGTTCTGCCATGAGACACAGAGTGGGCATACTTGAACAGCCATGAACAGAGTAGAACTCTGTTCCTAACGTATATGAATTATTGGACACACAACAAAAATAGCTCTGTTTCTCCTAAGGCAAATCTCAAAATAAGAATGGTGTCCCATGGTCATGAGAAAACTTGATCCCAATAAACATGTGGGTTAGGCTACTGCAGTCATTCCTCTCAGTGGTGCTCCCTGTCCTGGGGTATGTAGAAATTAGGAAAATGGAATCTTGAGACTGTAGCTGGAGGCAAAGGACTCCCATCTCTACAGAAGAAGAAGGTGGCAATTTAACAAAACTTTAGAAATAAAGGAGGAGGCATTATTTATGATTTATATATAACAAGAAAAAGGATGCAGAGAGTCAGCCAAAGAAAAGGATATCATCATAAAGACAAGATCCCTCACATGAGGCAGAGTCCTCAAGCCAGGCTTGGGTAGCAGGATCATCAATGTGTTCTCTGCCCATCTTGGTGACATTTACACACACTACAAGTCATCCAGGACTTTGACAGTCTGGCCAAAGTATCCCTCATCTCCAGACCTCTTCTGACAATACACCACTGAAATCTATGCCAGAAGCACTGGCCAGACACCACGCCAGAGCCAGAAGGAAGGGCTCTCTACTGTGAAGCATGAAGGTTGACCTCACATGCCAGCAATCCCATCTGGGGACAATTTGCAAACCAGCCATGCCATGTCTGTGTTTTCTAAAATATGCACATTTTTCATGCATGGGTAGAACTGCCAATGTATGCTCGTAAGAACAAGTCTATACTGATACGTGTCACATTTCTGCTTACTTTCTTAGATGGGTTATCTTACCATCACTATAAGAAAATACTAGATAGAAGCTACTTATAGAGAGGATTCTTTTTTAGGTTCATGGTCCTAGAGAGTTGGCCACAGGGTCAGGCATTCACATGGTTTGGAGCTTCTAGAAAGAACAGTGTATCACAGTTGGAGAGTGAGTTGGGACAAGTGCTTACACTTTGAGCCAGGAAGTAGACAGAATTTGAGAGATCAGGATCCCATAGTGTACTGTAATGGCAACCTTCCAGTGATCTAATGATCTCTCTTGTCATACCTCTTAAAGAACAGCTACACCTCCCACCAATATCATTGCGGAGACAAACTTGATATACAGATTTGGGGGACATGCACATTACACCCAAACCAAAGCATCTTTCCAGCACAAACCTGATTCAGCATTTCCAGAAAAGATATGCAAAGGCAGGTACAGGTGGACCCGCTCCAGACATGTCAGAATCCTCAGGTGGTCTTTGTCTTTGAAAGGACACATGCAAACTTGATTTTGGGAAAAGGACTGTGAAGTCTATTGTGACAATCCCAATGGCAGAAAATAAATGTTCCCAAAAGTGTTCCCAAGAGCAAGAGCTGGGATTGCAGGTCATATTCACCTTTTGTGGTGATGTCATCTTGTGCTACTGGCCACATCATTGTTCTGTTACTGTGTACACCCTTGAGGGTAGTGATAGCAGCAGAAAATGTGTTGAGCAGATTCCATTGGTATTAATGGGGAAAGGACAACTGGTTCAAATCTTGTCTCTACCAAGACAACATTATGTGGTTTTCAGTAACATCCTTATCTACAGTCTAGAGATAGTTTTCTAAATTTTTTACTACATGCTCTTTGTATTTACATTTGAAATGTTATCCCCTTCCCCAATCCAACTCCTATTCCCCATCCACCTCCACTTGTCTTCATGAAAGTGCACTCACTCCTAATCACCCCCTCAACCCTATTTTCTTGGCATTCAGTTATACTGGAAAAACGTGCCCTCCCTGGACCAAAGGCCTCTTCTCACATTGATGCCAGATGATGCTGTATTCAGCTACATATGCAACTAGAGCTATAGGTACCTCAATGCTGTTGGTATTGTAGACTATGGGACTTGTAAAAGGTTTGGTTGGTTGATAATTTGATTTTTCCCATGAGGTTGCAACCCCTTTCAGCTCCTTCAGTAGTTTCTTTAGCACCTCATTGAGGTCCTCACATTCAGGCTGATGATTAGCTGCAAACATCTTCAGCTATTTCTTTATGATACTCGTATAGCCCCTGGGGAGGCATCTTTATCTGGTTCCTGCCAGCAAGTACTTCTTGGCATCAGCAATAGTGTTTGGGTTTGGTGGCTGCATTTGGGGTGGATGCCCTGGTGAGGCAGCTCCTGAATGATCTTTTCTTCAATCCCTGTTTCTCTGTTTGATGTTGTATTTCCCCCCATGGTTGTTTTGTTCTCCATTATAAGAAGGACTAAGGCATCCCCATTTGGCATTCCTTTCTTTTGAGCTTCATAAGGTCTGTGATTTTTTTCTTGGGTATTCATAGTTTTCTGGGGCTAGTATCTGCTTATCAGTGAGTGCATACAATATGTGTTCTTTTGTGACAGGGTTACCTCACTAAGGATGATAGTCTTTAGTTCCATCCATTTACCTATGAATTTCATGAAGTCATTGTTTCTAATAGCTGAGTAGGACTCCATTATGTAAATGTACCACACTTTCTGTATCCATTCTTCTGTTGAAGGACATCTGGGTATTATAAGTAGGGCTGCTATAAATACAGTGGAGCATGTGTCCTTCTTATATGCTGGAGCATCACTAGGGTACATACCCAGGAGTTGAATAGCTGGGCTTTCAGATATTAAGTACTATGTCCAATTTTCTGAAGAACCACCAGACTGATTTCCAGAGTGGTTGTACCAACTTACAACCCCACCAACAGTGAAGGATTGTTCCGCTTTCTCCAAATCCTTGCCAGCATCTGCTGTCATCTGAGTTTTTGATCTTAGATATTCTGATGGGTATGAGGTGTAATCTCAGGGTTGTTTTTAATTGCATTTCCCTGATGACTAGAGATGTTGAGCATTTCTTTAGGTGCCTCCCAGCCATTTGATATTCCTCAGTGGAGAATTGTTTGCTTAGTTCTATACCTCATTTTTAATAGGATTGTTTGGTTTTCTGTAGTCTAATTTCTTGAGTTCTTTGTATATATTGGACATTAGCCATCTATCAGATGTAGGATTGGTAAAGATCCTTTCATAATCTATTGGCTGCCTTTTTGTCTTCTTGACAGTGTCCTTAGTCTTGCAGAAACTTTGCAATTTCATAAGGTCCCATTTGTTGATTCTTAATCTTAACATATAAGTCATTGGTGTTCTGTTCAGGAAATTTCCCCCTATTCCTATGTGTTCTAAGCTCTTCTCTACTTTCTCTTCTAATAGTTTCAGTGTGCCTGGTTTTATGTGAAGGTCTTTGATCCTCTTGGACTTGAGCTTTATACAAGGAGATAAGAAAAGATTGATTTGCATTCTTCTGCATGCTGACTGCCAGCTGAACCAACACCACTTGTTGAAGAGGCTGTCCTTTTTCCATTGAATGTTTCTAGCTCCTTTGTCAAGGATCAAGTGACCATAAATGGGTGGGTTCACTTCTGGGTCTTCAATTCTGTTCCATTGTTCTACCTGCTTATCTCTGTACCAGGGCCATGCAGTTTTTATCACAATTGCTTTGTAATATAGCTTGAGGTCAGGGATGGTGATTTCACTGGAAGTTCTTTTGTTGTTGAGAATAGTTTTTGCTATTCTAGGGTTTTTTTGTTATTAGATGAATTTGCAAATTGCTCTTTCCAACTCTATGAAGAATTTATTCGGAATTTTGATGGAGAGTGCATTGATCTGTAGATTGCTTTTGGCAAGATGACCATTTTTACAATGTTGATCCTTCTAATCATGATCATGGGAGATCTTTATATTTTCTGAGATCTTCTTCAATTACATTCTTAAGAGATTTGAAGTTCTTGTCATACAGATCATTCACTTGCTTAGTTAGGGTCACACTGAGCTATTTTATATTATTTGTGGCTATTATGAAAAGTATCTTTTCACTAATTTCTTTCTCAGCATGTTTATCCTTTGAGTAGAGGAAGGCTACTGATTTGTTTGAGTTAATTTTATATCCAGCCACTTTGCTGAAGTTGTTTATCAACTATGAAATTCTCTGGTGAAATTTTGGGGTCACGTATGCATACTATCATATCATCTGCAAGTAGTGATATTTTGAGTTTTTTTCTTTCAAATTTGTAATCCTTTGGCATATATTTTTGATGACTGCTATTTCTTAGGTGTTATGGAACTGTTTAGATGGTTTATCTGATCCTGATTAAATATTGGTATCTGGTATCTGTCTAGAAATTTTTCCATTTCCTCTAGATTTTCCAGTTTTATTGGGTATAGGCTTTTGTAGTAGTATTGAATAATTTCTTGAATTTCCTCAGTTTTTCTTGTTGTGTCTCCCCTTTCACTTCTGATTTTGTTAATTTGGATACTCTCTTTCTGTGCCCTATAGTTAGTCTGGCTAAGGGTTTATCAATCTTTTTGATTTTCTAGAAGAACAAGCTTCTGGTTTTGTTGATTCTTTGTATAGTTCTTTTTGTCTCTATTTGGTTGATTTCTGCTCTGAGTTTGATTATTTCCTACTGTCTATTCCTCTTGGGTGTATCGGCTTCATTTTGTTCTAGACCTTTCAGCTGTGCTATCAAGCTGCTAGTTTCTCTCCAGTTTCTTTTTGGAGGCACTCAGAACTATGAGTTTTCCTCTTAGTACTGCTTTTATTGCATCCCATAGGTTTGGGTATGTTATGCTTTTATTTCTATTAAATTCTAAAAAAAAATCCTTAATTTCTCTATTTCTTTCTTGGTCATGTTATTATTGAGTAGTGCATTGTTCAGCTTCCATGTGTACGTGGGCTATTTGTTGATTTTGTTGTTATTAAAGACAAGCCTTAGTTCATGGTTATCTGATAGGATGCATGGGAGTATGTCAATCTTCTTATATCTGTTGAGACCTGTTTTGTGACCGACTATATGTTCAGTTTTGGAGAAGGTACCATGAGGTGCTAAGAAGAAGGTATATTCTTTAGTTTTCGGGATGAAATGTTCTGTAGATGTCTGTTAATTCTAATTGGTTCATAACCTCTGATCATTTTACTGTCTCTATTCAGTTTCTGCTTCCATGATCTGTCCATTGATGAGAGTGGGGTGTTATAGTCTCCACTGTTATTGTTTGTGGTGCAATATATGCTTTGAGCTCTAGTAAGGTTCTGTTTTTTGTTTTATGAATGTAGTTGCTCTTGTATTTAGAGCATAGATATTCAGGATTGAGAGTTCATTTTGACAAATTATTCCTTTGATGAGTAAAAAGTGTCCTTCCTTATCTTTTTTGATATCTTTTGGTTGAAAATCTATTTTATTCGATATTAGAATGGCTACTCCAGCTTGTTTTTTCTTGGGACCATTTGCTTGGAAGGTTTTTTCCCAGCCTTTTACTCTGAGGTAGTGTCTGTCTATATCTCTAAGATGAGTTTCCTATATTCAGCAAAATGCTGAATCCTGTTTATATATCCAGTCTGATAGTCTATATTTTTTAATGGGGAATTGAGTCCATTGATATTAAGAGATATTAAGGAATAATGATTGTTGTTTTCTGTTATTTTTGTTGTTAGAGGTAGACTTATGTTTGTGTGAATTTTTTTCTTTTGTTTTTTTTTTTTTTTTTTTTTTTTGCATGATTATTTTCTTGCTTTTTCTTGAGTGTAGTTTCTCTCCTTGTGTTGGAATTTTCCATCTATTATCCTTTGTAGGACTGGATTTGTGGACGAATATTGTGTAAATTTGGTTTTGTTTTGAAATATCTTTATTACTTCATCTATTGTAATTGAGAGTTTTGCTGGATATAGAGACCTCGGCTAGCTTTTGTGTTCTCTTAGGGTCAGTATGACATTTGTCCAGGATTTTAGAACTTTTATGATCTCTGTTGAGAAGTCTGGTGCAATTCTGATTGGTCTGACTTTATATGTTAGTTGTCCTTTTTCTCTTACTGCATTTAGTATTCTTTCTTTGTTTTGAATATTCAGTGTTTTGACTATTATGTGTTGGAAGGAGTTCCTTTTCTGGTCCAATCTATTTGGAGTTTTGTAGGCTTCTTGTATGTTCATGATCATCTCATTCTTAAGGGTAGGGAAGTTTTCTTCTATGATTTTGTTGAAGATATTTACTGAGCCTTTTAGTTGGGCGTCTTTGCCCTCTTCTACACTTATTATCCTTAGGTTTGGTCTTCTTATTGTGTCCTGGATATCCTGAATATGTTAGGTTAGTAGCTTTTTGGTTTTTGCATTTTTTCTGACTGTTGTGTTAATGTTTTCTATGTTGTTTTCTGCCCCTGAGATCCTCTCTTCTATCTCTTGTAATCTGTTGGTGGTGCTTGCATCTATAACTCCTGATTTCTTTCTTAGGTTTTCTATCTCCAGGATTATCACTTTTTGTAATTTCTTTATTGTTTCTATTTCCATTTTCAATTCCTTCACCTGTTTGGCTGTGCTTTCCTGTGGTTCTATGAGTGCTTTTTGTGTTTCCTCTTTAAGGGCTTCTACTTGTTTACGTGTGTTCTCCTGATTCTCCTGTAATTGTTTAAGGGAGTTATTTCTGTGCTTCTTGAAGATCTCAGTCATCATCATGAAGTATGATTTTTAAGTCTAAATCTTGTTTTTCTGGTGTGTTGAGAAAACCACTACTTGCTATGGTAGGACAGCAGGGTTCTGATGTTGCCAGGTTGTCTTGGTTTCCATTGCTTAGGTTCCTGTGCTTTCCTCTTGCCATCTTGTTATCTGTGATTATAGGTAATCTTGTTTTCTCTCACTGGAGCTTGTCTCTCCTGAGGGTCTGAGGGTCCGTGGGCTCAGGAAGGAGATTGCTCCTGGGTGTTTGACTCTTTGTGGGCAGGCAGTGAGTTCTGATGGCAGTGACTTGGGTCTGTCTCTGTGGGCTCAGGTGCGAGAGCACTTGTGACACTTTTCTGAGAGCTCAGCTGTCTGCGTGCAAATCCTGTGTCCTGATGGCAGTCACCTAGCCCACTCTCTGGGCCAGAAAGACAGAGAGAGTTTTCTATATTCATGGACTACTGTGAGGATTAAATGACATCTCTACTAAAATGTATGTAAAACACTTCTGAACTCATTAAAAATGAAATGCCAATCTTGAGTTTTGTAAGACATGTGACAAATACATATGTACTCATGTGACCTTATGAACTGTGCAGTAGCACAATCAGAAAATTAGCCTAAATTTATTCAGATGATAAACTGGATCTCAGGAAATCCTGGTATTGTTTGACTTGTCCTGGGAAGATGTGAGCTAACATCTATTCACCTGTTCATAAGGCCCTGACAGAAGACTAAAGATACATGCCACATGCTTAGTGAACCAGTAAGCTTATACTGATCATGTTCCTTTTACTTAACTCTAATTCTTCTTAGATTACAGCACAGTAGTGAATTGAAATGCAAAAGTCATCCATACTATTCTTCTAAGCCATTTGTAAAATTCCTGTCCCTGTGAGATTTGTGGTCTGGGACTGTTTGGAGTATGTGGCTTGTCCTTAGTTATGACCTGAGTTCACTGGAGGTACAGGGAGTTCTCCATGGGATGCCCAGGCTCTGCCAGAGCTGCCATGCACAGCATCCCTCCCACACACTGATTTTCCTCTAACAACCTCAGTCTAGTAACAGTTGTTTGATGCTGAAGCTGCTAGACTGCCAGCCTCACTGCCCTTTGCCCAATGCAGGACCAGAAAGAGTAGCCTTACCTGTGACCTACTATAGAGGTAGGAAACCAAGAGATCCAGTGCTTTGCACTTGCTATGTATAAGCTCTACTACCAAACCACACCCAGCCTATAGAATTAAGTCCTTCTTGATCAGCATGTTAACTCTTTATTAGTAATAAAAGGTTGAAGTATAATTGCAAAAATGTGTCTCCCAGGAAAGTGAAGGAAGCAGATCTTTGTTTAACTCATTAATCTAAAAAGGAGCCACTACTTGATGCTGCAGTGTAGAGAAAAGTCAGGGTGAGGCAGTGGGAGGGGGTGGGGGAACACCCTCATAGAAGGGGGGATGGGTGATAGGATAGGGGATATAGAGGGGATAACATTTAAAATGTAAATAAAATATATCCAATTTTTAAAAAGAAAAAAATACTTTTTTTAAAAAAAAAAAAAAAAAGGAGACACTAAGAAGTCGTGGATGGTTCAAAACACACCCAAAATGCTAAACATTCCTCCAATGATACAAATGTTGGTTGGGTATAATCCAAGTACATGGGAGACAGGAAGATTATCCTACATGAGGTTGAAGCCAGCTTGGGCTACAGATGGAGAATTTTGTCTTTAAAGGTAAACAAGTGAAAGAAGTCTGGGTAGGTACAAAATGGGCAAATGTCCATTGACACCAGAGACAAAGCAAACATTTTTTCTAGTGAAATATAGAAATTGTCCCATCAAACAGATTACAGAAAATGTTAAATCATTTTATTACTTTTTATTCTGAGTTATAAGACAAATTTATCATCTCAACAGCAAGAAAACCAAATTCAAACTTTAATATTATACTTGGCAGTAAAAGTTTTTCAAAACATTCTCCCTTCTTATGAATAAATCCATCAAAAGTGAACCCAACTTGAAAGTATTGTACTGCAGTTTACTCTCTTCCAGACTTGCTGTTACAGATCAAATGAATTAGGTTCTCTTCCTGAAACCCTGTAACTTTATATATTCATTTTGGCTCCATTTTTTCCTCTTAGCTCAGTGGTTCTTAACCTGTGGCTTTTCAACCCCTTGTGGATCATGAGATCCTTTCACAGAGGATGTATACTAGGTATCCTGCATATCAGATATTTATATTACAACTCATAACAGTAGCAAAATAACAGTTAAGTTATAAAGTAGCAACAAAAATACTTTTAAGGTTGGGGGTCACCACAACATGAGAATCTATATCACAGTGTTAGGAAGACCGAGAAGTGCTGCTCTAAAGCAGTCAGAAACCTTACAACAATGTTCCATCTCAGTCTTATCAGCTAGACATCATTTGGTCCTATGATTTGTACTGTTAGCTTTACTCAGAATAACCACAGTCACTTAGAATTATTCTTTGTTATTGGAAAATTTCTTCCTTTATAAATATGTTGGTCAACTTTTATGCCTCCTTCAACTCCTCCCAGATAAACTGCTACCTTCTTATCCACCCAACTTTGTGTTTTCTCTTTATCGCTGTTAACCCTCCTTCATTAAACAAATAAAATCAAAACATGACAATAATAAAAACAAGAAACAAAAACATCCACAAAAACAAAATTAAAACCAATAGGCCAAAGACTAGTAAGACAAAAATTTCCAAAACAAAGTAAAATGAAAGAAAATACCACACACACACACACACACACACACACACACACACACACACACACACATACACACATGAAATACCATTGAGTTTGTTTTCTGTTGGCCAACTACTCTGTTCATGGGCATGGGGCCTATCTTGGAGTATGCTAGATGTGCCCAGTGACACGCTATTAAAGCACGACTATTTTTCCTTTGCCAGCAGGTATCAGTTGCCAATGACTTCTTGGCTAGGGGTCTTCTTCCTTATGTCAGTACTGAGGCCCAGTATGGCTTGAACCTGTGAAGGTCTTGTATATGCTGCCATAGTCTCCATGAGTTCTGGAGCTTTAATGCCTATCTTCTGTGGTGCTGATAGGTACTCTGTACACCACTAAAGGATAACCATCATTATCACTCAGCTACAAACCCTGTAGCCTATAATAATAACCTGCAAAAACAATGGCACAAAGATTATGGAAGTAGTTAATCATTTTTAATTGGCTTTAAGGCCTAGTCCAAGAGATAAAAGTCATATCTGACACTGCTAAATGGGTCGAGAACCTGAGACTCAACAGGTCATGGGCCTATGGGAAAACTTAATATTATCATTATGCTAAAGGGGCATAACAATAAAATGACTTCTAAAGGCATACTGCTATCCTCACTGTCTAAGGGTTTTATTTCTGAGAAGAAATACTGTGACCACAGCAACACTTATAAAGAAAAACATTTAATTAGGGCTCAATTAAAGTTTCAGAGGTTGAGTCCATTATCATCATGATGGGAAGCATGGCAGCGTGAAAACAGACATGGTGCTGGAGAAGGAGCTGAGAGTTCTACATCTTGATCCACAGGCAGCAGGAAGAGATTTTTTTTTTTTTGCTTCACTAAGTGTAGTTTGAGCATAGGAGACCTCAAAGCCCATCCATACAGTGACATACTTCCTCCAACAAGGTTATGTCTACTCGAACAAGGTCATACCTCCTAATAGTACCACTCTCTATAAGCTAAGCATTCAAACACATGAATCCATGGGGGCCATGCCTATTCAAATCACCATACTCCACTCACTGGCCCCCATGGGCATGTAGCCATAACATAATGCAAAATGCATTTAGTCCCACTTCAAACGTCTCCATAGTTATCACAGTCTCAACAAATCCAAGTTCAAAGTATCTTCTGAGATTGAGGCAATCTCTTAACTATAATCTTCTATAAACTCAAAATCAAAAAACCAATCACATACTTCCAACATATCATGGCACAAGATATACAGTAGCATTTGAAAACATAGAGAATGGAGCATAGTGAAGAAATATTGGACCAAACCTAGACCAAACACCAGCTGAGCAAACTCCAAACTCTGCATCTCCATGTTTGATGTTAAATTTCCCTTCAAACCTCCCAACTCTTTCAGCTTTATTGACCACAACAAACTTCTTTTTCTTGGTCTGGTTTCACTCCCTGTTAGCAGCTTTCCTCAGCAGGCATTCTGCAGCTCTGTAATAACCTCTTGGAGTCTCCAAGGTAATCTAGGCTTCATCTATACCACTTCATACAACACCTTCTCTGGGCCAAGATACGGGGCCATCTCTGCCACATGACTGGCCTCAAAAACTTTTTTAGTCAATGAAGGAGAACCTAATAACCCTTTCTTCTATCTTTAACTTCAGTGCCAGAACCACGTGGCTGAAACTGCCGAGTTCTGCTGCTTTCTGGAACTGAAACATGGTGCACTCACCCAATTATATCTTCAGCTGCTTGCTGTTGTGCATACTTTCCTTCACTGTATAAGCTTGGTTTTGCTGGAACTTTCTCTGTAGACCAATCTGAAGTTAAAGTCAGAGATCTACATGCCTCTGTTTCCTGAGTACTGAGATTAAAGCCCACAGTGACATACGTCTTCCAACAAGACTACACATACAAAAAAAAAAAAAAAAAAAAAAAAGCCACATCTTTTAATAGTGCTACTCCTTATTGGCCAAGAATTTAAATAGATGAGTCTATGGGGCCAACCTTATTCAAACCTCCCTTCCCATAGATCTTGGCTCACCCAGCCCATTTCAGATGAGTTTCTTCTTGCAGTAGGTAGGAATTAATGCACAGATCCACTACTGGACAATGTGCAGAGAGTATGAAACACTGGAGCACACAGTATCAACCAGGATGTTTTCATCATACTCTTTCCTTTAAGGCTTGTGGAAGAGCAGGTGAAAAGGTACTAAGAGCCAAAGAAGATAGATGACTCTAAAGAGACAGTGTCTTACAGGTAATTTAAAAATTTCAGCCATTTTTGAACTAGCAATTGCCTGAATCACTTCTTAAAATTCCACAAAGCATATCACACTAAAAGTATTAGACATTCTTCTCCCCCCTGGTTTTTTGTTACTTCATGTCCATGTATGTGCTTAGCTTATTTTTTATAACCTAATTATTACACAGATTTTTTGACTTAAAAGACATTACAATTTATTGTATTGCTGTCATCTGACTCTAAAAAAAATATAATAGTCAGATGAGGCTTGCTAAAGACTTCCCCAAATTACAATACACTCATCCGCAGGGAGCTTCTTAGTATTTTATTGACTGCTAAGAGTCTTAATAAGTAGCACAGGCTTCTCTGAACTCATAACCTTCCCATTGCCACCACCACAGTAGCTGATATTACAGGTGTATGCCTGCATGCCAATTTTTGAAAATTTTATTTTATTTTGTTTTAGACTTTTTTTTTGAGACAATGCCTCAGTATATAGCTCTGGCTGTCCTGGAACTCACTATGTAGACCAGGATAGCCTTGAAGGCACAGAGACCTGCCTGCCTCTTCCTTCCAAGCACTGTAATTAAAAGCATGTGCCACCATGCCTGACTCCTAGTTTTTAGTTTTAATTTTATAGTTCGGACTGTGAGTTAAGAGTAAATATAGACACACAAAACCTCTCTACTCTCAGCTCCCAAGGAGCATGAAATTCTTACTCTATTGGGATTCACAAATAGGCTATCAGACCAAAAAATACAAAATGAGTCCTTTATCATCAATTACCTGACAAAGATATGTATAATTTCTAATACAATAAATACTATCAATTGGTCAGATGGTAAAACCAAATCCCCAACATTGTTGCTATGAATAGAAACAGCATATCATTCTTATGTGGACAGAAAGAAAATAAAAGAGCTAGATCGTAATTTAAAAAAAAAAAAATAAATAAAAATAAAAAAAAGAAATCAATAGCACCGAATGCCAAGATAAACCATCGTTCATTCAGAAAATCAAGAAAGGATGCCTGGGGGTTTAATAGCTCCCATATTCTCATGCTGGAGACATGATTTACCTGGATTATCTGGTCAACCTATCTGGGTAGATTCCAAAATCTAATTTGTCTATTTTAAGAGTAAACTGGGCCACTAGGATTGCTCAGTGGTTAAAGGCACTTACTGCCAAGCCTGACAACCTAAGTTTGACCCCTGAGTCCCAGGTGGTGGAAAGAGAAGATCAATGCTTCCACACTCTCCTCTGACCTCCACATACACACTGTGGAATCTATAAGCCCACCCCTACTTGATATACACCTGAATGAAAATAAATGTTGAAAAATAATAATAAAAGAAGAAATTGTAGGAAGTGGAGACAGAGACAAAGTATATGGGAACTCTGTAACACTATATACTGAAAAACTGGTGGAATAAGTACATTTTCATCAGAGAATACTGTTTAGGAAATCACACTCAGAGTTGATCAGGCATATGTACATACATTTACACACACACACACACACACACACACACAGATATATATATATATATGCACAAACATACACATACATACATGTACATAAACACATATATTCACACACACATATATATATATACATACATATACACAAATAAATACACATATATATACACACATACATACATACACATATATACATAAACACATATATAGAAACATACATATATACATATATGTATACATGCATACATGCTGACAGACACATATATGTGTGTGTTAAATATATAAAACAAACCATTTGGTAACAATTAGAAAAAATGATGAGTCCTAATGGAGAGAATAAAGCACATAAATTCCTTAACAGGAAAGGCCGTCTTTAATAATGAATGCAGTGTGTGCAAAGGATACTGTGCTGCAGCTGCTGCTGACCAAGCATAATGGACTGGTTTTGCTTTTTGAAAGTATTTCATTGCACATATGGAATAATGTGGTGATTAAGTTTGTGCATCAACCTGACTGAGTCAGAGGGAGTCCATATATTTGGTTAAACATATATACTTCTATCCGGGGGAGTTTGAGAGTGGGGTCAGGCGGGGAAGGAGGAGAGAATGGAGGGAGAAGCAGGATTGTAATGATGGATGCATGTAGCCATCACTCATAGTTGATGTTATATGCAAAGATAATTCCTGGACTTCAGCTTCTCAGAACTGGAACAAAGAGGTGACTTCATGAGCACATTTTTAGGATCCTGTTCAATTTTGAATTAAGTGTGGTATCAGTAAGCAACTCCCTACAATTCAGTGAGTGTGATAATGGAGACCTCAGTGTGCCAGGAAAGCCCTCAGCAGAGCCTCAGCCTGGACCAGGAGGGCAAGAGTCTGTGGTTATGATTCAGGAAGACCATGTTTTTCCAGGACAGTCCTGACCAACGTCTATACAGAGGAATAATGAAAGTCCTAATGGAGAGCCAGCCTTCCTGGGACTCTCTCTGGGAAGAGTGCCTTCTCAGAGATGAGGGCATTTCTGTGCCTCTTTGTATCCCTGAGAACACTTCAAGACACTCGGTGATGTCATAATCATATGAACTTAGCCAAAAAGTGACCAATGTGTCATGTCGAATATCAATCTTCTCCCTGTCTCTCACATGTCAAATCACCTTTGTGCAAGTTAAACGTCAGAAAGGAAGAAATCTAACACTGGTTTAAGTTGATTCAGGTGACCACGGGCACAGACAGACTGAAGAAGCTTACTTCTCCCCAGCTCCACTTCCACAGGGAAGATTAAGCAGTCCCTTCCTGCCGGAAGTTTACTCTGCATTGCTTTAGATAGGCAGCCGTCTTAGCCCTTTGGGACCATTATCTTACCTTCTCTCATTCATGGGAGGTCAATAGGCCCTACCCCTTTAGACATGATGTCCTCATCCTGTCTGGTGACTAGGGACTGGAGACTCCCTTGGACAATGTGAAGGTCAATGCCAAGTTCCTGGGAAAAAAATAGGAAACCACAAAGATCTCCCAAGGTCCTGAGACTAGACAGAGTGACTCACAGGGTTGTGTCAGCTTCTGGATGCCCTACTCCAGCCCCAAGGCTCCCTTAGCACCTCGAGGAGTCATCCCTTCCTGCGTTCTTTTTTTCACAAGATGCTCTAATGCTTGGATCATGATTGGCTTTTACTGTTCTAGCATGATGTATGCTATTATTTTCCAGCATGGGTTAGATTTGGGTAAGTTTTATAAGTTATGACATAGTAATACATGCTACTCGTAGCTTTAGAGTAGCCCATAGTTTTTTTTCTAAAGGAAAAGTTATTATTGGACTCTTCATTGTTATCAAGTAGAATACTATCTAAGTTTATCACATTGTTAGACAATTCTCTAATCTTTAATGGGGAAAATATAATAAATCAAAATGTTTTAAATCCTAAAGTGCCCCAGAGACAGTAAATCCCAGTTATCTGTGTATTCATTATTTGACACATAAACAATTTTTCCAGAAATATATTTACACAATTTTGCATATTAAATGATAATCTGATATTAGCTATAATTATATTCTATAAGTGAGTTTCTGAAACAAAGCTGTTGGGCTTAGTATAAGGAGACAAACTGAGTCTGTTGTTAAAGTTACTGAGAAAATCTATTAAAATATCAAGAATCAACTTATAAGAGAATATGAAACACAAGTTAGTCTTTCATGAAAGGCAGAGTTTATCCTATGTTCAAAGGAGAAAGAAACAGGCAGGGAACACGGCAAGAGATATGCAAGAGAGAAAATCCCAGAGCCCTCTGTGGCTAAGATGCTCCTGACAGCTACACTGTGGGGAGAGGGGAAGGAGTGTAAGCCACTGCGTGTGGGTGACGCACCATGACCCTGCTTACTGGACAGCATAGCATTCATTCGTGTTAGCATCCTCTGCTCAGCAGGGTCGGCAGGATTCATCTGGAGATTTTTATTGTACTTGCTACTATGTCCTATAATTTAACACACTATTTTGCGTGACTATCTGGGAATGGGAAATAATTCATCTTATTGATGGTAGTGTGAAGTTTAAGTTCCACAGGCTTTGGCACTAGGACTTCTCTGATGTATAAATACTGATTTCCGATGAGAAAGTATTTTTATAAGTTAGGTACTGAATAAAGTGACTACAAACTGTAAAAGAAAAAAAAAAAGAAAAGAAAAGCCCAGAGCCACAGAGCAGATGTATCCACATGAGCCAGGGGAGGCACATGTAGCACAATTAGCCATTCTGCAGTTCATAGGCCCCCAAACTAAACAAAAGGCACCACTTCTTAATTTCCTGAAATTTGTCTGTGGAGAACACAGCATGACTTCTTTAAAGACTAAAGCTGCCATCTACCTTCTCCATTGCTTTTGAGCAATTTGAGAGAAAGTGCATTTGGAAACAATGTTTGCCTCTCTGTGTGTTGGTTGTTACTTTTACTACTGCTGACATGAAACAACTTAATCTAGTTTATTACAGTCTATAGTTCCAGAGGATTCAGCCCACCATGGGAGGGAAGTCATGCCCACATGACACCCTGAGTCAGGAAGCAAAGAATGGTAAGAAAGGGGGAGGGGCCAGAAAACCTTAAGTAGACCCCTCCCCTGTTCTCAATGCTTTGACTTACAGTTTCAGAGTCTCATCCATCTGTGGCCAGAGAAACAAACATGTCTTGAGTTCATGTCAAGTGGAGGGTGTGAGGGAGGTTTTTCAAATCAGGACCAGGAAGCAAAGGGCAACTAGACACAGAGGTCAGGTTCCTGATGACTTACTTCCATCATTTGGGCCAGATCTCCTTCAGATCTCACAACTTTCCCCAAACAGTAACATCAGCTTGGAAATAATTGGTGGAAACAGGAATCTGTGGGGACCTGGGGTGCTAGAAAGGAGCAAAGAGAAGATGGATAAGCAGGTTTCTACCATACCTTGTTCAAAACTGTCTTAAATTTATATCAGACAGTTACAATCATCAATTTGGTTTCCCTACGGATGTATTAAGGGGAAAAATCCATGAGATTACTGTGAAACGTCCTATTCATGCGTTGTGTTTCCCAAGATGAGCCTATATGTGCTCTTCAATGCCTTCCTATTGAAATACACTGGAATTATCTTGGAAAACTATAGAGTACTTTTTTGTGATAACTAGTACTTAATAGAAAAGCCATGTTTTTTTAAGTAAGAGTGGGGGCTGTTAAACGAAGCAGAGAAACAAAGAAGTCTTGACCCTGGTTAATAAGCAGGAAATAATATTTCATTTTCCCCTAGGGCAGGTATAATATAATTAGCTATGATTATTTTAACTAATGTGTTTGATATCTAAGGCCATGTTTTTCACCCTAATAAAACCCATACTCTAATAAAACCCACATTATGAAGAAACAGACTTGACAACCACAACTGCCCTTGAGTCTTAACATTGCATTGTAACTAGGATACTAGAAACGCTAGAATTCTTGTACTTGGTGATCCTGGTTACCCAGGCTAACCTAGGTTATCATTGTTTCTCCATTTCCAGGGCTAATATAGTCTCTGTGAGCTGAATGGGGTTCTAAATGTCTAACCAAAACTTCTATCAAACTGACTAACTCCCACTCATTAACAAAGGCTCCAAGCAGGCTAATGCCTCTAGAGACTGGATGAGTTGCCCTCAGCCAAGTCCAAAGTCTAATTGGCTCAAGTTTCTCAGCCACCAAATGCCCCCTCCTCCACACTTGTCCCTTGTTAGGTTCCTGTGGTCCCTCTAGTCTTCTGCTAGTGAGTACATCTCTTCTACTGTTGACATGGTGCCTGTGTCCCCTACCATGAGCTTCTGGAACTGGTGAACTAAAATGTATCTCATCAACATGGTGTGTGTGTGTGTGTGTGTGTGTGTGTGTGTGTGTGTGTGTTTGACCCTCCTCTGCTATTAATTTACCAACAATCTCTTCACCTGATGCAGTGAAATGCAGGTGGGCAAAAATACATGGTTCCTAACACCTTAGAAAAGGGAATCTTTGGGGGGGGTCCATATAGTTCAGTGCTGAAAAACTGCCTGCTGCTCTTCCAAAGGATCTGAGTTTTAATTCCCAGTTCCCACAAGAGGTGACTCACAACTGTCCATTCTACATGACGCAGTGTGCTCATCTGGCCTTTTCAGATGCCACACACATTTGGCATGTACTCAAACACACACACACACACACACACACAGAGAGAGAGAGAGAGAGAGAGAGAGAGAGAGAGAGAGAGACAGAGAGAGAGAGAAAGAGAGAGAGAGACAGAGAGACAGAGAGACAGAGAGACAGAGAGACAGAGAGAGTAAAAATTTTAAAAGCTGAAAAAGAATAAAGAAAGTGCTACCAACAAGTATTTTACATAGATTTAATAACTCATAAAAATGTGAGATATTTTCTTTAAAGTAGGAACATTAGGAAATTAAAGTAAAATTCGCCCAATGAAATAGGCAACCTTTATAATCTGTTTAAGAGACCAAACTTTCAGCCTAAGAATTATTAAAAACAAAACTCTATTCAGAGGTCAATTCAGGATTGCCAAACTCATACAGAAGAAAACACATCAATTCTGTACCGATTCCTGTAAGAAAGAAAAGAGATAGGGACATTCTATTTTATTTAGTTTTGAATGTTGATCTCCTTTGAGGCTTGCTCTTTGACACACTACTTTTTTTTAATGACTGTTGTCTAATTTCCAAGAATGTGGGCAATGTTTCCTGTTATCACTGTGTTAGGGCTCACAGAAGTTTAAATAACTACTGAAGTCCTGAGCAAAACTTCTATGAGTGGTGTGTGTGTGTGTGTGTGTGTGTGTGTGTGTAGAGGATGAGAGCAGGAAGGCTCAAAGCCTCTTGAAGGATGTTGAGTGTTGAGATCTGGACCAGATAAGCAACTATGGGAAGTCATGGGAAGGAGAGTCAGATGGTGTATTTTATCCTGTGTGCTATGGGGGAGGGTTACATATGCTAGGTGATGGGGGTTTCAATGTGTGGGGGTTTCAGCTGGTTTGCTGGGAGGTGGGGGTGGGGATGTCATGAGACCAGAAAGTATTTTAAGGGCAGGTTTGGAAAGGGTGGAGAGCTCAGTTTCAGCCATATTAATGTGATTTGAAGGTTAGACCACTATGTGAAAATGTTGAGTAGAAAACTGGATTTATGACCTTACAATTTAAGGCAAACTTTGGTGCTAGATAATTTCAGGTAGGAGCTTGATTTGCTGTCACAGAGAGATGGGCATCAAAGTACAGCAAGTAAGGATGGGACAGGTAAGGTCAAGTTGTTATTGGGTTCTTTAAAGTTAGTGTCCAGTAGTCACTGAGATCATCTTTGTGACTTGTTCTCACATGATGGATGAGATAGAAGGTTTGGGCATCTTACTGTCATTATTTTCTCTAAGTGCACAAACCACATAGATGATGGAGAAATCATCAAAATGTCATAACATCCCTGATGTCTGGTCCATTAATTACACTGAAGATTAAGTTTCAAGATGAGTTTTAGAAGGTTATATCAAAACCATAGCAGAAACATACACATACATGTACACACACAAATATGCATTTCTTCCAGCATTACCAGAGAATTCTCCCAAAAGTGGGAAACACTTAAGGAAACCAGCCTCACAGCAAAATGTAATCTCTACCTACTACTGAAAGGATACTTAGTTCTTTTTCTCAGTAGATGCATAAGCTAATAGTTATTAACCTGTGGATCATGACCCTCTTGGGCTATCAGATAGCTGGCTTACCAGACATTTACATTAAGATTCAATGCATAAACCAATAGTTATCAACCTGTAAACCATGACCCTCTTGGGGGATCACATATCACATAGCCTGCTTATCAGACAGTTATATTAAGATTCATAACAGTAGCGAAATTATACCTCTGAAGTGGCAACAAAATAATTGTAAGTTCTTTAAGTAAGTATGCCCCCAAAGACCCATGTGTTTGAATATTTGACTTATAGAGAATGGCACTATTGGGATGTATAGGCTTGTTAGAGGAAGTCTGTCACTGTTGGGGTGGGCTTTGATGTCTTCTATGTTTAAGCCATGAACAGTGTGAAGCACAGTCCCCTTCCGATCTCTTTGGATCAAGATGTAGAACTCTCAGCTCTTCCAGCACCATATCTGCTTGCACACTGCCATGTCTCCTGCAATGAAGATAATGGACTACGCCTCTGAAACTGTAAGCCAGCCCCACTCAACTTCTGTTCTTTATTAGACTTGCCTTGATCATGGTGTCTCTTCACGGCAAAAAAAAAAAAAAAAAAAAACCCTAACTAAGGCAGAGGTCACCACAATATGAGGAATTGTATTGAAGGGGCATAGTATTAGGAAGGTTGAGAACCACTGAACAGTCAACAGACCTGAAAATACTCAGTGCTGCTTCATTCTTGAATAAGTGGGGCATGTAACACAACAGAAAATATAGTAGCAGAAGTATTGTAAATGGGGAGGGACAAGTAACACTAAGGGCCTTTTAAGGAGTCATGTGGAAATCTACTACACAGAGCTTCTTAAAATATATACAATTATGAAAGAAATCCAAAATCGGTCACCAAATAATGGAGAAGACAAGTAAAATACCCTGTACCAAAAATGAGTTACATTCAATTGAATTGTTGGCCAAAGAGACTCCATGGAAACCACTAAACAGCTTGGACTATTGCTAAGGCTTTTGGTTTGTTCTCCAAAAACTAATGGTAAAGTCCCATTGCTAAAGACAACACTGACATATCTCATTGAATACACAGAAGTTGAGCTGGAACCTACTTAGAACCTTGACCCTGGCCCACAAGTATTCATGTTACTGGAAGATGCTCTATACAGCAACCTTTAAGAGAAAGGAGAATCTTTCTATTTCATCCTATTAAGAGAAAGGTATCCACTAACCCATCTAAAAACCCTATGACCTGCAATGTTGACCATCTACATAATATACTGATGCAATGATGGCATGAACATTGTGGGAGTAACCAACCACTATCTGCTTATATTTAAGGACCACTCCATGAGATGGAACCCACACCAGACACTACTTGGGTGCCCAAGAATCTGACACTATATAGCCATGGACCTATGGGAAAACAAAACACTAGTTATAAAATTACTCCTAATGGTATTCTGCTATACTCATAGATCAGTGCCTTTTTCAGCCACCATTGGAGAAGCTTTCTCTTGCAGTAGATGGGAAAGAACACAGAGACCCACAATGAGCAATATGCAGAGAATGAGATTGGAATACTTTGGAATACTCAGTTGTAAATGAGGTGTTTTTATCAAATACATTAGAGAATATATTTGATATATACCCAATGAGACCTCATTTTCCTTTTCCTTGGGGTTGATTAAGCCATGCAAAAGAATAGGTGGAAAGATCATAAGAGCCAGTGGAGATAGACAACTCCAGGGAAACAGAGCCTTCCAGACACAACAGGACTGACACACACATGAACTCACAGAGACTTTGACAGCATGCACAGGACCTGCACAGGTTCAAGCCAGGAGGGGTCCCAGTGCTAAGTGGGAAGAAAGTGTACATGAGCTCTTATTTCTAAGCAAAATCCTCTCTCCAACTGACAACTGTCTACAAAGGAAAAAATAGCTTTCTCAAATGGAGTCTTATTGGGTACACAAACCACACTTAAAGGTAGGCCCTATGCCCAGCAGTAGTAGACCTAAGCCAACACAAAGCAAACACAATAATATTTCCATAGATTTTTTTTGTTGCCTCATGTTGCTTTGTTTGGCATAATTTTTGATCTTACTGGACTTTTACTTGTAAATTTTTTATGGCTTCCGATTTTGTAGTTTTATGATGTGTGTGTGTGTGTGTGTGTGTGTGTGTGTGTGTGTGTGTGCTTCCTGGGCTTTTTAGTTTTCTGTTTTTTAATTATTCTTCTTTTTAATTTGCCTCTTTGTTTTTGTAAGGATAGAGAGAAAGAAGGTGTGGGGTTGCATGGGTGGGGAGAACCAAGTAGGAGATGGGAGGACAAAATGAACAGAATATATTGTATACATTTCATTAAAATAAATAAATAAAACAGTTCTTAGAGGGACTTGTGAATGGTCGTTTCTAACATCTTTCTTGGGTGATGACAAGCTCCACTGTCGCACACCTAAGCACATTTACAAGCCCTCTCTATGCAGGATGGGAGATAAAATTACATCTAGAATGGTGGAGTAAATACCCAAAAGTATCTTCCTAACGTTCGTACTGCTATTGAAAAACCCAAGCTTTTTATTCAGTTTTGGGTACAATTACAAGTCACACCTTAATGTTTGGCTTATGGCTCATTTCTCACAGGTGTGAGTATGGCACTAACAATGGAAATTTCCCAGCCTTTGTTACAAATCCCCGCCATGTTTCCTCGGTGGGTTCTGGCCTCCCTAGGCACTCTTTAATCTCCTCTTGAGTCTGGACCTGGCAGCTCCAACTGTCTGTAATTCTATAAGCAGTAAATCGTGCAGTGTTCATGGAAATACCATCTAGCATGCTACAGCTCATGAGCTGGGCTGGAGACCACTTTTTATTTGCAATTAATTCCCTCCAGCTGTGGGAGAACAAAAGACAAAAACACTCCATCTTTGAGCCTCAGATGAATATCCCTCCTGCCCTTGGTGTGCAAAGCTTATTTTGCTTGTGTGAACTTCACAGAACTGTAAAGGAGATTAAGGACTTTTTAATACAAATGTTCACAGCTTGACAGGAGGAAAAAGTGAGGCTCAGTGTCAGGAAGTATAAGGAAGGTCAAACTTTAAATTTCCAGTCCATTTAAAGGTTTTGTGTCTTACAGTTTTCTTAAGTGTTTTTGAATCAGGGATGTTAGAGAACCACACTGGCTCTCAGGTGTATCGGGCAGAGGTGTGTGTGTGTGTGCGTAGATAAGGGTAGAGGAGAGTGTGAGCCAGAAAACAAGACCGTTCACACAGCAGAGAAAAGGATGAAGTCCACAGCATATTTCAACCAATGGGTACACGTCATCACACTGTATCCAATAGCCACTGGAAAACAGAATAAAGTCATCATTTTGTGTTCTGTTTTTAGTCTGCAGTCACCATAAGTTCTTATAAAATGGTGTAAAATAATGACGTGGACAAAGTATGAGTGGTTGGAGAAGTCTGAAATGCCTCAAGGGCGGGATCCCTGACTCTGGTTCCTCCCATTCAGCTGCACTGCTCTGAAGCGCTATCACATCTTAGCTGTGGAGGGCCAATGACTTAAGCATTTCACATGGCATTATGCTGTTAAGGTACTGGGAAGCAGCTCACCTTGTCTTGAGCCACCCTTCAAAGTGTCCTGCAACTCCCCTGCACTTAGGAATCTGATCCCCTGGAGACAGGCAGGACAATAAGGAACAGCGTGTCTTCCATTTACAACATCTCCTCTAGCAGCATCTTGGCAACAGCACAGTCCAGACAGAAGATTTTTCAAAGGGCTCAAAGCCAAGTCTGCATTCCTCCATCCAGCATGGGTCCACTAAGTCTGCATCCCTCCCTCCAACGTGGACCCACTATGACATTATGCTAAGTTATGTCAGCACCTCATCCTAATTTTCCAAGGACTCATCTGTAAAATGCTAATGGTAATACCATGTACTCTCTTGTGTTCTAGATGAAAAGGATTCATGAATTCATGGCTTTGAAAATACAGTTACCACAGAGCCATGCCCACCCTCTGCTATGGCTGCTGATGGTGGGTGCCTTCTTTCCCAGGGATTATGTAAGCAATGGCATGGGCTTCTTTATAAACACACATGCAAATGCCACATAGTTTGTACAGATCTCAAGCATCCTCTACATTTTCTGCTCCTACTCACACTCTTTTCTGCATACCTCACAGTACATGTGCACACCTGTGCACACATCTCCCACATGTGCACTTGCACACATGATTTCACACTTTTCACACCACCTGTACGCTCTTCCATATGCTTCTACATATATCACAGCACAGGTATAACATCACAGAGCCAGCCTTTATTATACTTATATGTCACACTGTCTTTGTTTCCTGCAATGTCAGAAGGAGTCCTTCTGGGGTCTTCTACAGGACAAGATGCATGTCATGTCCTCCAGACCTCCACAGCAACACTGGTCTTGCACTCAACTGCCTGTGTTCTTTGCTTTAATGTCTTCAGCTTCAGAAAATTAGCAAACCCTTAGAGCTGAGAAGATTGAATAAAAAAAAATGTGTAACAACCAAGTGAATGAATACATAGGGATATACCAGAGATGTTCTAACACATTATGCTTTTAGTAAAATAGGCTCTCAGAAGAGAAGCTTTGAGCAATTTATCCAGCATCCTGCTCTCCCCCCCTCTCTCTTTCATACACACACACACACACACACACACACACACACACACACACAATGCAGTCCTCTAACATTTGCATGAACTATGCACTACACACACATTCACATCCTCTCACACATTAACCCATACAATCATATCACATGCTTACACACACACACACACACACACACACACACACACACACACACACAAATACTACTACTACTACTACTACTTCTACCAACAACATTTTTTTAAAAACTTAAAGAAGATATGAAGTAGTTCTGAGATTCATGGTTGTGAGCCACCATGTGGCTGGAAATTGAATTCGGGACCTATGGAAGAATAGCCAGGGCTCTTAACCACTAAGCCATTTCTCCAGCCCCGAAGAAACGGATTTTTTTGCTAACATGGTTCCCTCAAATCCAAGCTTCACTTGTAAACTACTGATCTTATGAGACTTATGGACTTAAGGTTCAAGTCCAGCCTGGCCTGCTTATAGAGTTCAAGGGTAGCTTAGGATACATAACAAGATCTTCCCTCAAAAACAAAACAAAACAAAAAACTAACAGAATAAATGAATAAGTGATAAATAAAACAAAAGGGGCAGACATTGGGAAAGGCAATTTAGGAAAGAAGGGTGATTATAAACTGTTATTTATTCATCATAGTATCTGCGTGCATCGGGCAAAATGATGTCCTCTCTTGTGTTTTAGAGACATATTTGTTATTTGAATCTTTCCAAGCTCTGGTTTACACCATCACCTTCTTCTCATAGCAAACACATACACACATGTGATGGTTTGATATGCAAGGCACCCATTCCCACTGCAGATCAGAATGCATGCCTTAGCTGACTGTGGGCTTTATCACTAAAGAATTTGCTAATGCAGCCAAAGGAAGAAATCCATTGGGAAATGCTAACCTTTGATCTGTAGACCAATTAGGAACTTTGTCTGAAACTTCATTAAGTTCTTCCAACCATACCAAAAGTCTGACTCCATGATTCCTTTGGAAAAGGATGCTGGAAATCCAGTCGGAGTCACCGAGCTTGTGTTCCCTGGACTAGCTGTTACACCTCTCTTTTAATGTTGCAACAGTTGCCATCAAAGCTGTAGAATTCCCCCACCCAAAATCAGATAGAAATGAGGCGGAAGTTTTGCCACTGTAGCAGAACCACAGGTTAATGATGTTGTGTGGTAAATGAATAGTTAATAGTTATGCTAACCATTCATCTGTGACTAAACAAATATAACCTTTGATATACTTTGTGATGTATAACAAAGTCCCCACATATTTAAAAAAAAAAAGTCCCCACATGGCCTCAAATATTTGAACACTTGCTTTCCAGTTGGTTTTGCTCTTCGGGAAGAGTATGGAACCTTTCAGATTGGAGCCTTGGTGGAGTAATTACGTCCTTTGGTATAGGTTTCTAGAGTTTATAGCCTTGCCTCATATCCAGTTCACTTTCTCTGCTTAATGTTTGAGACTGAAGGTGTGGTCTTCCCGCCTCTGCCCCAGTCTCTTGCTACCATGCCTCCTCTACCACTGTGGTTTTCCGCCCTGAAACTGTTAGCCAAATTAAGTCCTGTCTTCTACGAGTTCTGTATCACGCACAGCAACAAAAGCAACTAAAATGTGCATGGGGTGGGGGTTCTGAGAAGATCTATAGTTCGAAAGTAAAGCATGCACTGGAGGGAACCATGTTAGCAAAACATCATTTTTTAGTGGTTGGAAAAATGGCTCAGCAGTTAAGAGCACTGACTGTTCTTCCAGAGGTCCTGAGTTCAATTCCCAGCAACCACATGGTGGCTCACAATCATCAATAAAGGGATTCAATACCCTCTTTTACTGTGTCTGAAAACAGCTACAGTGTACTCATATACATAAGATAAATAAGTCTTTAAAAAAAAAATCAGTGTCTTTTCAACCAGAAGAGGGGGCTAAGGAAGCCTGGGGGGGGGCATTAATATGTTTTTCTCCAGTGTTTTAGTTTTGGTTAACAGTGGCCATTCCTTGGTTTTATCCCAGTCTTCAACTGGAATCCTAGACAGTTTCTACTAGCCAATAAGTAGGAGAGGAAGTAGGGCCCGGAAGGGGAAGTAAAACCCCCTCCAGGGTGCTCCTTCCTACAGACTATCCTTGCTAAGTGGGGTCCAGTATGTGAGAGGAACAGAGAACAAAGCTCTGGCCTCACATAGAAATGGAGATGGCTGATTGTTTACACTGGCAGGGCCTTAGAACTCATAGCTGGGGTTCATTTTTAAGCTCTTTCACCCAGACCTCTATGGCTCTGGATCTATCGAGTGGACAGGGGTTCTAAGCACACCCCTGGTGCTTCTTTCTGTACCCGAGGAGGGCCGTGGGGATATCTTGCAACACTTGTAAATAATGTCAAATGATACATGAAATCAGATTCAGAATACTTCACTTAAAAAACTCTCTGCTCAGCACCTTATCAGTGCTTTCAATACCAAAACCTAGTGGACCTTTAAGAAATAGATTTTCAAATTTTCATATATATACATACACACACACACACACACACATATATATATATATACACACACACACACACACACACACACACACACACATACATACATACATATGAAACCAAAATTATCCTCCTGACTCTGTTTTGACCTACTAATAGTTAAGTGGGTACAGTCTCTCTCCTGTATGGTTCTATGATTTAATTAATGTTAAATAAATTTTCATAAATATTTTGTCAGTGACTTTGGACTGCTGACATGTAGAGGAAAACCACTATTTCTAGTTACAGATGATTCTGTTGATCCAAATGTTCAGCTGTCACTGGGAGATATAATGGACTTTCTTTCTGTTTTGTTCTGTTAAACATTTCTTTGGCCAAATTCTGTATAGTAACTTTTTCCATGACTATTCACATCATTTTTTTTTCATATCACAGAAGAGAAGCAGCTAATCTTTAAAACATTTTTAATACTTGGGTGCGGGGGTCCGTGGGTTACCATGTTGACTTAAGGAGCTGACAACCTTGTTTCTCTAGTGTTTGCCTTTGCCATCTGGCAAAGCCAGAACAGTACTGACCCTTGAATCCTTGTGATTCAGATGAGAGGACACTCATAAAGCCAGGCAGCACTGAGCCTTGAGGAGAGCAGAGTCCTATCCATCCACTTAGTTTGCAGCCGTGTAGGCTATGATTATATTACAAGAGATTGTCTTCACTTTTGGAAATCCTCTCCCAGGTAAGGGGAAGGTCAGGGGGTCCCTATGGAGAGGAGACCTGCAGTTTGTGCTCCTCCATCCTCCCAGAAGCAGAGCAAAGGTGTTCTTTACTGGACACAAGGCCTTTGGGAGGGAGCTGGGCTGTGTGGTAGTTTGAATAGGTGTGGCCCCCATAGACTGGAGCGTTTGAATGTTTAGTCACAGGTAGTGGCACTATTGGGAGGTGTGGCCTTATTGGAGAGGGTGTTCCTTCTTAGAGGAAGTGTGTCACTGTGGAGGTGGGGCTTTGAGGTCTCTTGTATGCTCAGTTCTGCCCAGTATGGAACACAGTCCCCCACCTGGCTACCTTTGGATAGAGATGGAGAACTCTGCTCCTTCTCCACCACTGCGCGCTGCCATGCTTCCCACCATGATGATAATGGACTGAACCTCTGAAACTGTAAGCCAGTCTCAAGTAGATGTGTTTCCTTTTATTGTCACAGCAATAAAACTCAAACTAAGGTAAGTTTTATAGGAAAAAAGACCTGCAGCTTCCTACTAGCGCTGCCAAATACTGAAATCACATCTGTATCAGGTACACTGTATCATCCTGGTTTTCATACCTGAAGTCTGCATGTGTCTTAGTCAGGATTTCTATTCCTGAACAAACATCATGATCAAGAAGCAAGTTGGGGAAGAAGGGGTTTATTCAGCTTACACTTCCATATCACTGTTCATCACCAAAGGAAGTCAGGACTGGAACCCAGGCAGGTCAGGAAGCAGAAGCTGATGCAGAAGCCATGGAGGAATGCTATTTACTGGCCTGATTCACCTGGCGTACTCAGCTTGCTTTCTTATAGAATCCAGGTCTACCAGCCCAGGGATGGCACCACCCACAATGGACCAGGCCCTCCCCCCCTTGATCACTAGTTGAGAAAATACCTTACAGCTGAATCTCATGGAGGCATTTCCTCAATTGAGGCTCCTTTCTCTTCGATAACTTCAGTTTGTGTCAACTTGACACAAACCTGCCAGTATAACATGTCAACTTCTTTAGGTCAACTACTGGACAAGCATGAAGACACTGGTCCCACACCCTATCTAGTCACCATAGGCTCTTTATTTGGGGCAAGATCTAGGTGGAAGAGAGTACAGTGTTCTGGAGAGTACTCAGAATGAAGGTTGTGAAATGTTGGCTTGAGATCAAGAAGTCCTGGCTAGGATGGGGTACGCTGGTGTTATATTTCTGTTGAACCATTGCCTATCCCAGAGCCATGCTTGGAAGTGCAGCAGCAGATCTGAACAGGAGTAAGACATGGTTGTTTCTGAGAGGAATGAGAAGAGCTGCCTTAACCTTGGCTTAGCTTTGAAGGTATAATTAACTAAAACAAAAGCTCACAGTGGCCATGACTTAGAGCAAAGGAGAAAAAAGGATACTGCTTCTGTCATCAGATAAGCAGTGGCACCTCGAAGTGGGAGTGCAGCAATGACCAATTCATTCTTTTATGGGGGGGACTATGAAAAAATGATAGTACTGTGGCCTAAAATTTAAACAAGCTCCCCTGGAATATAGACTATTATAAAGTTCTATGCAATGAGCAACACTAATTGTAATTAAAGATAATACAGTTTCTGTGCATAAGATAACACTGGAATTTATTTCCCCTTTAGAATCACAGTTTGGTTTCTGTTGACAGGCTCTCCCCCAAACCCCACATTCCACTTACTCTGGTGTGTTCATGGCACAAGTCAAACAGGTGTGAAACTTCACACAATACTTCATTCATTCATATAATTATATGTTAGTTTTTTTAATTATCTATGAAAAATGACAAGCATTTTTGACACTGTGACATCTGACAAAGGCTGCAATGATACTTCGTACAATTATCTCTACAGATAGTGCTTTAGTGTCTCCGCCCACTTTTTAAATTTTTCTTTTAATATTTTATAAGGGTTGCACAAGAATAATTTGCAAAATAATTAATACTCAAAGACATAACTATGCTTTCATAATACTCTAGATTTCTGGCCCACACAGAATAAATAATTATATTGATAAAGGTTAAGACAATAATATTTTTCCTTTGGAAAACTAAAAACTACAGATTCCTGAACCCCAGGCTCAATGGCTGTCATCCACTGACTTCTAATATGAGTTTAAAATACTTGAAATGTATTTAAAGATTAGAATGTCTCATATTCATCATCAAGAACATTCTTCCACCAGAAGCACAACACTATGTATTTACCAGTAGATCCGTGTATCTCTGTGCATGCTACCACAGTGTCCTAGCAGAGCCCCAGGGTAAAAGGTGACATCGCAGCTTGCAATAAGACAAATATAGAATTCTACCCAATGTACTGCTACATGGCTGTAATGCCAGCACATATGAGGATAAGGCAGGATGATCCCAAGTTCAAGACCAGCTTCTCTCTCTCTCTCTCTCTCTCTCTCTCTGTGTGTGTGTGTGTGTGTGTGTGTGTGTGTGTGTGTGTTTAAGCAGAGCAGGAACTTCATGGCAGGAGCTGATGTCAAAGCTATGGAGAAGTGTTTCTGGCTGGATTGCTTTGTGGTTTTCTCAACATGTTTCCTTACTCATCCCAGGACCACCCACCTAGGGGGACACCACCCACAATGGGCTAGACCCTCCCATATGAAATCAATCACTAATTAAGAAAAATGCCCTATAGACTTGCCTACAGCCCAGTCTTATGAAGACATTTTCTCAGTTCAGACTTCCTCGTCCAAAATGATTCTGGCTTCTTTCAAGCTGACACAGAAAGGATTACTCTTACTCATCTTCCACTGGTATCTTGAGCATGTCCCTAGTGTAGCAGACTCTGGGACACCCATAAAAGAGACACAACATATGCCCAGTGAGGACTTGAGTAATACCTTGAGACTAACACAATATTGTCTTTTCTCAGCTCAAGCCGAACACTGGGCACAGCCTCCAAATTGCTTCCAGTGCATTATTCCTAACCCTTCCTCTCAAATCCTCTCTCTCTCTCTCTCTGTTGCCTCCTGCTGCCCTTAATGTCCTTGTTCATATCTATATAACTGGCATATGGACAGTTTTGTTTTCAATAGCCTCCTAGAGTATCAGAAACATCAGAAATATCAGAAGCATGTGGCCTACATGTCAAAGCAGTCCAGACTGTAGTGTACTGACAAACTGATTATGGAGTCTGTCACTTATATGTGACTTAGAATAGTAACCTAGAATAGAACATTTGGTGAAGGGTCTGGCGCCTAGCCGGTTTCCAGGATTATGTGCTAAGGTGCCTACCAGTTCCACCCCAAAGACCAGATTCCCAAACTTGCTGCTTGAGCAAGAAAGGAGCTTTGATTGCTGCTGGCCAGTTGATTTCTTGAAAACCAGGTTTCCAATTTGAAAACTCTTCTTTCAGTCAAACTGGTGTTACATTCTGTTAATTCATGAGCTCAAGGGGGGAATGATGTGCAACACCAAACCCCATTGACCACATGACTGACACAGCAAGTAGCTGTAGTACAAACTGAACAACCAAACATCTTCCTCCAGTCTCCCTCATCCCTTTTGTGCTTCATGGATCGAAGTCATCATTCACTTATTTATCTGTCAATGCTTAGGCATTTATCACATGCTGGGCATTGCCTTGGTTCCAGAAATGAAACAAGAAATAAAAATGATTGACAAGAAAGGATCCAGCTCAGCACATATCTGGGGACGGAGACTGTGATCAGAGGAAATGGCAAATCCCCTAACACCGGGAGGTGCAGTGGTCACATAAACTGGGGGCCAGTCAGTGCACAGGACTCTGGTGTGAAACAGAAGGATGATGTCACACAGCTTGTGCTTTCCAGGGCCATTCCACCCACTATGTAAGGACCAGGCCAGGGCAGCACTGTGACCAAGCATCTAGTCTAGACAGGGGTGCCTTCTGCTCTACCAGGAGGGGCGCTGAGGGCAGACACAGATGCTCTGCAAGTTTGCCTGGGCAGCTTTTATATCCCTTGGCACTTGACAATAGCTAGCAGAGAGACAGGGGAGTGACAGCTTCTAAGAGGCAGACTTAGAGAAAGGGACAAAGGGATAGAACAGCTCTATCGCTGCCACATAGACCATGTTAAATTTTATACACCTAGATCTTCCATAAGGAGCACCTAAACCTCACTCCCTAGGCTGGTGACCTCTTGGGATCCATCCCCACTAGCTGGGATCTCTTTCCTCCATCTCCCACTTAATAAAGCCTCCTACTTGCTCATGCCTCTGCATCCTTGTGCTTCATTTCCCAAGAGACTGCAGGGGGGCCTCTGCAAACACCAGGGCCAGCTGAGTGTCGGTTTGCATGAGGCAAGAAGGAAGTCTGGTTAAACCTGACTCAGTGCCCAGTGTCAGCTCAAACTCCGAGACTCTGATGTTGGGTAGTTTATTTCAGGCGTATTTAAGTGGGGCGCAATTCAGGGGGAAAGACATTTTCTGATGAGGATTAGCTCAGTTCTATCTGTGTGACAAAGTTTACATGGTAAAGTACATGTCACCTCTTCCACAAAGATGGGTTCTACGAATTGACTACATGTGACATCTTAATGGTCTGGGAGAGGATCTGATATGGTCTCAGTCATACAGGTAGCACAGAGACTACCAGGCTATCAATCACCTTTGCTCCTGGCCTTCTGGGTAGAAAACAGATTATGTGTCTTTCTTTGAAGAGAAAACCTACTGTGTTTAACCAGAGCTTATGTGTTAATACAAGGACCACTGATCCCTCCTCCTCCCCCCCCCCACCCCGTGGGGGACAAGCAGTCCCCAGGAGATAAGACAAAAGAGAAATCTGCAATAGCAAGAGCACGAAGGCACAAGCAACCAGCAGCCAACAGCCAGCTGTTCTCTAATGTCATCACTCTCCTGGGAGCCTCTGCTAAGGGACTCAGCTCTATTCATGGCCTTGATGTGGGCAGCAGTGGGAGCTGCTGCTTCTGAGCAGGTCTGGGTATTGAGATTCATGTCAATGGTCATTGCTAAGGCTTCTAAGCCTGTTGCATCTGAGACTCTTAGTCTCAAGGACATAATCAGGGCCATTGGTTTCTCATCTATGGCTTTCCGCCCTTCAGCCTCGGCTCTAAGTCCTTTCTCTGTCCCCTGCATTCTCTTCCCAGATGCTGTTCTTGAGCTCTCCAGCTGCTTCTTAATGATATGGAGGCTTCCACAGTTGCTGGAACTCAGGAGGCAGTGGACACAGTTTCTCTGTGGCTGCAGATGCATCTGACTCTGTGACCCACCAACCCTGCAGCTCTGCTTCCTTTGCAGCTCTCTCTGCTTCTAGCGCCTCCTATTCGGCTGTAGGTGAAGCTCCTCTGCTTAGTGCTGTTGCTACTTGGTGCTGTCAGCTCACCCTGCACTGCTAAAAGTAAGCCAGAAAGTGTCTAACGCTGCAACACCAGGAGAGAGGCAAAACAGGAGGGTGCCACTTAAGAACCTTAAGTGACACACAAAAAAAAAAAAAAAAAAAAAAAACTGATGAATTGGACAGAAGAGGGTGTTTGTGTCAATCACAGACAATGACACAAGCAAATAAACATTTGTATTGGCTTGTGCAAATAAACATCTGTATGTTACCATCCACAGCACAGCAGTTCCTTTGGATCACTGGCTCATGGCTCACTGAGGTTATGTGAGAACCCAACAGGTAAAAACATTTGAGACAGCCCAGACGGAGGCAATGCTTTCCGAAGCTAGAAAAATCTATTTGCCTCAGAGGGACAGAGGGCAGGGGATAAAGGACAAAAGATAGAAGATGAGCAAGAAAGGAAAGGGAACAAGGGAAAGGAAGGAGGGGTATTTGTCCCAGGGTGGGACAAAGGACTTCCCCTGGATAGAGAAGAGACAGACATGGCTCATACATAAATAGCAGTTTATAAATATACAATGGGGAACACCAGGTTAAGATGAGGTGCTACATTTTGATTGGGAATGCTAATTGGGGTAGCGAAATGGGGCTTTGACTTCAGTACTTTGTTAGCTGGAACTTGATAGCCTCAGGAGGAAGTGGTCAAGTAAGGGAACAGACCTTGGTGGCTAGTTTTAGGACTGTCATGTAACAGTTTTTACCAGGGCAGAAGGAATGGGAGAGAAGGGCAGAGCCTACCAGAGCCATGCTTGTCACACTCCAGCTGTCCACAGTCCCTTTTCAATTGTGGTGGAGTTTGCCCAGGATGTCTATGGAGTGTTCAAAACAAGCACTGTTGTCTATGTCCAGACAGCTATTTTTCTTGTGCTCCCATGAAATTTAGGCAGCAAGGGAGAGTTGCAAACTAACAGTCCATGTGCCCCATCCCCAAAAACCTTTGCTTCTTCACAGGAAAATAAATGTCGGAGGAGTGCAGACAGTAAGAGCCTAAAGAACTCATAAGTAATAGGAATGTGATCTTAATCTTGCCTAACACTCTCCCAGAGCTTCAATCAGGGGAGGGCCTCATCAGTCTTGGTGAGTTAAGTTGATTATCTCTGTGAATCTCAAGTTGATAGTCTGTTGATAGTACCTGCAGTGGCTTAGCCTATGGGATGGCTGAAGGAACTGGTGATTAAAACCAAAACCATGCAAACAAAAGCAGCGCCGTTTGGTTTTATGACTCAGTTTTTAGTTTTGCAAAGTCTTGGCTGGCCTTAAGGGACGAAGGGTGCTGATTAACTGAGTTTTCTGATTGGCCGATGGGTTAAGCCGATGGGAAAACAAACAGGAAGGAAAACTGCTGATACCTCTTTGTTAATAAACAAGACATGCAAAAAATTAAAATGGAGCCCTCGCAGCGGAGGCTGCAACCGTCTGCCGGGCATTCACTAAGAAGGGGGCTGCAATCATAAAGACAGATCTCCTGCTTGGACAGTCAGTCCCTCGAGGCTTGAGACTCACACTCTGGAATGAAACCATCCAAGGAACAGTGCCTCCATCTCCAGGCTCCTGAGGGCAGACTCAAAACTGTGACCATCAGGAACAACACAAGCAGCCGTCTTCCATTTTCAGTAACTGACCCTTGCCTGTTCCTCCTTCTCTGCTACTCGCTGTCAGCTGGCCTTGAACCTCTGATTCTGAAGGTCACACTCACACAGTTGAGCTGTGTCATATCAGTCTCACACGAGCTGCTTTCCACAACTACAGTTAGAGCTGATGGGTAGGCCATGGTGGTGATCACTGACCACGTTTCTTTTCAGGGTCTTAAAGGCCAGCTGTTAATACTAATGACTTTCTTCATTAGGGCCCATGTGTCAATCTTGTTCCATCAGGAGACCAAGTAACCTCCATCTCAGATCATGGTGACAACAGCACTGTTTTGAACATACACTTCAAAGAAGACTCACACTTTGCCTTTGTGTGGAGTATCCTTATGTACAGACATAGTACAGTACTTTGTACAGTGCTTAGTGTAGTACTTAGTGTAGCACTTAGTGAAGTACTTAATGCAGTCCTTAGTGTAGTACTTAGTGCAGCACTTAGTGAAGTACTTAATGCAGTCCTTAGTGTAGTACTTAGTGCAGCACTTAGTGAAGTACTTAATGCAGTCCTTAGTGTAGTACTTAGTGCAGCACTTAGTGAAGTACTTAATGCAGTCCTTAGTGTAGTACTTAGTGCAGCACTTAGTGAAGTACTTAATGCAGTCCTTAGTGTAGTACTTAGTGCAGTGCCCTCTCACTACTGATGCTTCACCTCCCACCACATCCTCTAAGCCTTAAACTAATGTGCTCTTTTATCCCATCGATACCCCAACTCTAACCCCTGGGAAGGTACAGGAAACCTGGGTTTGTCCATCCATTGGTAGACTATGTAGTCAATAGACTGGGTTGATCACAGAGTTGCCCTCATACTTCAAATGACCATTAGAGATACCTAAAGCAACAAGCTATGCCGTGGGATGACAGGAACGGGCTTAGGGAGCAGAAAGGACACTCTTGGAAAGAAGCAGCTCCAAGAGAAATAGGGAGTCTATGCTTGATTTGTTTTCTAAAACTTGCCTTCTTTAACTAAACTGTGTAAGTAGAATTCTGGATTGTCATTGAGAAGTCACTTCCAGAAAGATGCACCCAGACCTAGGGTCTCCAACTGGCTTCCCAGGTTCCACCCTGCTTTCTTTATCCTGTGGATTCTTTGGTGGGGAAAATGGCTAACATGTGAGCCTGTGGTGTTTCGCCTTGATGAATCATACCGCTGACCAATTTTAATCCCCGTTTCTCAGGCTCCATCTCCAAATAAACTTGATCTCAGGAAAGGGTTTTAGACCAAAGCCAAGTCATCCAGCAAACACAGTCAGGTCTTTCCCAGAACTCCTATTATTTTAATAATTTAACTCTCATCAGAGAGTGCTGTCTGACCCTGAAAGCATTCTAAGTGTTTGGGGTTTTGTTTTGTTTTTTTCCCCCAAGTGATTGAGTTGCTCCTTTGTTCTCTGTAATCATTCAACAAGGAAGGCTGCTGAGTCCAGGGATTTAGACATTGAAATAACATTCCTCAGCTTGAAAGCAGCTGGAGGAGCCACCGGGAATCACAGTTCATCCACTCTGCCTTTGTGGAAACCATGGGTGCAGTTAAAGAAGGACATGGATGTGTATAGCTTGTGGGAAGCAATGGAAATGCCTCCAAAAACAAGTTGCATCCGGCTGGGCAAGAAACTTCAGTTTAGGAGATCTGGGTGGTTGAGTTTAAATGTATATGCATTAGACTGGCTGATCCAGGGCAGGAACACAGCATGCATTATTCATGGACACCACTTCCCAGCCATTGCAGACTACCCACGCTGGAGAGGCGGAGTGAGCAGTTTTACGGGCCAGTGCAATACACATCCTACAATCCACAGGCTTCTGCCCCTCAAGGACCCATCTCCACTCAGAATAGTAAGGCCCAGGGATGTATTCCAGGTTATCTTTATACTTACTTTTCTCATTTCAAAGCTTTAGAAGTTTTTAAAGAAAAAAAAAAGTAAAGAGGATCTTTTCTTCCAGGAAACCAGTTGGAGACAGTTTATTGATTGACTAGTTTCCTAATAAGCAGAGGAAACAGTTCAAAGTTGGTCTTGTCAACCAGGAGTGCTTCAACTGTTCTATAATTATCGGAGTATTTTTCCCCTGAACTTTTCTTATTCAAATCCTCAGCCACAAAAATTTACTTTTAGTTTAGAGTCAAAGAACAAAGCGAAAACAAAACAAACACAAAAACAAAACACCTGACACTGAGAACAGAACATAGCATCAGGATGTGCAATATGACATCAGTAACTACCAACTGTTTGTGGCCCTTTGGACAGCTCAGAAAAGATATTGGTGATGTTTCGTGTGTTTCTCAGAAACTAAACTTGATGTCAAGGCCTTGGGTGTAAACCAGCCCTACTATAACTAAGTGTGTCCCTTCACCATTCAAGAGAGGGTTAAAACAAACCAACAAAATAAACAAAGAACAACAAAACAAGAACCTGAAACAGACTTCCTCACAAGAGGCAGTATGCAGAACATACACTCAGGCAGGCTCAGAAAGCTGCCCCAGACTGAGAGACTGAGAGACTGCAAATGCTTTCAGTCACTGAGAACAACACAGTGCCTCCTGGTTCAGAGTAAAAACTTTGGCATTCCTAGGAATGAATTGTGACCCCCAAGCCAGTTAGACATGTTGGTCTCATGTCTGAATGGATAGAAGAACGCTTATTATATAAAGCCTAGAGCAACACATTCTACAAATCTTCTAAGGAACAGAGCCAAGAAGACAGAAGGCTTGGCAGATGAAACACTTGTTATATAGCATGAAATTTGGGTTCATAAAGCCAGACATGATAGCACACATGTGTAATCTCAGTGCTGTGGCGAGGAGATAAGAGGTGAAGGCAAGGGAACCCCCAGACACTCCTGGGCCAGCCAGTCTCATATATGTAGCAATGAATGACTAGAGACTCCAAGATGGAAGACAAAGATGAATACCTGAGATTGTCCTTTGACCTCCACATGTGCACTGGGGCACATGCATGCCTTCATTCAACACATGCACACACACACACACACACACACACACACAAACACACACACATACATCATACAAACAATGATCAAAACCATCTTTTAAGAAATAGACTAATCAGCTGGGGCGGTGGTGATGGTACCCTCCTTTAATCCCAGCACTAGGGAGGCAAGGGCAGGTGGATCTCTGTAAATTCAAGGCCAGCCTGGCCTAGAAGCAAGCTCCAGGATAACAGGGCTAGACAGAGATCCTGTCTCAGAAAAGTAAAAACAATATAACCACAACAAAAGTAGTAGAAGAGACAGACGAACCACTGTGAACACTGAAGAAAATGAGGAGCCCCACACATGAGCTAAGGTCATGATCTGTTGTCCTTGTAATGTTGTCAGTGCCCTCTGTGTTCGCTGTCACCAAGCCTTGCTGGCCCAGCAGCAAGCCCAGCTTCCTGAGCTGATTCCTTGTGTTCTTAATCTGCTTCCCTCTTCTCATCCTTGGTTTGTGCACTTTTATTCTTGTGCCCTGGGTCCTTCATTCCATCTTCCACAGGCCCGTCTGAAAACCATCTGGGAATAACAAGGTGAAGGCCCACACCTGCAGGACACAGAGGTGTCCTGCTACCTTAGGCTGCTACCCAGGGAGAAGGCACTATCCACTGGGAGAGAAGTCTGTGTGTGACCCATGACCTTTATGCTACAGATAGACTGCACCTGATTTTCGGAAACAGCAAAATCTCAATTAGAGTTGGATGTGGGATATTCTGACATCTCTTCTCATTCCTTCTTTGCCACTGGAATCTTCTGCCCACAGAATACCATCATTCTCATAAGTTAAAGAGGATGTACCCACCCGTCACTAAGTATAACATCTCCATGCTCAAGTGCCTGATGTGGATAATTAAGTGAAAGGCTCTGTGATTCGGTTACAATTATATTTACTATGCTATAATTATTCAATTATAATTATATTATAAATTATAATAGCTGTTACTATAGTTATCTGCTACATGGCAGGTATATACAAGTATACTTTGTTATACTTTAACAACATTTTCAGGAAAATGTTGCCTCCAATCACAAGCTGAGAAAAACCATCAACTCTGCCAGCTGACACACTATCCGTATGCTTCTATTTCTCTGGGCATCGTGTTTCTTGTTTGCTTTTATCATTTCTAGAAATTTACTTATTTTATGCATATGAATGTTATGTATATGAATGCATGCATGTATAAATGCCTGCACGTATGTGTGTGTACCATATGCACCATCCAGTGACTGAGGAGATCAAAAGATCATGTTGAATACCCTATAACCAGACTTCTAGGTAGTTGTCAGTTAACATTGGCTGCTGGAAGCTGAACCTGGGCTCTCTGCAAGAGCTACAAGTGCTTTTACAGCTGAGCCATCTCTCCAGAACCTCACTTACACCATTTGTAAATTGGATCATTATGTAAATTGTATATTCTATAACATGTAAATTGGTTTATACTATGGAAATTGTAAATTAGAGACAAGAATAAAACACCCATGTTGAAGAATTTTTGAGAGAATAACTTAAACATATGTGTATGTCAATCAGCTTCAAGACACTTGAAAGCATCAGGAAGAGCCAGGGTTGCTGAGTGACAGACCACATGCTCGGCTTGTGGTATGCCCTTAGTTGATGTTCCAGAGACTACAACAGCTCAGGAAAAGACCAAGGATGTCACAGAGTCAACTGCCTTCACTGGTAGGCTTAATAATGCTGTCTTCAGACCTTGTAGGAAAAACAGTCAGACGTATACTACACAGCAAGCAAGCAAAGGACTATGACTCTAGCTCAACTCAGCTACTTTACAGACCAGTTCACTTAACTTTCATTGACAAAGCACATCCTTCAAGAAGACGTTTTATCCATCCCGTTAACATAAATCCAATAGACATTTGGCTCACATCAGCACCATGAAACTTGTGTGTAACTGCAAGGCTTAGTTTAAATGTAGTTTGCTAGGCTTAGAGACAGGAAAGCAAGTGGTGATTGGGAGGCAGCTAAGAAATGAACAAGAGGGAACGGGAGATGTTAGCTAAATGCTTTGAGCTGAGCTTGGTGAACTCAAAAAGTTTAGGAAGAAACAGCTGCAGCCCAAGTAAGGTGTAAGAAGCAGAGGGCAGAGGATGGGGAGAAACAGAACACTGCCTATGAATGAGGCCCTTGGGAAATTCCCAGCACTATGTGTGAACACACACACACACATCACAACCCCACACACATCTCACTCACTCACACACACACACACAAACACGCATACAACACACAATCCCCCACAAGCACATAACCACACACGGAACCCCTCCACAACCACACAACCACCTCTCTCTCTCTCTCTCTCTCTCTCTCTCTCTCTCTCTCTCACACACACACACACACACACACACACACACACACACACAAAGTAGATATAGTATCACATAACTGAATAGAAATGTCCCCCTATCAATTGGATGTGAGAGCCAAAGAAGCTCGGAGGACATTTCAGCTCACGAGTACTGATAAGACTCCAAGGACTCAAAGAATGACAATAAGCATCCGTTGAACAAGAGTCAGGAGTCTAAGGAGCAGAAGGAGCACACCTAGAAAAGCTGTGCTCATATTCAAAAAAGCCCAGGATCCCCAGAGAAGTTACGCATGATAAAAAAAATAATAATAATAAGGTCTGGAAGTGAGTGAGTGAGACCCAGCTGTCAGGCAGACCCTAGCTATGAGGTTGAGTTTAGATTTATTCTCTGTGACTGTGAGAACTGATGAAAACATGGTGTGTTTGGACCTCTGCCTGGGGAAAGTGCTCTGATGTCTCCAGGAAGACTGGCTGGGCGTGGCAACAGCAGGGAGTAGGAGGTAGGCTGGAAGTCACAAGACAGGCATGGCTGACTTACAGCTGTGTCTGAGGAAATTCAAAAGAAAAGACAGTGCCTGTTCACTGACTAAACAATGGAAGTAAGGGATCCAGCTGAGAATCCTTCAGATTCCTTAGAGTTGGCTGGTGTACTTCACTAAGAGGCAGGAGCCAAGGAGAGTCTCTCATCCTGTATGAATGTTGTCAGAGAAATGGGAGCAGTCACAACTACCATCTTGGAGAGAGGCAGTTCCTAATGTGGCATTCAGGGCACAGGTCTGATAAGCGGCAGAGAAGGTGGGTGGACTTAGGCTTGCGGCAGAGACAGGGGTCACACTTCAGAGAAGACAGTCCACAGAGCTTCAGTGGGAAAGACATGAAACCAACACAGACAAAGGAACAAATGGAAACAAAGCAGGGGGAGCCATCCTGAGGGTGGGGGTGGGGGTGGGGGGTGGGGGTGTTGGGGGGTAGGAGGGGGTACACCAAAGGAAGCACCCAGAGAAAGAAACAGCACAGGAGAAACGACTTGGGGGGCGGGGGAGTACACCAGGAGGAAGCATGCAGAGAGAGACCAGCTGAAGAAAGCTACAGCAAGCATTAGGACACGGGCCACGACCCTGCTGGATGAAGAGAAGGGTGGAAGGGTCAGGCTGAGTGGTTGACTGCAGAGAAAGTTATGGGTTAGATCTGTGAAATATGGCCAGGGAAAAAAGCAATCAAATTGTAAAACTCTCTCCTGTTCCATCAATTTAAGAAGAAAATAGCCCTGAAAAAGAACCTTGATCCAACCTAGCCTCATGACCTCCTCCTCCTCCTGTTCCTCCTCCTCTTCCTTCTCCTCTTCCTTCTCCTCCTCCTCCTCCTGTTCCTCCTCCTCTACCTTCTCCTCCTCCTCCTCCTTTTCACCACCTCCTCCACTTTCTTCTCTTCCTTCTCCACCTCCTCCTCCTGTTCCTCCTCTTCCTTTTCCTCCTCCTCTACTTTCTTCTCCCCTTCCTTCTCTTCCTTCTCCTCCTTCTTGTTTGGGGGAAGAGGTCACAAGGGTTGGGGGCCAACCTGGGAGGACTTAGAAGTAAATGTGGTCAGGGTACATTATGTTAAATTTCCAAGCACTCAAAAAAATATTGTTTTGGAAAAGAACTCCAGAAGGGCACTGCAGATAAATACATTTGGAGAGAATCAAGTCATTTTGAAGAAATTAAAAAGAAAAGACAGTGTCCATGGACCTTACTGAGTTCAAGTCACTACTAAATTAAGCAGTAGTGTATCACATAAAGAATTATAAACTAGTAGAAAAATATAAAGCAGTCAGGCCATTCCATTTCTTCACTTACCCATCTGCCGTCCTTATAAAATGACTTTTCTTACACACTACATGTGATTAAGATACTAGAAGGATAGTTCTTTATGTTATATTCTTTTGGGACTCCCTGCTTATCTGTTTGAATTTTGAAAGAGTAAAAAATGCTGGCAAATTGTCAGAAACACAAGTGTGCTGTTATGAAAGGAACAGATCCACGGAAGGCATTCTAATACTTTAGGCATTTAGGAAGAAGAGGATTCTAAAGTAATCAACTGCCCTGGAACCAGGGAGCCTCTGTGTGTGCCTATGGATTCCAAAGGCCAAACAGACTGAGTCTGGAAGACTCAGCATCTCCCTTTGCCTTCCCAGTGAAGGCCTTTAAAGTGTGGACGTAGGGTTATGAATGGCTGCTGATAATAGGGTGTTCTCAGCAGAGAATTTTGTTTTTAACTGCTTTTCTCCTGCCAAGGAGTGCTCCACTGCAGCACTTTAAATCACACTCCTTGGGAAAATTGAATGCACAGTCTTCTGGGTCTCTCATGCAACTAAGATCATGCTTTGGGGGGCAGCCAGCTACAGAGGCAGCTTTCTGCCTGTGAACTGGAAAGTCCCAGTGAGCTAAGGTTCAGAAGGTTAGAAAGACAGACTTCAGGGAGGGACAGGCATGTCTCAGTGAAGTGCATGACAGTTGCAGGACACCCTGACCCCAGCAGGGTGCAGGACAAGAGTTTTCCTTTCCTTTACCTCAACATCATTGTTTTCTTCTCACAGAAAACCTTCTGTAGATATATGGTAATTTGATTTGGACTTCTCAAAATACTCCTTGTTTGGATTCCAATAGTCCTTATTTAATCAAATAGTTCTAAATACTACTTTGATTTTGCCAAGTTTTTTTTTTCTAACATGCTTTTTAAATCTCACTCACAGCAAATTGTTAAAACCTATTCCACGAGAGGCTATACTTGCCAACTACAAGCAACCTACCATGAGCCAGAAAAAGCGAAGAGTTCAGTCCTAGGACAGTGGCCACACAGAGAAATTGAGTTGCCCTGGACTGCAACAGTAACCTGCCATCTCCAGGAATGTAGTTTCAGCACACTGCCTTGCATCAAGCGTATGCGCACCCTCGGGTTCAGAAAGTTGGAAAAGCATAGTGTCTGTAAGCACAGAAACAATTGTGGTGATAACTCAGCAGTGATGCCCAAAATGGAAGAAATTCTTTACAACTGAAGCATTAGAGATGGTGCCTTACTTAGGTTCCCATCACTGCAGGAAAAGCCGGGGATAGTCAGTAAAAAGAAAAGTTCATTTTTAGAGATTTACATCCACAGTCAATTAGACCTTTTGATGAGGCATGCATGCGTGTGTGCTTATGTGCATGTGTGCATGTGTCTGTGGGTGTCTCTGTGTGTGTTGTAGTGGTACATGATGAAAAATGTGTGTTAAAGCAAAACAGCTCATCAATGGTGAGGAAACAAAGAAGTAAGAGACACCACCACCACTACCACCACCACCACCACCACTACTACCACCACTACCACCACCACCACCACTACAACCACCACCACCACCACTACCACCACCACTACAACCACCACCACCACCACTATAACCACCACTACCACCACCACCACCACTACCACCACCACCACCACCACCACCACTACAACCACCACCACCACTACAACCACCACCACCACCACTATAACCACCACTACCACCACCACCACCACTACCACCACCACCACCACCACCACTACAACCACCACCACCACCATCATACTCTTAGGGCCTTCTCTAAATGACTTGAAGTCTCCCCACAGAGGGTTTCATCTCTTAATGATTCTACCAGCATTCCGTAGTGCCAAGCTCAGGAGCAAGACTGAAGCACACGAGCCTATAAGATGCTTTCGGGACCCAAACTATAGCAGACCACGAGGGAATGTCTTGCTACTTTCGAAGCCTGTGCCCAAGATGGCCAAGGGAGGTAGAGAGAGAAAAGGAATGTGTGTTTTGTATTGGTTCAGATCTGTTCACTGTTTGTCAAGGGCAGGGTTTGACAAATTCTTTCGGTGAAGGTAGGAAGTCGTTTCTCCTTGGCAGGGCATTAGATGACAACAGTCCAGGCTGCCTTTGAGGCACAAAAGCAACAAAGTAAGCTATGGAAACCAAGAGCCTGCCTACAACTAGTGAGGTTTTGTCTACAAAATCAAGCGCCATGCTCCCTTTTGCCACTGTACACCCATCAGTAAATGGATTGGTCCTGCCTTTCCTATGTTAATTATTACAAGCACATTCTCATGAGCACCTAAGTTGAACTTGGGGGGACCTGTAGGATTGGCTGATCAGCTTTGTCGGCCTCACATGGAAGCTTTATTGGCCTCACATGTGAACTCAGGCCTCACATGGAAGAATCTTAACCACTGCTGGTCTTTCTTCAATTTTGTTTGCTTGTTTCATCCAAGATCCAGTCTAACCACTGGTAACAAAGATTTGACAGCCACTTCCCATGTGTCGACAGCATCAGCCACGTTCCCATATCTACATGAAACAGCTTGTTTTAGAATAAACAACCAAATTCCTTCATAGATATCTGAGTTACCTATTAGACTTTCCTATGCTACGCTAAAGAGCTGATTTGATGTATGGTGAAATGTCCAGGCCAGTACAAATTTCTCTCACAACCAGAAAACTAGCCAGTGTGCTCTAGCTGGGCTCTGAGAAGAATCTTCAGTCTTCTTAATGATGTAACCTTTCTCTGCCTCTGCTCTTCAGCTATGTTTGAAATTATTGCAGTTGACCTGTTTCTGTTTCTTACAACTTACATCCTAGCCTACAATTTTAATGTTTCTTTCTAGAACAGGAGAAAAGTCAAGGGGGAAAAAACCCTCTTTACATTAACAAATTTAATTTCCCAGGGCAGAGAGATGGCTCCATGCTTAAGAATTCTCAGTGCTCTTACAGAGAACCTGGGCTTGGTTCTCAGCACCTGTACCAGAAGGCTTGCATCTCCTGTGACTTCAGTTTCAGAGATTCTGATGCTTTGGTTACCATGGACACCTGCATGTATGTGCGTATGACACTCACACACATACACATGCACAGAAAATAAAAATTAAGAAGCTAGTGAAATGACTCAAAGGAGTAAAGGTGCTTGCCAATAAGCCTGGTGACCTGAATTTGAGTCCCGGGACTCACATGGTGGAAAAAATTGACTCCTGCTGGCTGTCTTTTTGACTTCCCAACTGTCACCACAGCATGTTTGCACATGTATGTGTGCATGCACACAGTAAATGAGTAAAGCAAAAACAGACATGTTATTAAAAATAAAAATTAAATCTTAAAAAAAAAGATGTTTTTAAGTGTTATTTTACGTTGGTTTATTTGTCTCTGTGGATCTTTTCTTTGAGGCTCATGCACACCTAGTGGGGGTTGTAAACTAAGATAAAGTCCTTACCATTCAGGAAACACCCAGAGAGTCAACTCCATGGAAACTTAAACTTACTAAGAGAAAGGTAAACTTGTCTCCATTAGTTTAACCATATTTACGGAGTTTCTACTTATTTATAGCTTTATGGATTTAGTCTAATTGGCCTCTGGTAAATCGCAAACATCCCTTTGAAGTGTTTTGTTAGGAATATATAACTTTAAAAAGGTGACAGCTGAGACTATACACCCTCAACTAAAAAAATGTGAGATGCTGGGCGCTGGACAGTTAGCTCAGCAGTTGTTAAGTACCAAAAGAAAATATAAATAAATAAGAATTTTAAAAGAACATCAGCTGCTTTTTCGAGGACCCAGGTTTGATTCTCAGCACCTGTGTTGTGTGGCTCATAACTGCCTATTACTACTGTTCCAAGGACATCTAATACCTCTGGCCTTTGTGGGCTCTTGTACACATCACACACACACACACACACACACACACACACAAACACACACACACACACACACACACACACACACACACACACCTAACACAATTATTTTGAAAAGAAAGAAAGAATTGAAACAAAATAAAGTTGTCTCATTTACAACTGTGTGAAGTTCTTGGCCACTCAGATCATCTTTAAACTTTTCACATGATGTAGCCAACACCCTGTTTCAGGAGGACCCTGTCTTCTCAGCCATCAACTCGCTGATTCTTGAGGGAAACTTGCTCTTTGGTTTACACACTCTAAGGAGTCTATGGGAAGTACCCTTTTGCATGTCACAGGTCAAATTGTCTGTGTAAATGGAAGTTGAGCTTAAGCATCACATCACATAAGCAGAGACATGCTGGTTTTACAACTGGATATCTTGAGATGGGAGAATTTCCAATGACTCCCAGAGGACTGAATCCTCTATGAGAAGGACTCGGAAAATAAACCAATTTTCCAATAATAACTGTATTTTAATTGCTTGCTGACATTTTATAGATAAATAAATACGGCTCACTCATCACCCAACCTGGGCCATTTGAATTCGTACCTCAGTAGCATCCCATCTGCCATGGAACACTCCACGATAGACCTAGAATCCTGGGGTGTCAGCTGAGTGTGTATTGGACTTGAAAGAAAGAAAAAAATACAGTAATATCCGAAGGTAGAAGGTTACTGGCCTAGAAAGACTTGAGGTTTGAGGTTTCAGGGACATGGAACACCTGCTGTGCCTTTAGACACCCTGCCCTCCTCTTGACTACATTACATAGTTCCTCTCCCATGGGAAGAAGTTAACCACTGAGCAAAGGAAAATGAATATAGATTTCGTTGGGAAGAAAGATATGCTATGTGCCTCTCAACTATTTTAATCTTTCTTTTTCTACTCACTTTTAAGGGGTTAACCCTAAAAATGCAAGGACTATAATTTTATCATATATATGATATATAAAATTTCAGTGGTGATAAGGGTGACAAACAGAGATCTGGAGGCTTGGTGAACAAGCATACCAGATTCAATCTGAGAGTGACAGCACCAGGAGAGATGTTCTCAAGAGAGTTCAGAGTGGACAGAAGTTAGTCACACATGGGCAATAAATATTTTAAAAGGAGTTGGCTTATCTCCTTAGTGGCACAGTCCTCTGTGCAGGTGCTGCTCCTAGGATAGAGCCAGGAACATGGACTCTGTCACTTGGTCTGCAAGCCATATTCTCTGCATGGCTCCCTTCTCTGGAAGTTTACTCCGCCTGCCCTACTGCCTCTGTCTCTGGTGGAATCACTACCCCAGCATGTTTCTTTACCCCACTGCCCAACATAAACATGATTCTATGGCCCAATAGCTTTTCATACAGGTTTATATATCAAACTCTCAATCCACAGACCCTCTACACAATAAGATTACATCAAATGGACAAAGATACAAACTTCCCTTCTATATAAGATAAAAGACCTATAAAATCCTTAAAATGTTTATAGCTACCTAATGACAATTAAGTTCACCTAGATCCAGTTTCTCCTTTCCAATCTCCATCCTGGTCCTTTCCTCCTCCCCCCACTCCCTTCCCCTCACTTCTGATCCTCTCTCTCCACCTCCCTTCCCCTGACCAATCACTGGCTCTTGCCTTTATTTTACTAATTAAAATGGGAAGTTTCCCATAAAGTCACCTGAGTACGTGACTAGGCAACCCTTCTTGGGGAAGTGGAAGTAACATCAAAATACAAAGGCTTCAGGACAATCTACACAGGGATTCAGTTAACACATGGAGACACACTAAGAAAATATAAAACAATGTCCCAGAATGTAAAGAAAGAGGAAAATAATCACCAGAGACAAGAAACTTCACAGTTATCAAAATCTATATAGAATTATGTTCTTGACAATAGAAAGAAAACAGAGAATTAAAAGCTGAAGTATTGTGTAATTAATTAATATAATTACAAGTTACTGTTACCATAATAAAGCACCTGAAGAAATCAACTTACAAAGAAAAAGGTTTGTGTTTCCCCAAGGTCTCAGAGGTTTCAATCAGTGCTTACTTTGTCCCATGACCTTTAATCCTATAATGAGATCATGATGGAAGGATGTAGAAGAGGCACCTAATCATTTTGTAGCAACAAGGAAGCTTCCTAGTTAACATTAACTATCAACTTGATGCAGCCTAAAATCGCCTGGAAAATGACTCATTTGGTCTGTGGACATGTCCATGAAAGATCTGGCTTGATTGTTAATTGATATAGGAATACAGAACCCACTGTGAGTGGCATCATTCCTTTAGCTAAGCAGTCCTGAGCTACGAGATAAGCATGGAAAACTAGCTGAGCATGAGGCAGAAGCCATCCAGAAAGCAGCATTTCTCATGGTTTCTATTTAAACTCCTGCTTGATTTCCTGCCCTGACTTCCCTCAGTGACTGACTGTGACCTGGATGTGTAACCCAAATGAACCCTCTCTCCTCTAAGCTACTTTTTGTCAAATTTTTCCCACAGAAACAGAAAGAAACTAAAACAAAAACAGAGAAGAAGGAAGGGCTGGAGTGCCAGTATAATTCCAAGAGCATACTTCTAACAATATAACTTCTTTCTACAAAATCCCAACTTCTAAAAGTCCTACTACATCCCAGTACATCATGGGCTATTGACCAAGCCAGGTATTCTAAATACATGCTATGGCTATCTGCATTCACATGGTGGCAGAAGAACAACTGCAGACTGCTAGGGAGGGATTGTCACAGAAAAAAAAAAAAAAAAACTGAAATGCAAGATGACCTGTTCTAAGGTGGTAACGTTGGAGATGAAAAATGTGAGAAAATCCTGGAGCTGTTCTGATTTAGGGAGATCTCTTTAAAAGCACTGTTGTATCCTCATAGGCAGATGCTTCTGTAAAGCACCTGTAGCCTGTCCTTCTCACCCCACCAAATGACAGTGGCCAGGAGACAGAGTCTTCCTTGTATGGGATGTGTGTCTCAGCATCATGGCTTTTTATTGTTACAGTGTTGCTGAGTTCAGCATAGCCTTGGTAGGGACAGAATGGCATGGTCCCTACCCCTGAGACAGGGCCAGTAGGCATGGCCCTCCAGGATTGTCAATGGCTGCTGTGTGCATAAGGCTTGTTTGTATGATAATGTACATATTTTCCAGTCTCTCCAAGGAATGTGCTCCCTGTTAACATTAATGACTGTAGTGGTGACTCTTTGTTCACTGTTTTGGCTCCTACATTAACTTATTTTTTAAATGCCTTGGCTACCCCAAAGGCTGGGCACTCCTAAACCTTCCCCTGCCACACCAGGCCCAGTAAATGGCCTGTGGTCATTTACCCAAAGTCTCACATGGCAGGTTGGCTTTATTTTCTGCCTCTCCTGAATCCCATTTTTTTATTCCAAGTTATAGCAATTCTGCCTCTTCCTCTCTGTGTCCTAGCCTACGCAACTCTGGGTTCCACCTGGTGCCCAAACACTGGCCATTGGCATTTTTATTGATTGATCAAAACCAGTTGAGGACAAGGAGCTTTAACATCTAGACATGCAGATTCACAATTGAGTCAAAACCAATCTCCAACAAATGATTTCATGATAATCAGAGACAACATAAATTCAGGAGGCCAAAGTGTAGCTCATGTCTCAGCAAAACAGTAAACACAGAGACCTTCAGCACAGCCCTGGAAAAGAACTCTAAAACCATAGGTTACAAGAAAATATAATTTTTCAACCATACAAACTTATAAGGATGCCATATGAATTGTATAAGGAGTTCCATAGATCTAAAGGAACAGAGGCAGCTTTGAGAAGCTTGTCAAAAAGATACAAAGACAGGCAGATTTCTGAGTTCAAGGTTAGCATGGGACAGAATAAATTTAGGTCCAGGTGTGATTCGAATGGTAATCTTAGGACAAGGTCCTACCCAGATAAATTTACAAAGAAAGGCAGATCTCTGAATTTTTTTTTTAATGTTAAAAAAAAGAAAATAAAAATGTGGTTGCTGTCTCCTAACAATTAAGGGACTGGGGGTCAGGAATGCTGATTCACAAGATAATCAAAAAGAACCTGGAATAAATAACAGAATTGATATGTAAATAACAAGTAACAAGCTTGACCTAGCAGAAAGCAACATCAGTTCTTTAGAACTTTTTCTAGTGAGAGCTGAGCTATCCAGAGATCTCTGGAGAGCAAATACAGCTCTTTTAGAATTTCCTTTCTTTCTTTCTTTCTTTCTTCTGTCCTTTCTTTTTCTCTCTTTCTTTTTTACTTTGCTTATTTAATTTTTTATTAATCATTTTATTTGTTTATATTTCAAATGAAATGTAACAGTTTCCCCCTCCACAAACCCTCCATCTCATTCTCCTCTCCTTTGCATCTATGAGTGTATTTCTACATCCACTCACCCACCCCTGCCTCACAACATCCCCCTACACTGGGGCATCAAGCCTCCACATGAAAAAGGGTCCCCCCTACCATTGGTATCAGATAAGGTTATTCTCTGTTACTCATGTAACTGGAGCCATGGGTCCCTCTATGTGCACTCTTTGGTTGGTGATTTAGTCCCTGGGATCTCTGGATGGTCCAAACTAATTGATATTGTCTTCCTGTGAGGTTGTAATCCCCTTCAGCTCCTTCAGTTCTTCCCCTAGCTCTTCCATTAGGGCCCCCCTGCTTAGTCCATTGGTTGGCTGTGAATATCTGCATCTGTATTAGTCAGGTTCTGGCAGAACCTCATAGGGAACAGTCACACCAGGATCCTGTCAGCAAGTGCAGCAGATGTTGATAAGGATGTGGAGAAAGAGGAACACTCCCTCATTGCTGGTAGGTAAAATTGCAAGCTGGTAAAACTACTCTGGGAAACAATCTGGCAGTTTCTTAGAAAACTGGAAATAGTTCTACCTGATGATCCAGCTATACCACTACTGGGCTTATAGCCAAAAGACACTCCAACATTTAAAAAAGACACATGCTCCACCATGTTTATAGCAGCCTAATTTATAATAGCCAGAAGCTGGAAACAATCTAGATGTCCCTCAACAGAAAAATGGATACCGGAAAATGTGGTACATTTACACAATGGAGTATTACTCAGCTATTAAAAACAATGACTTCGTGAAATTCTTAGGCAAATGGATGGGATTAGAAAATATCATCCTGAGTAAAGTAACTCAGACACAAAACAAAACAAAACAAAAAACACATGGTATTTACTCACTGATAAGTGGATATTAGCCCAAAAGCTCAGAATACCCACGATACAACCTACAAACCTTATGAAGTTTAAGGAGAAGGAAGACCAACATGTGGATGCTTCAATCCTGCATAAAGGAGGAAACAAAGAAAAATTTTTGTATTAAGATTTCTGACCAAGAATCACTTGGAAAACTGACACAGCTCTTTTAGAATGTTTTCTAGCAGTTATCCAGAGAACGGTGTCTGAAGAATGAGCATGGCTCTCTTAGAACTTTTCTGGCTTTCTAATTTTGATTGTAAAACTCAAGAATTACTTAATTTTTTTTTCTAACAGGACTTCTGACTTGGTAGAAAGATCCAAGAATTTTTTTTTATAGCAGCTTTTCTGACTTTGGTCAGAAAACCCATGAGCTATCCAGAGAGCTTTTAGAATTTTTACTAGCAGAGAGAGCCTGTCTTGAGCAGAAAGCTAGCTGTCTCGACCAGAGAGTTTTTAGAATAGCAAGGAAAAGCTGTCTAGAGCAGAGCAGAGCACAGAGAAAGAGCAGTCTGGGAAGCCACCTCAAGTTGAACATCGGCTGCCAGTTTGGACCCACGATTTAACTCCAAGTTGTTTGTTTTCACTACTTTCAAACACCCTTCTCTCAGGAACCCAGACCTAGCCAAGGCTGGTTTTTGGCACAGTGCTGTCCTCCAGGAAGAAAAAGAATGCTGTGTCCAAGAAAGTAGAAATGAATAAAGATGTGCTATGGAGTGCCCAATGGTACCCCTTGGGATCCTGTGGCAGAGAAAGCCTGTTTACAAGCAGAGAGGGGGGGGAGGGAGGGAGGGAGGGAGGGAGAGAGAGAGAGAACAGAGTGACACAATCCTCTCTGGAGTCACCCCTCCCTGCAGTGTTCTAAGGACTTTCCACCAAGCACCACCCCTTAAAGCCTCTGTCTCTTTCCAGTGGTCATCCTGAAACACAATCATTTAATACGGGGACAAGGAGACATTAAAGACACAAATTATAGCACTCAGTAGATTTTTCAGAAGAGCTTATTTTGGCTCATGGTGAAGTGTTTGGCCCACGGTGCTGTCTAGAAATACCAGTGGTTGCAGTGGCGCTTTTGGGTCCAGAGGTGTGGGATGTAGGTGGCACCTCTCTGGGAGTACACTGTAACAGCATCACCTAGTGAATGTCAGAACCCTGAATAGCTGTGAATCCGGTTTCTCTCTACCTATGAAACCACTGGGATTCAATCATGTGACTCCTCCCTCCAGCCTCATGTTTTCACCTAGCCAAAGGCTCTATCTCTGAATGCCATGGTCAGAAAGTTCTCCCTTCAAACTAAGATTCGGCTTTAGTTTTGGAGGCACAAACCATATTCATGCCCAGCAAGAGGCAATGGTCACCCTAGAGTTTTTCTAGTAAGTTTTTATTGCATCTGCGGTTGTCCTTAATAAACCTGATTGGTAATAATAGAAAATCTCTCTCTCTCCTTTTAGAAAATTTTTCTTTTAATCTTGAATTACCATCTTTCTTCCCACACTTCAAATCTTCATATATACATGCACATATACATACTACATATATATATCACATACATATACACATATACATAAAACATTCTCAGTCTATACGATATTTGTTTTCAGGGATGACCATCCTGAGCATATGCCTATTTCATCTGATCTCAGAAGCTAGGCAGGGATGAGCCTGGGTCTGTATCTATGTGTACAGTGTGCTCTCTGAAGGTACTTCAGCAGTCAGTTCTCTCTGCTCACATTTGAGGTGCACATGATAACAGCACTTCAGACTGCACTGGGCAGGCACCTAGGCAAAAGATGCTCAGATTTTAATACATTCTGAACTGGGGCTACATCTCTTGGTCCTTCCACAGGCAAAATAATCTTATAAAGAAATGGAAGGCACACTCTCTTGGTAAATTCTTCAGTTTTCCTTATTATCTAGGAAAAGCAAACTGGTGAAAGCTAAGGGCACTGGCGCAGCTGTGTTAGTTTGTGTCACATTTTGACAGAGGAGAAAGCTCATAGAACTCAGCAAGAACTCAGGACAATCTGCTCCATATCAACCGTTCATTCCCCTCAGACCCTGTCATGAACGAATGTGTGACTGATCCAGGGTCTCCATGACAGAGGAAGATAAGTAAGATGGCCAGGATCAGACCTAAGAAACACTCCTCCAAGTTTCTCCACACTCCCCCACACTCCCCCACACCCCCCATGCTCCCCCACACTCCCCCATACTCCTCTACACTCTGGGTGCCTCCTCATCCCATCTATAAACTTTCTTCCTGAGTGCTTAAATATGGACAATCTTTTAATTTGTTTTCTCTGGTCTCCAGTCACCTCTATCCCAGTAGCCTTCAGTGCTTGCAACTTCTTCTCCACACTTCCCTCCCATCCTTGACCCCTGGCACACATTCAGTCAAGAGCCACTAGAGAATCTGTGTGGGCGTGGCCAAGCAGGCAGACATCAGGAGGATAGGCCAGTGCTGGGAAAGAGCTCAAATACTGCCTACAAAGGAAGAGCAGGCTGTACTTGGGAGACATGGTGGCCAGGGCAGCCTGGAAGCATCCAAGAACACACAGCTAAGGAGCTAATCTTCTTTGCAGATATTTACAGGTGTCTGGTTCTGGCTAGGATATACTTGTGACTCTCATTCTAATGATCATCATACTTGAACAGTGGGCTAAACCCCTAATTAAGATCAATAATTATGATTTCCTGTGATGGTTTAAATATGCTTGGCCCATGGGACATGGCACTATTAGGATGAGTGGCTTTGTTGAAGGAAGTATGTCACTGTAGGGGCAGGCTTTGAGGTCTCTATGCTTAAGCTCCACCCAGTCTTCTTTTGGCTGCTTTCAGATCAAAATGTAGAACTCTCAGCTCCTCTTGCACCATGCCTGCCTGGTTGCTGCCATGTTTCTTGCCATGATGATAATAATGGACTGAGCCTCTGAACCTGTAAGCCAGCCCCAATAAAAATTTTCTTTTATAAGAGTTGCCTTCATCATGGTGTCTCTTCACAGCAATGAAACTCTAACTAAGATCCCTTGTAGGGTACATCTGGGTCTGAGCTTTGTGCAGCCTGCTGCAAAGGGTCTAGTTGATAGACAATTGCTTTGTTCTAGTCATTCATTTGCTTGAAATCATTTATCTTAACTCTCCCTAAGGTGAGATGTTAGGAACATGACCATGGTTGAGTAATCTCCACCTTCCCTCACAGAGCCCACAATGTGATAGAGGGATACAGGTAAATGGGACAACTTAATCGTGAAGTCATACATGTGTCTAGTTGGGGATCATAGGGCAGGATGCAGGGAACTGAGGGGTGAGAGGTCTGCCTTAGCTTTGGGACCTTAGAAATAATGCCTGAAAGAGTACTGGTTTCTGATGAACTCCTGTAAGCTCCCATCTCAAAGCCAAGCCTTTCTGGAGGCCTGCCTCAGAACTTTCCAGAATAACCCGGGCTCCATTCCAGGCAGAGCTTATCCCCCTTGCTGCAACTCATTATTCAATGAGCAAAGTGTTTTCTTTTCATATGGATGTTATGACATGTTAGGAGGCGGGGCTTCAGAAGAAGATTAAGTTGAAGTGGGATGGGTGAGGTGACCTGCCCTGAACTCCAAGAGGATAGACATCCCGGTCAGAGTGTGTGAGCGCTTGGCTTTGTTCTGCCATTCGAGAATACACAGAGATGTGTCCAACTTACCACTCAGGAGGTCTCCACTAGACTCCTGACACTCAGAAACTCTGACCTCATAATTCTAGCTCCCCATCACTCTAAGAAAGAAGTAACCATCAAACACCCAACCTGTGGCAGTGGAATACAGGAGGCCAGGCTGGTTGAAATTCGAGCCTTGGAAGGCAGTGTAGGAGCTTATGTGCATGAGAACACTCGAGAAGTTAAGTGCATGGTCTCCCAAGAGGTACACCTGCCATAGCATGTGCATGCAATGAATTAGAAGGCAGTGCTCAATGTTCTCATGCCCAAGTTCTCCTTTACCTAAAACTAGCATAGCTCCGTCTCCTCACCTCCAAGTGTGTCTCTCACTAACAGATGGCCCCAAGCACGGGTGCACCGTTGCTGGTTCCCTTTAGCTCACACAGCATCTCTCTTTTGTGCACTGTGCACGCACCTGAATCTTATTGGTTACACCATTTTCATTTAGCTGAGATTCACAGAAGAAATCACAGACTGGAGGAAACCTTCATAATCATTATCAAGAGAACAAGAAACTTGAGAAGTTAAACTCACCTACCAAAAGCCATGTTTGAAGGTGGCATAATTACTACCTCACTTTTGTGACAAACTTTAGAGATTTCTATTCCATTCTAATATACAAAATGTAGATGGCCCGCAGAATAGCCACACTTTACTAATGTGCACATACACTAAGGACACTTACAGAATCTCATCCACACTGCTTCCAGTTTTAAGTTTCCAAAGAAATGCTAAAAATGGCCTAAAAGGCTTCACACTTGTGTGTGAGCTGCTAGCTGGCTTTGTCTTGCCTCTGCCTCACACCAGTCTTGATGTCTACACCAGCAAATAACAAGACAACAAAACCTAGTCTGCAGTAAAGCATGTGGGTAGGGACAAAGAAGTCACCCCTTTTCTGCTGAAGTCACACAGGCTCAAGACAGATCCTTTGCTAGCCTTTTCCTTGGCTCAGGACAAGATCTATGATGGGTCTATGAAATTCTTTCTCTGATTTAGCTCCTGGTGATTTGTCCATGTCTTACCTTGTTCTGGAAGGAAACCATGTAAAATTCCCACATCTTATATTGTTTCCTTCCTACTCATTGGCTTCCACCCAATACAAACTTCAGTCCTGGTTGCCTCATCCCTTGGCATGGGGTTACAAACCCCAGTTGCCTTGCACCAAACCTGGCTTGCATCTAAAGTGCTTACCTGCGTTTATCTACCCAGTCTTAAAAGCAGCAAAATGCCAAAAAGTCTTGGGCCCTCCATCTAATTACCTAACAAAGAAATATATTTTTGCTTAAAGAAAATTTGGCTTTGAGATTCACAATAATGTTAATTAAAATATAATGATTTTACCAATTGTTTTCAAAGATGTGGTGTGATTATTGTCAATTTATCTTGACAGACACTGGAAAAACATTGACAGAAATGTTCCACGAACATTAGTGTGGCAATTTGTTAAATATCCTCTTTATGCCCTGTAGAGAGCACCCTGGTCCTTAAAAATAAAAACATAGCACAGTGCTTTCCATGCATTGCATTTACAAGACCAAGCATAATATGGTTGAAAAAAAAAAGTCATGAACGCAGTGTTTGTCTGAAACAGAGCTTGCAGTCAGGTTACCTGAGAAAGCACTGCCTAGGCAATGAATGGTTTTATTGTACACTTGGTACCAACCCACCACATGCATTACAGCCTATAAATATAACACAGGAAATTAACATAAAGGCATTTGCAAAGCAAATGTTTATACATCATTATCTCATGGAGTAACGAGACTTGGCTTCGTCCCCAAATGCCTACCTAAGGGGGCTTTTAAACCACATGTTGACTTCACTAGCCATAGAAGGGAGGGAGATGAATACAGTCCCAAACATGTGGAAAGAACTGGGCATTTTTTTCTACCCTAATATTTATTATCATTCCTAGTGCCCATAAGCAACACATGTTGGGGATCAGATGTCTGCTCAGATTTAGACTCTGGGCCATAGGAAAGCACAATCTGCCAGTACCTGAGATCCCCTCTATACCTAGCAGGAAAAGGTAGCGGTATTCCACACTGTGTGTGCAGGCTTGCTGACATATAGCACTGATGGATGCTCTTTGTTGAGGTCAGCCTACCATTTAGGCATGTGCACATGGGGCAAATGAAATTGCTTTGTTCACGCTAGTACTTTAAGTTTTGGAGGCTGCCAGGAATGAAGAAGGTAACTGTTCATCTGTCTGCAAGAAATGAGGGGGTGAAGTTATTACCCCCTAAACTGAGGTTTAAGAACCGGAGTTGGAATGGGGGTCACCACCCAAACAACCCAGGTGCATAAAATATGCAGGCTGCATGTGTGAGAGCATCTTTACTTTACTGTAAGTGGTACAAACTCCCAAGTCACTGTGCTGTTGACAACTGGTAGGCGCCAGTCTGTCCCTGTGTGGCATCTCAGGAGAGCTTGTCCTTATCGGGCTTTGTGTTTTATGAGTTTGGGTCTTATCCACAAACCAGGTAGCAGATGGAAACATTGATTACTGAAATTGATGAGAGAACTTTACAGGGGTTCATCTGGGAGGCGAGTGGAGCTGTCTCCTGGCTGTCCATCAAATCTGAGAGACCACTGCTTGAGGAGTACAGCTTTATTTGATGCACCTGTGAGGAAAGTTATACAGTATCAGTTGGAACGGGAGAAGCCACCCATTTGGAGATGCAATGTTATTCCATGGAAGTGTTAAATGTGTACATAACCTGGAGTTGGTGAAATGTTTTGTCTAGTGCCCCCTACGGTCCCTTGTTTCTCAGATCAGTTGTACAATCAGACGCATGGGAAATTGTGTCTATGAGGCTTCTGTTCTTCTACTAAACCCATTTCAGGAAGTCCTAACCATGTGCTGTGGATCAGAGTGGACCAGACAGCCCCTCTGCTCCATGTGCTTAAGAACAAGAAGCTAACAGAACATGTGGAGTCACAGTAAACCATCCAAATGGCACAGGTTCCCTGAGCTTATTCCTTGCAAATAAATAGCATTTGCCTAGTTCATTTCTATTTTTTTAAAAAAATCCTTCAAGCTCAAAAATCACAGATGGGAGCACATTGTGGAGGGAGAAAAAGGAGAATCCTGGGAGAACACAGATTGGGTTTCTTGTTAGTAGGTCACATATTTTGAAACTGATTGTTAAAGTAGATTGTTAATCTCTGCTTCCTCCAGGAGACTTAACCTTCCCCACTTTAGAGATTGTTCCTGCAGGAAACTCTCTGGGGCTGGACTTCATTATCATTTTGCCCAAAATACCACTTCCTAAAGTAATCAGGACAGCTATTGAAAACAGCCAACAGTGTCCATACTGGAGGACAGGCTGCGTGGGTTGACCTCATTGACTAACTCACAGGGTCCAGGCTGAAGGCCCGAGGCCACACCCCACTCTTGACTTCCATCTTCTGTATATCTGCACTCTACAAAACCCAAACTGTCCAAGGGTCACCATTCATTTCTCATCACAGTTCATTCTCCAGAATGCTTCGCACGCATACATTCTGGCTGCATTTACTTCTCTCAAATAAAAGTTCCAGGAAAGCCTACAGCTAAGCATGCCCTTCTGAAGATGCTGCCACGCATTCCTGCCTACCCAGTCATGCTAGAATGTCAACTCAGAATCTCATTTCCTCCTCCCCAGGTCATCTTGATTCCAAATTCCAGATACACCGGTATCCGCTGGGTTGTTCTGTGAGCACCTTAAGGACTTATTCAGCGCTGTTAAAATTCACCAAGTGAGGAGCTTCTTGGCACTGTTCCTCCATGACCCACTTAGTTCAGAAGTGAGCAGGAAACGGGACACTCTTGCTCCTTACTAGGCTTTCCTGGGACTGACAATCATTCTCATGCATAAATGTCCCAGGACATGTTCCCTTGCATTACAGCAGTTCAAATTCACAAACATGTTTGTTAGGAGACCCATTAAACGCGGTCAGGAATAAAGCGTTTTACTTTCTTTTCATCTTTTGGTGGAAGCGAGAAGGTGAGCTCCTTTGTTGGCTTTTGAGCTTCTCTCCAATTTTAACACTAAAAATATAAAGTATATGTGTATATATTTTATAGATACTGGTTTGATACCTGGTTATAGAATGAAATATTTTATCACCAGCACAACGTTCCTCAACAGATTTTGTAATATCTTAGAAAAATGTGTTCAGGCAGCATTTGTGAGTTTTTCTTATAATATAGCATTTTCTTGGTAGAGGAAGACAATGGCTCAGGATTAAGCAAAGTACGATGTGGGTAGGATAGAAAAAAGCTGACTGTGGGATGATGTGGATCTGGGATCCCTTGGAAAAGCAAAGCACTCCAAGAACATGCACCTGGACCGCCCTGTCTCCACAGACAGGCTCCCAAGACTGTTGTGAGCAGAGCCATGGCCACCCCAGGTCACTGTGACCTGCTTTGGACTGATCATTGAGGCCCTGGAGTGCTGGCTCAAAAGTAATGCCATCAGAGAGGCAAGCCAACTTGACCTCTATTCCCTGAGATCACACATGAATACTTAACAACAAAAGCCACCAGGTGGGTGCACTCGGAGTGGAACCTATGTTTTCTGCAAGAGCAGTTGGTGCTCTTAACTGTTGAGTCATCTCTCCAACACCAGGGGTGATCATTTTAAAATCAGGCAAAGAGTTGTGTATCATATCCAGGAGGTACACAATCATAATGCTAGTAATAAAAGCACAAACAAAAACAAAAAAAACCTGTATTTAAAGTTTAGTGTTTAATTTAACCTTTTCCAAAGGCAAGAATAGTCTTTTATTTTTATTAAATTTGATTCATCCATGCAGTTCAGCCATTCAAGAGGCTGAAGTAAAGGCTCGGTGGTTAATAACACTGGCTATTATTCCAGAGGACCTAGATTTTATCCCCAGCACCATGTAAAGACTTACAACCATCTATACCTCCAGTTCCAGGGATTCTAACACCCTCTTATGGCCAGTACAGGCACCAGATACACAAGTGATACACAGACATATATGTGGAAAGAAAAAAAAACAATCATAAACTTACTTTTTAATTAAAATTTTTTGAACATTTAAAAGACATACAATTATTCAGTCCGTAGTAGCTTGGGGTGACTAATTGGTTCTGGTCCGTCACTTCTGCAAATATTTTCTGAGGGATCACTCCGTACCACATACTATCTGGTCAGGAGATAAAATTTTGAGCGGTAAGTTTTGGCAGGTGCGGGCAGCCAGGGCTAGGCACAGGAAGACATCCTTCCCACACTGGTATCAGTCTGCTCTGGATGCCACTGAATGCCCTCTCTGCCTCTATCCTGGGATCCCAGCTGCAGAGCACCACACTTGTCTTCTTGTTCAACCTCTGGTCTTTTGGAGCTAAAACTCAGTATGAAAAGGGCTCAGGCTATGATATGCTGACCGCAAAGACTGCTTGCCAGAAAGGAACAAGGCTGTGGTTCTGTACAGGGGGTAAACACTGTACTGTAGGAAAAGGAAACACACTAGGGGCTGTGGAAATGTCAGGCCCCTCCACAAACAGCTGTCAGGCAGATTATCTGTCTTTGTATGAAATCAAAGGACTGGGCCCATTCACCATGATAGTCATCTGTCAGTCACCACAAGTACCTGAAAACATCCACTTGTAAGAAGGGAAAGCCTATTTGAGCATTTGAATTTGGTCTGCAGTGATGACATTATTCTGCCTAAGGCAATCCAGCTGACAGGCATCAGGGTTGACTATTGGGAGCTAGATTGACAGATGACTTTTGTAGAGGCCCTAATGAAAGGACAAAGGGATCATTGGTTCTGTGCTTAGGTCCAGGAGCAGACTTGGCAAAGCCCATCTAGGGCTCAAGCCAGTACCTCGAAAGAGTCATGTTTGTAGTTGCTGGGAACCTGACTCTTCCCCTGGGTTGTAGGTATCAGTTCTTAGGTAGATATGTCTAAGGTATCCTGTGTTTTCTTTCCAACTTTGTCTGACTTACCTCTCTACTGATCTAGAACATTTTTCCATCTGAAAATAGTATATAAAATAATGTACTTTAAACACATTTGCTTGGCCCAGCTTTTGTCTTCTTTATTTATCATCTGCTTTATTTCTCATTCCCAGAAACCTCCTGGTTCAGGACCATCCTCCTACTTGTTTGGGAAGATGAGGCTGTTCACCTTATAGTAGGCAGAATGAAAATACAGTCTTAGCAAAAGTTCAGTGGCCTACAACACCCTTCTAAGACACACCCCTTAGTCACCTAACTTCTTCTCCCACTAGATAGTCCCAACCCTTAAATTTTCCAACAGGGCCATAGAGTGGAGAAAAAGCCCTTATCTCTTAGGGTCCTTAGAGACAAAATGTAGATACCACTAGCAACTGTTTGACCTTAACCTTCCCCATGAGGGAATAATTGCATTTGGCTGGTGAAAAAGCTCAGCCCAATGGTTACTAATAATCAAGTCCTCTGTTAATAAATGTACATACTTGAAAACTCAAGACACTGGAAAGAACCCAGAGCATACTGGCAAAAAGTGATCTATGTAATAAGAATGTAAAGTCCTAAAGAAAATTGCAAAGATGAAGTTGGAAGAAAAATGGTTAAATGTAAGTTAGTATTGAGACAGAATTTCTGCCATTAACCTGCATATGCTGCTTTAAAAGATGAACTCTGAGTTCATTTGAGGCCGGTCTGGACTATAGAATGAGTTCCAGGACAGCCAGGGCTACACAGAGAAACTGTGCTGAGAAGAAGAGGGGGAGAGAAAGGAGGAGGAAGAAGAGGAAGAGAAGAAAGACAAGGAGGAGGAAGACGAAGAGAATGAAGAGAAAACAAACAAGAACTACCCTCCCTCCTCTTTCTCATGGAAAAATAAGAACACAAATGAGCAAAACAAAATGAAAACAAGTTCAGAGATGCTAAGAACTAAAACACTGACCCAAAGCAAGACTAGAGGGGTCAATATTGAGTTTGTTTTGTGTTGGTCAACTACTGCTAGGCATGGGGCCCTAGAAGTGGTTTGTATATCCAGCCAGCGAGACTGTACAGGAGTCTTTTTTCTTTTATGAGAGGTTATATTAACCGGAGGCAGATTCCGGGTGAGGAACGGATACTGTGTCTGCCTTTCCTCTCACTGTGACACCATCTTGCTTAGGTCCCTGCAGAAATGTGCATGCTGCCACAGCCTATGAGTTCATTAGTTGTGTCATGTCTAGAAGACCTTGTTTCCTTGGTTTCCTCCATCCCCTCGGGCTTTTACAGCCTTTCTGCCTCCTCTTCCTCAGAATTGCCTGGGGGAAGGGATTTGATGGAGACATCCCAATTAGGATTGAGTGTTCTAAGGTCTTTCACTGCACGTTGTCCAGTCATAGCCTTTGTGGGTTTGGTTTTTAATTAAAGAATTTAGCCTGTTTCCATTTATTGTAAACTGTTAAGGTAGGAATTACATCTGCTGTTTTGCCATTTGTTTTCTTCATGAAAGCTTCTCCTGATTCACTTAATTCTATCTCCTTCTAGGTCCTGCATACACATTCTAAAACAAACTAAAACCCTGTTTACTAGGAAAATCAGCTCATATGCCACTTGTAATACACCTACTACTGGTTTTACCATTAAATTAGCAATTATCAATGAAAACAGGTAATAAAATTATGGAATACAGACTATAAGACAAAATTGTTTTTTGCAAACTATTAGAAAAATCTGTAAGATGGGGAGAGTTGTGTTTATAAAAAGATAAAGAAATGTCCCGGGTTTTGGCACCAATGTTAGGAAAAAGCTAAAGAGAGTGGGGGTGGGGTGTTCTTTGGAGGTGTAGTGAGGTATGGGGGGAAGGGCGATGCCTCTGGGAGACCCATGTTGGGCATCCCTTCCCCCTGAGGTACCAGCCACATGACGTATAGTACAGAATAAAGTTTATTGAGGGCATGGGGAGGGGAGTTAAAATGGTAGTATAAGCAGAGAGAGAGAAGAGGAGAAGAGAGGAATAGAGAAATAGAGGAGTAGAGGCTGGCCATGAGTACATGGAGGTGGGGGAGGGAATGGGGAGAGGAGAAACAAAGAAGTAAGAACAAGAGAGCAAGAGAAGAGAGTGAGGAGAGGGCAAGCAGCCCCTTTTATAGTGCCAAGTAACTATGGGGTGGAGCATACTGTGGGGTGGAGTTTGGAAGAATCCTAACAGGGAGTGTGTTAAAACTAAGTCTTAGGCTCAAAGAAACAATGGACAGCTTTAGGTCAGATGGCTGGAGGTAGGAAGCAATTGTACTGAATGTCAAGAAGGTAGACAGACTGTGCTCATGTGCTTGTCTGGTTTTAGCTGATGCACTTTGATCTACCTAAGTCTTTCTAACCATTCATATCTGCTCACCCACCATCTCCAGAACACTGTTCACACAACCTACCTTCTGTACTATGTCCTGGAAAACATGCCCCTGCCTTCCCTCAACAGTTTCTTTCTTCCTAGCATCCTTTAAACATAAACTAATAAACTATCTGTAATTGTTTACTGGCAATCACGGTACAGTGTACAGGACAAGAAACTTTATGGTGGAAGGACATACCCCCATGGTGGCATTTCTGATAGCATCAGCAGGAAGATCCGTTTTCAGGACACTCTTCATCCAGTTGTGGCCGCTTCTGTGCCATCACCTCAAGTTATCCGGCCATGGCTCCAGGGCCCTTGTCTGCAGCATAATCTTCCTCTCCACACTGACTCCAGGAACCATCTCTATCACTGTCCTTTTCTGACATTTGAAGTTTGGCACCATCTGAAAGAAGTTTATGCCTTCCAGGCCCCAACAGAAAACTGTCTAAAGGTAAATCCTAGCATTCCCAAGATATCTACCATGCTCATCTCTCCTTATTTATGAGACGTCTATATGAAATGACTATATGGGAAACCAAAGATAATTAAGACCACTGTCCTTCATGCATCCATTGTATCGATTCAACTTCATCTAAAATAAGTTATCTGTAATTATAAACATGGGGAAAGGGTTAGAGCCAATAGTGATTTGGGAACAGAGAGTAAATAAAAACATTTGTCTTTGGCACAAAGACTGCCTGGAGACAGGAAGTTGTTGCCAAAAGGATATTTCCCCTTAACACTATCAGATTTTCAATGTGCTTAGAAGACAATATAAAGGGGTCATTTCCTTCTGAGGGCCCACATCAAAGACTATATGAATCTAAAGTGCTTCCAAAGGTACTGAAAGTTCAGGGCTGCCCATGTTTCTTAGTTATTTTTGACATAATTAAGCCAGGTTAACATGAAATATTCAAGGTTGAAAACTAAGTTATTAATTTCAGGCTATATTACCACTATATTGAAATAAGTTTCAGGACTACAAATTAAGAGAGGGACCATTACTGGATTAAAGTAATCATAAGGAATACCATGTAGGCTTGTAGTTGGAGTAGTTGAATAAAGCATAGTATAGTTAGTAACATCTAGAAGTAGAGGGGATGGGAAAGATGGCTAGGAGACAGTGTGGGAAAGGAAGGCAGAAAGAAGTCTGGAAGGGTCTGACTGGCCTGAGATTCTGATAGGAAACTCAGAAAAAGATATCCAGTACATGATAGGTTACAAATTTAGAACCCTAAAAATTTAAGCAAGAGACATAAATGTAGGGAAAATCAGTATATAAATTGTGTCATCCAAAGCATAGAATACAGGTTTAGACTCAAAGCAAAGGTCTGGAGTGTGGTGCAATGTATCCACACACAACATCTATTGGTGTTGGGGACATCATTCCAGTCTCTTGGTGTATGTTGATGTCTATATGCAGGTGAGGGCTGGCACGAGTTAGGTCAAGGCAATACATGATTGAATACCAAAGAGTGGATGGGGTCAAAGTTCTGGTACAGTGAGAGAGAAGGAGGAGGGGAGATTCAAGATGGAAGACAAAGATCCCTAGCCATCAGTAGTTATGTGTGTTTTCTAAGGGATGGATTTCATTGATCAATTCATCTTAAATAGGTGGGCAGTATATATCTTTGTCAATTGGTTGTAAGCTTATTGTGTAGAGGGATTATGGATTGAGAATTTAACATATAAAGCTGTTTGATAAGTTATTGATTGTTGAGTCATGATTTTACTGGTTGTGGAGGACAGTGTGTGAAAGCAATGGCTGAGAGGCAGCCGGAGTGTGCAGATCTGGTGTGGGGCCTGCGGAATGAGATGAGGGTGTACCAGGCATGGTGACTAACTGCCTAGGGCACTGCATGGTAGAGAAAGAAACATGGTGCTCAGTTCCACATGGAGCAGCTCTGGCAGAGAGAGACTACACTGAGGTCAAAGGAAGCCAGAGTCTGAGAAGACTTAGAATTGGCTTAGAGCCACTGATACAAAGATACTCTGCAGTGCTATGTGGCCCTACAGGTGCTGGCACCAACATGGGATAAAAGGTTACCACTTTTTAGTATTTACTGCAACACCTCTGCATGTTTTATTCCCTCTGTCATCTGAACTTCATACTTTCAGGAGGGTCTCCATGACACAGTTAGATAGTGTCTTATCTTTTTTTTCTTTGTACTTTCTTTTTTATTGGATATTTTCTTTACTTACATTTCAAATGTTAGTCCCCTTTCCCCATTTCACCTCCAGAATCTCCCTATCCCAAACCCCTCCCCCTGCCTCTAAGAGACTGCTCCCCCACCCACCCACCCACTCCCTCCCACCTTTCAGTCCTGGCATTCCCCTACACTGGGGCATCAGAGCCTTCACAGGACCAAGGCTCTCCAAGGTTCTATTTGAATGGTCCTGACTGAAGAGGCATACAGAGAGAGAGCAACACAATCTTTTGCAGTGATTTTTACCATTGTCATAGCCACTAACTATTTGGGGTTATTTAACACGTTATTTAAAATGTGATTAGTATAAGATAAGCTACTGAACTTTCATCATTTCCATTTTGTTGGTGAATTTTTAAAACCGTAGATAGAGATAGCTACTGTATTACACATAAAAGACTATGGATTTTGAAGAATTGCCCTACATGTGTTTCTAGTATATTCCACATTACACATAAGCACATGCACATTTAGACAAATGAAGCAAAATTTTCAGGTCATGTTTACTAACTCTTGAAAGTAGTACTCATCATCCAATGATTAGCAATTGATGAACTCCAGTCCAGATTTGGGATAGATAGACAGCAATGTGTGTGCATATGTGATTCCATTGCTGTACCATCTGCCAATCGGAGATAGGACCTATTTTGAATTAAAAGTGACAAACCATCAATTATCAGCTCCATGTAATGTAAGAAGGGTAATGATGAGGCCTTTAAAAGGCCAAAAGACCACTGGAAAAGGTCCAGCCTGGTCTAAGAAGGCAAGCGTCTTTGGTTGTGACCCAAAAAGAATGCATGTCTCAGTTTTCAAGGACAGCTGTGACTGATGTTTACCATAGAGGCTACTCTGTGTTTAATACTGTGTCTTTGTACTCTCAGCTGTACTCCACATTGTACTATATAGAATCTACCTGAATCAGCCTAGGAGTTCTATCTAGCTGGGTGTTTCTCCCCATGAAAGAATAGCCTCCCTAAGACCAGAGTCATCTCCATGGTTCATTATATTGCTTAGGGAGATCACAACCTCAAGAACTGGGACAACCAGGGATCAATGGTGTGCCCGTTTTATGCCAGGTTATGACATCAACACTTCTTCTCCCCCTCCACATGTTGCGTTATCTTGTTTCAAACATAGAGGTCAGAGAAGAAACATTTGGACAGTTGCTCAAGTTTATCCCAGTGGCATATGGCACAGAGAGACCTGACCTGGAACATTCCATTCTGTTTCTGATGCCTGTTTCCATCAGACCAGCACCTGGGCTCTGGCTCTTATTAAGTTTCCTCTACACTGCTTTAGGTACCTCAAGAGTTTAAGGCTCCAAGGGGATATAACTTTGTACACATCCCTGTAATATCCTCAGACCCTCATCCTCTGTACATGGTGTCCTCATCCTGCCTCATGGTCAGGGACTGCAGACTCCCTCAGAAAATATGGATGTCAACTCTAAGTTCTTAGAGGAAAAAGTCCAAGTAAAACCCCATGATGCTCTTCAAGGTCCTCAAGCAATATGAAAGTGCCTCTGACTTCTGACTTCCTGCCCCATTCTAAGGCTCCCTCAGCACAATATTTTCTAGCTGACCTTGTGCTTCACAGCTTCTTCTAAGTTTGTGAGCCAAGCTCTAGTGCTCATAGTGGCATACAGGATCACCTTTTAGAAAGATTGTTTTAACTTAAATGTACTGTTGATAGTAACATGTGGTTCATGGTGACCATGGCAGGCAACGGGGGTCTACTTTATACTCTCTCTCATACTAGGATGCTTATTTTGTTCATAAGAAAAAACTCACATTTTTTTTCATAAAAATAAATTGCATCATTAGGGTGACCCTCCTCCGGTGGCAGCTGAGAGTATTCATAGGTTTTCAGAAATTAAAACCAATCCCAGCTTTGAGACTGAAGAAAATGAACGGCATTTTGCTTGTGGGGGATCCATTTTAACCAGGCTATGGTTAGCCAATCCCAAGGACAGTGTGACCTTCAAGTCCTCAAGTGAGAGACCACTGAGGCTTTAATCACTTAGAAGTCTATGGTCACATCACTTTGATGCCAGTGCTCAGAAAGTAGAGGCAGATGGATTTCTGAGTTTGAGCTAGCCTTGTCTAAAGATCCATTTCTGGTACAACCAGGGCTACACATAAAACTGTATCAAACAAAACAAAACAGAGAGAGACAGAGACAGAGAGAAACAGAGAAACAGAGAGTCAGACAAACAGGCAACAGACACAGAGACAGAGGCAGACAGACAGACAGACAGACAGAAGTTGGTGTGTACATTCTTATATACAGTGTTTGCTTGCATTGAATTATTTTCATACGAGGCTTGGCTATACATCTTCATGTGACTCAAGTATTTTTTATAAAGTCAGTATCCTAAATTCATAGTCCAGCAAATTATCTGTTCAGTTGGTTAACATATTTTACATACTCAGTTCATTAGAAAAGGGTAGTTATTAAGTCCATTGAATGTCTTAAATTAACTAAATTAAGGGAGAGTTCGCATTGACCTTGCATTGTCATGGGTGATTGTGATGTTAGTGTTGGCACAGGAAGGGAGTATATATCTGAAGATGATCTGGTCACCTCTTAGAGACATGTCTTAGAGACATGTTAAACTTTAATAATACATTCCAGATGATAATGAAGATTTGATCGTTCCAGCATAATATTCTATTTTATCTTGCAATGAAGACTCAGCTTGCTACTGGATAACATTCTGTTCCGGTAATGTAGATCCTAAGGCAGAACACAAAATTAACAATGAAACTTCACCTTTGAAAAGGGGTTTTATACTAATCTTCTCATAAAACGAAAAGATGATTACATTATATAATATTTAATTGCAGAGGCCTTTGTCTCATAGATGTTTCTAAGTAGTTTGGGAGTTCAGAACTCTTCTCAGCTCCACATCTTCACAGCCTCCTCCACTACCAAGGTTGCTTTCCACGTGGATATGCTCATGACCAGTGGTGAGCTCCACCTACACAGCAGAAACAGTCCATAGCTAACCCGGATGTTCATTCCTTCTGTGAACTCTGTGAATGTGGGGCAAATGTAATCCTAGCGTGGCCATAGCACACCTGAGTTGTTAGATTCGTGAGTATTACTACAAAATAAAGGCTGACATTTTGAGAAATTGCTTTACATGCCAAGATGTAAAGCCATAAAGAACATAAAGTGATTCCAAATGAAGGACATACAACGAAGGAGGCAAATTTACCTTGCTGTTGAGATCTAAGTGCCAGAATAACTCGGTTGATATGTGCTTGTCTGACATGTGTAGGGACCTAAATTTGATCCTCAGCACCCACATAAAACAGCAGCAGCAACCAAGCATGATGGCTCATATTTGGAATAAGTACTGGGGAGCACTGGAGAAGTAGAGGAAAATGGGTCGCTGGGTCCACGGGCCAACCAGTAAAGCTGAGTCTTGAGTACCAGGTTCAGTGAGGAATCTTGATGCAAACATAAGCTGGAGAGCAATAGAGAAAGATACCCAGCACTGACCCCTGGCCTCCACGTGCACACACTCTTCTATACCTGCACATACCCACATGAACCCATATATACATATATACATATACACATATACATATGTACATATATACATATACACATGTATACACATATATATGACACACAAACACACATACACACAGACAAACACACAGGAGAGGGGAAAGGGAAAGAGAGAGTGAGAATTAAAACCATGGATTTAATGCATTCCCATCCCTCTGGTTTCATCCTTCAAAGTTTCAGGTCCCTGATAATCCTCTCAACACCTCCTATAATTGTCTATCATTTTTACATGTAACTGGGATTAGTTCTGCATGTGTTAGTACACTCTTCAGTGTCTCAGTGGGCCTATAAGGCCTGGGAGGAATGCTTTCTTCCTTCATCTCTCCACCTCTATTAGCTACCTTTCTGTAACTGTGATAAAATGCCACAAGCAAAAGCAACTAGAAGGAAAGGGGTTTGATTTAGAGCTTCACAGGCCTCGTGGCAGAGGAGGCATGACAGTGGGTGACAGGAGTAATAAGCTGGCTAATGGCATTTTTACCCAGACACAAGAAGCAAAGAGAGCCAGCAGGGACCAGGACAAAGCTATAAACTCTTACCTCTGCCCCTCCAGTGACATGCATCCTCCAGCAAGGCTCCACGTTCTGTAGATTCCATAGCCTCCCCAAACTACACCACCAACTGCTGGCCAGATGTGCAAGAGCAGGAGCCCACAGAGGGCATGTCTCACTGGAACCCCACACCACTGACTGCCCAGCACAAATAGTGGTCATTTTACAGCACTGTACATTGTGCTGTGTATGCGCTTCCTTTCTTCCCAAGTGCAGACGTGAAAGAAAGAACAGGGCAGAAGATTTACCACTTGGGTAAAACAACAACCCAATGAGGACTTCATAATATTTTCACCGAGGCTAGAGGAGAAAAGTCGATTTTAGTTAAGCCTGACTTGAAGGATCGCTCGGGAATGCTATTCACTGACTGTCTATTGTCTCTGCTCCCTTCTGTAGAAACTTACTTTCACTCAGTGTTGTCAATATCCAGGGATGGAAGCCCTGTTTTAAGTTCATGGAAATTATATTAGCTAAGCGATGTTGCATGCATGAGAGACAGAGAGGGAGAGGGAGAGAGAGAGAACAAAATAAACTTCCTCTTTGTGTCTCCTAAGAAGTCTGAGGACTGTTTTGAAAGCCATTAGAGTGTTCTTGGCTTTTGAATGGTTGATACTGTCTCCACCCAGATATTCCTGATTTCCCCATTCAAACACCCATTGGTTGCCAACTGGCTCATGTTTTCATTTAGTGAGGTGCAGAGCAAAGCAAGTATTTAACACAAAACACAGCGACACACAGACACCCAGAAACCATGAAGGCAGCAGGAACGTCAGAATGTGCACTCACGACTCCTTGTTCTTTCGGGTTGGGTGCTTGAATTAGGACATTTAAAAGAAAAATCACATACGGAACTTGTTAAAGAAACAGATTGGTGAAGAAAGTGATCAAAAGCGCATACCATTTCCAATGCTCATAAACACACCACTACTAACAAGTTTTAGAACAGATGGAGTATGCCTGGGGCACTCCTTCTCAAATTCCACCACAGGCTGTTCCTGCCTCAAGAGTACTTTAGCCACGAATGGTTTCTTGGCACAAAAGAATCTTATGCCTTAACATCTGACTTATTCTGCCCAAAGAGAATGTGGGGGAAACATGATTTTGTCAGTCAGCTCTCGTTCCGAATCTTAACTTCAGCAAACCTGGTTTTTATTTACAAGATCTTTTAGGGTGGTGAAGTCAAACAAGACTGTCCAGCATACATGTAGGATGTGTCAGCTGTATTGCCTACAACTGTCTATTGAATTTCTGACCCACCTAATTTCCCAACTCAGACTAGCTAATGTGTTTACTTTTGTGGTTGCATGACACAGAAGCCAGTTTGTTTGTGGCTTTCATTGTTTATATCCAATCAAGTTAACTCTCTGGCACCCAGTTGTGACTGTTCCCTCACCCTGGTAGTGTCCATGAATAGTGTTGTGGGGAGGCGAGAATGGGTTGAAGCGACCCTGGTTAAAATGACCACTGTTCTTACCAAAGGTTACATTACAGTGTCTTCAGGACACCTTTCTATTTGTTTCTTCTTTTCCAGATTCCTGTAATGAGTGGGTTGTTGTTGTTGTTGTTGTTTCTGCTTTTGTTCTTGTTTTTTGAGGGGAGTGGGAATTGTTTGTTTGGTTTGGTTTGACAAATTTCCCCCCGGGGTTTTTCTTATTGCTTTCTTGTGGTGCTGAGGATCACATCCATGAGTGACTTGTCAAACATAGGACACAAACTAGTGTTGTTTAACTAAGATCTTTCTGTCTTCATGAAGGAATTCAAAGGGCTGGATCTGGACCTAACTTGAAAAAACATCTACCATCCTAGCCCAGTTTTTGTATACATGAGGTGAAGGCCCCTTATTTGGCTGTTTGTGCATCTGGGCTAATGAAGTTCCTGCATACAGTTCGCTTGCAACTGGATCAGCCTGTACTGCTGTCTCTAGCACAGAGCCCTGTTGTTTATATCAGATCACTGATCGGAGAATTAATGGAGAAGGGGTGCTTGGACTATCTTAACTCAATAACAAAGGGAATTTTAAAGTCTGATATTTAAAACTTGCAATTCAAAGGCAAATAAATACTGAGTTTAGATGGATGAAAATATAAAAAAATATTCTTTTTATTGGATATATTTTATTTACATTTCAAATATTATCCCCTTTCCCCTCCATAAAACACCATAACATCCTCCCTCCCCATGTTTCTATAGGGGTGCCCCCCTACCTACCTACTCCCTCCTGTCTCCCTGCACTGACATTTCACTACACTGGGGCATGAAGCTTTGGAAGGGCCAAGAGCTTCTCTTCCCACTGATGCCCAACAAGGCCATTCTCTGCTACATATGCAGCTGGAGCCATAGGTTTATCCATTTGTACTCTTTGGATAGTGGTTTAGTCCCTGGAAGCTCTGGTTGGTTGGTATTATTGTTCTTATGTGGTTGCAGACCCCTTCAGCTCCTTCAATCATTTCTCTAACTCTTTCATTGGGGACTCCATTCTCAGTTCAATGGTTGTCTGTGAGCATCCATCTCTGTTATTGTCAGTCTCTGGCAAAGCCTCTCAGGAGACAGTTATATCAGGCTCCTGTCAGCATGTGCTTCTTGGCCTCAACAATATTGTCTGGTATATGGGCTGGATCTCCAGGTGGGGCAGTCTCTGGATGACCTTTCATACAATCTCTGCTTCAAACTTTGTCTCTACATTTTCTCCTGTGAATATTTTTGTTTCCCCTTCTAAGATGGACTAAAGCATCTGTACTTTGGTCTCTCTTCTTCTTGAGCTTCATGTCTGTGAATTGTATCTTGGGTATTCTGAGCTTTTGGGATAATAGCCACTTATCAGTGAGTGCATAACATGGTTTTTTTGTTTGTTTGTTTTTTGTTTTTTTGGATTGGGTTACCTCACTCAGGGTGATACTTTCTAGTTCTATTCATTTGCCTAAGAAGTTTATAAATTCATTGTTTCTAATAGCTGAACAGTAGTCCATTGTGTAAATGTACCACATTTTCTGTATCCATTCATCTGTTGAAGGACATCTGGGTTAAAAGAAACCATTCTTAAGAATAAGTTCAACATTTTGACATCATGCCACAAAGTTCTCATAGACAAAGTAAATGCTTGAAAAAAGCAGCATCAAGTTATAGGAAATAAACAGAGAGAGAGAGAGAGAGAGAGAGAGAGAGAGAGAGAGAGAGAGAGAGAGAGAGAGAGAGAGAGAGTGAAACGGAAAAAGAAAAGGAAGAAAGCAAAATAAACTATGGGAATAGTCTCATATTTTAGGTAAGTTTAAATATAAGACAGAAGACATAGAATGGCTAAGCTGATCAAATAACAGCCCACAAGAGACTCACAAGAGCTTTCAAAACCACGGCTAAGCTAGATGTGAAGGGATTGAGAATTGTTCCCCATGTAAATTGCTACCTAGAGAGCAAAACTTTTTAAAAAGAAAAAAAAAGAAAGAAAATACTCACACCTCTTCCCCAATAGACTGCATGTCAAAAGCTATCATAGGAGCAATGAACTTTATCATAAAATGACTTTATCATCAAGAGAACACAACATATACACTCAACAGTGAAACATACCTAAATATCCAAACAAGTGTTAGCAGAAGTGAGGGAGAAATAATTGAAGTGCCATAACAGTAGGAATCTTAATACCCCACTTTCCAGAATTAGTCATTTACACAGGCTATAAATAAGGCAATATTGGCCTTTTAAATTAATTTATTAATTTAAAATAGAATTATTTTAATTAGTATTAAAACTAATGTTAATTTAAAAAATAATTTATTGATTAATTTACATCCCAAATGCTTTTCTTCTTCTGGTCCCCCCTTGGAGAGTCCCTCCCCTGTAACACCTCCCCTTTACCTCTGAGAGGATAGGACACCCCTGGGTATCCTATTTCCCCACCCTGGCACATCACATCTCTGAAAGATTAGGTGCATCCTTTCCCTCTGAGGCCAAATATGTCTTTAAGATATTTAAAATTGAACTTCTTACTTTCCAGTCATTTAAAGGGATATATGCATTTATCAGTCTATATTTATTGCCTAGTTGAAATAATTGTGTGACCAAATAATGTAATGAGGAGCAGATATAGTCTTTTTGTTGAACTTTGTCACATCAAGTGCCATCTGTGGTTTCTGTCCCACTTGCATTTTCTTTTGAACTGTAGGTCTAGTCTCATCATTCTCAAATGTGGCTCCTTGGCATCGGAATAAACAGCAAGCGTAAGGGGGTTTTCATTCAGCTTCTCTCTGGAGGCAATGGTAAAACACAGGAGGTCACCCCACTGCTTCCTCTTCTGCTCAGAGCAAGTCTTAAGATCTTCATTACAAGAAATCATCCCTTACCTAGAGGACAGGAGCATCCTTGTCTCTGACCATGTCACAGCACAGAGATCATGTACAAATAGCCCATGTTAACTCCTCCTCCATTTACGTCCATTGGCTCAGACCTGCCTTTGTCCAGGGATCGTTCCCCACACCTACCTTATCTTAATCCTAAACATAGAAACACTTGAGTTAAGTTTATTCTTTGAGTCTTCAGCCCCTTCTGAATGCTCCCAGGCATTCCTTTTGTTCTATGAGGAGGGGGCATATCCTATTCTTTGATTCTAACTTTATTATATTTCTGGCAAAACAACTTAAATCATCCCCTGAGACTTCCTTCTAATTTTTTTCTAACTTCTTAAAATGATTTGAATCAATCAAGAATTCTATAAAATCATTAGTTCATCTAAACAGTATTTGAAAGATGACAATACATATTAAATAAATGGCATAGTTTGAATCAGTAATATCACACATGGTATCATTGGTAAAGGCTTAGCCCCTATCTGATGATACAATCTGTGGAAGTGGTAGAAATGTTGGGAATGAAGTCCAACTGGAGGATGTGTATTTAAAGGTCACATCTTGACCCTGGCCTTTTCTTCTACGTCCTTCCACCACAAACGGTACAGCATCTGCCAAATTTATAAACACCATGTTAGTTTGCTTTGTCTAGCAAAGTGGGGAGACCAAGAGTGGGAGAGCAAAAAGAGCAGGAACACAAAAGAGTGAGAAAGGGGCAAGCAGCCTCTTTTATAGTGTCAGATAAAGTGTCAGGTGAAGCATACGGTATACCTGGCTGTTGCCAAGTAACTGAGGGGTGGGGTTCACAGAATCCCAATAATACCTAAACATAGTAAAAGCAGTAAACAGTTTTTATTTGGCTAACCAGTAGCCAACATCAAACTAAATGGTGAGAAACTTGAAACAATCCCACTAAAATCAGAAATTAGACAAGGCTGCCCACTCTCCCCCTACCTATTCAATATAGTACTGGAAGTCCTGGCCACAGCAATTAGAAACAAAAAAAGTCAAAGGGATTCAAATTTGAAAGGAAGAAGACAAAATATCAATCACTATTTGCAGATGGTATGATAGTATACTTAAGTGACCCAAGAAATTCCATCGGGAAACTCCTAAACTTGATAAACAACTTTAGCAAAGTGGCTGGATATAAAATTAACTCAAACAAATCAGTACCCTTCCTCTACTCAAAGAATAAAGAGACTGAGAAAGAAATTAGGGGAACAAGACCCTTCACAATGGTCATAAACAATATAAAATACCTTGGTGTGACTCTAACAAAGGAAGTAAAAGATCTGTATGAAAAAAACTTCAAGTCTCTGAAGAAGGAAAACAAAGATCTCAGAAGATGAAAAGATCTCCCATATTCATGGATTGGTAGGATTAATATAGTAAAAATGGCCATCTTGCCAAAAGCAATCTACAGATTTAATGCAATTCCTATCAAAATTTCAACTCAATTATTCATAGAGTTGGAAAGAGCAATTTGCAAATTCATTTGGAATAACAAAAAAACCCAGGATAGCAAAACTGTTCTCAACAACAAAAGAACTTCCAGGGGAATCATTGTCTCCCACCTCAAGCTGTATTACAGAGCAATTGTGATAAAAATTGTATGGTATTAATACAGAAACAAGCAGGTAGATCAATGGAATGAATTGAGGACCCAGAAATGAACCTACACACCTATGGTAACTTGATCTTTGACAAAGGAGTTAAACCATCCAGCGGATAAAAGATAGAATTTTCAACAAATGATTCTTGTTCAACTGGAGGTCAGCATGTAGAAGAATGCAAATCTATCTATTCTTATCAACCTTTACAAAGCTCAAGTCCAAGTGGATCAAGGGCCTCCACATAAAGCCAATACACTAAAACTAATAGAACAGAAGTGGGGAAGAGCTTAGAACACATAGGCACAGGGGAAATTTTCCTAAACAGAACACCAATGGCTTATGCTCCAAAATCAAGAATCAACAACTGGGACCTCATGAAACTGCAAAGCTTCTGTAAGGCAAAGGACACTGACAATAGGACAAAACTGCAACCAACAAAATGGACAAAGATCTTTACTAATCCCATATTTGATAGAGGGCTAGTATCCAGTATACACAGAAAACTCAAGAAGTTAGACTCTAAAGAATCAAATAATCCTGTTAAAAATGGGGTACAGAGCTGGACAAAAAATTCTTAACTGAAGAATATCATATGGCTGAGAATAAATTGGTTTTGAAATTAACATTACTGGGTCGGTCAAATTTATACCCTGTTAAAACGTTCTGCTCTTTTTCTACTTATTATTTTAAAAGTATAAATTCTATTATAATTCCATGATTTTTCTTTAGAATATTAGTGCTTTTCACTTTTTAATGCATTCTTAATTTTTCTAGGAGGAAGGAGCCCCTTTGAGTCTTGATTCTAACTTTATTGTATCTTCCTGGCAAAACAACTAAAACCATCTCCTTAAACTTCCAATTTTCTTAACTTCCTAAAATGGTTTGAATCAAATCGAGAATTCTGTAAAATCCTTAATTCACCTAAACAGCATTATTACATGAAAGTGCATCTTCATACTGATTCTGTAAGACAATCTGTCCTACATCTGGGTAAAAACCCAGAAACAACAGGCTATGTCAGACATATGAGGAACGCAGCAGTGACGGGACTAAAGCTCAGAAAGGCAGAGCAGCAAGAAGCAAAGAACCCTGGGACAAAGTCCCTGGGGTCCCATGCCACCCATCACAACTGTGAAGAATGGGGGGCCATCTCCAGGAAGCACACCCCACCTGCATGGCTGGCATCACTGCACCATATATTCAAACAGTGGGTCTCAAGAACAATTAGACAATCTTTCCAGAAGTATCCATCTTGCCAAAACATTGTCTGTAGTACATTTTGGCCTTGAGCTTCAGGATGAAGAAAGTGGCCTGAATAACAAGGCCACATGGCCAGGTCTCTCTCCCCTCTTCCGGGTGGCCATGTGAAAATAACTCTGAGCCACATGGGAGAAAATAACTCTGGGGAATGAAAGGCAAAGGAGACTTTCTATGATTCATCCTCCTACGGAAGGGCTGTGCTCTCTCTTGCCTGTGGTCAACTTTCCTCACACATAACACAGTCCACTGCTCCTCCATGTGAGTCTGAGTCATCTTGCCAGTGGCTGGTGTTTGGCACTTCACAATATCTGGGTTTTTTTTTTTTTTTTCTTTTGTTGTTTTGTTTCCTTCTCCCTTTCATGTCCGTGCCATTTTCAGGCATCAAAAATTGTATTCTGTTTTTTTTATTTTTTTCCTGTCTGTCATTTCTCTCCCAAGATGGCTCTGTTCCCTTTGGTATGTTATGGCCCAAGGTCAGGGATAGAAACCACAATCCTTTAAAAGACACATAACTGTCTTCACAGCAGTCTTTGTAACTTGCCCACACAATAGTCTCTCCACCATTATCCTGGTTGAATAGGAACAAAGGGAACAAAGCTATATAGTGACCCTGGAGGACAACAGAAGTGACAGTGAAGGGAATTAGCTGGGAAATGTCACACTTCATCTCACAGCGCTATTCATTTGCTTGTTTTAACACAAGGTTTCCTCCTAGTGTCATCTGGCCTGGAACTCATGATGTAAGCCAGGCTTGTCTTGACCTTGACCGTGTAGCGATCCCACTGCTTCTGCCCACTTAGTGTTAAGATTGCAGTCATGGGCCACCACGACTGGTTCTTGCTGTTCACTTTTCTGGTCTTTTTTGTTTTGAAATGGAATCTCATATACCCCAGGCTTATTTCAAACTCACTGTTTTGCCAAGGATGAATTCAACTACTGTTCCTCCTGTTCCTACCTTCCAGGTGTTGGGATGCTGGCATTTATTTATGCCTATCTATGATAAAACAGGTGTGAGTGGCAGAGTGTAGATTTAATCTCTACTACTCCATCCTCAAACAGAGAAGATTTCCATTTAAAATGTTTTTAATCACTTGTGTACTCGTGTGGGTAGATTGTGGGGCACAGGAATGCCACAGGTCATAGGTGAGGTCAGAGGACAACTTTGGTTTGAATTTTCAACTTCCTTTTATTTTATTCTATTTTATTTATTTATTTTTGTAGTCAGGTTGCTTCTTTTTTTATTAGAGTGTTTATGTATTTACATTTCAGACGTTATCCCTCTTCCTTGTTCTCCCTCTAACATCTCTCCTCCCCCTGCTTCTATGAGGATGCTCCACTTCCAACTCAACACCCTGGCATTCCCCTAAACTGGGAAAACAAGCCTTCACAGGACCAAGGGCTTCTCCTCCTATTGATTCCAGACAATACTATTCTCTGCTACATATGTAGTTGGAGCCATGGTTCCAAGTTATTGGTTGGCATTTTAGTCCCTGAGAGCTCTGGCCAGGTATGGGAAAGTTGGTTGATATTGTTGTTCTTCCTATGGAGTTGCAAACCCCTTTCGGCTCCTTCAATCTTTCTTCCAGCTCTTCCTTTGGAGTCTCCCTGCTCAGTCCAATGCTTAGCTGCAAGCATCTTAATCTGTATCAGTAAGGCTCTGGCAGAGCCCCTCGGGAGGCATCCATATCAGGCTCCTGTCAGCAAGCACTTCTTGGCATCAATAATAGTGACTGGGTTTGGTGCATATATTATGGTCCCCAGGTGAGACAGTCTCTGGATGACCATTTCTTCAGTCTCTGCTCTACTTGGTTGCTGCATTTCCTCCTCTGAGTATTTTGTTCTCCCTTCTAAGAAGTACTGAAGCATCCACATTTTGATCTTCCTTCTTCTTGGGCTTCATGTGGTCTGTGAATTGTTTTTTGAGTATTCCGAGCTTAAATGCCTTGATAAATATTTGAGAAAACCTACTTACACAGGGAAAGGCTAATTTTGGCTCAGAGTTGTGGGAGTCCAGGGCTGTTTGGCTCCTTTGCTCTCCAGCCTTCGGTGGGGCAGCCTATCGTGGAAGAACCATAGCACTGAGCAAAGGAATTCATCTTGTGGCCAAAGAACAAAACGGGAAGGAAAGGTGCCAAGGTCACTCATTTCCCTTCAAGGGTGTGTCTCCAATGACCTAGAGACCTCCCCTAGACTCCACCTTCTAAAAGATCTACTATTTCCCAAGGATTCCACTCTGAGGAATAGACCCTTAACGCATGGACCTTTGGGGTATACTCTAGCCTCATTACAGCCTTACATAAAAAGAAAAATGTGTCATTGTTCCAGGAAATCTGATGAGGATGAAGCCAGATTGTATATAACTACGTGACCCTCCAACCTTCCAATGAAACTTTGAGATGGGAGACAGTGCTGTGGTTAGTCCAAGGTCATCATCCTTCTGCAAACACAGCCTATGATTTCATTTGCATATAGGCACTTGTTGTTTAACACCCCCCAAAATCATTGAACAATTTTTCATGCTCATAAAATTCATACTGTATATTAAATATAGTTTTGTCTATTAAAGTAAGTATGTATGTTTGGGAGGGAACTTTGACAGAGAGTGAGAAGCAACTGGCCAAGGAACACAAAGGGGAGGAGAAGGTGTCATGATTCTCTCATTTTATACTCCATAAGCCTCTGCTCTACAGATCCTTGAAGCTCTCAGACAAAACATGAAACTAGGTCATTAAGCAGAATTTCCCCCTAGCTCTTGGGGATATATAAGTGTTCATAGACAGAAGGTGGTTCCAGGATCAGTCTGCAAGGGAGTCAGTCACATGTCACACATGAAAGACTTTGCCTGTGTCATCTTCAAAAAGTATCTTTTAGAAAATAAAACAAAAATCTTGTGGTTTTTTAAAAACTGATTCTGGAACTCAACATGTTTATGTGGACTATTTCCTTTTTGATGGGAAATGGAACCTTTAGTTAAGAAGCAATCATTTTCCAGTAAGTCAGTATTGGGAGATTTGGTTTTCGAGTAGACTGCACACAGACCTGACTCTTCTGAGCCTTCTTAAATGAATCTAAGAAATGTGTTTCCAAAATCTACAACTCTGATGCTAACTTTGCTTCCAGTGTAACATGAGAAACAGCCTTGAACATTCTGGGAGAGATTTTAATGGAAAGAGGAGCAGAAGGTTAGAACCAGCCAGACATTTACATTGTTATTCTCTGTATATACATCTCACTAGTCTCTGTCTTTTCTGTGTCTCTGTCTCTCTGTATCTCTCTGTCCTACACACACACACACACACACACACACACACACACACACACACACACACACACACACTGCCAGGGTCTTGAATGGAAACGTATTTGATTCATGATCCAACTTTGACTTAAACCTCTAATCCCAGTATGATCTGGAAAAGCACAAAGCTGTGTTGTTTCAGTTGATGTTCATTATCTCCATCAGTCCACAGGGTCACAGCATTGCCAAACCCCCAGATGATGGGCCTGAAACTCTAAAGATGGGAGAATTTCTCACCACATACATCATTATCATCCTTCCTGCTCACAGCATCCCACCAGACATGATACAGCCAAGAGGCTGGCATCTCTCTGAGAGGTCTCTTTCATCTTCAGAGAAGGAGGACTCAGTTGCACAAATCTATAAATGTCTCCAGGTGAGGAGTTAAAGCACTGCCCTATGTTAAAGGTGCCCTATGGCTCACCTATGTTCTTCCCTGACAAAGGGCAAAGAGACATCTTGTTGGTGGTGGTCTTCTTACATCAGTCAGGAGCAGAGCAGACGGCAGTCCTTTGTTCATCCTATCTTAATGCCTGACTTGGTGGCCAAAGTTGTTTTATGCCTAGGACGCATAAAATTCAAACCAAATCCAGGCGTCACCAGAGGAGGAAGACAGAGACCTGCATTCTACCATGCCAAGTGGTGCTGGCAAGGAAAGACATACAGACCTGCCCTCTACCTCATGGCATGGAAGGGCCATAGACACACAGAGCCCACTGCACAGAGAATTTCACTCAGGGCCTACCAGCCATGTAGACAGCCTATAGTGGGAGTGAGCCACCACAATGTGCCCAGTATGAGGTGGTCAAAGGATTGAGAAATGGAGCAGCTTGGGCATTATAAATAGAGACCTGGTGGATAGGAGTAGCCCCTGTTCTGAGAGGCTAGCCCCATCACCTAGAAAATAGTGAGGTCCTAGTCAAGGTGCCATGCCTGGATCCATACCTACTCAGTGGCAGGAGTCCGTGTTATGTTTGTGGCTCATATTACCACTAGAGAACATAAGGACATCCCTGGTCAGGGCAGCCACCAGGGACCAAATGGATCATCCATCACTGGCTATGATGCTCTAGAGAGCTGTCCCCAAGTTTCACCTGTGCCAGCATTTGACAGAGCTGACCCTGAGCCTTGTCCAGATGGCAACATGAGCAAGCCCCAAGGACAAGTGTGTTGGAGAGCTGACTCTGCCATCCCTCTGCCTTGTGGTGGCACAAGAGTAGAGTGATGTTCCCCTTCCTCACCACCAGCAACCAGGAAAACTACCCACAGGATCTTAAGCACGGGAGAGCTGTCCCTGCCCCTCACCAGCTGCACCACTGTCGGAAGAGTGAGTCTTGAACCTCACCCAGACAGCACAGCACAGCTGACCCTGGTAGCAGGAGCAAAGGTGAGCCACCTTTTGAGGGTGTGAGCAATGAATATGACTGAGGAAGCCCCTGTGTGGTCAAATGTTAAATCTTTCATATACATACTGTGATGGTTTGTATATGCTTGGCCCAGGAAGTGGCACTATTGGAATGTGTGGCCCTGTTTTGGAGCTGGTGCATCACTATGAGCGTGGACTTTAAGACCCTATTTCTAGCTGTCTGGAAGCCAGTCTTCTGCTAGCAGCCTTCAGGTGAAGATGTAGAACTCTCAACTCCTCCTGCACCATGCCTGCCTGGATGCTGCCATGTTCCTGCCTTGAAGATAATGGACTGAACCTCTGAACCTGTAAGCCAGCACCAATTAAATGTTGTCCTTATAAGAGTTGCCTTGGTCATGGTGTCTGTTCACAGCAGTAAAACCCTAAGACACACACTAAGGGGTGGTATCACTTTTTGAGAATTCTCCACACTGATTTCCAGAGTGGCTGCACCAGTCTGCAATCCCACCATAGAGAATGAGGGTTTTCTTTTTCCCACATCACCATTTGTTTTTGAGTTCTCTGTAATCTGGGTATGAATCCTTTGTCAGCTGAGTGACTGGCAAAGATACTCCATTTGGTGGATTTCCTCTCTTCTGGTTGATTGTTTATGTACCTGTGCAGAAGGATTTGAATTTAATGAAGTCCCGCTCTTCACTTGTTGGCCTTATTTCTTGGGCAAATGGAATCCTATTCATAAAGTCCTTTCTTGCATCTATACATTGTAGGTACTGCATATATTTTCTTCTAGCAGTTTCAATGTTTCAGGTTTCAAATTTAGGTCTTTCATCTATTTGGAGTTAGTTTATGTGCAAAGTAATAGATACAGACCTAATGTGAACCTTCTGCATGGGGCCAGCCAGCTTTTCCTGAACCATTTGTTGGAGATGATTTCTTTTCTCCAGCTTACCTTCTTGTCAAATATTAAAGGACTGAAGTTACATGTGTTCACGTTCAGATCTTTGATCTTGCTCTATTGGTCGGCATGTCTTTGTACTGGTACCATATTGTTTTTATTGCTGTGGCTATGTAATATGTAATCTATCTCAAGGTCTGGAATAGTAAGCTCTCCTGCACTGTTCTTTTTGCTCAGGATTACTTTGGCTCCCCTGGCTTGTCATAAATTTAAATTTAAACATAAATTTTAGGATAGATTTTTCTAATTCTGTAAAAAATCAGTTAAAGATTCACTTAATTGTGGTGGATAATTTTCATGTATGTCTTCATGCATTTTATTTTTAAGCATTTTATTGAGTATATTTGAGTCTCACTTCATCAAGAATATTGACCTGTGGTTTTCTTTCTTATTTTATTTTGATAATGTTATTGTGCATTTAACTGATTTAGTATTAGAGTAATATTGGCTTCACAGAAGGAATTTGGGACTGGTCCTTCTGTTTCTATTTCTTAAAAGGTAGTTTAAAACAAACTGGCTGAAGATATTTGAAAGTCTAGTAGAATTCTTTTGTGATTCATCTGGTCCTGAACTTTTTTAGTTGGAAGCTTTTATATGACTATTTTAATCTAATTTTTAATGGGCCTGTTTAGGTTGTTGACTTCATCTTGGTTCATTTTGGTGGTGTGGCTGAATCTGAAAATTTATCCTTTATTTATTTATTTATTTTGGTTTTCCATCTTAGTGGAAATATAGACTTTTAAAGTTCTCCTTATGATAATGTCAATTTTTTAAGGGTCGGTTGCATTATCTTTTGGTTTGTTTCTGATTCTGTTCATTTGGTACCTCTCTTCACTTTGGTTTTGTTGAATCTAAGGTCTGTTGATCTTTTTTATCTTCTTAAAGAACCAGCCAGCTCTTAAATTTGTTGCTTCTTTATATTGTTTTCTTTGTTTTCATTTCATTAATTACGTTTTAATTTTAATATTTTTACTATCAACTTGGTTTGGATTTAGGTTGTTCTTGCTTTTCTAAATTTGTAGTTGCATCATTAGGTCGTTTGTGGTATTTCTGATCTCTCTCTCTCTCTCTCTCTCTCTCTCTCTCTCTCTCTCTCTCTCTCTCTCTCTCTCTTTGCATAGGCATGTGGAGCTCCAAATTGCCCTCCTGGTCTGTTCTCAACAGGCCCCACTCACAGGTCTCCTCTCAACAGGCCCCACCCACAGGTCTATTCTTAGCCTGTTCCACCCACAGGTCTGCTCTTGACATGTCCCAGAGGTTTGTTGTGTTGTACTGTCATTTTCATTTAATTCCAGAAACAATTTTCTCTCTCTTTCTCCTTTGACCCACTTGTCATTCATTAATGCATTGATTCATCTCCACGAGTTTGTGTATTTTCCAGGGACTTGTTTCTTGTCATGTTTTTAAGTTTTATTTCATTGTAGTCACATAGGCTATACAGAATTATTTAAGTCTTTTTGAGTGGTCAGTATTTGTTCTGTGTCCCAGCATGTGGTCTATTTTAGAGATGTCTCCTTGTACTGTTTCAAGGAATGTGTATTCTTTTGGTTTTTAGGTGGAATACAAATATAAATATTCCTGTAGATATCATTTTTGGAGGGTTGGGGGGTTGTTTTTGTTTTTGCCCAGATGACCTACCTACCTATGGATTTATGTTAATCTTATGTCTTTAAATCCAGGAATGAGGGGGGGGGATGGGTGCCATTTGTCTAGGCAATGCTCACTGGTAGGTTTAGGAGGAGAGATGCTGGCTTGATCTCTCATATTGTTGGTACTTTTGCAACCCTATCTGGGCATGTGGAGTTCTTTTATTAGCTCTGTGTCTGATATAGACAGAGCATGTTGAGGCAAATAATGTGCAAACTGGAATGGGACTGGAGGTTGGAGATGGTTTAGGTGGAATGAAGTCAGGTCGCCAGAGGAGACTACGCTGGTGTGCAGCATTTATGTCTCTGTCCAGGGCCGTAGGATGGGGTAGAACTGGAGGGTTAGACTGGGAAGGACCTACGAGAGAAAGCAAGCAGGAAGGGTTCTGACAGAGGCCTAAATGTTTGTTGCATGTAGGCAAGGGTGGCCAAACCAGGCTGGGCACTAGATACTCGACCCAGGGCTCCGTCCGACACATTGTGGGGGATGACCAAAGGGAACGTCCAGGCAGACCCACTGAGCTAGACCCTGGAGATGTGCAGTATCTGGCTGGGTACAGAGGTCACCTGAGGCATTTAGTTACAACCTCCCTGGAGGCATTTGAGACATTTTTCAAAGCACAGTTCTGATATCTTGCTTGGAGCTGAAGGTACCATTGAAGAACCTGGTAATGCTGTAAAGGTATTTCTATGCAAATCAGACAGCAAATGCAGAAATAGGACAGCAGTGAGCAAGTATTCAGTGAGCAGTTGTTTTCAGAGGTGTGAAACGAGGGCTGAGGAATCCTAAAGACAGAGGGGGAGGGGGAGTCAGAAGTCTCAGATGCAGAGAAATCTGGGACCCTAAGCAAAGGCCACTAGCCAGGTAGAACAGGGACAGGAACTAGTCACACATCTCTCTTCCTTCTACACTGGTCAAGCCACTTGATGAGAGAGCCTGGTGCGGTGTGTACAGTATAAGCTGTAACAGGCAGTTGGGTACATACCACATACTACATACTACAGGTATAGTACCACAAGCCAGATGGAGTCCCGAGCCTCCCCTAGAACTGGATGCCTTGCCCGTAGTTTCCACAATATCAATCTAAACCAAATTCTACACAAGGCACTGTTCCAGGGGGTCTGTGGCAAATTAGGTCGCTGTTTCCAAAAATGTTCCAACACAGCCACCTACAGCACCTTCAGATAATGCCTGCAGTACTGAACCAGCAGGTGAAGACCCCGTTCTTCTGAGTGGACGACGGCTGAGTGCTTCGGGGTGGAGAGCCCCAACGAGGAAGGGGCAGACAAGGTCTCCCTGTATTGAGACCTCTGTAAGCGAGCTACGGAGGGTGCCTGTCTGCGGCTCCGGTTCGAAAAGACAATACTTTGAGAACTCTGAAACACCCGGCAGGCAAGCAGTCACACTACCCACATTCCACTTTCAGGAATAAAACCGCCTTCCTGTTTAAAAGGTAAGGGAAAGGCTCACATTCTTAAGTTTACCCAGTTGCAGATAAAATGATAGTTGAGCCCTGATAACATTAGAAACCACCTAAATAGTCAAGGTGTAGGACAGCTAGGAAGTAAGAAGCTGGGGTGATACGCTTCCCCACCCAAGCCATCAAGGCAGCACCACAAATTCTGGGGCTGGCTCCCACAGCATGGGCCGCTCAAGTCATTTGCTGTCCCTGAGACTGTGAAAAGACCGAAATCTTCTGGACATCAGCAGAATCCATTGCTACTTTGCTCAAGCTGCCAATAATCCTGCCAGGCTCCCTCTTCCTGTCATGACCCACCTTGGGTGGGGTCCTGAGGTCAATGTGCTGGTGTGATTACACCAGCTGCAAGGGGCAAGTGGATTCTTGTAAGTCATGGTAAATAAATTACATTTAGTGGGACCAGAAAAGAAAAGTGATATAACAAGGCCTTGTTATATCTTGCACTTTCTCATAAGGGGAGAGATAAATACAACACTGTTTTCCTGGCCTAAAATACTGGCAGCTCCAAGAGTGCCAAGTCTCTAAAGCAAGTCTTAGCTGGGGTGGAGGGGTGTTTGAAGAAGGCACTCACTTGCCACAAAGCTTATAGTTCATAGATCCCCATACCTACATTCATCCCAATTGACTTAATTTGCTTCCAAGTTCCTGCTTAAAATACAACCAGGCAGTCTCAAATTCCTAGGGCATCATTCGTTCAATCACCCTTTAGTGTCCCATCCCTGGTTCAAACATAGATAATAGATATGAGTTATAAGATAATTACTGATCACAAAGAGCATAGATTTCTAGGCCTGGGTATATCCACAGGGTATAAAAAAAGATTGGTCCATAGTGGTTGCTTGCAAAATTCAGCATAGAATACATACATACATACATACATACATACATACATACATACATATATACATACATACACACACACACATATCAGCTCAGAAAACACACACACATATCAGCTCGGAAAACACACACACACACACACACACACATATATATATATATATATATATATATATGTATGTATCAGCTCAGAAAAAAAGAAAATAAGTAAAGTATTTTTTATAAAGTGTCAACTTTGAACTTTTGGTATTATTTTTTTACTCCCAGAAATACCAACAATTCTGTACACTTTGATACAAAATAATTGAAAGGGCCTCATTTTTTTTAACGGAAAGAAACTACTTTTCAAGAACTATAATTTCGGGTGTCCCTGGGGAACTTGGAAGCCAAAAACAGAAGAAATCTCCAAGCTCAGGGAAAAGTCTGGCAGGGCCTCTCAGAATGTGGAGCAATGCCTCTGTCTGAGGGGTAAAAGAGAAAGTCAGGAGTGTTCCCAGGCAGAATTCCAGAGAGGACTAGAGTCTCCACCCCTGCTCTTCTAGCACCAAGAGTGGATTCCATCACAGCTGAGGAAGATCAGCTTACTAAAAGCGAACAAAAGCCAAACCCCAGCCGGCTGGAGATTCTCCTCAAGTGTGGGCGTCTGAGGGGATGGCTCGCCGCAGTTTATCCTGAGCAAAGGGATGTTTGAATTATGAAAAGTAAACCAATTTAGATTTTCTTTTGATAGCGTTTCACTTTGTAAACCAGCCTCACTTTAAACTCAGAATCCTTCTGCCTCGACCTCTGGAGTGCTGTAGTTTATGGGCTTCCAGCACCATATCTAGCCTTCCTATTTCTTTTTATCTTTAGCAAGCACTCAGAGATTAGAATATGAATGATGAAAAAATCTTGTCTTTTAAGCAAGATAAACTAAATATTTGAGTCCTAGAAACATCATGATCGGAGCTGGAGAAATGGCTCAGTGGTTAAGAGCACTGACTGCTCTTCCAGAGGTTCTGAGTTCAATTCCCAGCAACCACATGGTAGTTCACAACCATCTGTAATGAGATCTGATGACCTCTTCTGGTGTGTCTGAAGACAGCTACAGTGTACTCATATACATTAAATAAGTAAATAAATAAATAAATCTTAAAAAAAAGAAAAGAAACATGATCAGGGGCTGGAGAAATGACTCAGTAGTTGAAGCCTGTACTGTTCTTCTGTACCGGAAGCTGCTTACCCCTGCCCATAATTCTAGCTCCATGGGACCAGACATCCTCTTCTGGTCTGGATGGGCAGATATATGTATATGATACACCTAATCTCTGTCTCTTTCTCTCTGTCTCTTTGTCTCTTTGTCCCTGTCCCTGTTTCCCTCTGTCTCTCTGTCTCTGTCTCCTGTCTCCCTCTGTCTCTCTGTCTCTGTTTCTCTCTGTGTGTCACCGTCTCTCTCTGTCTCTCTCTGTCTCTCTGTCACACACACACACACACACACACACACACACACACACACACACCACTTCCCTCTCTCACAAGTAACTCTACTCACTCCGTGACGTCTGTGCTGAGGGCCAGAACCAAAGGAATTGATAGATTAAATGAAGCTAGAATTCAGTCATTCATTGGTGATACTTTTATGATTTCCATTTCTCACAGACACTGCAAGTCCATTAACAGATTTGATTCCACCAATCATTTGTAAAGTAAATAGCCCCAGGAAGACCATCCATCAAGCTTCCACCTCATCAGACATAAAGCAACACCATTTAATTCACTTCTGATGCCCTGGACCCTGGATCTGTGAGGCTCCTGGAGCTTACCTTTGAAGTGTGTCTGAGTCCTGGAGAGGAACCATTTTCATTGGCAGGAACTGTCTTGGGATTCAGTGCGAAACATTATCTATTAAATGAGAGGATAGGAAATTATTGATGCAAAGAAACTGAGAACTGAGTGAGAATTACCTAAAGCTGTTGGTTCACTATACATGAGCAGCAGCCATCCATAAAGTCAGTGTACTTTCAACTGAAAAGACAACTACATTAACGGACTTCCATGAGCCACTTTGATAAGCATGAAGAATGTTTTCAGTTAACAACATAAGTACTGCATCTCCATTATCGGGAGGGTTTTTAAAATTCATCTCCTTAAGCATTATCGAAAGCATCTCCAAGCTGGAGAGGTCTGGAGACTTCCGCAGGTACAGTGAAGTCATGAATAATTAACTTTACTCAGGTTGTCCCTTCCTTTAGCATTTCCTCTCCAAAAAGGTCATAAATCATTCCAGTAAGAGTGCATCATTTCTCCAAACCCTGTATCGGGGTTTAGCTCTGTGTTTCTGACTCCACGCCTCTGATATGGTGGGAACTAAAGATGTGCCCTGCTCTTCAATGTGACAGTCATGTGGCTAGCTCTCAGTACTTCTAGCGAGAGAAAGTTCACCAAAGCAGGTTTTCTAGGAAAGCAAACATGATCTACTTTGTTCCCCAAAATGTTCACTCTCCGTGTTCTGACTCAGACTTGCCATCACAGGGGCTGAGTCTCTCCAATGGTTCCTTCCTATGGTGGATGCCACGAGACTGAGACAACAATCACGATTTACCAAGTGCTTGATGCTTAAGAGCTTCTCTTTCATTAGATACTCAGTAGTAATCACACTCGGTTTATCCTATTTCCTAGGCTCTACACACTTGGCAGTGTGTTCTCCATGATGCTGGGTTTGCGGATGTATGGAGTAGATGCATAAAGGGCCATGGAGGTTTACACCAAGGTTCCTGAAAGCTGCTAATGGCACTCAGTGAGTGGCAGTGTTGGATTCTTTGCAAGAAGATCCTGAAAGGCTATTTATTGCATGGCACCATAAATATGAAGGCTAAGTTGCTATGGAAACCCTAGAATGTTGGAGATCCACCATGTAAAATCTGCTTGAGGTAAGGTAATCATCCTCTGGATAGCAACATTCTGATCTCTGGACCGTACTGCAGTTCTCTTCAGCCGACATCTCTGCAGACAGAGCTTCTTTTCAGGAGTTTTGTTCACACACTTAGGAATGAGCTTACCAGAGGACGATAGGACCACCCAAAACATTAGAAAATGAAGAGTTTTTCTCTGGCACGAAAGAATCTAGACAAGACTTATATATCATGAAAGGGAAGAACGATGCATAAAGAAGATGTACTTACAAGGAATTTTAGTATACAAAAGGATGCCTCACCTGGGGATCCACCCATATGCAGCCACTAAACCCAAGCACTATTGCTGATGCCAAGTAGTGCTTACTGGCAAGAACCTGATATGGATACCTTCTTAAACGCTCTGCCAGCGCCATACTGATACAGCAGAGGATGCTTGCAGCTAACCATCAGACTAAACAAGAGGACCCCAATGAAGTAGTTAGTGAAAGGACTGAAGGAACTGAACGGGTCTTCAACCTCATGGGAAGAACAAAATAATCAACTAACCAAAACCACCACAGCTCCTAGGGATTGAAACACAACCAATAAGTTCACATGGAGAGACCCATGGTACATATGCAGCAGAAAATAACATTTTCTGATATCAATGGGAGGAGAAGCCTTTGGTCCAGGGAAAGCTTGTTTTTCCAGTGTAGGGGAATGCCAAGGTGCTGAGGTGGGAGAGGGTGGTTGGAAGAGGGAGCACCTTTATGGAGGCAATGGGATGGGGAAGGGGATGCCATTGTGGGAAAGGGATAACATCAGAAATGTAAATGCAGAGAATAACCAATAAAAAAGTCTTCTGTCCACTAGAAAATATATTAATTATAGTTTTAAAGTTAAAAAGTAGAAAAATGAAACATGCTAATACAAGTGCACACACACCGTGGAGTAGATGTCAGAGAAGGGCTATTCCCAGGGCTGTGATGGGATAGTAAAGCTGAAAGTTTCAAGTCAATAAATTTCCAAATGTCTATGTGCCTGACAACAGAGCTTTAATTACATGAAAATAAGAGAGAGACTGCAAGCAGAAAAGGAAACCATCAATCACTCGTGTGCTAGGGAGTTTTAATATCATTTTACAGTAACTGATACAATCAATGGAAAATTTGTAAGGTGAGGGACTTGATCAACACTGTCATCAGCCTGATCCAGCCAGTGTTCCAGTCATTCAGTGTGGAATCAGGACTCACTTTTCCTTCAAAGACAAGATATTTAGGAAGATAAGTATGTTCTGTAACACATTTTAGTATGTTTTAAAGGATTCTCTAAATTTATCTTCTTTTCACCTTGGAATTAAGTAGAGATAGCTATAGGAAAATGAAACTATTAAAAAATGGACAAACAATTTGAACAAATATACCTCCCAAGTAAGCAACCAATGGCACATCAGCCCATGAAAGAAGATCAGCAAGTTCATTGTGGAAGCTCTAATTCTAATGGCAATAAACTATCACTACATGTCCCTTAATAGGGCTAAAATGTAGAAGGCTGTTGTGGTATTTTGAATATGCTTGGCTCAGGGAGTGGCAGTAATATGAGGTGTGATCTTGCTGGAGTAGGTGTGGTCTTGTTGGAGGAAGTGTGTCACTGGGCGGGTGGGCTTTGAGACCCTTTTCCTAGCTGCCTGGAAACAGTCTGCTTCTGGCTTCCTTTGGATAAAAATGTAGCACTCTCAGATTCTCAGGCTGGCCTACTGATCTTCTTTCCTCTACCTCCCAAGCAGTAGGATGAATGTGTCACGACATCAAGCTGCAATTATTAATATTTAATTTCTATAATCTGTTTTTGTGCAAGAAAGAAGAATAAGTAGCAACATAGGGTGTAAAAAGTAGAATATTTCAAAGTATCAACGTATATTTAGTAAACAATATTTTTTAATCTCAAATCTATAACATAAAATAGATAATGCTATAACTGGTAAAGCAATTGACCAATAAAAAAATTGAAGCTTATTTTGTTCTGAGGACATAAAACATTCCAAATAGTTTAATTCATGCGAGGAAAAAAATAACTTTGTTTTAATTTTTTTTATTTAAAAAAAACACAACAGTTTAGTGCGTTGTAATACAGAAGTTGAATCTCTTCTAAACATGTTGTTAAACACAGAGACTATTAACAAAAAAAAAAATCGTGACATGATTAAATAAAAACCCAAGTTCCCTGGTTGTTTGATTATTGGGATAGTAGTGGTAGTCTTGCTGCTGGTTTGTTGAACTCTGTTTGAGAACCAGACCCGGATGACCGGGAACCTCCCTGTCCCTCAGCATCCCAAGTGCATTAAGGCATGCACCGCCACTCAGCTAACAGTTTTTTGTAAAGGAAAATGACAAACTGCAAAAATATTTTCACTAGATAAGCCAGAAAAGGGACCAGAGAATTGACCAAAGTGCACATAATTCTTAATGGCTAAGAAAAATTGTAGCAGAAAATTGGACAGTGACAAGATAGGGAGTTCCCACGTGGCCAAAATATATAAAAGGATGTGGTCGGTCAAAGTAAAGAAACACAAATTCATGTGAGGCTTTCACAGGGACAGTTAGTGTCTATATGTTCACAGTGCACTTGGCTGGACTGATGTTTTCAACCATCTTGGACCCTGTGCTAAATCGTTTTCTGTTGTGATAATAGAGTAACATGGCCAAGAGCAGCCTCACGAAGACTGAGTTTGGCCTCGTGGTTCTAGAGGGCTAGTTGTGATAGTAGTAGGGAAGGGCATGATGGCTGGGACAAGAAGCTGAGAGATCACAACGAATGGGAAGGAGAGTGAACAGGAAGCAGGTACAGTTATAAACTCAACCCATCCCCCAATGACATGCTTCCTTCATCAAGCCTGTGCCTCCTAAGGGTTCCATTACCTCCCCAAATAGCACTACCCATTAGGGACCAAGTACCCAAATACATAAGCCCACTTGGGAAATTTCTCATTCAAACCACAATTGACCTTTTTCCATTAAAGCCACTAAAACAACATTAATCTGCTCCTGAGCACAGTGACAAATGCATATGACAACTGGTTGGAAAAGCAGCTTAGAGAGAGGATGGCCAAGATGACCCCACTGGGAGGATGTGCAGGGGCTTGTCAGTCCATCCTTCCCTGCAGAGAATCCAGTGAGGGTGGTGTTCACCACTTGATATCTCATTCCATGGTGTAAATGTGGCTGAAGAGCCAGAACGTTGAGAGGAGATGGATGGGCAGCTGCTGTGGTCAGGGCCTTTGATCTCAAAAACATCCAGTTACCAGCATAAGAGCTGTTTGTTTGGACTTCAAGTATTTCTCTCTAGTTTCTCCTCTTCTATGGCCCATGGTCTTGGGGCCTGGGGAACCTTCCAGTGCTCATTGTAAGACAGATGAAGCTCCACCTCTCCCTGGAGCACTGGGCAAGATTGCATATGGTTAAAATGTGTGTAGAAGTCACCATTCATCTTAGTGATAGCATCTTTAAGTTCTTGTATACGCTCACAAAGATGTCAGGGAATAAGGCAATCAGCTGCCTCCTTGGCAGCTGCTAAACTGTCCCTTGCAGCCCTAGATGCCTTCAGGTGAAGACCTATCAACCCAGCAGCCCAGACCAAAGCTTATGCCAACACCCGCCTTTCTGAATACTCCACAGTTGCCTTAAACAAACAACACCATGATCAGAAGTGATCGCTGTGGCCTCTGACAGGGCTGTTTCAAGCATTTTGTACCAGACACATTGCAATACAAGCTGTCATAAACTCTAGATGCTTGCATTTCAACTTTGGCCAGCAGTAGGAGTACACTTCCCCTTGTGTCTTCTCAAAGAGGCTGTCCTTGCTGGTGCTAGAGTGACAGTGATGGGATTGTCACAAGCACAAGCCTTCTTTTGTATGCAAGGTTTGTAATGATCATCGGGGCAAGCACTCCTTCTCTGCATGCATAAGCAGATTGTTTCACTCTTGGTGCAGATGGGAGTCAGCCCCACGTTGTCTCCACTGGTATTGCCCAACAAAAGGATTCTCTGACACTGTACGGGCTTCTGGTGCATCAGAACATGCAGATAAAAGTCAGAATGGTTTGATATAAATGTTAGGACTGCAAACTGTGACTTACATAAATTTGTTCTTGAAAGTCAGAGTGACTAGAAATGAGAATTCATTCTGGAATCAGCCGTTTCTAAAACAATACCCATCAAATGAATGAAATCTGCCTGTAAGATGTAAAATTCTACTGGTTTGATGAAAAATGGAACAGACTCTGTTGCTTAGCTGTGCTGTATGGGATGTTAACCCAAGCTTAGCTCGATACAGTGACATATGTTCAAGAAGCACAGTCTTGATGAATGTGTTAATACTGGTGATGCCAAATTGAATAAAAATAAAGAGAGAGATGATAGTACAATAAGGAACAACAATTGGGAATTGGGGACATAAAAACATCATAATGGGTTAATGGGTTCTACACATACTTTCATAGACTATGGGCCTATTTGAGATTGAGATAGTGGAAGGTATTTAGTGGAACAAAGAGAAATGTGTGTGTGGTTTTTTGGTTACAGGTTCACTGGTATTAGAGACCAGAGAGAGGAGCTGGGAGGTCAGCATTGGAGTGGGCAGGGCTGGGAGCATCTTGTCTGAACTTCTGCAGCCTCACAGGGTATTTAAAAAAAAAAAAAAAAGCTTTCATCCAAAACGACAATGAAGACCTGAGCTTGATCCCCAGAACCTACATTAAAAAGCCAGACATAGCCATGAGTGTCCATGATCCTAGGACTGTTGAGGTGGACGCAGATGGATTCCTGGGGTTGCTGGAAATCTAGTCTAGGGTATTCGGTGAGCTCCAGGTTAGTTACAGAAGTCTGTCTCAAAACAGCTATATAATGAAAGTGGGTGACAACTGAGGAATAGCACATGAGGCTTACCTCTGGCCCTTACACACATGTGCATGCCACACACATACACAGAGAGAGCGGGGGGAGAGAAAGACAGAGACAGAGACAGAAAGAGACAGGGGAGGAAGAGACACAGAGACAGAAAGGAGAGGGAAAGAGAAGGGGTGAGGGAGAGGGAGAATGGGGACTCAGAGCCATTATTTGTTCAGGCTGTGATGAAAGCCATATCACAAGAGCGACCGTTGCTTCTGGTAATTCCCTGGCCTGAGACTCCCTAACTGAAGACAAACAAAATGGCTGCTGCAGTCCACCACTGGACTCAGTAGCAAGAGCACAGGGACTGAGATCGGCTGACAGCTCTAACTGATAGAGGCTGGCGTGATGAATTAACAAGGTTGGAAGGTTAAGCGTTTCGTTCAGGCCCAGAGCTTCCAAGGCTGCTGAGAAAATCCCTCACTGACTGCTGTAACCAAACATCATTGCTTAATTACTGTGTACCTTCAATTCATAACTTCACCCGAATTCTGCGATCACATGTAAGATGAAGAATGTGACATCAGGATTAGAAAAGACGAACTGGAAAGATGGCTCAGTGGTTAAGAGGACTGGTTGCTCTTCCAGAGGTCTTGAGTTCAAGTCTCAACAACCACATAGTGGCTCACAATAATGGGATCTGATGCCCTCTTCTGGCACACGGTGTATGTGAAAACAGAACATGCATTCATAAAATAAATAAATAAATCTTTAAAAAATAATTAGAAATAAGATATTTTATAAATATCTTGGTTTTTATATAAATATAAATATCTATATAAAATATAAATATGTTTATATAAAATATAAATTATAAAATTATATTTTATAAATATCTTGGGGTTTTTTTAATAAATATCAAGGGTTCTCTTAATTTAATAAAAAATATTCTCCCTCATGAGAGTTTTCAGCAGAAGTGGCCTTCCCTTACAAGAAAACCAGGGTGAGTTTTGACTTGTTTGGAAGCCCCACAATGGTTTTTATCAACTCTAGCTGTTTTGTTAGGGAATATCACCTCTCCTCAGGCTTAACCTGACCACCTTGCTATGGAAAGACATGAGGGGACTGGAGAGGATGTGACTCTCACCTTAGACATGTATCTGTCACCTAAATAAAGTAGTCACACCATTCACAGATTTAGTGGCAACTTCCAATAATGCAGTTCCTAGCAGTTCTATTAAGAAAATGAACAGAAGTCACCAAATTCTGGAGATTTTGACCATAAAAAATTCAGTCCACTGACTGAGCCAAGGAGCCAGGACAGGAATAAAATGAATCTAAGGGATATCCTTCATTTCTTCCCTAGCTAACAGGTATTCCCAGCAGAAACAAAAGAGGCTCTTTAAAGTGGGAGGGGCTAGCCTACATATTAAAGCTGTTCACATGATCTATCTACCTACCCATTTATCTATCTATCTATCTATCTATCTATATATCATCTATATATATAATATATATCATATATCTCTACATATCATCTATCTATATCTATCATCTATCATACACAATCTATCTTTATATATATATATGTATATACATCAACTATCTGTCTGTCTATCGATCTATCTGCCTATCAGAAAGTGAAAGAAATCCCTGTAGCTGTTTTCTCGAATGTTTTTACTCTCTGTTCTTTCCCTTAACTCTGTCCCCTATAATTTCTAGTCCTCTGACTCTCCTTTGGAACCACTGGAACCTTGTGTACTTCATTCATAACTCCCACACTGAGAACCTCTTTCTTTAGGTTCAGTTTTCTGGCACCTATGGCATTGGTAATCACCTCAATCATCTGTGGCCACACAACCTTCTCAGGTGGGTCTTCGTAGCTTGGCCCGGTAGATGTTCATATGTCTTACAGCCCCATGTGGGAAGCTAAAACTATTGTTTCCAATTATATTCGTTCCTTTCATTTGAGCTGACAAATGATCAATCATAAAGTCTTACAATTTCCCACCTAAGAATGTTCCATTTACCCAAGCCTCTGAGTTAACGCAGGACCTGGATTTCTGTGGCCTTCTTTTTAATTTGTCTTGTCATTTTCAATTTCCACCATTGCCTTAGAATTCAACTCAGAAGTTCTTACTTTGCAGGGCCTGAGGATAGTCACAGATGTTTCAGAGCAAGACTAAAGAAGTGGCCATTGGTTGCTGTCTTTTCCCTCAGGTACTTCTAACATACAGCTAGCTCTGTGTGGGCCAAGAACCATTCTTAGCCAGACTCAAACTTAGTTTTTCTCAAACATCAAATTTACTCGGCCTTCCTTTTGGCTTGGTATTTATTTCTCTACTGTAGGCTGAGTTTAAGTCAATTTTACTTCCTCTAAGTAAACCTATGACTTTTTAAGATTGACTTTTTTGTACGTGTGTGTATATATGTTAACGTGAGTACGGGTATAGATATGCCATGTATGATGCACATGCTACAACCCATATGTGAAAGTCAGGGGACAATGCTCCAGAGCCAGTTCTCTCCTGCCACCTCTGGGAATTGACCTCAAGTCAAGCTTATGCTAAGAGAAGAAGAACTAAGACCATGTTTTCTAGTGTTTGTTTTTAAGAAATCATTACAAGAATATCAAATCCAATATAGGTAGACAAGGAAATAAAAAGAGAAAGAAGAAATCAATTAAGTAGAATTCAAAGGGGCTGTGATATTGAAATTGGCATCTAGTTCCTTTAAAAGATCAATATCTTTAGCAGACAGGCCCACTGGGGGTGGAGGGAAAACAACATGGTTATTTGTAATCACTCTGAACCCCACAAACATTGAGAGGATAATTACAAATAGCAACTTTATGTTAGTACCCTAGCAGTTACACAAAAAGAGGAGGAGGAAGAGGAGAGGGAGGAGGAGAAAGAGGAGGAGGGGGAGAAAGAGGATGAGGAGGAGGAGGAGGGGAAGGAAAAGAATTGAGTTAAGGTGTATGCTACTCTGCACCCAATGAGCACACCTGCCACTCTAGGCTGACACCCAACCTTGCAGAGCTGTAAAGACAACTGGTTCAGGGTCACATCTCTCAGTTTCTGGAGCTCTTCTTATCAAGTGAGGATCATTGTTCCTTACAGGGACCTCACAGGGCCTTTTTATTTTATCCACATCCAATCTGTCATTTTATTCAGGAAGGCAACCAGCCCAAGGAGTTTGTTGATATTAACTTGTGTCCTTAATGGCAAAATGATCAAGATTTCTCTTTGTCCCTCAGCACAGCATATGTGACACAGTAGTAACTTAGAAATTACTGAAGTTACTGTTCATCCTTACACAGACATAAAAATACTCAGATTTTAAAATACTACTCCAAAGCATTGTCATAACTTACATACTATTTTAAGCCTAAGAGTAATACAACTTCAATTCCTCTGAAGAAAACTAGAACCTAAAACCCATTTTTAGTAGCTGACTCTATAATTAATTTTGCTAAGGAACAAAGGACCAAACTTTTACTTCTTACAAGCTATGGCTTAAATGCTGGTGAGGCTATAAAGGATATTAAAAGGCTTTAAGGAACTGGACAAACACTTCTACTTTGTCTCTTGGTTTCATAGGATTTTCTTCCATCACCTCATACTGGAATGGCTTGACATACCCGAAGGACTGTCTACCATATGCAAAGCAAAGCTTCTGTTTTTAAAAGCTCTATACACATGCTCTGGGCATACCTGGAGGGGTGGTTGCCTGGGGAATAAGCACAGCCTCTTGTACTTTCTGATATGTATGGATAGAAACATCATTCCAGGTTACAGTGTGCTGAACTATATGCTCCTTACAGACACAGAGCTCCACCTATCCTCTTTTCTACTTTTGCTTCTCTTACCCATTGCCTAGGTAACAGCTCAAATGTCCTAGCTTAGTTTCTGTTCCATATAGAGTTTGAACCTAGGTCCTCACACATGCTAGACAATTCTTTATCACTAAGCTAAGTGGCTATTCTTGTTTTGTTTTGTTTTGTTTTGCTTTTTATTTTGAAACAAGGCCAGACAAGGATTTCAGTCTCATGACACTAGGTCAAGCTTGGAAACGTCTTTTCTAATGTGAAGAAAATAAGGCTGTTCTTCTCAACACACAATGTAAACCCCATGCTAGAATTCCAACACTTTAATACTACTTAGGATGTTCAGCTAGTCAGAGTAACTGTTTACTGTGCCTCAGAGTACAGGAAAGGACAGGCCATTGTGACCCCGTTGCTTTTAGGGTCATGAGTGGGTGTGAGAAAACATCTTGCAATAGAAAAAGCATTTACCTTTTTATTATTTACCTTATTTTATTTGAATTAATCAATATTCAAGATGAGGAGAGGGAGAACAGGCACAATGCCACCATTCCTTCTAAGAGCATTGCTCGGAGGTCCTGAAGACCTCCTAGTAGACCCCCTAATGCTTCTATTCTCAATGCCATGCAAGCTACCAAGCCCTTATCACATGGACCTATGGGTAAATTTAATATCAAAATTGCAGCAGCCCCCTGACCACTCGCATCTATGGCTCTCCTTTTTGCCAGTTTCTAGTCTACATTTAGCCTCCTGTGATTCCAAAGTGTAAAACTCCTAAGCACAAATACTCCCTAGTTCACTTTGGGCATCATCACTCCTGACCTTTGCAACCTGAGCTCATTGCTGCAAATCTTTCTTCCCATTCTCCCTAAATGTCTATTTAATATCCTCCCCATCTTACCTAAAGTTCTCTTCAGTTTGGGTACCTCCCCAGGAAAACTTACATTCTATATTCTTCCCACCATAGGTTCCCATATATACATTAGAAATGTTAAATTTATTTAAATTACGCTAACTTTTTAGTTAGAGAGAACATAATAACTGGATGCTAAAATTTCCCAATTTTCTCTGGCAAAATATAGTTGTCACTAGTCTGATCTGAAAAGCTTCAGTTCACAGCCACCTAGAAAGGCACAGTGCATTTAGAGATTTTTAACGTTCTAGACTAGACTCATTAGCACTAGCCAGGAACTGTGACTTCTTGTTTCATAACTTGTAGCCATTCATAGACTACAAAGGCAGTTGAGCAGAGTAGATAGATGTGATGTCTCCTTTAGATTGCACTGCCTGGTGTCACTGAGCTAAAGAGGCACTTGAACGAAATATTTTAAGGTTGGAAAATGCAAAGTACTGCCATGTTCCTATCTTTAAAACACATCCAAGTTGCTTGTCTATTTTGTCCTGAAGGCAACAAAATATTCAAGAGTGTTGGCGACTAAATAACATTGTCCTTATAAGTATCTTTAGCCCCTCCGATGACTATACTAAAGCCAAAGTTCCTGTAATAATCAAGGCAAGGTAAACTAAAGCTGTGCTCAATAAATATACATTGAGAAAATGGCTGTTTGTCAGTAAGATGGTGTGACCTTATAATTATTCTATAATTACTGAGCTGCAAACATAGAAGACTATGAAGATAACTAGACTTCCCAGTAGAGCTTACAGAACCCAGGCATTCTTCAGGACATTTGCCCATCCTTCTTTTAGTCAGACTTTCTTAGGCAATGGCCCTTGTATTCCACATCTGTGGGAAATACCACCTTTCAGAGCATCTTTTCTAGTTACTCATTCTTCAGAGACTTTTACTTAAATTTAGCATATAACAAATACATGAGTGCTTCAGATGACAAACAAATTAAAAATATGAGCGGTCCTTCAACCAGTTTGTATTCACTCTCCAAGGCCACATGGATGGGGGAATGAAAAGAACGCCTCAAAGAACCAGGCTTTGGCACACGCCATCCTCACTTATGATATGCTTTTAATTCAATCTCCTGGGTCTTTATTCCTGGCATAATTTCTCAGACATTTGCTCTAAAAAATACTTATTTGTTGGATGTTTTCATTAGAAACAGGAAGGCAGGACTTACTGAACTTCTGTTTTTGTTTCTCCATAAGCAATGAATCAGTGGCATTAATGATCACCAGATAGATCTGACGAGAAAGATAAGGCAGATGTCATTGGTTAAAAGTTGTATTTTAGGTTTTGATCAACATAACTGAGAATCTGAGGGATGGGCACCGGGCCCAGATGTCCACCACATGCACAAGCAGCTACCTGCAGAGAGAACAAGGCACACACTCTTTCCTCTTGGCAAATATAAACAGGCATAGAAACTTGAAAAGCATTGGCTGCTGACCCCAAAAGAGGAAGCTCATGGGGGGGGGGTAGCAAAGGATTTGTACACATGTTTTCCATTACAAGGCAGAGTCTCAGCCACATCCCAAACTGGAGTAAAAACATTAAACTTCCAGCTAATATGGCTAATTTTAGAGAAAGTTGGAGTTTTCGGGTAAAAGCCTGTTCACAGAGTGAACCTCCTGGTTCCTGGGGAAGAAAATGCTCTTTTTAGCAGCTAAGGGCCTTCCTCTAGTCTGGGCTTCAAAAAACATAGTGAGGGAAAAACAATGTTGATCCTGTCATTTCTCTCTCTCTCTCTCTCTCTCTCTCTCTCTCTCTCTCTCTCTCTCTCTCTCTCTCTTTCTCCCTACTCCCTCCTTCCCCTGCACCACACAATGAACTGTCATTGAGAATTACCATGAGGCCCAATTGCACTCTGATCTTGGGCCTACCCAGAAGTTAGAAGAGCATCTCCCAGCCCATGTACCACTATCGAGATAGGTCCCCAGCCATCTTACCCCAGGTACTGCAGCTACAAAGGCACCAATAGTGTAAATCAGGGTTGTCAGGTCAGATGTGGCTAACAACAGCAGAGCTAGGAAACAAACCCCTGAGAATAGTTTCCAGTGGCAAGCAATCAGATAACACAATTAAGGACCTTAAAGTGACAGACATACATTACATCATAGTCTCAGAAGCCAGAAGCACAAGGGAGAGATGTCCTCATAGGCTTTGTCTGGAGGCTCCAAAGTACAACCTGCTCCTCTTCTCAATTCTGTAGGCTGGTGCATTCCTTAGCTTATGGTCACCACCCCAATCTCTCCATGGTCATACACTTCCTTCTCTTCCATGGTCATGGATCCTCCTTCTGCCTCTTTGGAAAACACTGGTTTCTGAAGCCTAGATTAGATGAAGCTTCTTTGGTTGCTAAAAATGTCATTTTCTTCTCCAGTGATAATTAAGGATCATGGCCCTATGTCAAAATTTGTAATTAAATCTTTTCCCTATAGGGTAGCTGGCATTTACATGTTCCAGAATTTGGGACCTGAAACCTTTGAGTAGCCATTATTCAACCTGTTATAGTCAACGAGAAGCTATCCTTTATTTGACTCAGTCTGCTCCTTTTGTACTGTACTAAGACTGCCTAGTGGACCATATCAAAATAACAAAGAAAAGCTGGATTAAAGAATAGATATTTATTACCTCACAGTAGTAGCTGCTGCATCTGTGAAGTCATGGTGCAAGTATGAATGGTCTCTGTTAAAGGACTTCTCTCTCTAGTTGAAATAGGTCACACTTGTTGGGCAAGATGTGCTCTTTGTATACCCAAAGGACAGAAAGAATGAGGGCAGTCTTGTATCTCTGCTTGGAAAAGCATCAATCCCACCATGGACCCTCCCTCACAGGCACATTAATCCTATTCATTAACCTTCCTAATCACCTCCCAAATGCCTCACCCCCAAATGCTCACACCCACAGTAAGGGTTTCAACATTGTGATGTGGTGGAGAGATAACGTTCCATGAATCATACCTAACTAGAAGCTCAAATGACAAGAAAGCTGTACACAGCCACAGAGGAGAATCACCCAGACACCCAGAGTCACCTGAGATACCTGCTCCATCCCTAGCAGAACTGACTGTGTGGAATAACAGCTCATCCCACAGAATGAGAAGTTTCTCCCCAGAATGAAGATGGTGATTTAGGCTTTCTAGGCCTTGGGTATGAGTAAGACAAACACTTTCCAGGGTAAAAGATATATCACTAAATGTTGTCCCCTAAACCTACCAATATTTAATTATTTTTCAGCTATGAAACATAGCTATATTAATAAAAGGACAAACATAAAAGGCTACCTCAATACATAAGATCTAGTTCATAGTAGTTCTTAAGAACCAGGAGACCAGGAACACCCTGACTTGCATGAGAATCCCATACCACCTGCTACACTTCTCTGAAGCTTTGCCTCTTGCCAGCACATCTGGGCCTAATCTTGAAACACCATGTTATCATTCTATAGGGTAATACATTTTGTAGCAAGCTAAAGGACTGAAGGATGCTACAATGTATCATGAAGGAATATGTTCTTGGGTTCTAAACAGCAATGTGTTCTAGGAAATCAGCAGTACCTGTTTCCTGGTAAAGTGCCTTGTTCCTTTAACAACGACAAAACAAAATGTGTGACTATCATCCCTTTTCTCCCGTTGTCTGTGAAAAGGAGAGATTACAAATGTCTATATCAGGGAGCATTCCCAACAGTGGTACTACCTAGTAAGAATCTCGGAGAAAGAGACAGAGAGTGAAACACTCGGAGCAGATCACAAAAGTCCCAGCTGGTCGAGCCTCCATACCGCTAGACTGAAAAGTGGACCTTGCGCTATTTATGGAAAAAGTGCCCAGATTTTAAAGCACCTCTTTTTATGGAATTAAACGCAATATATAATTTAAAACTGAATAAAAGTGGGCTAAAGAGATGGCTCAGTGGTTAAGAACACTTGTTGCCCTTGCAGAAGACCAGGACACAGTTCCAACACTCACATGGCTCTGTTCATTACTCTAGCTACTGCATCTACAAAGGATCTGATGCCCTCTTCTAACTCCCTCAGGCCCTAGGCGTGCCCATGGTACACATACACACACACACATGCAGACAAAATACTCATACACATAAAATAGTAAATCTACTTGAAATCCAAAACCAGCTTTAAAAATAAGTAATAAACAACAGGATCCCTGACTGCGTTTCCTCTGAAAAATTATCACTATATTATTAAATATGCTGAATCTTGCTTGAAATATATACTCCATCTTCCCACCTCTTCCATCTTAAGAGCACTTCGTCTTTTCCCTGTTTATAAGTTAATGATTACTGCAGTGTGAGGGAGGGGAACTTTTGAATGTCTATACATGGGTTTGTTCCTCTAAAGATGATGGGGAATTAGATGAGTGTGGGGAAGATAATGCATAAGTATCACATTCATGGTGCTGTGCGTTTTAGAGACACAATTGAAAGGTGCTGTTACCCAGAGATGAGCAACTACGTGGCAATCTCTACACAGCTTGCTATGTCTTGAACTTAAGCATTCTTCCGGGGGCTTCACGGAGAGATGTTCTTCTGCAGTAAGTGGGTAAGATGCTTGCAGATGGCTGGCGTGGCAGAGAGGAGTGCATTTGCACCAAGGAGAGCTTCCCACCAGGAATGGACTGTACTTTTCCCTCAGCCTCTCCCCTCCCTGGTACTTGCTATTAAGCCCTGCCCACCCCACCCTCACTCCCTACACCCAGGTAAACGCTGGTAGAACTGCATCTAAATGGTTATGACTTGGGATAACATCTCCTTTAATTGAACCGCTAGCTCCCCGGTAGCTCATATATCAATGATCAGTGAACTACAGTTTTCCAGTCTATGCCTTCTCTTTTTGACCTTGGATAATTTTTATTTTCTGAAATCATGCAGTTTTCTACCCCATTCAGATCTGCTAGGAGAGCAAGAAACTAACCAAAGAAAAGAGAAGAAAAGAAACATTGCATAAAACAAGTTTCTTTCTATTGTTGAAAATTCTGGAAAATTTTTGTTTTCCATGTATAATATTCTAATCATATTACTTAGAAATAAAAACACCAGTTGTGTTCCCAAAATAGTAACCATTGAATAGGTAATAGGACATATTATAGCCGAAGAAAAGTTGGCTTTTCTAGATTAGGCAGAGTTCTTTGGGACTAGTGCTTGTGAATACCCATTTACCCAGGCAATGTTTCCCATCCAATTAGCTACAAATTCACCCCAGGTCTCTTTTGTCAGCCTGCCTATGCTGTGGCTTTATGATAATTATTGCCTGTATCATCAATTTGTATTTACTATATTCCACTCTTAAGTGAAAACAGAGTTGACTGCATAAACCACAAAAGCCTCGCTGCTGTTCTCGATCCAGCATGAATAATACATCTCAGTTCGATGTTGGTGGATGCTGGTGCATTTACAAACTGCACATTAACCATCAGGGCCGTCCAGGCCTCCTGAGAGCTACTACCCTGGCAGCCACAGAGACAACAGAGATGGATCAACTGGGCCCTAACCCAGTAGCTGCCCAGTGGCCACCACCCATTAAAATCCACAGCAGTGAATAGCTCCCCCAGCTACAGGGCAGACACAGAGACTCAAAGTCTAACTAGGTCGGCTCCTCAAAAGGAGGCATCTTTAAATAACTTTCTCTTGATTGTGATTGATCGTGTTGTAATCACGGGAAGCTGTAGATAAGGGGAGTACTGCAGACATTTTACTTTTAAGTAAAAACATCCACTGCAAATGAAGACGCCTCCTCGAAGCCTCTGTTTTGACATTTCAAGACAGACTTAATACTCTCCACTCCATGTCTAGTAACACTCTATTGCTTTTGTGGTGATTTTAAGAGAAGATGAGACTCAACCTCCGAGGGACCACACATGTTGTGTGACTGGTGACAACCGCTACACTCTTGTGCCTGCTTCCCTCTCTGCCACAGGTTTATCACCCTTCACTCCAGACACTATTCTGCCTTTCTCTCTCTCCTCAACCTCTTTGCCTACATGCATCTCACCATCTCCCCGCTGCCTCTGCCTGCTCATTGGAAATCAAGGATTCTGGGGGAAGCCATCTCTGGTGTGGTGTCATCTACAAGCTAGGCACGCCAGAATAAGTTTATCCCAACTTGTAGCAAGCCCAAGAGTAGATCCAGGGAGACACCTGCCTTTAAAAAGTTTTGTGGCAACCAAATGAAATCACACGTGTGGCAGCACCTGACAAGCTCTGAACACGAGCATCTCTCTAAGTGCTGGGTTCCACTGGCCCTTCTTCCTGTTTTCTCTGTGTAATTCGACTTGATCTGAGGTAACGCCGTTTCTGATGAATATTTAACAACAGGCTGCATTCTTGCTGTTTTACATTACCTCAGTATCCATTGCAAGCCTGACACCAGTCATTTTGAAAGCCAGTTGTTAATGTCCCATCACTTCCAGACTTCTCCCACCTCTCGTAGGTGATTTATAATATAGCCTGAATATCCCTCATCCCAGTGATACAAAACCCAGCAAATCTCAGCTTCTACCATGGCAAAGTCTAATATCGATATTAGAATCAGCTGAGGGTGGTCTCCACTTCTCACTCGTGTTCCTTAGGCTAGCTGATCTTCCATCTCTGTGGGAAAGTCAGAACAATGACCATGGGGACCAGTAGAGCAGAGCCCCATGGTCTCCCTTCTCTCTCAGTCCTGGTTCTGCATGCTGTTACCTTGGGACTTTCTATTGGCCCTAGAGCTCACATTTGTTCCTCTACATCTGTGAGGGAAGCAACCCTTCTGCTGCTACTGTATTTTAATGTCCCCTACTCTGTTTCATAATGCGCGTGCACACACACACACACACACACACACACACACACACACACACACACTGGAGACTGCCCCAGTCTTCAACAGGCTCTTCTAGAAAGTAGTTACTGTGGTTAGATATTCTGTAGACAGACCTCAAGATCAAGTTAGGAGAAATCACGGCAAACATATCCAGCAGTTGTCTTGTTCATGTGAGAATTTCTCTGGCCACCATGAATCTGGATATCAATGTTGGAAAAATATGACAAAGGAATAATCACCTCAAGGCTGCCTTTCCCTGAATGATTCTCACATTCGAAATATTTTAAAGTCCAGAAGAACTAAAAGGTCTTGCACAATCGCTTCAAGACATTCATGAAGTACAATAGCTTGTCCAGTTAACTATTAAATGGCACTAAATTCCAAGGGTCTTGAGGAATTATGCTATACACTGGTTATGGCTTTAGATATGTAACAGACTCGTGATTTAGAGATGATCTTTTATGACCACTAAGATGTCAGAATCAAAATAGGAAGTGTTTATAATAGTGTGGGAAGAAACGTCTCTCTCAGTGGTCTGACTTGGCTATCAATACTAACTCATTTGGAAGACCTTCACCCTGGGAGTAAACCTACTGACCATTTGCCTGTAGACCAATTCAGAGTGAAAAGCCATCTTGGGCCTCTCCCAGTAAGTTAGTGGGAAAATCTCTTAAAGGAAGAAATATCTAGTTGTCTCAGGCAATTTTGTTTCTCTAAATAATGAATGTCTAAGTGATAAAGAATAAGCCCAAGATGATTTCCATACGCTGGGAGTGAATACAAAAGTGGTGAGGAAGACTCATCATGAGCAATTTAAGTTTTATGAGCCACATTATCTGAACATCATAAAAGAAACATTCATGCGGCTGCTCTTTTACATTGGGTATATTTTAAACAGCGTGAGAGAATGGAAGCTGATGCCCCACTTTTTTCTTCTTCAAGGAGAGTATAATCCAGCAGAGACCATTTACAGAACCATGGGCAAATTACTTTGCAAACTGAAATATTCAAAGGGCATAGCTGGAATGTCGTGAGTGTTTGAGACTAACATCTTCCTCTAGAACATATAGATTTTAATGGTTGGCAAAATTTAAAAGACATTAAAATAAAAATTAAATGGTGGAAGGAGTTGGTTTTTTCCTCAGAAACAGTGCTTGCCTAGCAAATACATGGCCCTGGATTTCTCATTTCCAAAAAAAATAAAATAAAATGTGTGTGAGTGACTTAGTCACTGTTCTATTGCTGTAAAGAGACATTATGAACAAAGCAACATGAGAATAAAAGGGTTTCTTTAACTTATGATTCCACATCACTATTCCTTAAAGGAAGTCTGGACAGGAACTCAAACAGAATAGGAACCCAGAGGCAGGAACTGATGCAGAGGCCATGGAAGACTACTGTTTACCAGCTTGCTCCCCAGAGCATGCTCAGCCTGCTTTCTTACAGAACCCAGAACTACCAGCCCAGAGATGGCACCTCCCAATAATAGGCTGGACCCTTCCAATCTTATGGAAGCATTTTCTTAATTAAGGCTCCCTCCTCTCTGATGGGTCTAGCTTGTGTCAAGTTGATAAAACAAAACAACAGCAACAACAAAACCCTAACCAGTACATCCTTTAAATACATAGACACTGGAGTCCATTTAAGACTTAACCAGGGCAAGTACTGAATAAATTTATGTTTGCTCAGTCAATGAGAAGGACATTAAGAGTTTAAAAAAAAAAAGACATAGTGCTAAGTGTGAATTTTTACCTGAACTTCAGCATGACCCTGGGATCCTGATTTTTTTTTTTTTTTTAAGCATTGTAAAAAAACCACAGAGACGAGTTCCTTGTCAAATAAATGATGCTAAGTTAAATTGACCCAGACCTTTATTTTTAAGAGTTGAACTACTATGTGTTTCTCTTCTTAAGCTCAACTTTAATTCATACAGAAGAATCAGACCTTGGCCTTCTATCTATGAAACTCTTGTGGAAAGAGCAATTGGGGTGAGCAGGCACAGGTGAGTGGCAGAGCTGGACTAAGGAAGGTTGTTCCAGTTTACAGCGACCACATGGTGAGCACAGCAGGCTAGACCATCAACAGCATCCAGCATGCATCTGGGGCAGAAAGGATACTTCTCCCAGAGTTCATATTGTCAATGTGTAACTCAAGGCTGGATACCTCCTCAAATTTCTTTGACCTGTGCAGACTCCTTTCATTTTCCCGTGAGCATCGCCTTTGTACATGAATTAGTCCACACTTCACTTACTGGGGAATGCAAAGAAATCACTGCTAGAAGAATAGACTCTCTGGGTGAGCCAATGAAGGTAGCAGATATATGCTCGTTGTCCACTCAGTTGTCATCCAGGGTCCTGGGGAACTGTGAGATTGGGTAATGATGAATGTAAAGTTACCGTTGTTCAGCATGAAAACACCTAGGGTGCCTTATATACCAACTCTCATCCTGTGACCATGACCACATTCTATGAGTTTGTAGCAGGCAAGTGGAGTCTTTGCTAATTTGATTCTATGGGCCAACAAAGAGATGGAAGCAGATGTTGTTGGAGAGTTTTAATATAACAAGAGCAAGGTGAGCCATATGGAAACAATAGTACATACCAGACCTGAATGGTCAAGGCGAACACTTTCAAATCAGAGCCCCAGGTCTGAGAGTCAGCAGACAGGCCACCTTCCAAAGCCACTGTGGGCTCTGCTGGCTTTGCTGTGAGACTCTGGTGGTAGCTGACTCCACTATTATCTGCCCCTCCTACCAGTCTCTATACAAGAACACCCAATTCATTCCTAGAATCAAAACCAGGAGCCATTCCCTGTCCCTGGAAGCCACCAGAGAAGCAAGCTCCGACACTCGAAGATTCACCCCTTGCTATTTCCCAAGAAGAACAGGGGAGAAATAAACCACAATGTTGAACTCTGCCAAGATACTTGCAGTCATTCTAAGACTGAAGCAATTTCAGAGAAAGTACCAAAAAAGCTTAGGCCAAGCAAACTGGAAACATCATTCAAAGTAGCTCTAAAATAAATTAATATATCTGAAGCCTGTAATGGCTTTCCGATGACTGTCTAGAGATTTAAAGAGAAAACTTCCTGGCTAACTTCGATCAGCTGTGGACAGATCCAGCACAGTCTGCTTTCTTTCCACAGCCAGTCCTTGACAAATGCTTTTGTCAGACTGTCAGCTACTGCCATCAGCAGATATAGCCTCCAGCTCCTCAAACACCTGTGTCTATGGTCACCATATCTCTTCAGCACTATCACCATCACAGCGAAACAGCATTCAGCCTCAGCTAAGGGACTAAGGGTTTCCATCCAGGCTTGGGGTTTCTGAGAAAACAGTTTATTTCAAGAACTATAATAGTCTGGAATTCCGAAAGAAAATATATTCTCTATGCCTATGTCTTCAGCAGGACTTCCTCTGCCATATTGCAGATGTCTAGGCTCGAGAGCATTACATATTCTACAGACACACACACACAGTTGGGAACACCTTAATGAAGATTCTATTAAGAGGTAAAAATCGGCTGATTCTTACTTCAGTTGTTTAAGCACACTTCTTTGTCTGCATTTACCTTAGCTGTTTGTAGAGTGAAATGCATTTGTAGTGTATTTACATCATTCCCACACTTTCCTCTTTCCCCAACTACTTTTCAAATCCATGACTTCTTTTTTTGTTATCTATAAATGTGTATGTGTGTGTCTGCTTGTGTGTAATTCTCTCTCTCTCTCTCTCTCTCTCTCTGTGTGTGTGTGTGTGTGTGTGTGTGTGTGTGTGTGTGTGTGAATAATACAACTTTCTAAATGCATCCAGTGTTGCTCATGTGTATACGTCCCAAGGGGTGACCACTTGGGACTGGATAACCTGTCGGAGAGCCAAGGATAAGGGCCATGTTTGAATGTTTGAGCCATGTTTGAATAGACAGATATGTACAAACTGGAACCAAACAAGTGGTCTCTTTCTCTCCCCCATTTTCTGTGGGCCTCCAGCACAGAGGAGAAGGACTGGTTTTCCTTTTTTGAAGAGTCACTATCTTTAGCAATTCATCTAGGGATTGGAGACTTGTGACATTGCTTCTTTCTTATATTCTACTTTTTCTTCTAGATTTATATATTTTTATATTCATTTGTATGAGTGTTTTGCCTGATTATATCTAAGTGCACTTTGTGTGTTTCTAGTGCCTTCGAGGACAAGAAAAATGCACACTTTCCCCCTAGCCTGGAGTTCCTGGTGGCGGTAAGTCACCATATGTAAGCTGGGAACCACGCCTGGGTCCTCTGTAAAGCAGCCAGAGGTTTTAGCTGCTGAGCCACCTCTCCAGCCCCTTTCAGAATTCTGTTAACAAGTATTTGTTGTCTAAACTGAAGGTGCTAACTAAGTGCTATATTTTAGGTGCCATCACAAGAAAAAGTAGCAACTATTCTAATCTTACTATTCACTCTTAAGTGAGTAGTACTCAACCTTCCCTTTTTTCTTCTCTTTTATTGTATATTTTCTTTATTTACATTTCAAATATTATCTCCTTTCCCAGTTTCCCTTTCAGAAACTACTATCACATCTCCCCTATCCCTGCTTCTATGGGTGCTTTCCCACCTTCCCATCCACTCCCTCCCGCCTCCCCGCCCTGGCATTCCCCTTCACTGGGGCATCAAGCCTTCTTAGGACCAAGGACCTCTCCTTCCATTGATGTCCAACAAGGCCATGCTCCATATCCAGGCGAAGCCATGGGTCCCTTCATGTGTACTCTTTGGTTGGTGGTTTAGTACCTGGAAGCTCTGGGGGTGGGGGCTGGTTAGTTAATATTGCTGTTTTTCCTATGGGGTTGCAAACCCCTTCAGTTCCTTTAGTCCTTTCTATTACTCCTCCATTGGGGACCCCGTTCCTAGTTCAGTGATTGGCTGTGAGCATACACCTCTGTATTTTTTAGGCTCTGGCAGAGCCTCTCAGGAGACAGCTGTATCAGACTCCTGTCAGCATGCACTTCTTGGCATCTGCAGTAGTGTCTGGATTTGGTGTTTCTATATGAGATGGATCCCCAGGTGGGGCATTCTCTGGATGGCCTTTCCCTCAGTCTCTGTTCCACACTTTGTCTCTGTATTTCCTCCTGTATTTTGTTCCCCCTTCTAAGAATGACTTAAGCACCCACACATTAGCCTTTTGGGTTAATATCCACTTATCAGTGAGTGCATACCATGTGTGTTCTTTTATGATTGGGTTACCTCACCATCCATTTGCCTAGGAATTTCATAAAGTCATTGTTTCTAATAGCTGAGTAGTACTCCATTGTGTAAATGTACCACAATTTCTGTATCTATTCCTCTGTTGAAGGACATCTGGGTTCTTTCCAGCTTTAAAAAAGGCTGCTATGAACATAGTAGAGCATTTATCCTTGTTATATGTTGGAGCATTTTCAGGGTATATGCCCGGGAGTGAAATAGCTGGGTTCTCAGGTAGTATTATGTCAAATTTTCTGAGGAAATGCCAGACTGATTTCCAAAGTGGTTGTATCAGCTTGCAATGTCACCAACATTGGAGGAGTGTTCCTCTTTCTCCACATCCTTGCCAGCATCTGCTGTCACCTGAGTTTTTCTATCTTAGCCATTCTGACTGGTGTGAGGTTGAATCTCAACCTTCTGAATGCTGAAACTCCTTAATACAGCTCCTCCTGTTATGGTGATCTCCAACCATAAAATCATTGCTATTCATAACTATAATTTTTCTACTTTATGAATTATAAAATGTCTGGGTTTTCTGATGGTCTTAGGTGACCCCTGTGGAAGGGGTGACTTCTGTAGAATGGGTAACCTCTAAAGGGGTCACAAGCAACAGGTTGATACCCAGTCTTAAGTGATATTATCTGTGATTCTAATTAGTTGTGCAGCTGCTTAAACCTGAAGCCTTTTAGAGCTTTTTACTCACCACAGAAACAGATAATATTTACAACCAGAGAAAAGGAAGAGTCTACCAGGAAACTGAGGCCAGAGACTGCCTGATTGATTATATTCTGTGCATATCTGTTTTATTCAAACATGGCTTAAAAAGTTGCCCCTTGTGATTGGTTGACTCTTAGCTGCTTGGTTTCACTCCACTCGTATGCTGAATTAATTTTCAGTTCACTGTGTACTCAAAAACCTTTGGACCTTTGTGTGTTGAAGCAGCTTATGCCCAAACTACAAGTACAGCAATGAGCATAGGTCATCTCTCCCACCCTGTTACAAGTAACCAAATGAAGAAAGCCACAAAGAATGTTTCTACTTGTGGGTGTTTGGTTTTATTATTATGTGCCCTTCAGTGGGAACCCCACTGGTCTTGTATCCTTTTCATGGCCGGGAAACCCTGCCAGTCTTCCTCTGAATAGCTACCAACACTTTTCTTTCTTTGTTTCTTTCTTTCTAAAGTAGAATTATTTGAGCTAATGGTTTCCAGAGAGATAAGAGTCTGTCATGGCAAGGAGGCATTATGGTAAGCAACAGCCCTGGAGCTGGAGCAAGATGGTGAGCACCCATCCTTTGTACAAGCACTAAACAGAAACAGCATTTTAAGTAAAGAGCCAGTAGGAGAAATTAATACAATGATATTCTAATTTGCTTTTATTGTGTAATTCTGCAAATACATCTAAAAGAGCATCCTGGGCATGGTTTCTATGCCTTTAGAACTAGACTCTTCTCCTTCTATTATCCACAGAATTGGTTTCCTAGGAGCTCTGGATATATCTGGGAATCCCCACCAGTACTTTCTTATGTTTTCTTTGTCATTGTTAATTGTCCCAGTTTCTCCGGCTTGTCTTCAACTCGGTGTTCTGTCCTCTCCTGGCCTTTCTTATTCCATCAAGCTGTTTCTGTTCCCACACTCTGGGGTTACAGGCAAGCTGTCATTCCCACTTAACGTTTACACAAGCTCTGTGAATCCACATGCTGGTCTTCAGGCTTGCCTAACAAGTGTTTTACACACTGAACCATTGCCTCTCTCCCAAATCAGGGTTTTTAAAAGAGCTACGGAGAGGAAAATAAGAGGTGCTCGCTTCAGCAGCACATATCCTAAAGTTGGAAAGAGGCAGGGGAGACTAACATGGCCTCAGTACAAGAAGAACAAAAAAAAAAAAAAAAAAAAAAAAAAAAAAGTTTTCCTGGAGCATTCCATGGTTTCCAAAATCCCATGACTTGAAAAACCTAGAGCTGAGAGGAAGCCCCATTATTATCTTGCTACACGGACACATTGTCAAACTGTCTGCTAAATATTTATGCTTATACCCATATCTCTGTGTTGCTCTTGCTCAGAGTAGCATCTATTTGCAACTGGTCAATCCAGAGCCTCATTATTGGTACTGAGAATGCGTGACCCTGAGTGCTTATCCCTGAGTGGGATATCTATGTCAACCCCTCCCTGAAAGGCTCTGCGTGTACAGCGGAAGAGGGGTTGAAAGACTCAAAGAGCTGGAGGAGGAGAAGTGGCACGGGTATCACATTCATAATTCAGTCGCTGTGGCTGTCCACACAACGTGAAGCCACTCAAAATACCAGCACAGATGGGGGAGAGATCCATGAGACCCCGATCCCTCACCGGGGTACTGGCATGAAGGCTGTTGGAAGAGAGACAATTCTGTGGGGGTTGCAGCTACTGATACTTTGCCCATGCTGCAATGGATGGCTTCATGGCCACATGCATATGTGCACCGTTAGTTAGACTCAGTGGGATTTTATAGAAGACAACTTAAAGTTGGGAAAGTGCATGTTGGGAGGTTGGGGAAGAATTGGACTGAGGAGTTGAGAGATGGGTACAATTGAAAGGCTTTCTACGCCTGTACGAAATTCTCAAAGAATAAATTTAAAATATCACATTTACGAAGGGGAGAGAAATAAATTGTACAGCTAAAAGGTTTGTAATTCTCTCACCAGAGAACTTGGCTCAATACCTTGTGGTCAATACAGACTAAGACCACAGTGAGCAACACTGGAGACTCAGTGTTCTTGCTGCTGGGACAAAATACCTGACAGAGGACTTAGGGCACAGGTTTCTTTCAGTCACGTGTTCATGGCAGAGAAGGCGCTGATCACTGCAGAGGACAGCTCCTGCTCTTGGGGAGGACAGCAGCTGTTAATGGAGAGAACAGCTCCCTGTCATGGGGACTGACTTGCTCACATCTTAGTTGCAAGGGAAAACACAAAGTCTGGGCTAGAACCTGAACCATACTTGATCCATTAGATCCAGTCCAGTAACTCAGTTTATCCAATGAGGCTCCAGAACTGGTTATATAAATGGCATTCTGGAATTTAGATTGTAGTGATGTTCTGATGTTATAGGTTACAGTGAGAAGGAAAGCAAATGGCATTCAGGAATTTATAGTGACGTTCTGATGTTATAGGGGAAGAAAAGGGAGGCTGGACTGGACGTTATTCATTCATTTGCATTTCATTACACTGAACACTTAAACATGACATAGAGAGTTTATTTTCACAACTTACATTTATTTTAAAATGCAAAGGCTTCTTCTGGTTCCCATTATTACTTAAATAGGCATCTTCATGGTGACTTTTTTTTTTTACTTGTTTACAAAAAGAGAGCTTGTGGTTTCTCATGACCAGTTGGAACTGACAGAGTAATGGACCACACTGAGAAGAAAGGTTAAGAACCTTCCACTTAAAGCCCCTTCCAGGCAATTTTCAAAGACCACTTCACATACATTTAGTCCTAGATTTTATAGATTTTTAGATAGATGATAGATAGATAGATAGATAGATAGATAGATAGATAGATAGATAGATAAATAGATAGACAGGAAAATGGGGTCACATTCCTCTGTGCTTATCTGTGATAGATAGATAGATAGATAGATAGATAGATAGATAGATAGATAGATAGATAGACAGGAAAATGGGGTCACACTGATGGAAAAGTATTAGCTGAAAGAGGAGGCAATGTGAAGAGTGAAACATTTAGAGAAAACACCATGTGTAAATCCATTACTAGTTTCCACTGGCTGTTTTACGGAGAGCCATTGGAGACTTGTGACCAGTGCTGATTTCGGCTTCCTGCCCAGTGCACGTGGGCTGGAGCCATTAATCAGTCAGTTAAAAGCTGAATGTGGTTTTATTTTATATTTCAACTTGAACTTTCCAGATGGCAGTGAGTTTGGGAGCCCGGGAGTCCTCCTGACTTTTTATGCATCTTATTTTTCTACATCGAAGCCTTAGTGAATTCGCAAGATCAGGCTCACAGGGCCCCACTGTGTCACTTAGAAGTCCTCACAGAGAGCGAGCTGGATCCTGCCTCTCAGATAGTCTTGTGGTCTGCTATGTTGACAGAGTACCACAGATGCTACACTTAATTAACTGACCAATTTGTCTTTCTATCTTTTTACGACGCTCTCTAGAGATGAATCACATTGATGGGAATGGCGCTTGTAGGTGCTGACATGCATTCTGCTTCTTCCTGAGGAAGATGCCATGAAGTACATTTAAGCTACTTCCTTGTCAATAAGAGATTATATTTATAACGTAGAATTTTTAATCAGGAAGGAATCTAAATGATTAACCAAAGCCATCATAAGGGTAGCAGCGATTCTCTCTCTCTCTCTCTCTCTCTCTCTCTCTCTCTCTCTCTCTCTCTCTCTCTCTCTCTCTCTCTCTGTGTGTGTGTGTGTGTATGTGTGTGTGTGTGTGAAGCCATTATAGGTTCATTCAAAAGACTGACTTTGCTCCTCAGAGGACTCATAAGAAGAAATTGAGAAGCTGTAAAAACTGGTCAACTATCATGGCCTCTAAAAGTACAAGATGAAGGAGAAAGCATCCCAGCGCTACCATCTCAGTTACCTAAGTGCTGTAAGCGTCGGTATTGGCTGACTGCTACCTTCCTCTGTGCTTATCTGTGATAATGAGCCCATAATCTACCACTCATTCTCTTTCTAGCAGCTTAATCATTTGAATTTATGCAAAACTGTGGAAACATCAGCATGGTTGCAGCTCACAAGTTTCAATATTTAGTACATCTATTGTTAGAAACTTTATTCACTTTTCCTCTTTAAACAACTTCACTGAAGCCCGACAACTTCAGTGTTTGGGCAAATGAGTTTTATAATGTAACTACAACCACATTCAAGATCCAGATCTGCTGTGTCCCTCTAGAAATGTTCCTCAGAGCCTCTGCTATTGTCTCTCTTCCCATCAGACTGCCCACTGCCACACCAACTGTCTACTAAAAGGACTTTCCAGTGAGGAGGGATTGAGTCCTTTCCTGTGAGATGTAGGCCAGGGAGACACTAGGGCCAACAAAATAGGTAATTGTCTTGCTATTCATTGCATCTCAGACCCAGACAGTTAAGATCCTATTGCTGGTGATTCATACATATTGATTATAGGACATGAAGAAAGCTGAGACTCTGTTAGAGGGACTTCTTTTGTTGACAAGCATTTAGTGCCCAAAGACCCAAAAGACTGCTGATGAGAAATTGTCACCAGTAACTCTGATTATAAACACAACATGCTAACCCTATCAGTCTGTGAAGCAAGATGTACCTGTTTGTACAATAGTGGTCTGATGTTACAGGTACTATTAACCATCTTCCAGTTGTACTTAAGGCCTGTTTCATGGGACAGGGCTTTTGTAGGGATACTGTCCAGATGTGGTGGCACACAACTTTAATCCCAGCACTCTGGGAGCAGAAGAAAAAAAATCTTTCTGACTTTGAGGCCACCATAGCCTATAAAAAAGGGACATTTTAAGATGATAGATATTGTAAGAGAAAACTTTGACTAGGGTGATCATGGGCCTTAGTGGGAAAGCCACTGCTGTTGTTTGCTAAATAGATACTATGTGCCTGTTAAATTCACATCTAAACATTTGTGTTTGTGCCCGTATATTATTACTTCTGTCAGCCCTAGTTTTGGAGAAAAAAAAAAACACATTGTTTTGCATGGATGGTGGTTTCTGCAGAGACTTATATCTAATGAAGCTACTAAAAATATTTCTGTGATGTAGTTGAATAAACAAATGTTAAAAGATAGATTGTCATTATCTGGCATGATTTCTTTCAAACCTAGAGATTGAGGCATTCTAGGCAAATACTCTATCACTGAGCTACGTCCCCAGTCCTTTCCTTGTTTTGTTTTTATTTTTTAATTCTGACGAAGGGTCTCACTAGGTTATCCAGCCTAGCCATGAACTAACTCCCTTTGTCACCCAGGGAACCCTCGAACTTTAACTTTCTGCCTCAGCTTCACAAGCAACTAGGATCAGGGGCTTGTATTACCAGGCCTTGATAATCTAGCACAGTACATGAGGATCTGGAGCACCCAGCAAGTTAGTTTAGGACTTCAGGGTCTCCCTGTGAAGAAACAATGAAGCTGTGTATTATGATTGTGATTATCTGTTGGCACTGTTATGAAGCCTGGAAAGTCTGCTTCCAATACCGTTAACATGGCTCCCATATAAGTCTACCACAAGGTGGGGTGGATAACACAAGAAAAAGTGACCATGTGATGTCTATTGGGAACATAAACCACTCCTAACACAAAGCAGAAGAGTGAGAAAATTGATTTGATGCCTTTTGGATCATCCTTGCTGCACAGCATCCAAAAGATTTGTCCACTGAATAGACAGAGTCTTTCTCTGCTACCATTCAGCCAACTGTAGACCACAACAGTACAGCCACCCTTCAGATGCCCCTAGCCCAGGCTAGACCTACTGCCTACTACTAGTGATTCTCAATATTAACTTCATGAGGATATCAATCCCATGGTAGGGCTAGCCAACTCTTTAAGATTTATTTTGGAATCAAATTATAGTGGCCACCTACTTATGCCTGTAACAGGGACCTTCAGTAGGTTTTAGGTCCCAAAAACATGTTCTAAGAAGTTAAATTGCAAGTTCAGTGTTTTCTGGTATATTTCAACTATATACAAAGCATTCCAGGTCACAAACAGTTTGTGTCATTTAGTAATAGATATACCTTTAGTGATCAATAACATGATAATAGTAGTTTCCCAAAAAGAATTTATTTGGCATCTACCTCCATTCCCTAATATTAAATATTGAGAAGCCATCACTCATGGGCAATCAAGGACTTTTGTCAAACATGAAGTCAGCATAAGTACCTGCTGCTGACATTTTTTATACCATTTATTCAAGTTATTTTTAGACACCGCTTTAGGGATTACAACAGGCATCTTTAATTTATCACAATCTACATGAAGCTAATTTTTAATTCCTTTGGATAAATGTTGAAACTTCAACAGAAGTGGGTAAATTGAAGATAAATGCAAATACATATATACACACATATATAGTTTTGTTTTCACCATGTGTGATGACTTTGTTTCTTTGTTACTCTAATGAGCCTGTTTTACATGAAAAAAAATTCCTTTAACCTTGTTTGTATAGTGGTTAACATTCTGGATTGTGAAAGACTTTCTCCAATACATCTTGATATAAACATTGGCAATCAATGAAATCTGTAGTTCATGTGGAAATGTCTTCATTTCACACATCAGCTTTGAAAGAGTCACGGGCATGGCGTTATTATTTACAGTCTTTTTTTTCTGTATGTGCATGAATGTGTGTGTGTGTGTGTGTGTGTTTGTGTGTGTGTGTGTGTATTGTTACATATATGCACATGTGCCAGATGAGGCCAGAAAACACTGGATTCCTTAGAGGTAAAGTTACTCGAGGTTGTGAACCCCTGCCATTGACGCTGGTAACTCAACTCTGATCCTCTGCAAGAGCATCAAGCACTCCTAACCACCGAGCCATGTCCCCAGCCCATTTCAGTCTTTTGGGTTTGTATGCCATCATTTCTGTAGCATTGGTGTCAGCTCATCATCTTGTTGCTTGCCGTTCTCATAACATGTCGTTTTCTCACTTCATTCCACATTTTTCCTGTTTTAGTTCTTAATTTTGCTTTTTCAGGAATTAGATTATGCTGTACTTAGTCTGCTTCCTCTGTGTTTGGCTTATTTATGATTGCTGAGTTCTGCCTCTGTGAGTTAAAGCATTTCACTAAGGTTAGGTGTTTCAGCAGCGATTGTTTCTCTCTCTTAAATCTCCACGTTTTGTCAGTGACAGCTGTAGCTTGGGGTGTGGAACATCACTCCAAATCTCATGCATTGAAGGCTTGTTCTCTAATGCAATGTTGACAGGTGGCGTTTTCAGGAACTGATTGGGCCACAAGGATTGTAGTCTTACAAATAGGGTGATCCATTAATTGAGTTAATAACATTATTAGAAGCCATGGAAATTAGGAAATGCAAGGTAGTCAGAGGAAGTGGGTCACTGGTGTTCACTCATATGGATATACCTTGTCCCCACACACACATACAGTGGCTGCTCCACTGTGTCCTCAATGCCATGATGTTCTGCCTAACTATACCCTGAGAGCAACAAGGCCAAGCAACCATGGACCACACAGGCACAAACCAAAATACACTTTTCTCCCTCTAGGTAAATTTCCTCATATGTTTTCGTAACAGCAATGAAAGGCTATTACTAACTCGACACTGAATCTCCTGGTGTTGCTGGGAAAATACTGGAAAGTTTCTTCATTTTTCTTCAACTTTTGCACTTGGTTCTTCAAGCATACAAATCCCAGTAAGTTCTCCAGTGTCAACATTTGCTACCATTTTGTGTCCTTTGCTATGAAACACTGCCATAATTTTTCTCCCGCTTTCCTGTGTAACCCACGAGTCACTTCTAAGTATGTTATTTATTTAACAAATGTTGAGGCATATGATCTAACTGTGTAACTGTCAGAGGATATGCTTTTCAAATTTTTCATCTTAAAAAAATTATTGGCATGTATTTTAATGACAGCATATTTGTATCTTACTGGATGTCTGTTCAGGTTGAAAGTTAATTGGTGTAGTGTTATCAGTCGGGCCGATTTGGTTTAGGGTTTTACTGACATTTAATTTTCTCACAATTACAGAGAAGTTATTAAAAAAAAAACCTTCTTATACCAAAGAACTTTATATATCTCTCCTTCTAATTCTATGCAGTTTTGCTTAATTTTAAAAGCTTAATTGTTAGACACCTTAGGAACTGGCACATTGTTTTACTATTGTAAGTTTGTATCTTTAGAATTAGAGGGATTCTCCTAAAAAGTGCAAAATATTAGAATTTCCTTTTTCATTCAAATTGAATATACCCTTTGCCTTAAACCTTAAGGGTAAAGACACACATCCCTAGTATTGGTACTAATACTGCGCATCAAGAGATTACCTCACCGCTTTAAATACTCTCTTATCTGTCTTCTTCTTCAGTTACTTCTACCATGAAGTCTTCAGAAATAATTAAAGAAGTTTGGAGTCTTTTTTTTTTTTTTACTATCTTGGTGGAACTTGGAGTTGTGTTTACAATTCATCATGGTCTACTTGGATTTAATAATGTGCCGATTCATTCAACATTAAAGCCTGTTGCCCCAGTGTAACTCCAATTATATTCTTTGTCAGGAGTTTACTTTCACATCCAGCCTGTTATCATGTATCTGTATCTGTCAGACATTTCAAATCAGAGCACTGTATCTGTTGATATGCTGCCAATTTTCAACTAACAAAATAAAGAGGAAAGGAAACAATGATTACTTACGTTTGCCAACATCATTCTTTATTCCTTCCTGTTTCTAGGTTTCTGAAAGGGGTCATTTTCCATCAATTTCAAGAAGTCTCTTTGCTAACATTTGATAGTAATACATTCTCTCACATTTCACTTATCTAAAAATTCTTAATTCTGTGTTGTTATTGGAATTTTTGGCTAGCTTTAGATTTCTTTAATAATCTTTTTTTAATTACAATTATTTATTTGATGGTGGGAACTATGTACATTCCATGGCACATGTATGGGTGTCAGAAAACAACCTGCAGGAATTGTTTCTCTCCTTTCATTATGTAAGTCCTGGCAGTCAGACTCAGTTCATCAATCTTTGTATCAAGTACCTTTACTGGCCAAGATGTCTCACCTTCTGGCCAAGCTGTAGATATCTGAGCTAATAGATGTCTCATCCTCACTGGCTAAGCAATAGATGTCAGAGCTGAAACATTGGTTTGGCATTTTCCTATCAAAGATGCTCTATAGTTTTATGTTCATTATATGGAATATTCAAAGATTTGTTCCCTTGTTTTTGTTGCTACTTTTCATTAGTCTTTAGGCCCTCAAAATTTTTTGGTGTTTGAATAAGATAATTTCTGTTGATTATCCTTCAAGATGACTTTACCTTCTGCCCTCTTTAATTTGCTATTAAATCCTCTACATTTGTTTCTTTCACTCTTTCTATTTTTTTCTTTCTAGACCCAGATCTTTGTGGGAATACCACTGACCACGCCCATTCTCATTCTGTGACTACTGTTGTCAGAGTCATGGCAAATTTACATTTTTAAATGTTTTTATATTAGACTCATTGTTAACTGAAACATCAAGAGAGTTTTGTAGTCTGTTTTTAACATATGTTTGTTTTTTGGTTTATTTTTGTTTTGTTTTGTTTTTAGTAACTGTTAAATTTTATCAATTTTCCCATGCATAGGGATTTTATGTGGAATCCTGAGCATTGTGGACATCTTACCCCAAAATTTTTTATTATATTGTTGAATTCGAAATACTGTTTACTTTTGTTCATGAGTACAGTTGAATAGCTTGCTGCCCACACTGTGCACACAGACACAACTTTCAATTCACTGGGGACCAAAGATCATCAGATACCTTTTAGTTAGATTTCATCATTACTGTGTAGACATAACTAATTTTTCTTCAGTAATGAACTCTCCAAGGTTCAAATGGAAAGACAAAATCCTTCTAACTTGATTCAACCTCTGTCTCTACTATAGTCCAAAGAAGTTAAAATTCTGCTTGGACAATTTTTTTGGCCATGATATTTATCTTAGTCACGTTTCCTGTTGCTGTGATAAAAGATCCAACTAAAGTAACTTCTGAAATGAAGAGCTCAGTTTGCCTCTCCATTCGAGGCTATAGTCTATTATAACGGGTGAGTCACAGTAGCGGGAGCTTGAGGCAGAAGGTGGAACTTTGCAGCTGTAGTCAAGAGACTGATAGTAATGAATACTCTCACTTTCTCCTTTTCATACAGTTGAGGATCACAGCCCAAGAAATGGTGTCACCTACAGTGAGTAGGTCTTTCTAGCTCTATTAATTTAATCAAAATAATCCCTCACAAGCACTTCCAGAAGTCCATCTCCAAGGTCATCATGGATCTTATTGAGTTTAATAATTGGACTTAACAATCACAATTCTTTTCACCCCCCTTTATAATTTGACATCAGAACACAGCCTTCTACCCCAGAGCCCTAAGTCTCATGTTCATTTTATAATTCTAAATACAATGCAACTTCAAAAGTCCCTTTAGTCTTTAACAATGTTTCTGGTTTTTTATGGGTTCCTTCCAATCACTTCGGAGTTCTTTGGTAAACTAAACATAGATTAGCATCTGTAAGATACTGTGGTGATTTCAGAAGACAATGGTAAGTGTGTAAATTATGCACATTAGTGAATAATGTGGTGAGTCACCAATAATGCATCGGTGCCCCATTAAGAAAAGGAATAAAAGCACATCCCCTTGGAACTGTTTAACCAAGAGCTAGTTTTGAACTCTCTACTTCATGTGTCCTGTGTCATCTATCTGAATCTCTGCCTTCCCAAAACCTGTCCTATGAGCCAGTCCCTGTCTGTGTGTCTGCTGTGTGACTAAGTGTGTCTGTTCCTAGCAAAAGACTTTCTCCTGTCTTTATTAAACAGCATAAAAAGTATCACATGGGGGAAGGAAGAGGATACTTTACAAAAATCTTTAACAGGGTGTTATAAGGGACTAAGGCCCTGGCTCCAGGTGATCCTAACTGACCCAGATAACAAACATCATTGTTGATCAACCAATATTCATAAATGTTTGCTTTCAACTTTATGGTAGATTTTAGGAAGTTGCTTTCAACTCCTGCATCTGCTGCATCTAGTAAGTGATCTGGGTCAGGGGCATGGAAGGATTCACAACTTATGGTTGCAGCTGTACATTAACTTAGGTTGTGAAAGGTGGTTATGTGGGAAATCCAAGACCAGTAATATTTAATTATTATGTTGTTCTCTTAGAGTCATGTTAAAGAGACAGTCAGGGTATATAGTAAGATAGTAGTCTTAAGTCTTAAGGGACCTCAAGGTGTGTTATTATCTCTGGCTTTGAGCTCCAGCAAAAGTTCCAGTCTTTTAGAGTATAAAAGATATTTTCATAATACTGCATTGCTGGAGAGTAGGGTAAATGCCACTCTCGTCTGCCTTTTTTTTTTCTTCTTCTTCTTCTTCTTCTTCCAAAGGTCAGTCAATCATCTTTCCCTCAGTTTGAGCCTATTGCTTTTTATTCCTCAGTAGCTTCTTTATAGTTGTGGTTAGAAAAGTATTTTATCCATAGTTTGACAAAGGGGATTTTATTATTTCTGGATCTGGGATCCCAAGAACTATGTTTAAATATTAATTGGCTCATGGGTTTATGGCTTACCAGATCAAATAGGCAATATATATGCAAACCACAGACCACATGAAAACAGGCCGGCTGGTAGTTACAAATTCTCAGGTGTGACTCTCTGTTTGTATGCAAAATGCTGGCTAATCTCAACATATTCATCTCTTTTTACAATTTACAAGGGACCAAAATACATTTATAGTTTTCTGTCTCAGAGGTGGTTTGCATGGTATTCCAAAGTTCAAATGTCATTGTCTTAGGGTTTGTATTCCTGCATAAAACATCATGACCAAGAAGCAAGTTGAGAAGGAAAGGGTCTATTCAGCTTACACTTCCGCACTGCTGTTCATCACCAAAGGAAGTCATGACAGGAACTCACAAAGGGCAAGAACTTAGAGGCAGAAGCTGATACAGAGGTCATGGAAGAATGCAACTTACTGGCTTGCTTCCTCTGGCTTGCTCAGCTTGCTTTCTTAGAGAACCCAGGATGACCAGCCCAGGGATGGCACCACCCACATTGAGCTGGGCCCTCCACCCTTTATCACTAATTGAGAAAATGCCTTACAGCTAGATCTCATGGAGGCATTTCCTCAAGGGAGGCTCCTTTCTCTGTGACAACTCCAGCTTGTGTCAATTTGACACAAAACCAACCAGTACAGTCTTGGAAGCATTTTAGGTCCAGAAACTCTCATTACTTTATCCCACTGGCTAACTGCTTGTCTCTGCATGGCCATTTAACCACAACCCCTGTTGTTTCTAACGTATTGGCTGCAGTGAAGGCAGTCAGAGAAACTTACCATGTGCACGCTCCTTAAGTTATTACCCTAATTGTCATATACGCCTTCCATCATTATGTGCTAAGCAGCTGCTTGACTTTCCTCGTTCCCCAAGCTTCTAAAATCCAGTAAATAGCCTGATTATCCATCTACTTATCAAGTCCTTTCAGTTCTGTCAATACATCTTAAAGCTATTTCTTCACCAACCTAGCCTCACTTCCTACCATCTAATGTGGATCACTACCATGTTCTCCAGTTAGGTTCCTCCTCCACAGTGGCCGATGGAATAGTCACATAGGACCATGTATGTCACTTCCCACTCAAAGCTGGTTAGTGGGGTGAAATGGACTGTACAGTCAAGCTTTGCCTTGGACAAAGGCCCACCATGACCATTGTCACAACATCTTATCACTTTTATCTCTCAGAGCACAGTGACCTCTAACACTTCCCCTTCTCACCAACCACTTGAATAAATTACAATCTTGTGCACTGGCAAGTAGAAGGGCCTTGTGTCAAGTTGTTCCACACTCAAGGAAGTGATAGAAACGTTATCCAACACAGCAACTGAAAACCTGTGACAAGATTAGAAAAAACAGTTCAACCAGCTTTCCCTTTGAAGGCTAAGGTACTGTGGGTGTTCGCACTATAGCGGGTGCTGTGGTTTAAAATAGAACACGGTTTCTAAAGTGTCCAAAGTGACTCCATTTTGTCATAATTTAACTAATTTCATCTTGCATTCCCCCTCTCGCTCGGCTGAGTAGAATATTCCCATGCAGTCACACCTGCCGCTTTGGGGGTACATCGTTTTACAACATAAAAAAAAATGTTAACCAATTGAACTGAATATTCTGCCATCAGGTCTGCCTCCGGTATGATGTCATTGTGGGTACTGACTTTACAAAACCTGTTTCTTTCCCAATAGATAGTCCTTTCTCCAGTGAGCCTGCTCTTGTCTGAAGGCCAATAAAGCAACTTTGATCTGACTTTCATTGAGTGCTATCTTCAGTGACCTGCCTCTGTGACTGTTGAGAGTTTGAGGAATGTTGAAGACTGTGTCTCACAATGGAGAGCCTCCAGAATTGGGCAATGTTCAGAGTTGGGTCTAAAACCATTGTTTCCCTAATGATTCTTGCTGTAAGCTCACAGCAAATGTTGGTTTTGAACTTCCATGTATTCCCTGGTGGAGGTAACAGTAATGAAACTGCTATAGTTTGGATCTTAAATATCCTCCAAAGCCCTTGTGTCAAAATGTTGGTCCTTAAGCCTTGCACATCCTTTAAAGTGGGAGGACATTTAGGAGTTATGGTCTACTGGGAGGGTAGTAGGTCATTAAGGCCATGTCCTTGGTGAAAATATTGGGAGACCAGACTTCCCTTGTCTATCTTTTACTTTCCTCTGCTGCACAATGCCCTGCGGTGTGCTGCCTCACCATGGGCCCAAAGGTTATAGGGACAAGCCATCAGGAACTGAAACCATTAGGTAGACTAAATCCCAACTCTTAAGTTGAATAATATCTATCAAGGGATGCAAACTGCACTAATCCAGATGTTCAAACAGGCTTCAAGAACACCAGACCCGGTGGGAAACAAATGGCATTTATTCAGTCCTAAAAAATACATCTATTATGTGCCTTGCTTTGAACCAAATTTTGAACACTCGACAGAGATAGTATCTGTGTGCATAGCCAAGAAAGCAGGAAATTGCAGAGACATTAATAATAATGGGACTTGCACTGTGACAGAGGAGGAACAAGCCTTTCTGGATAGTCCCACTAGGAAACCCCTGCACTTTGAGGCACAGGAGGTCTTCCCACGGAGACGCTACATAGGATGCAGTCTGAAAACTGCAGAGTTATGGGATGATTTATCCATGACCAGGTGGCTGAAAGACACACACTGAGAGGCCTTAGTGTTCTCATCATTCAGTTGGGGCATAGTGGCACACACCTTTAATCCCAGCACTCGGGAGGCAGAGGAATTTCTGTGAATTCAAGGCCATAAAGAAACCCTGTCCTAAAGTATGGTCGAAATTAAAAAAAAAAAAAAAAAGAATTCTCAATTTTCAACATTCACTTTCTAATCATGGTGCCCTCAGGTGACCCGGACTCAGCTTCTATGTTTTAGGGGAAGTAAAGAGCTGGTTATCCTGCTAAGGTTAAGGATAACCAGTTTTGGTGGGCTCCTGGGAGATCACCTCTCTTTTATTCTAAGGTAGAAGAGAGCTAAGCTGAGGAGGAGAAAAACTTTGCTCCCTGTGATGGGGAGAGGGCTGCCATTAGCTTGACAGGGGTCCACTTCCTTTAGGCTTCTAAAGAGCCAACGATTTACAATATCGATCTCCTAAAGTGGATTGTTGGCCTTCGGGAAGCCACAAAAGGACAGCATAAACAAACTCCTCTCTGCCAAGACATCTTGTTTTATCTTCTGAGTGCCCATATCCTTGTGAGGGTTCCACTGAGTCTCCTTTGTCCCCAGAAAGCAGGACAAGCTTCACTGGGAGCTTCTGTGATATGGCACTTTGGACTTCACCCCTGCTCTGTGAACCTCAGTTCCAATAACAACTCTAATTTTCCTGGCCACCTGCATTACAGAGATTCAGACTATATGTCTGTCAAACAGGATGATTGCCCCCATAGCCAATGGTCTCTTCAGGTCCCTGTGCTCTTTCCACTTCTGGATCTCATAAAGTACAACTTAGCTAGGGGCAACCCATCCACTAGCTTTCTGCTAAAAACTCATTCAGTACTTTCTTGTAAAGTAGATTACATTTAAACCCCAAGAACAGAACCACAGAGAAGTAGTCCTCATCGGGCTCATGTGGAAAGGATAATTCTAAAAGACAAACCGAGGGGCTGGGGAAGAGATTCAGCAGAGCACTTGCTGTGTAAGATGAGAATAAAGTCCACACCCATCAGGTTTGGGATATGGAAGTAAGTTCGGCTGGGATGAATCACTGGGGACTTAGAAGTTTATCAGAAGAATTATTAAAGCCAAGAACAGACAGACAGGGAGGCAATAGCAGGGCAGCCAAGGAGAGAGTTCAGTCCCCAGCATCAGACAAAGAGAGTCAGGGTCTCTGAAGAGATTCAGATTCTCCATTACAGGTGAGGGAGCCTCTTTTCCTCTGAACATGGGAGGGGGCTCCACTGCAAGAGCCTGCAGCTAGGCTCTCTGATTCCCAGCCAGGAGGCAGGGAAGGGAGTGGAAAGCTGATATTCCATTCCCGGGTTGAATTTGGTGGCACAGACGAGTGTCCTAGCTGAGGACTTGTAAACAGTGCCCCAGTGGGTTGCCTATCAGTGTCTGTAAGAGATGGCCCCCAAAGAGCCTGGATTCTAGCATTATATTCACACAATACCCCCAGAATCTAAGTGCCAGCATTGGGAAGACAAAGACTAGGGTCTCTGTTTGTTGGCCCAGCCAGTGACTTCTGGTTAAGTGAAAGACCCTGTATATGTACACACACATGAGGTGGGAGGGAGAGGGAGGGAACATGTTAACAATAATATGAAGAAAGAAGAACTATGAAATACTTTTTAGTATGACCATAAGTTAATACAAATGGAGAACAGTATAAGGGTCCTTCAACAAACTAAAGCCTGGTCTACCTGTAGCCTCTCATTTGGCTGGATTTCTGTGATAACGTCAGATTGACAGGCTCTAGAATCAACAGGGAGGTAGGTGAATGAAAAATAAAAGGAAAGAGTCTGACTGCTCATGGGTAGGTACCTGACCACAGAAATGGGGAACATCCCTAGTATTGTGTGAAAAGTCTTAAAGCAAGGAGAAATGACAGGGGAGAGGTGCAGCAGCCAAAAAAGAGTAGACAAAAAGACCAGATAACCAAAATGGTTAGATTACACAGGGAAAGATAATTGGGGTAAAGGCAGCTGAGAGAAGGGCAGCCTAGCCCCTGGGCTGGAGAATTCAGGGTAGAGGATAGGATTATGCCAGCCTCAAAGGCCCTGGTAGGTGCTGAGGAATTCAGGGAGAACCTTGATATGTTAATAGGCACTTCAGCCATTGTCCCTGGTTTGAAACTTAACAGTCAGCCTTTAGGCATACTTGTAAGAGACTGTTCAGTGATTAAGAGTACTTAGAGGACCTGAGTTCCCAAGCATCTATATCAGGAAGCTTACAACCTTCTGTAACTCCAACTCCTAGGAGTCTGAGGCTATCTTCCTCAGGACACTCTTGGCCTTAAGACCTGCTCCCTTCAGCAGTAGCACATAGCCTCCAGCTCCCTTTAGTCAGGCTACATGATGCACCTGTGCAGTCAGAAAGCCTGATGCCTGCCACCTGTCGTCATGCCTCATCAAGTCAGCAGCTTCACTTGCAGCCACTGGCCCTCGGCCAGATGGCCTCAGCACACCCGTTCCCCAGACTGTGTTTGGCGTTGTGTCAATACACAGCCCTAGCCAGGCTGAAGCCAACAAAATCCTAATAGACTTTATACTTTCAACTACATGTACAGCCTGTCCAAACACTGTAGATCGTTATTCGTGTAGACTCTGGGTCTGAGGAATGCTCAGAAGAACCTGAAAGCATTCAATACTGTCTCTATTTTTCAGTGCATAATGGAACTTCAGAGGCAGGGATGCTTCTCTCATCAATACAAATGCAAACATGACACATGAATCATGTAAAATGCATCATAAGTCATGACTTAGCAGTAAGTATTGTCAAGGCTTCAGAATACAGTACAAAGCAAAAAGCAGCTAATGCTGCTTTGCTCAGGAAGTCAGCATCTAAACGAGGATTGTCTGAGTTCAGAGACATGGAACTTTATTTGGTAAATGGATAATTTTTTTTTGTCCCTGGCAAAGGAACCGCTTCAAAACACAACTTTGTAACTATAGATATATCTTAGGGTTAGGAGACCCATCTTGATATCAACATCACCATACTTCATCTTTCCCACTTCTGAGGCAAAGCCCAACCCCTCAGGCCCTCAGCAGCTGGCCCTAGCAATGTAAGAGCATGCCAACATCCATCTAGATCTAAAGATCTAACCCTAAGTAACACCTCAATCCCCAACTCTCTGACATACCTTGTGGCGATAAAACAGGAGTGCAAAAGTGGTCAACTTGATAGAAACTGGAGTCACCTGGGAAGAGGAAACTTCAGTTGAATAATTGTCTCCACCAGCTTGGCCTGGGTTTGCCTGTGGAGCATTTTCTTGATTGATGCTTGATATGGGATAGCCCAGGCACCGTGAGTGACTCCACCATGGGCAGGTTCTGTTAGGGGTTACCAAACAAGCCATAGGAGCAAACCAGTTAGCAGAGTTCCTTGGTGGCTTGCTCCAGTTCCTGCCTCCATGTTCTTGCCTCTAGTTCCTGTCCTGATGCACTCAATGATGGAAAATTATGTGGGGATAAGACGAGATTAACCCTTTCCTCCTCAAGTTGATTTTGGTGTTGGTAAGACGAGATTAACCCTTTCCTCCTCAAGTTGATTTTGGTGTTGGTGTTTAACACAGAAAACAAACTATAACAGCAAATAACTACTAGGCTCGACAAAACATTACAACTCTCAAATCTTATCACATTTTTACACTCACAAGCATAATAACAATATACTAAACCTGAAAGCTATTTCTACTTCAAAAAACAAAACCATCTTTCTAATTCTTGGCCAGCCATGCCAGTAAAAAGTAAGCAATTTTATCTCTCCAACACAACTACATACGCTTTGCTGAAACAATCCAGTCTGAAACCAACCAAATTTTAAGGTGCTAGAAGAGAAAAAGAGAAAAAAAGACCTCATGGTCTATAAAGTTTAAAAGCAGCGCATATGATATTCAGTGTTTAATGGATCAATATACAGAGCATGTGAGAGATTTTGAGCAGTAAAGAACTAACTGAACAATATGTACTATGTACTATATGTGATGGTTGTGTTTAGGTATGTGTGTGGATATATGAATATGAATATGAAATAACTATTTCCAAAAACTTCACTGGGGCACAATTTCTACATATCAAAATGGGCTGGTTTTATACTATGAGTAATAATTAGTGATTATTGTTATACCGCAATAAAATATAGAACATCTACATCACTCCCAGAATCCTTTGTTCCCAGTATAAGAAAAAGGTACCTGAACCCCAAATTGAACAATATTACACAAGGTACCTTCTGATGTACCTCAAAACTGTCAAGTCACAGAAAACAGGGGGAGTGAAAAACTCCCAGACCACAAGAGATGGGGGACACCTCTCAAGTGTTTTATGATAAATATCGAAGCAGTGAAGGACGCTGTTAGCTCAATGACTAGCAAGGAAAGAATGCTACTTTCAAATCAGAAATTGTCTCTTAATTAAATGATTTATAAGAACTCTGCAGCTCCCTTAGGGAAAGCAAAACTGCTGATGGGCCTGGGAAGAGAGTGGCCCACTCACCTCCCTGAGTTCTAGTCTCCAGATCTCCTTGATGCAGAAGCCTTTAACTTGTGATATGTATGGTACGAAAAGTCTTTCTAAACATTTTTGAGAAACCCAGCAACTTGGGGCACCCTCTATGCACATAGAGTGAAGGCAGAGTCCAGACTTCCTAAGAAGTCTCCAAATTTAATAATCTAAGGTGTTGTCCCTTCAGATGTTATCTTAGAGAAACCAACATTCCAGTATCTCCAGTACATACTGTCATCTTTCATTGTCCCCAAAGGAAAAGGGATGACCCATCCTGAGGTGCAAATTATCTCCATGCTGTTAATCTGCTTCCTGAGTGTAGGTAGCTGTATTTTCCTTAGTTTCAACCACCGCTCAGGTGGGCTGACCAACTAGGATTCAGAGTCAGTCAGAACCGGCTAACATTAAAGCCTCTACACTTCAATGGCCAACAAACCCTTCTTAAAATGTGCTCTGCTCTCCCAGCGATGAATACGGCGATAAATCCTCCAGTGGACTGGAGACTTGATGGCTCTGAGCACACACATGATTGGGTACTCCTTTCCTTTTTCTCTTTCCTTTTACCCCTTCACAGCTCGGGAGACAGGATGATAAGCCTCATACATGTGAAGCTAGCGCTCTGCCCCTGTGCCGTATTGCTTCCTTCTTCTGTCCCTTCCGTCTCTATGTACTCCCAAGGGACCCAGCTCTCCTGAGAGCTTCATCTGTTTGACGCTGCACCAACATTGGAAAAACCCCTCTTGCTACACTGAGGCTCCGCTTATCTTATGCACACACTGTACTGTGTATGCTGTTTACATGAAACAGTCTAACCCTTTAAGCAGCCCACAAACATAAAGTCAAAGTATATAAATCATGGATCCCATAAAGTCTTCAGGGCCTCTGCAACTTCTATTTTAAGGTTTTCTTATAGCTTTCGTAATGACTTTTATATATTCTAAGTAATATTTAGGATAAGTTTATTTTGTAATTTTTAGAATACTACTAAGACATTGTTATCCTTTCTCACTGTGTGGGTATTTGTATTTAGCACAAACCAGTGGGGTAGGATAAAATTACACATGTAGTCTTTGCATTCATCGCCATCAGACACTCAGAGTTTAAAAAACTATGTTAAGAATGTTCTAGAAAAATAAGTAAAAATGTTAATTCTGTTAAACTTTAACCCTGGAGTGGATAACCCTTTTTCACATCCTGAGAGACATTCAGAAAATTCCCACAAAGAATGTCTGACAAAAAGGAAGACAGGAGTCACCATGAAGAACAGATCCCCGCAGCTTGACTATACATGGTGCAGGCTGATCAGCTGTATTTTATGAAGCAGCATTTTCATAGCTCTTGACAGAAGGATGGACAGCTCACCTAAGATTGTCCACATGGCTCATTTCTTGCAATGTGCAAAATAAGCATGTGAGTTCAAGAAAATAACCGAGGGCATGTGTTTTCTATAAGTTTTTTAAAAATAAAACTATAAAATTAAAACCAAAACAGTGACTTTGCCCCCTTTCCAATACCAATAAGTTCTTTATCAGGCCAGGGATAATATTCACAAATGTTTGGGTTGTGTATGAAGCTCTGCCTAGCTTCAATTTCTCTAATGATATAATTTAAAATAATTTTCCCTACTTTATCTTCATTATCTCTGTAGATAAATTTTGAAGATTGCCATTGTACTGGCTGGTTTTGTGTCAACTTGACACAAGCTGGAGTTATCACAGAGAAAGGAGCCTCCCTTGAGGAAATGCCTCCATGAGATACAGTTGTAAGGCATTTTCTTAACTAGTGATCAAGGGGGGAGGGCCCAGCTCATTGTGGGTGGGGCCATCCCTGGGCTGGTAGACCTGGGTTCTATAAAAAAGCTGAGCAAGCCAGGGGAAACAAGCCAGTAAGTGACATCCCTCCATGGCCTCTGCATCAGCTTCTGCTTCCTGACCTGCTTGAGTTCCAGTCCTGACTTCCTTCGGTGATGAACAACAATGTGGAAGTGTAAGCTGCATAAACCCTTTCCTCCCCAACTTGTTTCTTGGACATGATGTTTGTGCAGGGATAGAAACCCTGACTAAGACAGCCATGAAGAACACATTCTCTTACAGCCCATAGATTGACCAGTTAGACAGAGCCTCCTCTTTGAGCCTCAGCCATAGAGATATTCAGAAAGGAGTTGCTCAGCTCACACGACTTCACCCTCTCTAATTGCTTCTATCATCAACATCATAAACATCAGATTTCTGTAAAATGTACATATTTTATTTCATATGTGTGGATGTTTTGCCTAGATGCATGTCTGTGTACCATGTGCATCTTTGATGTCCATGGGGACCAGAAGAGAGTATCAGGTGTCTTCGAGTTGGAGTTATTGACAGCTGTGAGCCATTGTGCTTATACTGGGACTTGAACCTGAGCTCACAGAGCAGCCAGTATTCCTGGCTGCTGAGCCATTGTTCCAGCCCCAAGTCAGAGGATTTTTTTTAAACAGATAGTTTGTGTTAAACATTATCCGGCACAATTCAGAGAAATTTGCACTTAATTTTTGTGGTGTAAGGAGGAAACCAAGGACTAGAAAGATGGTGCAAGGGTTAAGAGCATACTTACTGCTCTTGAAAAGGATCCAGTTTCAAGTCCCAGCATCCACAACCACCTGTAACACCAGTTCCAGGAGATCCAATGGTCTCCCAATACACATAATGCACATAAACTCACATGAGAACCCATAAATAAACATAAATAAACAAATAAAATCTTTTATTAAAAAAAAAACTAACATTTCTGAAAAGAATGAAATAAATTCAACACAACTGAATGTTTCACACTTGCCTGGATTTTCAAACATGCCAGCACCCAGAAAACTGATACCCTGTGCTAACAGCATGCAGAAACGGAGAACTGGTTTAAGCGTAGCATTAACAGAAATAACTTAAGAACGCCCAGATGCTTTGCAGGCCCCAGTGGGAGGCTGGGACTGTGGGCTGTGCTGTAGGAAGGTGGCAAAAAGGTCATGAGACATAATGGGGCAGCTTTGTCAGGTTTGATGGTCAGCAATCTCGAGACCTGAGACATTCATTAGAGCTTCTCTCCTTTCTTGGTCTGACACCACCCCCTTTTCTCACGCGCACATCGGCAGCTGAACACACACCCTTTTAGAGCTCTGCTTGTGATTCATTATTTAAGGCACTTATGCATAATCCATCGTTCTGGTACCTCCTCATTCACATCCGTGCTGCATAGGCAAGCAGTAGTCCTCTGCACGGAGATGCATTAAGGGCCACTGAAAAGAAAACATTACTCATCCTAAGCAGAGAGAAAAGACTACCTCATCCACTGATTGGCCATCTGTAGTTATGAAAAATACATTATTTACAAAGCAATATTGCATAGTTAAAGCTGTGGTAGGCGTAGAGACTTGGGGCAAGTTATTTGGTCTCTGTGAACCCTGATTTTCTTACTGATAGAATAGTATCACTCTCTCCTGAGGGAGACATGTAGATGCAGGGATGAAGATATATAATGAGGTGGTCTAGGAACTAATACATTCCTGATAGGGACTCAACAGCAACAACAGCTATGACCACAGGACAACCTTTGATATATTCTAACCGCAAAATCAAAGGCTGTGAGCTTTTTAAAGTAGTGAAGGCATGGGCTAAATCTTGGTGATAGAACACAGGCTTAGTAACTGTGAGACTCTGGGTTCAGTCCCCAGCACCGAGAAATAAATTAATAAAAGGAAACAGAGTTTTGAGGGAATAGTGTATAGCCTGTGTGACTTTAAGAAGGGGGAAGTTTGGAAAGTGTTATTCTTACCAACCAATAAGCACACATGGAGAGACCCATGACTCCAGTTGCATATGTAGCAGAGGATAGGATTGTCTGGCATCAATGGAAGAAGAGGCCTTTGGTTCAGTGAAGGTGTTTTATCCCAGTGTAAGGAAATTCCAAGGCACTGAGGTAGAGAGAGTGGTTGGAAGAGGAAGCATCTTCATGGAAGCTGGTGGAGAGGAAGGGGGAACAAGAGTGAGGGGAAAGGAGATAACATTCGAAATGTAAATACAGAAAATATCCAATAAAAAATTAATTTAAAAAGGGAAGAAAGTATTATTCTCTATACAAGTAACTAAGAAACCAATTTGACAGTGTAAATGGGAACAGCAGAATAAATGCAAGGATAAATGATGATTATTCTTCTCTGATGATTTTAGTAATAGTGCCAACAAAGCAGCATCCCACCTTTGAACATTCTGTTTATCTAATCTGGGAACAAATTCCAGGAATTCAGAAATCTGTCACTTGAAGAAGCTGTGGCAATGCTCATCTCGGCTAAGGGATGCCAGCAGCTAAGATTTGGAGTTTGGTGCAGAGTTTGGCATGGAGTTTGGCACCTGCACTGGCTCAACGATCCTTGTTTCCAAGGAGCCCTCTCAGGGTGGATCATAACAGTTCTGGATAGAATTTTGGTACCTATGCTCCTATCAACTTTATACCCCCCAAAGCCTTAACACATTGCATGAAATTCAAATCCTTTTATTTCAATTTGTAAGCTGTCTCCCCTAGAGGTTGAAAGTCCCTTTAAAACTAGGGTTTTTTTATGGCAAAACTCATAACAGCTCAGGAAAAGACAAAAGCAAGGCCATCTTGTGCACATGAGTATGAAGGTGGTTCAATGGTCTCCAGTGTGCTTAAGCTAAAAGATTCTGAGTCCCTTTTTTCCTAAGGTCTTGCAAGGATAGTAAACCAAGGATATCAATGAAAAGAGTGGTTGGCAGGGATTAAGGAACAAAACAACTTCCTCTTCAAAGGATTTTATCACCAAGAACATGTCTAGCCAAGCTTATGGTTTTTCAACTTTCTGCTAAGATGTTAACTGTTGAGCACTAAAACACAAGTGTCCCTTGATGGCCTAGCATGTACAACTCTGTGTCCATTCCACATCAAGCCAATACTCATTGGGTTTCCACTATCTGTTAGGACTGTCATATTTATAAGCTGCATGTGGTTGACATTGGCATCTGAGTTTGCTTTTTCTGGTGCTGTGATAAACACCATGACCCAAAAATTGTAGAAGGAAAGGACCTATTTCACTTACAATTCCCAGGTCACACCCTATTATTGAGAGAAATCACGTCAGAGCATGAACCCAGGGGCAGAAATTGAAGCAGAGACTATGGAGGAATGCTGTTTGGTAGCTTGTCTCCTCTGGCTTGCTCAGCTACCAGACTCTCCTGCCTAAGGATGGTAACACCCACTGTGGACTGGGCCCAGCTATATCAATGAACTATCAAGAAAATGCCCCCACAGACATGCCAACAGGCCAGTCCAATGGAAGTAATATCTGTGTTGTGCTTCCCTTTTCTCAGGTGACTCTACTTTGTTTCAAGTTGACAACGACTAACAAGCACACATATCAATAAATAAAACAGAATTTCCTGCCCATGTAATGTTTGTATAATTATCAACAATAAAAGTTTGTGAGATCGGTTTAGAGCTGACTTAAAATTGGGTTGGAATAAAAGTCAAAGTTCAGAAAATGCTGAATATTGTCCACATGAATAAAGCTAAAGACCCTGAGTCCATGGGAATGAGGGAGTATATACCCATATATAAACCCATGGCAGAAACTGACATTAAAAATATACACTACACAACACACACACACACACACACACACACACACACACACACACATGAATTTGAAGAGGATACATGGGAGAGGTTTAGAAGAAAGAGAAGAGAGAAATTATGTTATTATATTGTAAATATCAAAAAAAAACCTAAAAATCATCTTTTAAAAATGCATGCAATGAAAAAAGAGGCATTTGCCAACTCTAGGTTTGCCCCGTGCCTGCCAAATGAAATGGTAAAATGACAAAAATAATGGATGCCCATCAAGTACTCAGCTAAAGCAACACTGCTGTCTTTATTGTAAGTCTGGTAAGTTTCATTAACTATTTATTTAATAAGCTTTGCTAATTGAGAAAGGCGCTCAGGGAATTCTAAGAGGGTGTATGCTTTTAATGGGGGAATAAAAAATTGAGTCTGACATTAGTTTTAAAACAAGTTGGAAGAAGTAAACTGATAGAACTCTGTCAAGCTCTATCCACAGTGGCCTGATGTGAAGGAAGGCCCTGAGTTTGTGTGCAGGTCTGCTACCCAGGTCTCAGAGCAGCCAACTCAGCCAAAGGCTGGGGTCCATCTTTGAAAAGTAAGGTAAGCATTACAAACAGTTAGAAGCCATTTTCTTAAGTTTAATGTGAGTTAAGCCTTCTCTGATATCATCAATTCGCAACAAAAGGAAAACCATATGAAGAATTGTCCCTACTTTAAAACAATACTATTGATGGCTCTGAACTAACACATTCTTCTTCTCCTCACAACATGGGTAGGGGAAAGAGGATGGGAAAAGAAAGGTATGGCAAAGATGTAAACAAGAAATTTCTCAAGTACCCAGAGTTGTGAAGTAGTGTCTCTGAGACACTGCAGAACATGTTTTCTAAAAGTGACCCTACCAGAGAGCTTTTCTGAACCCTGGCTATTAACTGCTTAGACTGGTGATTCTTGTGATCAAGAGACTATGGTGTGCTAGTAAAACTGCCACCACCTTAAATTTAGATCACACAGCACCTTCTCAGCTGGATCTTTGTTTTCAAGAGTTCTTACCTACGATGTCAGGATCTGGCTAACAAGAGCCCACCATGTTTTAAGGAAGTCCAAGCCGTGCAGAGAAGCTTGCACATGCTCTCAGAATATTCCTCAACAAGGCTATACTGAGAAGAACATTGACACACCGGGACTACCACTGGGACTGCCATTCCTAGAAGCCTTCCTAGTCATGGGTCTTAAACCTTCTATCAGAGGTGAGACTAGACATCAGAAAACAGATAGGCCAAGCCATGCTTACCTAAACTCCTCACCTACTGGATCCATGAGGACACCAAAGGATGTTTGTGTCATTTTTATTTTATGTGTATGGGTGTTCTGCCTGCTGGCTGTGTATTATGTACACATAGTCCTAAGTTGTACAGAAGAAGGCATAGGAGCCCCTGGACATGGAGACATAAATGATTGTGAAGTATCTTGTATATGCTGGGAACTGAGCCTGGGTCCTTTTGGAGAGCAGCCAGAACACTTAATCACCGAATCATCTGTCCAGACAGAAAGGAGTTGTGTTAAATGTCACTCAGTGTGGTGGCTTTTGGTTTTCCAAAAATCCCAGTAAAACAGAGACTTCACTCCATTGTTATATTACACTTTTAGATAAGCTCCAGTTCCCCAGGGCTGCAAGCATCCTAGCCCTTGATATCAAACTGAAGTTTATTTTTAGAAACCATATTGGTAATGGTGCTGCAGAGAAACTGCATCAAAATAAACTATTGTCCTGGGTGTCAAATCGTTTGACCAATGGTGGCAGTGTGTCATCACAAAATGATCTGGAGGAATTCATGCTTGCAGATGAACATATTGGATTAAATGTGTTACCTGGGCTGTGTAAGAGTAGACAAAGTGAACTGATTAGCCAGCGTGGCTACCCTCTTCTCTCTGCTCCAGACTGTGTAGGTGATATAACAAACTACATCAAGTCCCTGCTGCCTTGATTTTCCCACGCTGATGAACCCGTAACCTGGAATTCTGAACTAACACGCACTCCTGAGTTGCTTTTATTGTCAGGGTATTCAGTCAAAGAAACAAAACAGGAAACAAGGACACCATAATCTGAAAATCCAAATGTTACAAAGACTGTTTTTTTTTTTTTTTTTTTTTTTTTGAGTGCCAACAAGAGGACACAAGTAGAAAATCCCACACATGATCATGAGTGATCGACGGTGGTCAGAACACAGGTACATAAGATTATTGTGTAAAGTTGTGTTTTGTTTGTGTGGGTAAGGTACATTGTGGACTCATATGCAGTTCATGGCTAGCCAAGTCGCACCAAGTTATGACACTGTATCTGTAAATCTTTCAAAACCTGAAATACTTCTGCCCTCACATGCTGTTGGATAAATGATGGCCAATCAGCGTTATTCAGAGAAGGGGGTGTTTGGGCAAGCTACCTATGAGTCTCAGGGGAAACCCGTGGGACCTTTGAGGAGCCATACATGAAGGGAAGCAAAGCACAGGAAGGAAGGATGTGGTTCCATAGGTCTGGCTTCAGCTTCCATAGGGATTCCTGAATCATGGCACCTGCTCAGCCTTTAAGCAGGGACACACCAGTTCTGTTCCCTGTACAGGTTAATCATGGGCTCAGCACTATGAAATAGGTAAGATTAACCTCAGCAGCTCTATTTGCACATCAGCCAACTATTCACACAGAATGTAGATTTCAACCTGCAAAAGCAGCACCCATTGAAGCAGAGATGGGTGCTTAGAACCAAGAAGAGGCATCCTCACTCACAGACATGTGCCTTTTAACTTTACACAATGTTAGGGCAGGTAGCAAATACAGTGAGGAAATGGGATAACTGTGACCTGGGACAGTTCTTGATAACCAAAGGAGACTGATGTTTTTCTTTCAGAGGTAATGCCTGAAGAGATGGAAATGCTTATTACCCAGATGTAATGGTTATACAATGTATACATGTACCTAGTTGTACTATTCTTGGGCCAAGGAGTGGCACTATTTGAAAGTGTGGCCTTGTTGGAGTAGGTGTTTCACTGTGGGTGTGGGCTCTAATACCCTAGCTCTAGCTGCCTGGAAGGAAGTATTCTGTTAGGAGCCTACAGATGAAGATGTAGAACTCTCAGCTCTGCCTGCACCATGCCTGCCTGGATGCTGCCATGCTCTTGCATTGATGATACTGGACTGAACCTCTGAACCTGTAAGCCAGCCCCAATTAAATGCTGTCCTTATGAGAGTTGCCTTGGACATGGTGTCTGTTCACAGCAGTAAAACCCTAAGTCAATATTCCTTCTTCTTTTATGGGCAGCCAAGCTACTGCATGCCTTCCAGTGGGAACACTGGAGCTTCTCTACAGCTGCCTGCCATGGGTGGAAAGGACAGGGGATGATGGGTCCAGAGACAAGCGACCATAACATGAGAACTTGGGAACAAAGAGTGCTTTGAGAACATCAGAAACATCTGGCCAGATTGGAATTACTCTTCAGACTTCATGTCCTTCTTCTTTATATTCTGCCACAATAAACTTTTGATGCCTTGTTTTGGCAAAAAGGAAGTACCAGCATGATGCTGACGCTGGTATAGTAAGTACTAGACATTTGAGTGTCAAGAGTAAGTACTGGACATTTGAGTGGCAAGAGTATCTGTAATTAGAGTTGAAGTAGGGAGGGTCCTGACAAAGAGGTGTTCACATTTCTGGATGCCTCTGCTTAGAACTAAGTTTAAGAAAAATGTTTCCTATTTGTTTCTCTACCTCTCACACAGAACCCTGAAGGCTAAAGTGTTATAGTCATCATATTGTGCAAAGATATTGAATGCTTAGGGAAAAGGCCATTTTGTGCAAAGATATTGGATGCTTAGGGAAATGAAGCTCCTTAGCCCCAGCAACACAGCCGCTAGAATCTGCACCTAGAACTGACCCGCTCCTGCTTTGTACCATCTCACCCTGAACTCTACCAGGCTGCACAACCTTAGAGATACAGTAAGGAGCCAAACTGTAATAGACCATGGATGCATCCCTAATGTATCATGGTTGTGGTAGGCATAACTGAGCCCAAGAAGCAAACCAGAGGATACAATTGAAGAATTCAGTTCTATGGGCACAGAGTAACAACATCTAAAGATGAAGAAATTATTTTCCTCACCTGCCATCCTATTCAGAAACTCTCTTCTGAGTCCCCACAGATGTTCATGGGCATCTATAGAATGGCATCCTCTATGTGTGATGATCAGCATTCTGTTATTGTAACAAATGCATAAAAAATCAACTTATAAAGAGAGAAAGGATGGTCTTGGCAGACAACTTCAGATGTTAGTTTTTAATTGGTTGTCCCTGTTGCTTTGGGCCTATTGTTTGCATCCTGATGGGGACCAGAGTGTTTGCCTTCTGATCAGGAAGTAAAAGAGACATAAGAAAGAAACGAGGTGCTATAATCAATCCCCTTTGAGAACATGTTCCCAAATGATCAGTAGAACTCCCACTAGGTTCCACATCTTTAAGGCCTTAGGTCCTACCAACTGAATCTTGCTGGAGCCCAACCTTCTGACACATTATTCTTTGAAAGATATTCAAGAACCAAACTCTAGCACAAGGGAACCCCTACGTCATCAATCTCACTGAACATAAGGTCATAAGATCCTTCCTGCTGTTAAGTCAAACATGCTGCATTACTTCTACCACACAACTAGAAGTCTACCATCAGCTCATTAGGCTCAGTCCACACAAAATTCAAACTGTTTTCTTTGAGTGATTCTGTGTGACACAGCTTTCAGATTGTTAACATCCTGTAGACCCAAGATTATTAAAACATATAAAAAAACTTTAATTATTTGTTTTAATTTGAATGCGAATATGTACTTTTCTTATATATGCATGGATGTTATAGAGTTGAAGGGTTTTTAATTTTCAAAGATGGTATTGTAAATTATTTTAATTTTCTAAGCCTAAAAATATTCTCTTTAAAACTTACTTTCTCTCCTATATACTCAAGCCATATATTCATTGCTCTGGCCCTTTGATTTAAGCTATTGTTTTTGTAAATATCATCTTCCAGGCATCTCCAGTCTGCAGAGAACTAAGTCAGTTTCAAATTTCTTCCTGAAAAATCGAATCTTGAATGAGAAAGATTTCAGGGCAGTGACTGATCTGCAACTATTACCTCATTCAGATTTCGAGCTACAGCACCAGGTAGTCGGCCATGAGGAAGTAGTCTTGCCATTTTGTGCCTTTTACATGGCTTCTTGTAACTATCCCACAAAACTCTGCTTCTAAAGAGAATACCACTAGTTCTACCCAATAAATCTATGTATCAGAGGCTTTATCTTCATGTATTTACTAATCTACCTGACAGACTGATACATTTTTAAAACTATATCAGTATATAATACCCAGCTGTGGTTCTGTATATTTCAGTTAAGGTTAAATAGAGTTTGTTGTGTTGCTTATCAGAATAAACTTTGTAATTGTTTTATAGTGAAAGTGTTTTTGAAACACATCAAAAAAATTGAAAGAAAGTGGGCATCTGGTCTGGATGGTGAAATATGAAATGCTTCATATTCAGTCTTTGTCTTAGGGTTTTGCTGCTGTGAAAAGATACCATGACCCAAGCTACTTTTATAAAGGCTTTTTATTGGAGCTGGCTTACAGTTTCAGAGGTCAGTCCATTGCCATCATGACAGGAAGCATGACAGCATCCAGGCAGACATGGTGTTGGAGAACAGGCTGGAAATTCTGCATTTTGAATTGACTGCAGCTAGGAGAAACTGACTCTTCCACACTGGGCAAAGATTCATGGCCCACCCCTACAGTGATGCACTTCCTCCAAGGCCACACCTCCTAAAGTGCCACTTCCTCTGGGCCAAACATATTCAAATCACCACAGTTGTGCTCTTAATTTTACTTGTAATAGTTTTTGATAGGATTTTGGTGAAATTGTCACAGTCAGGGATGAAGGATGGTCCTGCCCCAGTTTTTGTTTTGTTTTTGCTATTGTTGTTTGTTTGTTTGTTTGTTTGTTTTGACAATGGAATATGTTTTGACAATGGAACTTTCTATGTGAACCATACTGGGATTGAGCTCTTAGAGATCCACCTACCTTTGCCTCCTACATTCCGGTATTAGAGTTGTGCACTACCAGTCCCAGCCCTGCCTCACTCTCAAAGTTTTGAGGTTATCTCACCCTCCTCTCAATGGCTGTGAGAAGTGATTCACATAGTGTTATGAGCAGCTTTGAATCTGAGCTTTCCTGTGTCTCCTCACAAGTAATTGTGAATAGCAACAGGTTCATATTACATTAGGTCAAATGGCTCAAGCACTCAACACATGCAAACCACATGCATGTATATGTTACCAGACATCATTCTAGTATACTATGCCATTATATCTTTGGATTTAATTTTGTTTCTACAAAATTCAGAATATGAGTAAGTTATCTAGATGGGTTTAAAATTTTTGGATTGTGTATTTTATGAGTTGCTATGACAAGCAGATTGTTGTATGAAAATCAAAACCACCCCTGTTTTCAAACACCTAATTGTAAAGATAATAGGTAAGTATCTTCCACATAAGCTATGAGCCAAAATAAACTGTGACTACTATCAGTGTAATTAAAAAACTATAGAAAAGCATTAATAAGCTGTTTCTTAGTTGGATTTTATTGTTACTTGGAGAGGCACCTAATAAATACTATAAGACAAAAGAATTAAGATACCATGGGGCATGAAAGCACTGTGTACAGAGGTTCGACCTGTCAATGTGTGACTCTCTGAATCCACAGCCTGTCTTCTGTGTCCCCATGCTCCAAAACACCTGTAAGCAGCAAGGCCTTCAGTCACATACCTATAAGATTAAGGCAATGACAAATTGAAGTCCCATTAGGTCAAACATTGTAGATGACCTAATGTAGAAGGGCATGTTGGCAGGGGAAATCTTGACCAGCCAATGAAAAGAGGACATGTTGATTGCTGATGAGGATCCCAGGGCCTGCAGCAGCAGCCACATGAGCTTGGCTCACAGGTCTGCAATCTTCCAGAGAGACAGTGGCTGACTATCTCTGGCTTCTCGGAAGGAATGAAGTCATCTCACTCATTTGTGAAAAACAGAGATGAGCCAAGTTATATAAATCAATTGCAGTATATAAGCGGCAGTGCATTTCATATTGGATCTGTTTTCTGTACAACAGTCTTCCTGTATTAAAAGACTAGAGATTTAACAGGAAAATCAAGTCCATTTGAGAGATCATTAAAAAGTGAAGACTGTTGCTGACTTGCTTGCAGGAAGCTCCAACCTGAACTTATAGACCTCCAGGGTCCACCCCCAAATTGCTACCATAGGATGGGTACTTTGATGGAAAATTTGAGATGCACAAATATAGAATAGGTTTATGGCAATGATGTCTCTAAAGTTACATACCCAAACCTGGTAGAGCAATGGAGCTTCTATTTCACTGTATGAATCTAGCACAGCAACGTCACCTTGAACAATCCTGAGCAGCAGATAACCACATAGCTGAAACCATAGTTTTATGACATGTATCCTAGCTAAGATTTCTATTGCTGGGGAAAGACACTATGACTATGGTAACTCTTATAAAGAAAGACATTGAATAGGCCTGGCTTATAGGTTCAGACGTTTAGTCCATTATCATCATGGAGGAAAGCACGGTGGCATGAAGGCAGATATGGTGCTGGAGAAAGAGCAAAGAGTTCTGCATAAGGATCAGCAGGCAACAGAAAGAGAATGTAAACCACTGGACCCAGCCTGCACTTCTGAAGCCTCAAAGTCTACCCCCAGTGACACACTTCCTCCAACAAAGCCACACCTCCTTAGAATGCCACTCCCTATGAGCCCTTGGAGGCCATTTTCATTCAAACCACCATAACCTGGCTTTCTCTTGTTCTACTTTCTTCCCCAGGTTTCCTACCGAGACCTGCCCTCTATTTTCACTAGGCTGTCTGTGTCACTGGAAGATGTATGGTATAGTAATTACCACTGTCACTATCACCACCCAGGCAGTGCTAGACCCACAAGAACCAGAACCACTTGTAACCCTCTTGAGCTTTCTCTCTCTCTCTCTCTCTCTCTCTCTCTCTCTCTCTCTCTCTCTCTCTCACTCACTCACACAAACACACTCTGTCATGACTCTCTATGTATGTGTGTGTATTTGCATGCATAGGTGTGTGTACATGTGGCATGGATACATGTTAATGTGTGTGCATGTGTCTGCACAGGAGAACAGAGGTTAACTATATAGATATAGATATCTAGATATGTATTTTTTATCTTTTGAGACACAGTCTGTCAGTCTGTCACTGAACCTAGTGCTCAGTGATTAGCTTTACTGACTGACCAGCTAGCTCCAGGGATTAGCCTGTCTATGGCCGTACCTTTACATGTGTGTGTCAGGGATCTGAACCCAGGTCCTTAGGACTTAAAGAAAGATGCCCAGCAATTCTTGAAATGTTTCCTTGGTGAATAAAGTATACATTACACATATTCAACCACTGCATAAGGTTTTTATAGTTACTTGGGTTTTCTGTCTTGTTTTGTTTTCTGAGGTCCAAGAGTGAGGCTGTAACTATATTGCCCAGGTTGGTCTCAAAGTGGTGGACTTAAAAGACCTCCTTGCCTCAACCTGCAGTGTAGCTGGGACTAAAGATGTGCATCACTGTACCAGGGTCAGTGGACCAACTTGTTAAAAGTTCCCATATGTAGGTCGACTGCCCTCAATTGGCCAGTCACTATGTACCTGCAGTCTCAAGATTTGGAGGAACTAGGGGGTGGCTATAAGTACAGCAGGTAAAAATGAGCTGGAGACTGTCAGAGGACAGCTTGTTTGTTGAAATAAAGGGATTATATGTCTCGAGTCAAAGGACTAAGAAGAAAGTATGGCAAGAGTCAGAGACCTTCCAAGCATATCAGAAGACTGCCAGTTACACAGTTGCTGAGAAGCCAGTTCTCAGTGTATTGTCTTCAAGCATCTTTGAAAGAAGCCTTGTGACCCCTCTAGTAAAATAATCTTTTACAAGACACAGGAACAGAGGAGAATCAAGGCTTGCTTCCATAAGTGAACATTTGTCAATGTTCTTCAAAGGGCTGAGAAAACCAGGAAATGGCTCCTGACCATTCTGGAAAATGAGTCCTTGGCATTACAGAGACTATAATTACACATTTAGCTCCAAGAGAGCAGGTGTGACCTTATCATTATGAAGAACCACATCTGCCTTCAACATGTACAGAGTGGTAAAAGACAAGTCAAAAACCAAAATATTATGAATTTATAAAAAGTAACTCATCCAAAGATGTTGTAGTAAATGCCCAATTAATTTAATTGAGAAGACAAAAATTACTCAGTTGAAGATAACCATACAGGGAGTGTGGCAGTTTGAATTAAAATGTCCTCTATATGCTCATACATCTGAATATTTGGTCTCCAATTGATGAAATTGTTTGGGATGGATTAGGAGGTGTGGTTTTGTTGGACCAGGTTTATTACCAGAGAGTGGCTTTGGGGTTTCAAAAGACCGGTGGCATTTCTAGTGTTCTCTCCCTGTCTCCTATTTATAAATCAAGATGCCAACTGTTTCTGTTGTTATACTTTTTTCTCTCCCATCATGGACTCTAACCCTCTGAAACCATAAGCCCAATTAAATACTGCCTTTTATAAGTTGCTTTGGCCATGGTGTTTTATCACCATAATAGAAAAGTAACTAATAATACAGAAGTTAGACCAGGGAATGGGCTACTGCTGTGGCAGGCCTGATCAAGTAGGAGGATTTTATTGGGAATGGCTGATGGAAGACTTTGGGGTGTTGGGCTAGAATAGCAATTCAATAGTGAAAACTTTGTAAACAGAGTTTAATGAATGATCCTAGTAAGAGCTTAGAAGAAAGACAACATCTTTTAGAGCAGTATGGACTATGGAAGCTCAGCTCAAGAGGTTTCAGAGAACAATATTAGGAACTGAGATAGAAACCATTGCTACGATGGCTTGGCAATGACTGTGACTGCTGGCTGCTCTTGTTCTGATAAATTGCCCCAGGCTAAAAAAACAAAACTCTGGACTAATTTCTTTGGAGATTTCAAGACAACCTAATATTGATTCGGGGGTGTGGTTATCAGTAATCACTCTTATGAATGTCTACCACAAAAAAAGGAGCAAGTGGGGTGAGAAGAAACAGAAAATGTAGAGTTTGAACATTAAAAGAGCATCAGAAAATTCATCTAGAGCCAAGATTTAGTAAGTTGTAAGGAGATAGGGGAGGCCTGATCCAAACTGTAATAAAGAGGGTAGGGCCCTCAGGCCAAGACCCCACCAAGCCAAGTTTCCATCTTGTATAAAGAAAAGGCCTAAGGATTTTTCTGTTCCTAAAAAAAAAAAAGAAAAAAAAAAAACATAATGAAAGGTTCTGAAAAAATTTAAGGGGCTCAGACACCATCTCAAGGGGGCAGGCAAAGCTGGCCACATTGTTCACATGGTTCTGGCTTTAGACTAATAAAAAACAAACAAGTAAGGGATTATAGAATTCACCTCTATAGCTGAGAGGGGTCACTGGGGCCAAGCAAGTAGCAGGGAAGTCTGTACATCAAAGCCATGAAAACAACGTTGTGCAAACTTGTGAAACTGAAACCTAGAGTGCACTGGAAACCCCAAGCTGTTAGAATTGCCAAGGCAATGAGATATCAGCCAAGGAGAGATGCACATGGAGAGTGGAACCATCCAACAGAGAGAAGTGTTGCAGGAAAGGAAGAGTCATCCAAGCCTTTGATATTATAGGTGAAGCTTAAAGATTTGGACTTGTCGTCTTGTGTTTTAATCTTGCTTTGTTCAAATATTTCTTCAGTATGTTCTCATTTTTCCATTTTGGAATGGAAATATATACTCTGTGCCATTGTATGTTGAAAGTATGTAATTTCCTTTTTTTTTTTTTTTTTTTTTTTAGTTTTACAGAGGTTTACAATTAAGAGATTGCCTTTAGTCTCAGAAAAGACTTTGAGCTTTGGACTTTTAAACAGTGTTGAGGCAGAAAGAGTATGGAGACCTTTGAAGTTAAACTAAATGCATTTTACATTAAGATATTGCTATGAGTTAATAGGGGCCATGGTGTTGGATGTGGTTGAATAAGAATGGCTCTCATAGGCTCATATGTTTGAATTCTTGGTCTTAGGTTGATGTAACTGTTTAGGAAAGAGTAGGAGGTATGTCCTTTTGGAGAAGGTAGGAGCAGGCTTTGAGATTTCAGAACCTCTCTCTGCCTACTCCTTGCATATGAAGTAAGCCCTCAGCTGCACCTGCCACCATGCCTTTGCTTCACCCCATAGACTGCTACACTCTGAAGCCATAAACCCAATAAATGCTATGATCATGCTATTTTATCATTGCAATTGAAAAGTAACCAATATAGGAAGCAAATGCCTTTGATGCTCATTTGCAAGTGGGTTCAAACAAACAAAAACAATTGAATGCACTGAGCTGCTTCCAATATAATGTAGAGCTGAAATTAGAATAGTTGGATCCTATTCTCCTAACCTTCCACCTCCTTAGAACGGAATTCACAGTACTGATCCATCACAGAGCTCCAGAAACTGAAATGTGAGAGCTCAAAGAAGCAATCAAACCTGCAAAATGTTCACTGCCCGTGGCTAAAAGCCACATTCATGGTCAAGACTTCTGAAGACTTCTTTCCACACTTGGAATTGTTCCCCTCACCTCACTGTTTGCCCAGAAAAAAAGTATTCTTTTGGCAGACTGGAAAGAAAGTAGTATGTATCTGTGATTTAGAGTCAGTTCTGTAAAAAGATCGCTGTATTTTCCTCCACTTGGACTTTACTTCCATTTCTGTAGTAAATCACCTTGGAGTGACGGAGACCTTCCCCGGATGCCAAACCAGCGAATTTGCTCATCCTGATGCTCTCCTCCGACCATCTGTGGCACCTGGCACACTAACTGTTATGCTCTTATGAAAATACCACCTTCCTCTGGTTTTCAGAAAAGACCTTTCTCTGAGTTTCCCTTGCACATGTTCCTTACCACCTTGTTTGCTGGATCACATCATGAAATACAGTTTTTCTAAGTTCATTTATGGTTTATGAATTTCACATCCTCCCAGGACCCACAGCCACAGGATGCATACCAGGTTCCTGGACCTAATCTCAGTTGCTCTACAGAGACTCAATACGATATGCACGGTCCACTTCCATCTAGCGATCTCCACTAAGATAGCAAAAAGGGATGTGTTACCATCGCACATTTCCAAGGACAAAGTACAACCTCGATCAGACATCTGAAGAACTTTAAAACCTCGAAGTCAGTCTTGTATTCCTGCCTCTCTCCCAAAGCTCCACTTTTGACTCATAAGGGACACCATTAGTGTCTCTTAGTCCAGGCTTTTTAGGTGGGCCACTATCCTTGCCCATGTCTACCATGTACTAACCTGCCTACATGTTGTATGAGAGATGTTTGTCCAGAGAAGATATTGATATCATTAGCAAACATCATATTTTGGATTTAGTCAATGCTGATCATTCAAATGCCTTAGGAAAGTGGTTCCCAGCCTGCCTAATGCTGCAACTTTTTAATACAGTTTCTCATGTTGTGGTAACCCCCAGTCATAAATTTTTTCATTGCTACTTCATAACTATAATCTCACTACTATTATGAATCATAATGTAAATATCTGTTTTCTGGAGGTCTCAGGTGACCTCTATTAAAAATTCATTTGACCACCCAAAGAGGTTATCACCTACAGGCTGAGAACTGCTACCTGAGGAGTTAATGAAAGAAAGCTGCAAGGACAAGTTACTATGAATATAGGGCACAGCTGTGCCTGGGGCTACTTGCTTTGGGACTTCAAGTGAATCATTTGTGATGGTGGAAAGAACAAAGTGGTTACAGAGATTCAAATCCTTGGCCAAATAGCTAACAAAAGGTCATACTGTCACACTCAGTCTTAGCAACAGGCAATAAATTTGTTGAATCGGGTTTCTGCTCTTAACTTTAAAGGGACAGATTAGTCACTTCAACATTTCAATTTTTTAGAACAAATAACTCTTTCTCTTGATCATCTGAAGAGCAAAGAAAGCCATGATGCCAGACTTATGTTCAGTTCCTTTTCCAGGACAGCAAACAGAGGCCCGTGGGCAATCAGGTGTTTTCCAAGAGGGAATAGGTCACCAATTTCTTGTGGTAGACAAAGGGATGGCCTATTTGCTTATTGGTATATGAACTCTTGTATTTAAACTGGGCAACAAATAAGTGTTTGAACCTCCCACAAACAAGAGTATTTCTTCAGGCTCAGCATTTTTAAGGAGAAAATACTTTTTGGTGAAAAAAAGACATTTTCAAAGACTGGAGCTTTGGTGAAATCACTTAGCACAGAAGCCACCCAGAAAGTGCATTATGAGACAACACAAAGTAACACCATTCTATCACCATTGTCATTCCCACACTGAGATTTGTTTACTGATGTAAACTGTGGACCACTGCCATCAGTTCTTATACCCTTTGTAGCAATGGAAAGAAATGGTTCCCAAAGCATGAAAAACATAAAAATATTCCAAGGCAGTGTGGTATTAGAGATGTGAATTTTAAAGCCAGAATACCTAAGTTTCCACATCTAGTAATCACCTGCTTGTGACCATAACATGTTCTCAGGCAACTTGAACTCATTACTTTGGTTGTAACATGGGTAAGCACACAGAAATGAGTCATTCTACACTCTAAGGGGGCTCACACATGAGGGTATATACAAGATATCATCTAGCACATGATATGCCCTCAAAAGACCTAGTGAGGTCTGTCTGTCACCTAAGGGACTTGGGAAACAGTAGGTTACTTCAACCACTTTCCAGACATCCTGACTCATGAAGATAGGGCCAGAGCCTAGAAAGCTGGATTTTCACACAGCTTGCAGGGGAACTGAAGAGTCACTGTTATGACAATCAAAAATGCCAAATCTGAGGTTTAGGTCTTACCACCTTAGAATGCATTACTCTCAGGCTTCCTTTTATTTTTCTTTTCTTTTCTTCTTTTTTTTTTTTTTTTTTTGTATCCTTATGATTATTCCAGAGGTGTTAGGAGTCAGTTCACACCAATACCTTCTAAAATAACATCTTATCTATATCAACTTCAAACTAAATTCTTGTATTTTATTTTTCACTTATCAGTTAAGTCACAATTTTTCCAATGACTTCTTGCATTCCACAAGGCTACCATGGTTGGACCATGATAGCCATCCATTACATTGAATCAATGACTTACCCTCACTCTCTCTATATCCTAACCTGATCTCCACAAAAGCATCCAGAATAGAACAAGGATGCTTCAGTGCTGTCCTCAAGGCTGACATTGTCTCCCCTGAGACCAGCAGGCCTATGTGCCCAATCACCACACAGCTGGTTTGTGAAATTAGCCAGTGTTAAAACACAAAGATAACCAAGAAGCCTCTTAAAATATGAAAAACTTAGACCAAAGATCATATTTTATAAACCTTATTCCAGTGCCTTCTGAAAAAGTAACTTACGAAACTTTAACTTCACCATGTTAATTTTGGAGAAAGAACTTCAGAAAATAACGGCAAATATCCCATTATCTTTTGTGGCATTCACAGTGAAGGCAGAATTGATCCATGCTTCTTGGTTCTCTGAGGATGGTATTCAAAGAGAAAAGCTGTTGCCAAGAATACAAATTTATTTTGCTGGTGTTTGTACATGCAGGGCTTTTTTTAAAAAATCAAGGTGATTTGGCAAGAGAGACAGAAAATAATAGAATTATTCTTATTGGTGAGACATTCACTTCAAACAAAGCTCTTTGTAGCCTTTGTTGGCTCATTTGAGTAGTCTTGGTTCAAATTTGCTCAAATTCATTTTGTATGAATTCTGTCTGCATAGAGAAATGTCATGAAGCTAGCCCAGCACAGTGCTCACTAGTAGTACATTGTGGGTTCAGTGACTGGAAAATCGAGGGGTACTAGGACTTTCACAAATAATAGTGAATCAGTTTCATTTACACATTGAAAGACTTGATATTTTATACCACTCAGACATGCTCCAAACTTTTAAAACTTTGAACTTAAAAGACTACAGAACTTGCTTTCAAGGCTCCTGTTAGCATAAGAACATATGGATTGTTTTTCTACCACTTTGGCATGTCCAGCCGTCTCACACGTGCATAGGTGTGAAGCCAAAGAGACTTTTCAATAGCAGCTTCTTCACCTCTCCCTACTTATTAGTAACAATTGTAAAGGTTAGTAAATTATAAGAGGGCAAGTAAGATAATATGAAGGAATAAAGAGTAAGAGAATATGCATAGCTGGTGATAATAATTATATTCAGCAGGTAGCCTGTACCATCGCTGTCATAAAAGTTTAAAACCTGTGCTTTTGGTAAGTTATTGTTTTTCAACCTGTAGGTTTCAAACCCTTTGTGGCTAAATGACTCTATCACAGGAGTCACATATCAGATAATTAGTATGTCAGATATTTGCTTTATAATTCATAACAATAGCAAAATTGTAGTTATAAAGTTGCAATGAAATAATCTTATGGTTGGGGCTCTCATCACAACACGAGTAACTGTATTAAAGGGTTGAAGCATTAGGAAGGTTGAAACTCACTGTTAGGCTAATGGCTGGTAGATTAATTTAATGATTTATTTTTAGTAATATGTGTGTGTGTGTAAAATCTTCAAGTTTACTAATAATATATATAATCTCTTTAACTCATTTGTATAAATCTACTCGATGGAAATAAAAATTACAGAGTATTAAAAACTGTGCAAATGAAGTGTGTGGGGTGTGTGTGTGTGTGTGTGTGTGTGTGTATGCAATCACCTTTGAGCTGGTGGAATACACAGAAGAGTACAAACACATTCGTCCTGGAATGAAGAACAGAAGCAAAGATGATATCAGGGTCTTGCTAAGGGGTTCTATCATTAATGAAATGTGTCATTTTATAATTTATAACGTGCTGATTTTATGATTTTCAGAGAAATTTAGTTTTAAAACTAAAGCAAAGACTACGGAAATGTAAAAACCAAGAACTGCTGTGTAGTAATAATAAAAAGAGTTTTAGTTGGTGTGACATTTCTTTGAATAGTCAGTTCAACTAGATTTTCAATTATAACAACAACAATTATAACAATCACAAAATATACAATATTGTGCCCATTCATAAATGAAAGAATAGAAACTCTGACTTCAAGAGTTGGAAACCCAACAATTCGATGGTCAAATGTTCTCAGGCCATTTTTCATTCTTTGAAAAATAATTTTAACCTCTTACTCTTGTCTCAGTCTTTGAGAACCCGAAGTTCTCTCACCCTCTTATCTGAAGCCATTCTCTGAAGGGCCTCATGGATGGCATGAGAAAAGAGTGTTGTCAGAGAGTCATGTAGTGTTAGCATGAAGTATGCTATAGTATGAAGGAGGAATCTGACACTGGGAGAAGACTGGATCCCACAGAAGTCCAGAGGTGGAATTGGCACTTAGTTTCTGGCAACAATGACCACTTTTGTGGTCCTTCTTTCTGCATCTTTGCAGCCCTTCTCTCCTGTACTGGATTCTAGACAATTAATGGAAGCCAAATTGACAGCCTCTGGTGTAATGCAAGACTACAGCCAGACGAGAAAGGCAGGTCAAGCTAGCACCCAGAGAAAGACAAGGAAGGAGGAGGCTGTACATTCCTGGGTGACACTCTGGCAGACACACATGGACTGAAAATTTTGATATAGATGAAACAAAAAGACAGTATGGAGCCAGTGACACATGGGGACTGCTGGGAGGTAAGTTTTCTTTCCCATCAAGGAAGGAAAACTTGAGCGAACTTCTTCAGAAAATCTTAAATCATTTTTATTGATCTCTTCGTGTTGGTCTCATCACTGGGATAATCTAATTATAGCTTGCTACAAATGCTAGCAAACCGGTGGGCAAACCTCTTCATCTCTGAGGATGAAGCCTCTGGCCCACAGTGTCATGCTTCTCATACAACCAGGTAAGAACTGTCCACTGAGGGCTAATCTAAACCAGCTTCCACTGGGCATTCCCTGGAGAGAGGGCCTCAGTGACACGGAGCTTGTACCCTAGATGGCTAGGTTCCCAGGTTACATCTCGACCCTCCTGCTGATGCGCCTGTGCAAAGCTTCCTGGCATTGTTGTATTTTTTACTTCTGGTAACTGCTTTAAAAGAACAGAGCTCATTGTTTAAAGGGGCCCAGGGACTTCATAATTGCCACAAGGCACATGAGTGGTTCCTATACTTTCTAAACTATTTCTTTTAACATTAAATATTAAATTCATAATGTTTAGCCAAACTGTAGATGCTACCTGGAAAGGAGTGGCAATGCTATCAGAAAGATTGCAGAGACTGGTAGGAGGGACCTCCTGCATTACTCACAACCACAAGAAAAAATTAATTACAGAGAGAGAGAGAGAGTGGGAGGGAGGGAGGAAGGGAAGTAAGGATGGAGGGAAAGGGAGAGGAAGAGGGAGAGGGAAAGGGAGTGAAGGGTAAAGAGGGCAGGCTGACCCACCTGATAAAAAAATGGCTGGAAACATAAAGTACTTTGTCTGCTGGAGTGCCTAGGGCTTCAGTCTCAGGCTCTTCTGACTTGAACAGACAATAATTCATCACATATCTCAGCTGTCACCTGTAGATTCTAGAGGGAGCATTTCTAGAATCTTCAGGAGCTCCAGACCACTCCATTTCTCTTGGCCTCTTGGCTCCTCTCTTCTCTCATGACTGGCATCTGTTTCTCTCACCCAGAATATTCCAGCTGTTACTTGAGCAGAAAAGTTGAGCATCTCTTATTCAATTCCTCCTCCATATCAAGCTAATTCCCAGCTCTCAGGGGCCCCTCTGTTGAAGGAATGATACATGATAAATGAGCGCAGGGGAGGAGACTAGGGAAAACACAGCAGTACCAATTTTTAAATAATAATATCCATCATTATTATTTATTATAATAGCTATTTTGCAGAATGGCTATGCTACAAAAATCATTTGCCTGAAATTTCTTGATGCAAACCTCCAACCTACAAATACTAGAAATATCTGTCTCTGGGTCAAAGAGACATCCAGTGCTCAGCAAACCACACACATAATCCAGAAAACAAGATCTGAGCTATTTTGCAAAGGCATAAACGAAGAATAACAAGACAAGTCAGCAATAAAGCCTAGTTTGTCAACCTGACTCTGACTTGTAGCTGATTCTAGACTAGTTACATAGTTTGATCTTGTGTTTGCAGCATTCAATTCATATAACATATGCTCATCGTGTATTGGGTAGGATGACTGAATGATAAGAAAAGTAAACCTGAAACAGACGAATTCATGTTTTAGCAATCACAGACCTGAGCTTTGGAAGAACAACTGTGAATCTAAAGCTCACACTGGGTGTTACTGAGATGTTACTATGCTTCCTGCTGCAGTCTGGTGTCTGTATTTGCTAGAGAAGCTGCCTAAGCTAAGCTCCCTTGGTTTCTTTGATTCCAGTGCTGTTGTAGGAATAGTTTCTTTAGTCCTCACTGTGCCCAGTGCGCTGTTCATAAAATAAGTCAATATCAGCTTGGTCCTGAAAGTACCAACAAACTATTTTAATTCCAGAAAACAAATTTGAATCACCCCCCCCCAAGGCTCATGTGTCAAAGGTTTGGTCCCCAGCTAGTGGAGCCAATCCCTAAGAAGTGATTAGATCATGAGCCTATCACAAATGCAATTAGTTGATCCAGTGTTAGAGTCACAATTTATTTTCTTGACATAGAATCTCAATATAAAGTCTAAGTTTATTGAACTCACAATCCACTGTGCCTCCTAAGTGTTCAGATAACGGGTATATGCTGCCATCCTATGTTAATGGGTTCATAATCTTATCATCATAATGTAACAGCAACCTTTAGATTGAGGACCTATTGGGGTGTCATATTTTCCAGGCCTTGCCCCACCTTCTGTGTGCTAGTTGGCTGATATAAGTTTTGCTCCACCACACCCTTCAAACCATGATGTCCTGCCTCTCGCTGGCCAGGAAATGTAGAGCCAAGTGGTTGTGGACTGAAATATCCTACAGCAGAAGCCACAATAAAATTATTCTGCTTTAAGTGATTATCTCAGGTAGTCCATCACAAGTATTATAGTTTAGTTTACTTTCTGTTGCTATGGGAAAAAAAACACCACAGGGAAAAAAAAAAAAAAAAGCAACTTGACAAGAAAAGAATTTGTTTGGCTTACATGTCCCAATCATGGCCCTTCATCGAAGAAATCCAATGCAGGAACTCAATCAGAGAAGTAACCCAAATGGAACAACTGAAGCAGAAACTATACAGGACTGCTGCTTATTGACTTGCTCTCCACACCCTTGCTCATTTGCTTTCAGTCACAATCCAAGGTGGCTCATAGTGGGATGGAACTTCTCATATCAATCATCAAGAAAATACAATGACTTGCCTTCAGGCCAATATAATAGAGTGTCTTCTTGATTACCTGGGAAGTTTTATCTTCCCAGGTGACCCAACTTGGGTGAAAGCAGATGAAAAGCACTAGCTCCAGCTAGGACTCAGAATTCCTGAAGCAGAGCAGAGAAAGTAGAAAAAATATACAGCTCCTTTTTTAGGAATATTTATTGGATCTATATTCATATTTTCTCTTGTCCCTCATTAGCATTACCTAGTCACATAGCCAAATTAAAGCCAGAAGGATGCTACTAAATACCTGGGTAAGGACCCAGGCCCTACTCTTCCTAAAGGGGGAAGAGCAGATCTGTGTCATTCTATAAAACAGGAAAACATTTTTAACAGTATGAACAGACACCAGGACCAAGGCAACTCTTCTAAGGACATTTAATTGGAGCTGGCTTACAGGTTCAGAGGTTCAATCTACTATCATCAAGTTGAGAAGCATGGCAGAGCCCAGGCAGGCATGGCACAGGAGAAGCTGTGAGTTCAACATCTTGTTCTGAAGGCAAACAGAAGACTGGAATTCTCAGACAGTTAGGAGAAAGCTCTCAAAGCTGACTTCCACAGTGACACACTTCCTCCAACAAGGTCACATATACTCCAACAAATCCACACTTCCAAATACCATTCCCTGGGCCAAGAATATTCAAACCAACACAAACCCTAAGTCTCTTGGCCCCTTAACTGACATGTCCTTTCAGATAAAAACTAATCAGCTTTTTTTTTTTTTTTGGTATAAATTGCTACAAAGAGTTCTGGGGGGAGAAATGGTCAGCTTATGGCAATAGAGTTAAATTGCACCCTCTAGGTAACCTCTGTGCACATTTTCATCCCACCAAACAGGATAAAGACCACTAAGAAAAAATTATGGCCAAATCAAAGCAAGCTTTATTGGGCACTCTATAGAGCTGCCTGGCAGCTGTCTCACTTAATTTGGGGTTCAAGAGAACATCTTCAAGTAAGTTTCTCAAGCCTTTGTGATAGGGCAAAACAACAGGTTGGGGGTAGGGGAGATATTCTGCAAGCAAGCATGGTTACAGAAGTGAAATAGTAAGACCAGCAGTTAAACCTTCCTGGAACAGTTGTTACAGAACAGTCAATGGTTACAGTGGTGGGCACAGACCAGTTCTCAAAATCAGAAAATTAAATTTTACAGAAAACAGAAACCAAAATGAACTAGAATATCAAAATGGTTCCTGATTACAAAATGAAGCCTGGCTGGTTTCTCACAAAAATCTACATGAAAATCTGAAGAGTAAATGCTGGGTTTTTTTCCTTTTATATTACATCCTCAATTCCTATATGTTTTATCAATGGAAGTTATAATGTGGCCAATAATGAACATTATGAGTTTTTAAGAATACTATAGCACAGAAAAACAGCATTCCTGGCTTGATAAATTCCTTTGTTCACCTCCCACAGAAGTCCTTAAGCTACTGTTAGTTGACACTTGGTGAACAGAGTATTATAACAACATTGGACTTTAAAAACTATACAAACTTCTGTATATGCACTGTTTCATTGTTGTTTTAAATATTTGTAATTTTTTTAAACTAGCCTACAAGGTAACCTATGAGAGCTTTGTATATATTTTATTTGGGCTGATCTGCCGCCCCAACTTTATCTTCCCTTATCCCTCTTCCCCGTTTCCCTCATACTCTTTCCCCATTATTCTCCTTCACTTTGTTCCATTGCCTTCCCTGCCTCCTTTCCATAAAGCCTTTCTTTCCAGTCTCATAGGCCCTTTAAAGTCTCTAACAATTGACTCATTTACACCTGAAAAAAGGAAATAACACTAGAATCTACACATGAGATATTTGTCTCTGAGCCAGAGTTTCCTTGTTCAATATGTTTTACATTTTATCCATTTTCTTAAAATTTTCATAATTTTATTTTTCTACATCTGAGTTAATTCCCATTATGTATTATGCATCCCACTGTTGATGGACCTCTGGGCTAATACCACTTATTTTTTGTTGTGAACAGAGTATTAATAAAAATAGCTGTGCAAGTATTCTGCAGTGGGATGTAGAATCCTTTGGGTATATGTTCAGGCAATATGCAGCTGGATAATATAGTCATTCTCTTTTTAGTTTTTTTTTTTTTTTTTTTTGTGATAAGTCTCCACATTGGTTTCCAGAATATCTACACTAGGTTACATTTCCATGAACAGTAAATAAATGTTCTTCTCACCATATCCTCCCCATCATTATTATTTTTATGGTGGCCATTCTCATGGAATCTGTAATGATTTTTAATCATTGACAACAGAATGAAGAGTTTAATCCTAGAGACATCTGGGCATGTGTGTAAAGGATAATCTTATTGGTTTAGTTAAGAAGAACCACTCAAAACGTTGGCAGCTCCACTTTCTACATTAGGACCATAGGGTACAAGTCAGAAAGAAAGCTAGCTAAGCACAGCATTACTTTTTGCCTTCTGACTATGAGTACAATGAGAAAAGCCACTTCAAATTCCTAATGGCAGGACTTCTCTACTATTATGGACGTAGCCTTAAACTGAGAACCAAAAGAAATGTTTTTCCCTAAATGTCTTTTCTCAAGATACTTTATCACAGAAGTAGAAAAAGAAACTAATACAGAAATTTGTTATCATAAGTGGTGCCACTAATGAACTAAACCTGACCACATGGTTCTACTGCTTTGGAAATGGCTTGTAGAAAAGTTTTCAGCTGTAGGATAGGAAGCCCATTTTTGACAGATAGTTTTGTATCTTAAGTGTTTGATTTTTTTGTAGTTCTTCAGATATTCTTAATATTAGGCCCTTATTTGACGCATAACTAAAAAATAAGTTCTCCTTTTATGAACATTTTCCTGTTCATTTTGTTAATACTCTTTTGGTATGCAGAGCCCTTTAAATTTAATTTCATCATATTTGTTAATTTGGGCTCTTTCCTGTGCTAATGGGGTTCTATTTGGAAATATATTGCCTATACCCACATCCTAAAGAGACTTCTACAACAATATGCATTTACTGCAGCATTCTGATGATGGCCACTTCACACTATTCTTAATGTCTCCCCATTTATATCATTCTTTCTACCCCTACATTATATTTATATAGAGTTAAATGTGACCATGTGTTCAGATCTGTTAATTGAAGTCTGTTCAATTTGACTAGTTAAAAAGTAGAGATAACTTGTCTGTACAAACCACCACATTATCTTTAGTTGACACAGAAGCTCCCAGGGAATATCCTACATATTTTAGGTTCTAATACATGATGACATAAAATTCTCAGAGATAAATTACATGCTGACTGTGCTTTTGAGGTTTAATACTATTTTACATTTTTTCTAGCTAATACTTCCTTTGAAGTTTTTTTTTCATGGACAGATTGGTAGTGTCAACTTTTCATCCAGGAGATTAACATTATGATATTATAGTGTTTAGGTGAATTATTGTTATTGAGTTTGATGGTACAGTCCATCATGGAAAGAAAGAAACATGTAGAATTGTGATTGCAGCTGGTCATAGTGAATGCACAGATCATAAGCAGAATTAAATGATGTATACCTTCAAGATTATAGAACACCATTGCAAAAAAAAAGTGACAGTTAGTTAATTTACATAGTAGACATTTGTGTAAATAAAATTTAAAATGTGGATATAAAAGTTTTGTAAATCATTAAAGGTTAAAAAACATAAAAAAGAAGACTTCCCCATATTTTTAAAGCAGTTCCAGCACATACATTTTCAAATTAAGACCTTTGATACAGTTTAAATTAATTTTTGTACATGATGATGATAGATATAAATTTAATTTCATTCTTTTGCAGTTGGAGATCCATTTTTGATAGAGCCATTTATTTAAATGACTATGGTTTGGTTCAGTGACACCCTTTTTTTAAAATTAAGGGCCCATAAATGTATGGATTTGTCTTCAGTTGTTTTTATTCATTCCATAGATCTACATGTCTGTCTTTGTGCCATTGCCATGTCTACACGTCTGTCTTTGTGCCATTGCCATGTCTACACGTCTGTCTTTGTGCCATTGCCATGTCTACATGTCTGTCTTTGTGCCATTTACATATTTACATGTTCATCTTTGTGGTGCTGCCATGCTTTTTTTTAATCACTAACTTCGTTACGTAATTTGAGGTCAGGTAATGAGATGCATCTTGCCTTGTTCTTTCTGCTTAGTTAATATTAATCAATATTGAATAATCATGGTCTTTTGTGATTACATATGTTTCTGTGATGAATGTATTTGGAATTTTGATGGAGACAGCATTAAATCTGCAGACTGTTCCTGAGGTTCAGGAACATATGAAGGTATTAGGATAAATAGTCTTTCCATCATCTAATGTCATCTTCAATTTTCTTTTTGGTCTTAAAGTTTTTCCTTATAAGAATTTTACCTCCAAGATTAAATTTACATTTAATATTTTTGAGGCAACATGTATCATCTAAAATATAAAAATCCTAAAGTAACAATAACTCCCAGTGAAAATGACTACATAAAATTCCAGACAAAGAATTCAAAACAATGATGATGAATATGCTCAAAGAAGTTAAAGATGCCATTAATAAACTCCTAAATGAGCAACAAGAAAATAAAAATATACAAAATAAAATAAATAAAATAAAGAAGCAAATACAGAACTGAAAGTGGAATTCAACAAAGGTAAATGCTAATGAAAAGACAAACAAAAATTATGCTTGAAATAAGAAATTTAAAAATTGAAAAGCCCACTAGAAACCCTAATTAATAGAATGAATAATGGGGAGAACATGGCCAGAGCTTGAAGACAGGATAAAAAAGTTGATATCTTCAGTCAAGATCAATGATAAAAATTTAAAACTCTACAAATGGAACATGCACTATCTCTAGAACATCATTTTAAAAATTAGTAATTATAGCCCAAAGAGAAGGAGAACTCCACACAAAAATCACTGAAAATATTTTCAATACAAACATAGAGGATTTCCCAAATCTAAATAGAGGCCTATCAAAATATAAGAGGCATATATAATACCAAAAATAGGAGAAAAGACACTTCCTACATAATATCCTTAAAATATAGTGTCCAGACAATGAAAACATATAAAAGCTAAGTGAAAAGTACCAAATCATATATGAAGCCAAAAACATTAAAACCAAAAGGAAAGAATGGTATCTGTTTAGTCCTGAAAGACCACAGCTACAAACTCAAACTAATAAATCCAGCAAAACCATGTTTTATAGTTGATGGAGAAAGAGAAATATTTCATGACAAAAGTAAACTAAGATTTTAATGACCACTGTCTTAGTCAGGGTTTCTATTCCTGCACAAAACATTATGGCTAAGAAGCAAGTTGAGGAAGAAATTCAGCTTATACTTTTCACATTGCTGTTCATCACCAAAGAAAGTCAGTACTGGAATGGAAGCAGGTAAGGAAGCAGAAGCTGATGCAGAGGCCATGGAGGGATGTTACTGGCTTGCTTCCCCTGCCTTAGTCAGCTTGTTTTCTTATAGAACCCAAGAGTACCAGCCCAGGGATGGCACCACCCACAATGGGTCCTCCCACCCTTGATCACTAATTGAGAAAATGTCTTACAGCTGGATCTCATAAAACAATTTCTCAAGGGAGGCTCCTTTCTCTGTGATAACTCCAGTTTATGTCAAGTTGACACACAAAACCAGCCAATACAACCACTAAATTACCTCTTCAAAAAATGCTGGAAAGAATTATTCAGACTAGGAAAAATTATTAAAGAGGTTGCAGGGGAAAAATAAAAGGTATTGAAATGTTAAACAAATAAAGACTAGGAACACACCAAACACTATAAAAATCAATAAAATAAAAGGAACTCAATCACACATTTTAATGAAAACTCTGAATTTGTTGGGGTTCAGGAAATTGCTACACAAATCATGTGTACACCAATTAAGCAAGTTAACACTCAGTAAAACAAGAACAATTTATTGAACACACACCATAATCTGGATTCCAAGTCCACTAGAAGGAAAAACCTAATTGTGACACTAGTTGGCTCTCAGAGTAGACTTTTTATAGGGAAACCCAGGTTCAAAAATTCAAAGGTTAAAAACAAAAAAGCAGAGCAGTTGGCTTACTGGGTAAATTAAATATCAGCTAACCTTTAAGCTGATTGGTTCTGAGTAAGGTAAGCGGGTGATAGATGGGTTTTTTCAGAACATTGAGATAACAAAGCATGAGTGTTATAGTCATAACATTCTGGTTTATCAGTAGTATTCTTCAATGTCAGCCACAAAAAGCACATTGAGCTCACACATAGATGTAGAAAGGCTGCCTGGGGGACAGCCCTGACTCAAGATATTTTAGACGTAACAGTTTATATTGACCTTTGATTTAATGGGTCCTATGCAAAGCTTTGTGGGATATTTTAAGGTTGCCAAACCTCATACAGAACATTTGAAACATAATGAACAAATCAGGGTATATGTCCAGCATGTCCTTGAGCCAAGTCACTCCTCTGTGTCAGTGACTGAAAGCTATGTTACAGCAACAATATGAAATACTTGGCAGGGATAAAACAAAATGGCTACAGTTCCTTGGGAGCAGGGGAAGGGGGTCAGATCATAACAAATTGATAGTCTCAATTTCCAAAATCAGAAAACACAGGCTAGCAGACAGAATTTAAAAGCAGGAGGCCTCTGTTTGCCATCTCCAGGAAACACACTTGGACACTAAATGTAGGCAATATTTTAGGAATAAATGATGCATAATTCACATAGAACCATGAAACACTGTGTAGCAAAGCAACCCTGAGCTAAGTGAATAGTACTGAGGACACCAGCATACCTGACTTCAAGTTAAACTATAGACTCATGATAACAAAAACAGCATTGCACTAGCACAAGTGCAAACACATAGGTCAATGAAATAAAACGGATTTAAGATTTGAACTTCCCACTTCAGCTGCCATGCATTCCTGCAGCCACACCTTCTCTGTCATGATGGTGACTGAATCTTATCCCTCTGGAATGTTAAGTCCAAATAAAACCTCTTAGTAAGTTACTTTGGTCACCGCATTTTATTCCATGAAGATAAAACAGTCATGCAGGGATGAGAAGCCTGTTGTAGATGTAAGTGTGACTTGTCATGGCCTTGAGATATGATCGCTTTCCTCCAACGACTACACAAACAAGCTGTACTGGGCTAACGGCTGTCAGTCAACCTTCTGTGATGCTAACTGATGCTTGTAACAGTCAGGTTATAAACAGAAAAGACTTACAGCTCAGAATGTTAATTCAGGACCAAATTTGGTTGACTGTATTGCTCTCAGATGTGTACCAAGGAGGAATACCATAGTGACAAAATATGGTAAAATCATTCACCTGGTGGCAAAATGCCTACGTTTAAGGATACAGAAGGTGTTGGTTCTCAATATTTTGTTCATATAATATCTCAAGGTCCTCAGGGTTCTCAATATCCCCCTTATATAGAGAATCTCCAGTGTTTCTCAAGGTTCTCAATACCCCTTCTACAGAACATTGCCAGTGGTGTAAAATCATCTACCCCATCTTCTAGAGAATCCACCGCCTTCCATTGAATAGTAGAGAACCTAACCAACACATGGAGGACACTTGTCTAAATTATAAGAAATGGAGATCTGTTTAGTACCCATAGATTGATTTTTTTAAACAAACACAAGAATATAACAGACAATACTATGTATGTATAGACTCTTGTGGTGCCCAAAGCACTTCTGAGATGAACTGGTTCATGATGTTGCATATGAAAAGATTTGATAGGACTATAGAGTGTCCTGCTTTCAGAGAGAAATGAGACTCTTTTATGTCATCTATCCAACAATGGTGGAATCAAAGTCCACAGTGGCCAATAATAGGGATACTTTAAGAGAGAGCCTAGGGAAAGAGGAAATAATTTTTAATAAGAAGTTAGGAGAGGAACCTACCATTTTCAGCCTGTTCCAGGCACCACAGGACAATAAGATCCTCCCCCACGAGAATTACCCTGGGTTTGGCCTAGGACACTGCTATTTTCCAGCATAAAGAACTCTCTCAAGGATTAAAGAACTTGAGCAAACAGGTGAGAACATGGTTTCTTGGCATGCTTCTCTACTCTCTGCCTCACACTGACACCATGTCTCAAATTTTAATATTGAAGGGAAACTTCCGTATGTATTTTAAAACCATGGTGGGCACAATAATATAAAAACATTTAAGGTACTTTTTGTTCCTGGAGAGAGATACAAGTCCAGTAATTAATCATTGATCAACCCACCAGTGCCTAAAAGAGAGCTGGTTTGACTCATAGTCTCATAAAAAGAACTTGGTTTTTCCAAGAGCTCTTAATTGAATGCCCAGATCAGTAATAGGTGCCTGGCAGCCTCTTTCCTTGCTGCTTAATAGCTAAGGATGAGCACTTGACTTCCTACCAAAGTATAATTTCATTGGAACAAGGAGTAACTTGAGATTTACAAAGCTATGGGTGTTTTTTGTGTGTGTGGTTAATAAAGTACTGTTTAACCGTTAAAATTATCCCAATTCAGTGTTTTTGTTAGACTAGTGAAGCTGGTCTTAAAAATGGTCTACCGGACAGAAATTGGTGGTTTATACTGTTACGTTTTTGTTTTTGTCTCATTAATTTGTTTATTCACTTTACATCCCAGTCTCCCTCCCTCATCTGCCCCAGTCTTACCCTTGTTCCTTTTTAAAGCTCTTTGCAATTAATGAATAGCCTCAGAGTCAAAGCTTTATGTGTCCTGTATTATAAAAGTTATTCTGCTTCCTTACATCCCATTTCATGAAAAAATAGAAGGTTTCCGGGATAATTAGGTGAATGCCTGTGAAAGCACCTAGCTCGAAAAATTACTAACAATTTGATTAATTCAGAATTAAACACTGCTGGTTGCAAAGAGTGGAACAGTGGTTGCCAAAGGCTCAGGGGAGTAGTGGTGATGGGGAAAGTCTGGTGAGCATGGGCTATGTTACAATTGTATGGGAGAAAGAAATTCTGGTGTGCTACTGCGTAACATGAGGACCACAGGCGCTGTTGACTGGTTTCCTATTGTAGGGAATAGATGTCTGTGTCTTCCCAGGAAATGTTTACTAGTGCTAGAACTTCAGTACCAAAAATGAAAATAAAGGAGATAATAAAGGCAATTAAATTGTTATTTAATTCTTATTTTTGCATTCCATTCCAAAAGCATGGGCCATGTGCATTCAATGTAACACAGTATGTGCGCATGTACACACATGCATGTGTGTGTGCATACACACATACACACAGAGAGCTGGAGAGAGAGACAGACAGAAACAGAGGCAGAGGCAGAGGCAGAGTCACTCAAAGTCTAAGAGGCTGAGAAGCCTCAGCTCTGAACTTCATCTTAATTCTAAGTAATCTAATTATTAAATGATGGTCCAACTCCATCACTGCCCTGCTCCTGGCCTAAGCCCACACAGATCATCAACAGTGGAGGTCGCAGAGCCTGACCTCATAACCTCTTCTCTCTTCCCTTCATATGTACGCATGCATACACGAGCGCTCGCGTGCACGCACACACACACACACACACACACACACACAACACACACACACACACACACACACACACACACACCATGTGAGATCAAGGATGCCCGAGCATATTTACATGGTTTCAGAGTTAGAGTGGTGATGCAGGGTTCTTTATACATCCCTGTCATAAATGATGACCAGACAGAGCACACACACATAGTATTGTCTATATCACAGTGCTGCATTCAGCTGTACTGTATACATCACAGTGCTACGTACATCATTTGCTGTGCACGTCACAGTGCCATGCACGTCACACTGCAGTGTACATTTATAGTGCTGTGTACATATGTAGTGCTGTATATGCACACAGTACTGTGTATATCAGTGATTTACACGTTCGTGGTGCTGTAGGCATACCTAGTGCTGCTTCTCAGCTCACACCTACCACTCTCCTTATCAGAGCTTCTATTGCTGCAATAAAGCACCATGAGATAAAGCCCCTTGTGCAGGAGATGCTTTATTTCATCTTAGACCTCAAGGTAACAACCCAGTATTGAAGAAAATCAGGGCAGAAACTCTGGTAGTGTAGGAACCTATCGGCAGGAAATGAAAGAGAGACCTTGAAGAGATGCTGTTTACTAGCTTGCCATGGTTTGCTCGGTGGGCTTTTTTGTGCCATCCAGGCACCTTCCCAAGGATGGCACCAGACACAATGGGCTGCCCTATCCACATCTCTTACTAAGAGAACACTCCCCAGGCTTGCCTACCACCAATCTCTTTGTTTGGTTGGTTGGTTGGTTGGTTGGTTTTGGTTTCGTTGTTGTTTTTTAAGATCATTTCATTTTATATATGTGAGTACACTGTTACTGTCCTCAGACACACCAGGAGAGGGTATCAGACTCCATTACAGATGGTTGCTGGGAATTGAACTCAGGACCTCTGGAGAGCAGTCAGTGCTCTTAACCACTGAGCCATGTCTCCAGCCCACCTACCACCAGTCTTACAGAGGCATTTTCTCAGTTGTAGCTCCCTCTTGACAGAGAACCCTAGCTTGTGTCAATCTGACAACAGGAAGGAAACCATCACTTGGGCATTGAGAGTCCCTTATGATCATATGATAAAGAGAAAAGGTTGCTGTCAGCAGGTCGACGGAATTGAGATGGGACAACTGTTCTACTACTATCCCTGTCAGTGACAGTTGATCCTGAAAATGATGTGGGAAAATCTCCGAGTGAGCAGGAACTGGGTAAGTGAGAATGACAATAAAGGAGCATCAATATCAGCACATGGGTTCTCATGGCTAACAGTGAATGGGCCTAGGCAGCTGAAAAAGAAGTGGTTGGCTTCTCACTTCCCAAGGCTGATCTCTCAGCCACCACAAACTGACTCACTATTAGGGTCCAAGAATCGCTGAAGGAAGACCCCAGGCTCAAATAGTATGCAAAGGCTAAGAGTGTTTATTCTTCAGAAATTACATGTATTCAGGGGTCAGCCACTCATCAAAATGGCAACAACTTTGGGGGTTTGTAGTCCCTCTTTTATGCAATGCTAGGTGAATTTTCCAGAAGGGCTAGATAATCTCTAATATGATTGGATTGGTGGTGACAAAGCAGTGACATAGGTACAATTTTGATTGGCTGCTAAGTTAGTTTCATCATATTTGGTGGGACCATGAAGAGTCTCAGAAACCAGCTTAGCTCTGGTCTTGTTATCTCCTCTGACCAGGTGCCCAGGAGCAGACTTAGCTCCAGACTTATCTTCCCAGAGTCAGGGTTGTCAATTGATTAGTGGCTCATCATCAGTGGCCCCTTCTGAGGATCCCTGTATGCTTCCCAAGGAATTGAAAACTTTTTATTCCCGAGGTTTCTGAACTTCTTATCACCTGAAAATAAAAAGATGAATGCTTAAGCTACTAGTGTTACACCGAGGAGACAACTAGGTACCTACAGTGACCGCCTCTACCCTGGAACAAGAAGCTTCCAAACATGCTAAGCCTTGTTTCTTCTCATGACAGCTGATGTGAGGCTGGACCACCTGTCACAATGCCCTAAGGATCACTCCTGCAGACCAGGGACTACTTTGATAACAAAGGTGATAATTAAATTCACTCAAAATCTCTGATGCTGGTGGATCATAGACTTTCAATTTCCTGAGAAGGCCCATCAAGAAAATATCACTTCAATAAAAAATCACCTTTCTCTAAGTGTTAGCAATCCGGCATGAACACTGGCCTACTCAGCCTATGACATCACCTGAAGCTGCCAGGTGCAGCAGGTGTGGTGCATAAAAGCCCCCACCACACCCCCATCACCACAGATACCTATGTCTCTCTGTCTTTCTCTGTCTCTTTATCTCTCTTGTTCCTTCTGTGTCTTGTTTGATCTCACTCCCATTCTCTCCCTCCCTCTTTCCCATTTTCTTTCTCCCTCATTCTCTGTCTTGTTCATTCTCTCTGTTTCTCTCTCATGCCTCTACTCCAAGATCTTTCACTCTCCCTTCTCCCCCAATAAGCCACTTACACTAGATCTGTTGTAGATGTGATTTCTTAGCGGCACACGGTACCACAAGCCTGCAAAGGTACCCCACCCTCACTGTTTTATCCTCTCACTACACCCTTTTATTTTGAAACTGTTTCCTTCAGTCACTTTGCATGTGCTCAGAGCTTGTGTCATAGGCTGCTTGGATAGCTGGGGAACATTATGTCACCTACGTATTCTTGCTCTCGTCTCAACCTAAGTGGGAAACTTTCAGTACGCCTGTGGGAAAATACAAGGGTTTTAGCTAGGATGCTCAAAAATGTTTCCATTTATGTATCTCTGCTTCATTCATTATCCTATAGGCTAGAGCAAGGGATACCAAGAAATGAGGAATAAAAACATCCTGTGTAGAGGGAGCCAGTTCAGTGGTTTGTTCTATCTTTCTTCTTAGCATTAATCACTATATAATCTACTTTTAGCTAGCTCTAGTTCTAGCTCTCCCTTTTATCTTCCTTCCCTCCTTGACTCTTTATTTTTTCCTCTTTAGACACACAAAAGCTGCCTTTTGGCTCTGGGCTCACCCTGCCATCCAGAGGAGCCTTGCAGGATCCCAGGAGTGTCTTGCATTCCTGAGGGGGTCTGTGGTGGGCCCTGGTGTGGACTGATGTTAAGGTGATACATGACTGGATAGTGGAGCGGTAGGTGGGGGAAAAGGAGCAATGGAGGAGGAAGGAGGGGGAAGAGATTGCTAGAGGAGATAGAGGCAGACATTTATGTTTCTCTAGGTGCATCTCTTCATAAATAAGATTATTTTGAATGTTTTATAAGGGATAAAATTGTACAAGATCATTTGATTTATCTAGGTGGGCAAATTATATTTTACCAATTTCATCAGAGTGCTTTGGTGTGTTCTTTGATGTGGCGACTTAATTGAGTTCAAAGGGTGTACGAGCGGAACACATAAAGCCCGCCACATAGTTTGGGTGTTTGTGTGTAGGCCTGGCAACAACATGCCAAAGGGAATTGTGTGAGGACAACACACCAGGGCAGTTGCATCCACCCAGGACAGAAGCAGCAGGGTGAATGGAGTGAACTGCACCTGAGTTCATAGAGGCGGCCTGGAGTCTCTGAGATAGAGATTCCCCACAGTGCCATACGGCCCCACAGGAGTCAGCCCTAGCACAGGACAAAGAACCATTACTTTTTAATATTTACTACGACAACCCAGGAACAACCAGCTTAACCCCATTCTTCACCAATCCCCTGCCAATCAGCTCCTTCTGGGGCACAACTAACAGTGCAATGTCCCCTGGCCTCCATTATCTGACCCACAGCTCTCCCTGCTTTCCTGAGGAGCCTTTTGGGGCCCCAGGAGTGTCTAGTCAGACCCCCTCCCCAGCCAATCCCCTACCTGCTGGGTCCACCCAGGACATAGCCAGCAGAGAAAGAGAGCATCTTCATGTTCCCTGAGATTCATTGTCAGGTTCTGCATGGCTCCCAAAAGAGTCCTGCTGACTCCTTGGATCATCCAGCCAAGGACAACCAGATGGCTAAAGGACAGCATAAGAACACAGTCAACAAGAGCCATGGCAACATGGTAACACCAGAGCCCAGCTATGCTGCCACAATATGCCCTGGATATCCTAACACAGCTGAGGCATAAGAAGATGACATTAATCCAACCTTTTAAAGATGATAGATGCCTTTAAAAATGAAATGAATAAAATACCTTAAAGAAATACAGGAAAATATGATTAAACATGTGAATGAAATGAATAATTGTTCAAGGACTGAAAATGGAAATAGAAGCAATAAATGAAACACAAACCAAGGGAACCCTAGAGATGAAAATCCTAAGGAAGAGGCAAGAACAACAGAATACGAGAGATGGAAGAGAAAAATCCCCAGCATAAAAGATATGATTTTAAAAAGTTGATATATCAGTCAAAGAAAACTCTAAATCTAAAATGTTCATGACATAAAACATCTTGGAAACACTAGGAATAATAGGAATAGAAGATTCTCAGCTCAAAGGCCCAGAAAATATCTTCAACAAAATCATAGATAAAATTTCCCTAACCTATAGAAAGAGATGCCTATAAACATACACGATGCTTACAAAATAGCAAATAAGTTGGACCAGAAGTAAAAATCTTCCTGCTACATAATAATCAAAATACTAAATGTACAGAACAAAGAAAGAATATTAAAAGCTATAAGGGAAAAGGCCAAGTAACATAAAAGCAGACCTATCAGAATTATATATGATTTCTCAACAGAGATTCTAAAGAGCCAAAAAAGCCAGAACAGATGCTTTGCAGACTCTGAGAGAACACAGACATCAGTCCAGACTAGTATATCTAGCAAAACTTTCTATCACCACAGATGGAGAAAAATATTTAATCATGAAACCAAATTTAAACTATATCTTTCCACTAATCCAGCCTTACAGAGGATACTAGAAGGAAACTTCAACCCAATGAGGCTAAATACACCCAAGAAAACACAAATAAAAATCACAACAGCAAAACCAAGAGAATCACATGCAGAGACACACATACAGACAGACAGACACATGCACACACACACACACACACACACACACACACACACACACAAACACCCCAACATCGAAATAACAAAAATTAACAGTCATTGGTCTTTAGTATCTCTCAACATCGATGGACTCACTACAAAAACAAAAACAAAAAAAGAAAAGAAAACAAACAAACAAACAAACAAAGACACAAGTTAATAGAGTGGATGTGTAAATAGGATCCATCATTCTGGCACATACAAGAAACACACCAGAACAACAAAGATAGACATTACCTTAGAGTAAAGGGCTGGAAAAAGGTTTTCCAAGCAAACTGACCAAAGAAACAAGCTAGAGTAGCCATTCTAGTATCTAATAAAATAAACACAGAAAAGCATACAAGACACTGAATATAAATTCCAGATGCAGGGCATTTTGGTTATGGTAGGTTTTTTTTTTTTTTTTTTTTTTTTGCTTTTGTCACTTTTATTTTGAGAGAGGGTCTCACAAGTAGTGCTTACTGGCTTCAGATTCACTGTGTAGAGTTTAGCCTCAAACTAACAGGGATCTGGCTATCTTTGCATCCCAAGTGCCATTATGCATGTTAAAATCATTTTAAATACTTGAAAAAAAAATCTTTGGCAATGTACAAGGATCATTAAAGCCCCAAGCCTGACCATCCTAACCTATCATAAGCACAACTTAGGTAAGCATTGGCCAAAGCAGGATTGCCAGCCACAGGGGCCTGTTTTCTTCAACAGAAGAAAATGAATGACGGAAGGTCACCTGGAAGGCCACACTGAAAATGGTCAGACAACCTGATGATCCTTTGCTATTCTACTGGACGTCGGCCTCCACCTGAACTCCCCCCAATATCCTGAGCATTGTTTAGGTTCTAATCCTGAGCTTTGTCTCTCCATGAATAGAACTCATCCTTATGAAAGAGGCCCCATGTGCTTTGTATCCTCAATCAATAGACTCTGTCCTTATGCTTATCACTTATCTTTCTTCTAGGCCCTAGTCCTGAGCTCTGTTCATCAACCAATAGGACTCACTCTTACTGTAAAGGTCACAGAGGCTTTGCTACCTTGGTAGGGATAGTCTAGGTAGCTATGTCAAAAATTTTGTTGCTATAATTGTCTTGTAGAAATATTGAGCTTAAATGTATAAAAAGAATAAAGCATAAGGTCAGACTTCAGAAGTCTTGACCCAGTACCTGAAAGAATAGTGTTGACTCTGACATTTCCTTCTTCACCTCACATGGATCATCTTCCCACAGAGTGTGACTTTTACAGGGTCCCCAGCACTAACTAAGGGCTAGTTAATCTCAAGAATCATTAGCTACTTGCATAGTAAAGAAAACTATTAACAGCAAGACAAAATCCCACTGCTTCCTCAAAAGGTTAATGTTAGATTCAGTAACACAGACAGGTATTGCCTTAGTCAGCTGCCCACAATTCACAGTCATTCCCCATGAGCCATCCACTCTTTCAATAGGACTGCCACTCATATCAGGCTCTGTGGGGTTGGAGCTGGCTTTCTTCACTCACAAAGTGCTAGGGCCAAGGGTTAGAATGGTCACATTATACTTTCTGTAAGTGCAAGTCCCATTGGATCAACAGTATGCTCAAGTAGACTTCGGCTGTTGCCTCTATATTGACCACGTCTATGAAATCAGTGTCCCGGGCTGGGCAAGCAACAATTCCACCCACAATATTCTTTGTTTCTGGAGAGAAATGTACACAGTTACTCTGGGGGAAGAAGTGCTTGCCGTGGAACAAATGTGTTCCTTTTCTTCTGTAGTGCCATCTCATTTTTGTCTTTACTAAGCTTTTGTCAGGGCTTTAGCCTTTTAGGGATTCACAAGTGCTAAGCTTATCTTTCTTTTGGTCTTTCTCCTTAGAAATGCTGACTCAAAACAGGGTGCAGCCCATCAGCCACACAGATCAGCAGCGCCTAAAGCTTTAAAGACTGGTGAGTAGGAGACCTGGGCAGCCAGGGAGCAGAGAGATCTCTGCGGAGTGTGCACTGTAAGCACACCCCCAGCCCTTCCTGATCCAGGGACCAGGAACAGAACTTCTGTTTCCACCCGGCGGCGACTTCAGTGCCTGATCCAGAGACTAGGAACAGATCTTTGGAACTTCTGTTTCCACCCGGCGGCAACTTCAGTGCGCAGAACAGGACATGGCCCATCTGCCACAGGGAAGAGCAGCGCCTAAAGCTTTAAAGACTGGTGAGTAGGAGACCTGGGCAGCCAGGGAGCAGAGAGATCTCTGCGGAGTGCGCACTGTAAGCGCACCCCCAGCCCTGCCTGATCCAGGGACCAGGAACAGAACTTTGGAACTTATGTTTCCACACGGCGACTCTGAGGCATAGAACAGGGCTCGGCCCATCTGCAACCTAGACCAGTGAAAACCCAGGGACACAGACCAGATACAAGGGAAAGGCAAGAACATATCACTGACAACAAAATGGCAAGAGGAAAGCGAAAGAGTATATCCCAAGGAAACCAAGACAACCTGGCAACTCCAGAACCCAGCTCTCCCACAACAGCAAACATAGGAATGCCAAACACTCCAGAAAAAGAAGATGCAGACCTGAAATCATACATCAAGATGCTGATAGAGATACTTAAACAAGAACGGGAGGAAAAGCAAAAAGAATCAGAAGCTTTTAAAGAGGAAGCAAGAAAAACACTCAAAGAACTCAAAGAACTAGTGGAAAACACAACCAAAGAGACAAAGGAATGGAAGAGGGAATTTAAAATGGAAATTGACACAATAAAGAAAACACTAAAAGAGATAACCCTAGAGGTAGAACACCTAAAAAAGAAATCAGGAGTCACAGAAGCAAGCATTTCCAATAGATTACAAGAGATCGAAGAGAGAATCTCGGGGGCAGAAGATAACATTGTAAACATAGACAAAACAACCAGAGAAGATGCAAAAAACAAAAAGCTCCTAACCCAAAATGTCCAGGAAATCCAGGACACAATGAGAAGACTGAACCTAAGGATAATAGGAATAGAAGAGGGAGAAGAGTATCAACTAAGAGGCACAGTAAATATCTTCAACAAAATCGTAGAAGAAAACTTCCCTACCCTCAAGAATGAGATAACCACGAGCATAAAAGAAGCCTTCAGAACTCCAAATAGGTTGGACCAGAAAAGAAATACCTCCCGACACATAATAGTCAAAACACCAAGTGCCCAAAGCAAAAAAAGAATACTAAAAGCAGTAAGGGAAAAGGTCAGGTAACATATAAAGGCAGGCCAATCAGAATCACACCCGATTTCTCAACAGAGACTATGAAAGCTAGAAGAGCCTGGACAGACATCATGCAAACCCTAAGAGAGCAAACGTGCCAGCCCAAGCTGCTATACCCAGCAAAACTATCAATCACCATCGATGGAGAGATGAAGATATTTCAGACAAATCAAAATTTACACAATATATGACCACAAACCCAGCACTACAACGAATTATAGGTGGAAAACCCAATACAATGAGGGAAAATACAGCCTAGTAAGAACAAGAAAACTCCTAAACAAGAAAACTAAAAGAAGAAAAAGACACAGACACAACTCAACCCACAAAAGCAATAATGGCAGGAAACAGAAACAACTATTCCTTGATATCTATTAACATAAATGGACTCAACTCCCCAATAAAGAGACATAGACTATCAGACTGGATACATAAACAAAATCCAGCCTTTTGCTGCATACAGGAAACTCATCTCAGAGACAAAGACAGACACTATCTCAGAGTAAAAGGGTGGGAAAAAAACTTCCAAGCAAACAGCCCCAAGAAGCAAGCTGGGTGGCTATTCTAATATGGAATAAAGTAAATTTCCAACCAAAAGTCATCAAAAAGAATAAGGAAGGACACTTTTTACTCATTACCGGGGAAATCTGTCAGGAGGAACTCTCAATCCTTAACATATATGCTCCAAATAAAAAAGCACCCACATTCATAAAAGAAACCCTACTAAAGCTCAAAAAATACATTTCACCCCACACAATAATAGTGGGAGACTTTAATACCCCACTCTCACCAATGGACAGATCATGGAAACAGAAACTGAACAAGGACAATGCAAAGCTAGCAGAGTCTTTGAACCAACTAGAATTAATAGATATATACAGAACATAGCATCCTGAAGTAAAAGAATACACCTTCTTCTCAGCACCCCATGGATCTTCTCGAAAATTGACCACATAATTGGACACAGAACGAGCCTCAATCGATATAAGAAGATTGAAATACTCCCATGCATCCTCTCAGATCACCATGGTCTACCGCTGGTCTTTAACAACAACAAAGACAACAAAAAGCACACATACACATGGAAACTAAACAACGCTCTGTTAAACGATAGCGGGGTCAAAGAAGAAATAAAGGAAGAAATTAAGGATTTTCTAGAATTCAACGAAAACGAAAACACAACATACCCAAACCTATGGGATGCAATGAAAGCAGTACTAAGAGGATAACTCATAGCCCTAAGTGCTTCCAAAAAGAAACTGGAGAGAGCTTACATCAGCAACCTGACAGCACAGCTAAAAGCCCTAGAACAAAAGGAAGCAGATATACCCAAGAAGAGTAGACGAAAAGAAATAATCAAAATTAGGGCAGAAATAGACCAAATAGAAACAAAAAGAACCATTGAAAAAATCAACAAAACCAAGAGTTGGTTCTTTGAGAAAATCAACAAGATTGATAAACCCCTAGCCAGACTAACTAGAGGGCAAAGAGAGAGTATACAATTTAACAAAATCAGAAAGGAAAGTGGGGACATAACAACTGAAACTGAGGAAATTCATGAAATCATCAGATCCTACTACAAAAACTTATACTCCACAAAATTGGAAAATCTGGAGGAAATGGACGAATTCCTAGACAGATACAAGGTCCCAAAGTTAAACCAGGACCAAGTAAACCATCTAAATAACCCTATAACACCTAAAGAAATAGAAGAAGTCATCAAAAGTCTCCCAACCAAAAAAAGCCCAGGACTAGACGGGTTCAGTGCAGAATTTTATCAGACATTTATTGCGGACATAACACCAATACTCTCCAAACTATTCCAAAAGATAGAATCAGATGGAATACTACCTAACTCATTTTTTGAGGTTACAATAACCCTCGTACCTAAACCACACAAAGACCCTACAAGGAAAGAGAACTTCAGAGCAATCTCACTTATGAACATTGATGCAAAAATACTCAACAAAATCCTTGCAAACCGAATCCAAGAACACATCAAAACGATCATACACATCAAAATGATCATTCATCATGACCAAGTAGGCTTCATCCCTGGGATGCAGGGATGGTTTAATATAAAGAAATCCATCAATGTAATCCACCATATAAACAAACTCAAAGAACAAAACCACATGGTCATCTCACTAGACGCTGAGAAAGCATTTGACAAAATTCAACACCCCATCATGTTAAAAGTCCTGGAAAGAACAGGAATCCAAGGTCCATACTTAAACATAATAAAAGCAATATACAGCAAACCAACAGCCAACATCAAAATTAATGGTGGGAAACTTGAAGCAATCCCACTAAAATCAGGGACTCGACAAGACTGCCCACTCTCCCCCTACCTATTCAACATAGTACTGGAAGTCCTAGCTGGAGCAATTAGACAGCAAAAGGAGATCAAGGGGATACAAATTGGAAAGGAAGAGATAAAAACATCACTCTTTGCCAATGACATGATAGTGTACTTAAGTGACCCCAAAAATTCCACCAGAGAACTCCTACAGCTGATAAACAAGTTCAGCAAAGTGGCTGGATACAAAATTAACTCAAACAAATCAGTAGCCTTCCTATACTCAAAGGACAAACATGTGGAGAAAGAAATTAGGGAAAAGGTACCCTTCACAATCGTCACAAAAACTATGAAATACCTTGGTGTGACTCTAACTAAGCAAGTGAAGGACCTGTACGACAAGAACTTCAAACCTCTAAGAAAGAAATTGAGGAGGATCTCAGAAAATGGAAAGATCTCCCTTGCTCATGGATTGGAAAGATCAACATTTTAAAAATGGCCATCCTACCAAAAGCAATCTACAGATTCAACGCAATCCCCATCAAAATTCCATCACAGTTCTTCATGGAATTGGAAAGATCAATGTGCAATTTCATATGGAACAACAAAAGACCCAGAATAGCGAAATCCATCCTCAACAACAAGAAAACATCTGCGGGAATCACTATCTCTGACCTCAAGCTATATTACAAGGCAATTGTGCTGAAAACTGCATGGTACTGGTACAGAAATATGCATGTGGATCAATGGAATAGAATAGAAGATCCAGAAATGAGCCCTCACATATATGGTCACCTGATTTTTGACAAAGGAGCAGTAAACATTCAATGGAAAAAAGACAGCCTATTCAACAACTGGCACTCAGCATGCAAAAGAATGAAAATAGACCCTTTCTTATCTCCTAGTACAAAGCTCAAGTGTAAGTGGATCAAAGATCTCCACATTAAACCAGATACACTGAAACTATTAGATGAGAAAGTAGGAAAAACCCTAGAACATATAGGCACAGGAGATAATTTTCTGAACAAAACACCAATGGCTCAAGCTCTAAGGTCAAAGATTAACAAATGGGACTTAATGAGATTGCAAAGTTTCTGTAAGGCTAAGGACATTGTCAAGAAAACAAAACGGCAGCCAACAGAATGGGAAAAGATATTTACCAACTCCACATCAGATAGAGGCCTAATATCTAAGGTATACAAAGAACTCAAAAAGCTAGACACCAGAGAATCAAATAACCCTATTAAAAATGGGGTACAGAACTAAACAAAACGTTCTCAGTTTTGGAATATCGAATGGCTGAGAAATATCTGAGGAAGTGCTCGACATCCTTAGCCATCAGGGAAATGCAAATCAAAACAACCCTGAGATTCCACCTCACACCAGTCAGACTGGCCAAGATCCAAAACTCAGATGACAACAGATGCTGGCGAGGTTGCGGAGAAAGAGGAACACTTCTCCACTGTTGGTGGGGTTGCAAACTAATACAACCACTCTGGAAATCAGTCTGGCGATTCCTCAGAAAATTGGACATAATACTACCTGAAGACCCAGCTATTCCACTTCTGGGCATATACCCCAAAGACACCTAGGTACACAACAAAGATATATGCACCACAATGTTCATAGCAGCTCTATTTATAATAGCCAGAAGCTGGAAAGAACCCAGATGCCCTTCAGAAGATGAATGGATACAAAAATCGTGGTACATTTATACAATGGAATACTACTCAGCCACCAGAAACAATGACTTGACCAAATTCTTAAGAAAATGGCTGCATCTAGAGAATATCATTCTGAGTGAGATAACCCAGTCACAAAAGAACAGACATAATATGCAGTCACTGATAGTAGGATGCTAACCCCCAGAGGCTCGCACTGCCCCAGAAACAACTCACAGACTGTAGGAAGTCCAAGAAATAAAGAAAACAAAACAAAACAAAAAAATCTTTACACAACAAGAAAACTTTGACTATTTTCATGTTACATTTTGTTTTGCATGTACTTTGTGCTAATTGTAACTATTGGGTTTTTGATGCATACTGTCAAACCTTTAAAAAGATCAAGTACTAACTATTCATATAGATGTATGTAAAAATTATTTTAAAATGTGAAAAAAAAGTACTGGCAAAAATGTATTATATAATTTTACGCAAAAAATGCTTGAATTCTGTACATTTATCTTTGTTTTGTAAAATAAAGATGTTAAAAAAAAAAAAAAACAGCTCCAACAGGAAAAAAAAAAAAAAGAAAGAAATGCTGACTCAATATAGGAGCACACTCACTTTCAAGTGACCCAGAGAGAGGAGACTTCGTTTGCTTTCTCCTTTTCTTATCCCTTTCATGCATTAGCCATTTACAAATAAGATGGATATAGCAGTCTAAATAAAGGCACTACGATCACTGTGCTAATTTAGTATTGGTGGCTTCCAGGACTGAGAAATGAAAAATGAGGCTAGCTTCCCTTTAAGCTCAGAGTTAGAGAGTGGGGTTTGAACCAGGATTGCCACTAGGACAATTCAATTGCTTTTAATATGCAAGCTGCATGTGTGAGAATATCTTTACTTCATTGTAAGTTGTACAACCTTCTAAGCCATCTGTGCTGTTGAGAACTGGTAGATGCCAGTCTGTCCCTGTGTGGCATCTCAGGAGAATTTGTCCTCACCAGGCCCTTTGTGTTTTATGAGTTTGGGTCTTACCCACAAACCAGGCAGCAGATGGAAGCATTGATTACTGAAATTGATAAGAGATCTTTACAGGGGTTTATCTGGGAGACAAGTGGGGGTGTCTCCTATCTGTCCATCAAATCTGAGAGACCACTGCTTGATGAGTACAGCTTTATTTGATGCACCTGTGAGGAAAGTTATACAGTATCACTTGGAACTGGAAAAGCCACCCATTGGGAGATGCAATATTATTCCATGGAAGTGTTAAATGTACACACAACTTGGAGTTTTGTCTGTGGTGCCCCTTTCCAAACAAGCACCTGAACTGTGCAAGGCAGGCCACCTTGGAGAATCTGATCCAATAAATTTCCATGGACACCTCTTTTGTTTGCAAACTTGTTCTCTGAGCTTATTTCTTACAAACGAATAGCACTTGCCTGGTTCATTTTTATAAAAATAAGCATGCTCCAAATCACAGATAGGGACATGCTGTAGAGGAAGAAGCAAAAGGGAATGCTGGGAGAACCCAGATGGGGATGGTCATCAGAGGCCACATGCTTTGAAGCAGGATTATCAAAATAGATCATTAATCTCCATCTCTTTCAAGAGCCTTGATTCTCCCTGATTTAGAAATTATTCCCACAAGAAACTCTTTGGGCTTATGGTTCAACAACATGTAAATGAATAAAGAAATGTGGTACAAATGAATGGTGAACATACTCACCTGTAAAGAATGAAATTATGACCTTTTACAAGAAAATGGATAGTGCTGAAGGTCACTACGTTAAGCAAAAGAAGCCAAAATTTAAAAGACAAATACTACAAGCTTTCTCTTGTATAGATGTCCTAGATTTTAATTGTAATTATGTATGTTATTGTGTGGGTGCGTGTGATGAAGCTAGAGAGGAGATCATAAGATAGGAAAAAAAGATTTCAAGGAGGATTAATAAAATACATGTGTCATGAAAGTAAAAGACTGGTTGCTGGGGACAGCAGGAGAGGACGGGGCTGGAGAAGAGAGAGAGCAGTAAGAACAGTCTGTATGCTAATACAATGAGCCCTGAAAAACGGTTCAGTGGTAAAGCATTTGCCAGGCAGACGAGAACCTGAGCTCTGATCCTCAGAATGCATGCAAATGTTGGGCACTGTAGTGTGTGTGTGTGTGTGTGTGTGTGTGTGTGTGTGTGTGTGTGTGTGTGTGTGTATGTGTGTGTGTGTGTGTGTGTGTGTGTAATCCCAGTGTTCCTATGGTGAGATGGATAATAGAGAGTCCCATGAAGATTATACAGCTATCCCCACATATGCAACAGTGGATAAAGAGCAAGAGACATGCTGTGTGGAGAGATGGCCTATCTCAACCAAGACAGAAAGAGAGGAATAACCCTAGAAGATGTCCCCTGACTCCTACACATCATAGCACACCCAGACACACACACACATACCATACATGAATACACAAAATAAATACAGGATAAAAAGATAAGTAACACCACAATAAAACCCCATTACTTTGTATGTTAATTTTCTAATTAACATTTATGCAGAAAATCAGGCTAATTTTCTGAAAAGGTAGAAAGGAAGAAAGGAAGGAAGGAAAGAAGGAAAGAAGCCTAGTCACTGGGGTAAAGGTTAAGAACTGAACTATCACTTATAGTATAGTGATAGTGTGCAATCCTATTGGAAGTGTGGAAATGTGGGCAATCCCACTGTCACAGATGCCATGTCCCAACTGCCACCATATGGTGGTGGCACAGCACTCCTCTTTGTACATCTGCCTCCAGTGCTAACATGTGATGGCCAGGATCTCCTTTACATGCACCTGCCATGTACCAACACAATCACACATGTTCACATGGGCACACCTGTGTGCAAGCCTGCTATGTCCAAGTGCCTTTGCATGGTGCCGTACACACACACACCCAATGTCCTAATGTCACCATGTGGCACACATTTCCATGCATCTGCTTTGCGCAAACACTACCATTTGGTGGCACAGGCACACCTGGTGATACATCTGCTACGTCCTTGCACTGTCACGGGGTAGAACTCAAGGCAGGAGTTTATGTACTAACCACTTACCAGCACCGCAGCATGGGGGTGTGCACACGACTGTTCCTGAAGCTGCGTGTCCCAGGGTCACTGTGTGGTGGGTCAGGCATACCTGCCCAAATGCTGACCAGGTCCCAGAAGCACCAGGTGATGGTGAGAGCACCTCATTAGCATACCCGGTGTGTCTCAGAGGCACCATATGGTGGCTAGAGTATACTTTGTGGCATGCCTTTCATGTCCATCACTACCATCTGGTGGCATGGGCATGACTGTTCATGCACCTATGGTGTCTTAGGGCCACCACAAGGCAGCGTGGGAATGACCACTTATGTGCCTGTTCTGTCTCAGTGCTGGCACACGGCATGTTTACACATCTACCATGCCCCCTTGTCTTCCTGTGGCAGTGCCAGCAAGCACATTAGTGTGCCTGCCATATCCCAGAACCAGGCATACCTGTTTGCTTGCCTGCTGTGTGCAGCAGCTTGGCACACCTGTTTACTCACCTAACATGTACCAAATCTACCTAGCAGCAGTGTGGACAAGCCTGTTCACACACCCTCTGGGCCGCAGCATCGACATGGGGCATTGTGAGTGTGTCTGTACACCGTCTTCTGAATATGGAGGTGCAGTGTAGTCGCCTAGCCACCCCTGTTTAAAACCGTTCCATTGCCCAATGTCGCACTTGGCTGTGCCGGCTCACCTATAAAAGTCTCCCTGATCTTAGTGCTATCCTCTGGCATCACGTGTACGCCTGTTCTCATTCCTGCTGTGTCCCAGCAACACGTGTCAGCGTGGGCAGGTGTGTTTGAGGTTGCTATGTGCCAGCACCACTAACTACCTGAGGGCCTGGGCACCTCTGCTCACATGTGTGCTGTGTCCCCAGCATCACCTTGCGATGGCATTGGCACTCCTCTCCACATACATGCTGTTTTTCAGCACCCCCACCACCATCACCTCATAAAGGGCAGCATGGCATGCTTGGTTTTAGGCATTCTGTGTTCCAGTACTGCCACCTGGTGGCGCAGGCGTGACTGCTCATGTGCCTGCCGCATCCCAGGGTGGACATGTGGGAGTCGTGTGGCATCTGTTCATACGCCTTCTGTGTTCCAGTACTGCCACCTGCTGGCCTGAGTGCACTGTTTGTATACTTGCCATGTATCTGTGAGTTGGTGCAGGCACGCCTGTTCACGCCCCTGCCGTGTACCCGTGCTGACATATGGCTGTGCTAGCAAACTTGTCACAACAGCGACGTCCGGGCACGACCATGCTTGCCTGTCATTTCCCAAGGATTCCATGTGGTAGTGTGAGCATACCTGTCCCCAGTGCCTGCCATGTCTCAAGACCATCTCACGGCAGCATGGACACAAGTCTGTGCCTGTCATATACCAGCACAGTAACACCGACATTTGTTCACACCTGCAGTGTGTCTAGGTGCTCTCACATGACAGCACAGGCATGCAGTTTCACATGCCTGTGCTAACCCAGTCACATCATGACACAGTCATTAATCTTTGCACTCCTGCCGGGCTCTTGCATGCCTGTTCACGTGTCTCTCATGTCCCAGGACCACATGGTAGCCGATTGCTTCTATTCATGCACCTGTCATGTCTCAGGGGCCCCATGTGGTGGCCTGGGCATATCTGCTTGCTCACCTCCTCTGTCCTAGGGCCACCAGGCACATACGCATGTTCATGGTCACTACATCACACAGCAGCACCCATCTCTGTGCACACCTGCCGCGTTCCATCGCTGAACTGTGGTGTTCCTGGCAGGTCTGCTCATGTCTGTCACACCTGTGTGCTCTCTCGGTGCTGCCGCTATTTGAAAACCCATGGTGTCCTAGCTCTGCCCTCTGGTGGGAAGGGCACACCCGATTGCATCTGTGATGTGGTAATTCAGACACAACTGTTCTGTTCATGCCCCTGCGGTGTCCCAGAACTGCATGTGTATCTGCTTTGGGCATGTCTGTTTGCATGCCTGCTGTATACCAGGGCTGCAGTGTTGTGGAATCGGCAAGCTTGCACCAGCTCCTGCTACGTCCCAGGGCCACCATGCATCAACAAGGCACTCCTGCTGTGCTCAGCACTGCCACATCGTAGCACTGGTGGGTATTTTAGCATAGTTTCCATTTTCCATCACTGACACGTGGTGGCCCACCAGGGTGTCTTCAAAGCTCAGATGGCACACATGTACGCACACTTACTATGGCCGCACAAACATGCGTACTCATGTCCCTGCTATGTCCCAATGGCATCACATGGAAAGTGGAAAACCCTGTTCGATTACCTGCCGTGTGGCACCACCACATGGATGATGTATCTCAGAGCCAATATGTGGCGGCTCAACACTCCCAAGGACCCAGCTGTGTTTCCCAACATGGGCATGCCTGTCCCTGCACCTGCTCTGCCTCAGGGCCTACGTATGTTTGTACATCTGCTAAGGCCGGCATGGCCATGTGGTGGCACACTCACACTTCTTCACACCCAGGACATATCCAAGTGCTCTTACGTGGTACTGTCGGGCAGGCCTGGGCACGGACCTTCATTGCTACCACATAGTGGAAGGCATGACAGTTCTTTTGCCTATCCTGTCTCAGTGCCTCCACGAGGTGGCACAGGCACATGTGTGCAGACGCCTGCATGTACCAGTACTGTGTTGGTATAGAAACAGCTGTTTATGTGCCTGCCAGGTGCTGGCACTGCTTGGATGTGCAAGTCTGTCCCCACACCCAATATATCCCCACACCATCATTTCGGGTAACAGCACTCCTATTAGCACACCTGCAGTGACCCAGTCCTGCTCCATGATTGGCATGTAGAGAAATATTTACACACGTTCATGTGCCTGCCAAGCCCCGGCACTGCCAAGTGGTGGTGAGTACTTCTGTTTGTGTGCCTACCATGATCCAGTGCCACAATATGGTGGCACGGGGATTTTTCATCATGTATATCATGCCCCAATAATGCCACCTGGCTGTGCGTGCACACCTGTTCATGTGCCCGCCACGAACCAGCACTATAGCTGTGCTGTGCCCCTGCCCATGCTGGAATGTGTTTACTCCTGTGCTGTGTCCAGGTGATGCTCCTTGGTGGCACAGGTATGTAATTTTGAACACCTTTATGTCCCAGAGTTGTCATTTGGGGCAGGGTTCAAGGATCTGCCATATCCCAGTGTTACCATATGGTGGCCCAGGAAGCCACCATGTCATACCACCAACACATGGTAGTGTGAAAGAATGCCTATTCGCATGCATGTCATGTTCCTGTACCAACACATGGCATGACGGGCAAGTCTGTGCGCACACGTGCCTAGTCCGGGACTGCAATGTAATTGCATGACCACACCAGTCCCAACCATTCCATCTCTGTGACGATGGTGTTTGAAAGCCTGAGATGTCTCAGTGCTGCCCTCTGACAACGTGACCACACCCACTTTCACTGATGCCGTCTCACCGCAGCCACACAGTGGTGCTGGCAAACCTGTTCGCTCACGCATCTGCTGTGTTTCAGCGCTGCCGCGGGGCAGTACAAACACACCTGTTTTTGTAACAGTTGTCCCAGCCATGCCATGCGCCAATGCGAATGTTCACAGGCACCACGTGCCAGCATCACTTGGTGCCAATGTACAAGTGTCTTTCAGTGCACCTGCCATGTTCCAGCACCACATCCTGACAATGCGGCTCTCTTGTTTAGGCACCGGTTATGTCCAAGCATCGGCATGGACATGCTTTCACGTCTTTTGAGTCACAGCTCTGTCAGCCTGGCACACAGGCTCTCGATACTCAAACTGCCACCGTCCTAAAAGGTGGAAGCCTATTCCTGCCTGTGTGCACACCTGCTATGTACCAGCGCTGTCATATGTTGGCCACACCTGTCCACGTGTCTGCCACACACCTGCATGACTAGGTGGTGGATGGGCGCGTCTGAGCACTGGTCACGTGCCCATGCAAGCACACCTGTTCAGCTTATCCTCCAGTGCCTCTATGTGCTAACATGGCACTCCTGCTGGTGCACCTGCTGCGCTCAATACCACAGTGTGGCATTTCCACATGCCTACCGTGTCCCAGGGCCACCACACGGTGGGATGGGCCAAGTCGTTCCCACACTCCGCTGTGTCCCATGTGGTGAAACAGCTCTCCTCCCTGCGCACTTGCAACACGCCAACACCTCCATGTAGTGTGGGTAAGCTCGTTCACCCGCCTGTTCCAGCACCTACCCTTGGTTGGCATCAGGGGCAGGCCTGTTTGCATGTCTGCTATCTGCCAAGTCCAGTGCCACAGTGACGCCTGTTCACAACGTGCACCACTGGGTGGTGCTGCTTCCCCTGTTTCATAGCCTGTGCGTGGCATTGCAGCAACTGCCCTCAGTCAGCATGGACACACTTGTTCACACCCAGCCACTGCTGCCCGGTGGCTGGCTGGGCACATTCCTACGTATGACTGACACCACATGGAAGTAGTAGACGTTTGTTTCTGCAACTGTTTGTTCCAGTGATGCTGTGTGGCAACATGGAACATGAGCTTTGGAGACTGCTGTGTGCCAGAATTACTACTCGACAGTTTTCACACCTGTTCACATGCATTTTGGGCCACACCTGCTTGCACCTTGGCTGTACCCCAGCACCTCCACAGGGTGGTACCACCATGCCTGTCTGCATATCTGCTGTGGTCCAGCCCTGTGAGTGGTGCCACGGACAGGTCATTCCCACACCGAGTTACATTTCTGCCCTGTGGACACACCTATTCACACCCATGCCATCTCATAACGCTACCACATGACAGCGGTGGGTCCTCTCATTTGAAGGCTGGAGTGTCCCAGCACCACCCCTGGACAGCCCTGGCACATCTGTCCACGTGCATGCCTGCCTGTCTCCCATCACAGCCATCTGTCAGGGTAGGAATGCTTGCTCGTATGTCTGCCCTTTCCCAGAGCTACTTCACGGGAGGCAGGCATGTCTGCCCCTGCACCTGCTGTGCCCCAGCCGCTGCCTCGCCTGTTTGAAAGCCTGCAGTGTCAGGGCACCACATACTGATGGCATAGCCACCTGTCTGCCCTTGTGCCTTGCCCCATTGCTACCCTGTAGTGGAGTGGGCACACCTGTCCACCTGTCTGTCTCAAGGCCACATGGCTGTGTAGGCTGTGCCTGCTGCAGCCACCCCTGGTGATAAAGCATGCTTGTCCATGAACCTGCTGTGTTCCAGTGTCGACGCAGTGTCAGGTACAGGTCTAATTACACTTCTGCCAATCCGGAGGTGCCATCTGCTCAAACAGGTGAGTCCTCATCACACTGGTGCTATCGCTTAGTGCTGCTGTGCGATGAGGACTCACCCGTTTGGAAGCCTTCACTGTCCAGCACTGCCTTCTGATGACACTGGAACACCTGTACCTACCCACACCGTCCCAACACTGCCACACGGCACTGTGGGCATTCCTGTCAGCTTACATGCCATGTTCCAGTGCTGCCATGTTTCGACACTGGTACCCATTTGTGACAGCTGGGCATCCATGTTCCGATGCCAGCATGTGGTGGCACAGCACTCCTGCTTGTGTGCCTGTCATGTCCTAGTGCTCCACATGGTGACCCGGGTATGCACATTAGTACCTGCTGCACTGAATACCTGCTTTTGCACCCAGTGTTCCGGCAGCAATGTACGGGCAGGTCTTTCTCTGGGACACAAAGCACATGGTTCTGCAGCACACCTGCTTCTTGTACCCATGCAATCTGCTGACACCACCGCATGATGTGTGCCAGAGCTGCCACCTGGTGGCATGAACACACACCTGTCTGCACCTATGCCAGGTCCTTCCTAAGACTACATGTAGCAGATCAGGGACACCTGCTCATGTATCTGTCATATCTAAGTACTATCACATGGTGGCACCTCAATCTTGTTTGGGCTCCTACCGTGTGCACTGCCCTGGGCATGCCTGTGTGACAGCATCAGCAGTTGGCAGCCTGAGTACCATTTACATCCTTGTCATGTCCCAACACAAGGAGGTAGTGAGGATAGGCCTGTCTCATGGCTTGCTATGTGACAGTGTCACCAAATGGGCATGCCTGTTTGAGTGGCCCTCATGTCCCCAGCACCACAAAGCCATGCTAGCGCATGAGTGCTACATCCCAGCACCACTGTGACAGCATGCATGGGCACATATTCTCATGCCTGCCACATACGTGTTGCTATATAGTGGCATGTGCAGGTCCGTCCCCACTCCTGCTATGTACTAGCCTGATGGTACACTGATGGTAACTCCTATTCACTTACCTGCCATGTAGCGTTGTGACATGATGCACTTTGTGTGGTAGACATGTTCCAGAGATGCCATCCATGTGCTTTTCCCAGCTCTTGCCAGGGCTCAGCTTCCCCTTAGTGCTGTCACATGGCAGTGACATCCTCTATTGCTGTCAAGAGATACCATGACCAAAGCAACTTCTACAAAAAAATCATTTAACTGGGTGGGGACTTGCTCAGTTCCAGAGGGCGAGTCCATCACGGTGAGGAGCACAGCTTCGGGCAGGTATAGTACTAGAGCAGGAGCTAAGAGCTTCCATCTGCTCCATAAGCAGGAGGCAGAGACCAGCCTGGCAAGGGCTTTCCAAAGCCCACCCCCGGTGACATACCTCCTCCTCATGATCTTTCCCAGACAGTCCACCAACTAGGGAGAAAGCATTCAAATATGGGGGCCAGGACAGGACAAGATTCTCCAGCTGAGTGACAAATGGCAGCTGTGTTTTCCCTGTCAGCCTGGTTTTCTGAAAAACTCAAACGTTTCTCCCTCCTGTATCCTTTGTAAACATGCCCAGTACCTCGGGTGCCGCAAAAATTTTGGGCATCTTTACTTTCTCTAAAGCCTCCCACCCCATAGCTGTGTCTACACATCTGACCTCCACACTACTGTGCACTTTTCCTCCTCCTCTATTCTCCAGGTAGTTAACGAAGTTCACTGCCTTAGGCTTGTTTTTCTTCTAAATGCTAATAAAAAAATTGAGCCCATTCTTAATTTTTTTTTTTTTTTTTTTTTGGTTGTGAGCCTAGCCTTTAAAGGCTGAGCCATCTCTCCAGCCCCTTAAAATCTTTTTATAAATGAAACCAATGCATTTTAAACTTGCCGTAATTTGGCATTCTTTGCTCTGTAAGACAATAAAATTTCACAAAACAATAAAGCTCCATCATGAAACACAAAACTTGGGGTAATTTAAATCTGTGTTCCTGGGTAATGATCACAAGACTCCATAATGAACCGCCCTTGCTCCCTTACAAAGTGTATCATGTGCCAGCTGTGGTGGCACATGCCTTTAATCCCAGCACTTGGGAGGCAGAGAGGCAGGAAAATTTCTTTTAAGGCCAGCCTGATCTACATATTAAGTTCCAGGACAGCCCTCCACAGTGAGACCCTATCTCAAATAAGTAAACAACAAACATATGTTAAAATGTACTTTATTAATGAGACTAAAAACTTTAGGAGGAAATTCCAATTTCCCCTGTATCAGTATTTCTCAAACATGATAATCAAATGAGGTGAGTAGACAAATGAGACATGAAGTTTCCATATATAAACACTTAAACTAGATAAAAATTGTCTTTGGTGTAATGAAGAAACCAAGGGTATTAGTATTGATTCAAATAAGGTATATATAAGCAATCTTATATTTTTAGATGTAATTATAACACAATCCCTCTCATTCCTGCTGTGATTTCAAAGGCCCATACCAATTCCACGTTGGCTCTCTTTGCCTCCTAGTTCTACCACCCCAGTTCCATGTCTACTCATCTGCCACCATGCTCAACATAACACTCAGTTTCACCCTCTGAATCACCAAGTGCCAATGAACTCTTCTACAGCACACCTTGGTCAGGGATATTCACAGCAATAGAAAATATATACATATGCATGTATAGGAATACAGCCTGTCCATTCAGTACTGCTCATATGTATTTAGGGATTAGATAACCTATCAACAGACTTTTCCCTGGGCAAGACTGGTTCTTAGTAGCGTTTCTTTTAGATTCAGCCTTGTAAGACACCCTCAATCCATTTTGGCATGTCAACTGTTGGTGTCATTGTACAGGTCTTGTTCAGGTGGCCTTATTGTTAAGATTTGACAAGGATGTAGCTCTGTTATATACAGACTGTATCTCATTGCTGACATTGTGTGGTCTCAAGACTCTCAATTTAATACTAATGATGACCATAAGACAAATGCTGGTATTAAATATATGTTAATAGCAAAAAACTACTAACAGTATAAAAAACAATACACATCTTCTATCGTTAAGAGAAACATGATTGGCAGAAGGCTAAGTGACTAACTCCAATACATTTATGTATCAATAGGGGACAATTTAGTACTTGGCAGCAGATAGCCAAAGTACATTTTTAAAGACCAACAGGAACACATAAGGAGTACCAAGTGCTGCTCTTTTCCCAGGCTTTCTCTGAAAAGCCTTCCTATGGTAATACTTTTCTGACAGCATTTCACTGTATGTCTCAACTAGGCAACCTGATGTGAAATACGAAATGCATACGGATTCTTGGTTTTTGCTATGGCTGACAAAATACTAGTTTTCTAGAAAACATTCATGGATGGGTAATGATAAAACAGCCAAGGCTGCATATTTTTCATGTTTTCAGAAAAACTGTTCATGTAAATATACTTATTTATATTTATATATTAAGCATTCTAGTTTAACTGAAACTAGCATTTTAGCTTTATGTTTTATGTCTCATGCATTTTTTGTAGTAAAATTCATGACACATGTTAAGTTTCCTACTGCATTCTTCACTCTTTACAACTTGAATGATGGAATGCCTGTATGTTACAACAAAGTAACAGAAGTCATATAAACAAAAAAAAAAAAAATCTGATGTCTGAGACTTTGCAAATGTGAAACCACTTTTACTTGGTTTTTCAAGTAGTCAAATAGAATGAGACCATTTACACCAGAGATGAGGCACTTGAATGACTACCCCACAAGGAGTAAGTATAAACTACAACTCTTATTCTCCATTTCAGATGTGATTAACTTCAAGATGGTTTACATTACAAGAATTATGAACTTTTATTTTTTTGTCTTCCTTTTGTTCTGAGTCAACAAACTCTGTGAAATACACAAAATACAGACATCACCAAAGACCAATTACTTGGGTCACATACAAATGAACTGAACATTACTTGATGACACGAGTTTCAGGAAAGGAATACTTCAACACAACTTCAACAATGACCATAGTGTTTTCATCATTATGTATAAATACATTAGTATCCAAAGGGCAAATCTTTGCACTAATTCTAGATAAGAATGTCCTCAAATGTATTAACAGAATTATAAGTCAGAGACGATCTTAAATGTTAGAATAATGAAGTACAGGATAAACTTCTCCGGCTGGAGCTGCAGGCCTGGACCCAGTTCCCATCACCCACATGGCAGCTCCTAAGCAGTTGCCACCCCCTTACGAGGTTTTCTGAGTCTCTTCTGGCCTCTGTTGGGCACCACACTCACATAAATACACACATGGAGGTAAAACACACATACACACAAAACGAAGTTAAACATTAAATTTGCCAATATTAAGTATTAAAAAAGCATATAAAAATATTTCCTTAGCCAGTCATTTGTGAAAGATCTTTCAAACAAACAGTTAGGACAACTCATTTTAAGCCTTAAATCATGTTCTCTATATATTTACAGTGAATATTTTGGTAAATTTAGATAATAGATTTGATTCTAATTCTAATTTTCCATAAACTCATTGTATTATATTTTTCCATTTTTTTCTAAGTTCAGTATTAATACCTGTATTATTAAAGGAAATAGATGACTCTAATTTTTAGGTTTATAGAGAAAGTTAAAATCTTGGCATGAGACCAGGTTTAGTGGTATATGGCTGCAATCCCACCATGGGAGTCAGGTGAAGGATATCAATGGTGAAGCTAACCTGAGAACAAAACATTTATAAACCTGTTAACTACCAGGGATGGGTAAGAGTAATGGATGTCTATAATTTGAGTAAATTTATAAAGCCTTGATAATTAAATGTCTTTAATAAAATAAGTCAGTATGTACTTGAACTTGTTAACCATTCCAAATCCATGCATAAACACTCCACATATATGGATGTTTCAAATCCATACCAAAGCACTCCATGTGTATAGACAGTACTCCAAAGTCCTGCAATGTTCTGTTCCTCTAGAGATAGACTAGCTTTTAGTCAATGTAATACTAGATACAAGTCTTCTATATAAACAAAAAGTTAACCAATTTTCAAATTAAAAAAGAGAGAATGCACTTATACAGAATGACAAAAGTTTAAGCTTGGCAAAAGTAATGACTTTTATTTACAACTGCATTTATCAAGATTACAATAGAAACACTAGTGATACCATCTGAACAAAAGCAATGATTTATTGGTACTGGCAACAAATAAAAGATTAACAGTTTCTGAAGAGAATCAAGCAATTATCCAGGAGCTGCAAATCTGCCTGCAGTAAGTCTTCCAGTGTCTGTCTTTTGAACCCTAATGGCTTTCCCCTTTTTTGCCAACTACCTAGGAAAACAAAAATAAAAAATAAATTTAGAAATATGTTTTAAAAAAATATTAACGTAATGATTTCAAGAAGACTTAGTCCTTTTGTCCTTGTATTAATTTTTAACCATGAATCTTTTCCACATGCAATGTACTTTTATTGTGGCAGCAAACTGTAACATCCCTCCCCCTAAACACAAGGAATTAAACACATGCAAGCTATTTTTACTTTCCCACTGTCTTAAGAAGAAATTTAATTTTTCCAAGCCAAGTTGACAGTTTAAAGAAGTTAATTTAAAAAATTTAAAAAAGATGCTGCTATGTGAGTAAAACATTCTTAGTGTACTAGTTTTAGGCAATTAGAAATCTAATGTCAATTACAGGATAACCTGTATTTAAAAGGATACAGTAAATTCATGTCTTCTATACATTTCCTTCAATATGAAAACAGACTGAGAATGAGGAGTTCTTTTCTAGCTTTAAAAAGAACCCTGATTGGTAAAAATGGTCTCTAAGAAACATAAAAAATAAACCTTGCATCTGATTAAAAAAAAAAAAAATCTAGCCCTGAAGGTCTATAAAAATGCCTTAGTTCCCATAAATGTCATAGAACACACAAACAAAAGACCTGGTATCTACCACTAAGTCATGAAATCTGGTTCTCTGCTGGTTCTACGCTCTAATTTATCTAAACAGAGTTTGTCATTAGATATTCTCACAGCATAAATGTCTCAAAATAAATCCCCTTTATAATGAACTACATGTCTGCTGGTAATGAAAAGATTTATATGCACATGTAGAAATCTAAGTTTCTTATTTTAAAGTGAACAGTAGTGTCCACAAGTCATTAATACACGTTTGTAATAAGAAATAGCTGGGTCAATGTCATTCATGAGAATAGACTTAGAAACACCTTCCATTGAGAATTATTAACCACAGAAAGATGATGTTTTTGTGTAGCTTGTTTTACACTCGAGCTAGGGACAACTTTTAAAGAAATTCCTTTTTGGTCCATGTAAACCATATTAGAATAGTTCAGAAGTCAAAGGGACAATGTCATTAGAAAACAACAGAAGAGTGGACAAGAGTAAGAAAAACAGGACTTTAAAAATATACCAGAATGCAGCAGGATAGTAGGACCTATGCCATCAATGAGTTTTAGCTGATACGCAATACAAAATTACAAATCACCGTATTACTTGGGAAATGCAGCATGGGGCTATTAGATTAAGCAAAAGAAAACAATTAATAGTAAAACAAAATTTTAGAGGATGTGATACAGTAGAAGATGCAAGTCTGCATACTGTTTCACAGGTTGACAACTCTCAACTTGCCAATATGTATTCTCTGTAAAAAAAGAAGAAATTCAGCATTCCATGCAGACTCTTACCCCAAACATAAAGCTCTTTCATTCTGTCTTATCCTTTCTATTACACCCCAGACAAACCAAAGTCTAGGTACATCAAAATTAGATGTTAAAAGCTTTCACTCAGTAAAGAATCCATTGATCTTCTGCGTTAGTGTTCTGACCCAGCCTGTTTAGTCCATGTGTCCTTCAACTGGCCTTGACTCAGCATGAGAGATACACCACAAAAACATTTTGAGGACATCGTTCCGATGTGAAAACTCACAACTTGCAACTAAAAACCTGAGAAGTATGTAACACTAGCTCTGGTTAAAAAACAAAACAACAAAACAAGAAAAATTTGTACTTTCCAAAACAATTCTCCTGATCCTAAAACATAAACTTTAAAATAGATAAAAATATTACTCAATTAAATTTAAAAGCATTTGTAACATTTAAAATTTTCTTCAAAATTATTTTTCAAAATATTGAACAAAACAGCAGTAGGTTTAAAAACAAAAACAGAACTGCCTTATGAACACGCAGTGTGGTAAGAAAATTAAGGCACCAGACTGCAAGCAAAATAAAGGGCCAACTGAATCCTGAGTGTGGTGGCTCTGAAGGAAGAGATGGTTGAGGCAATCTAGGTAACAAGAAGCTGATCCAGATGCTGAAGCTGAAGAAATCTCGGAGCGACAACTGAGAACTGGGGAGGGTGGGAGCAGTGGGTGACAGATGAGCAATGAAGCAAAGGGGTAGGGGGAGGACAGTGAGACAAGTTTATCTGTATATTACTTCATTAAAAAAAATCTTCTGCTTTTAGTTCATTGAGTTGTATTAAAAAAGCTGAAAAATAAACAAATAGAAGTGTTATAAAAATAGCGTATGTGGTAAATGGCCAGTTTAGAAAAGTCTATTTTTATAAAAAGTGATAAAACGTGGTCTACTTTTCTCATGCGCCTTGTTCCTTAAGAAGCAAAGCCAAGTGTCTTACTTTTGCACACTTGCATTTTGATATAAAGCAATCTATGTAAAAAGCCTATTTTAGCAAAAAAAAAAAATTTACTCTTAGTTAAAATTGCAAGCTCTTCATGCTATATCACAAAAAATGCATTTACAGAAAATAGCCAACGTATGCATGACACCTTTGAGGGCCAAAACAGACAGACAGAAGGTGTGTTCTATTCTAGCAGATCTGAGGTGAATTCAGAGAGCTGTGGCAGCATGCAGAGGCTTCTAAAGTAACTATCCACAACCAAGGTTTATCAATATTACCTTAGCTTCTGTCATCTTAGTGACATAAGGGGGAGGTCAGTGACATGCTGAAAACTAAAATCATCTACAAATAACTCATATAACAGAAGAATGGACACTGAAAATACTTATAACTTACTACTTCATGATCCATTAAACCATATGATGTAGCCTTCTCTCCACTACAACAGTATCTATCTTCGCTTAATATAGGATACACACCAAATATTATTTTGAAAATTCAAAAATTAGAACATAGACCCTTTCAATATCTGATCAATTATACTGTAAAGGAAGTTAAGTGTCACATTTGACTTGTCATTGCATGACCTGTGTCTCAATGTTTCCCTTCTATCCAGGGCACCTCATCACTATGGTTTCCTCTATCCAAATCCTACATATAAAACAGAGCAAGACTCTCTTTATCCACAGTTTTCTCCTACTTTCCTAAAGATGGTCAGAAAGAAGAAAGTATCACTGCTGAAAATAGAATACCTTCACTGCCTGTTATGTTTTCTATTGCTGTGTAAGAATACAATCTTGTTATAAGCAGGGACAATGGCTGCTGTGGCATAACATAAGCATAAACAGAAAAGTCAAACACATTCACTGGAATTCAGAGCTCACTGACAGTTTTTAATAAGGAACTCTATAAAAGGACCAAATAGGCCAAGCTCATATAAATCCTAAGTTTTTCTATATTGAAGATATTGTTTCTTACATAAAATATAACCCTAAAGAAAATTAGTGACGGCAAGCAGAATAAATCTCAACCAGAAGCAGTTACAAAATCAATGTAATATTAATATTCTTAATATATCTAAGAAGCACATTCATTTAAAACCAGTTAAATCTTCGGTTCTGAATCCTGTTTTGAAATTCTTCTTCTAGCAGTTCTAACACTACTGCCAGGAGCCAGAAAACTGCTCTGAATCAAAATTGCCTTTACAATAATAATACAGTCATTTTCTTTTAAATTCTCATTCTTTTTAAATACAGCACAAATGGTACATGCTATAACTGGCTGAATACAGACACCAGTATTATCACGAGAACTCTATTAGGCTAGTGAATAATTCATAAAAATATGAAGCAATATTTTCTTATTAAAGTGGTTTTTCTATTGGAAAAGATGGGCTTTTTAGAACTTTGACTGCAAGTATATGTGTAGATAATGTGTGTGCCTGGTGTCCGCAGAGATCAGAGGATTTGTGATTCTCTGAAACCAGAGTTCCAAACTCGGAGCCACCAAATTAAACCCAGGTCCTCTGTGAGAGCAACAAGTTTTTTTAACCACTAAATTATGTTATGTGTCTAGGCCCTGAAAAATGTATTTTATTAAAAATATTACTGTTAATATATAGTACATTTATTAATTATAGCTTTTTAAATCCCGGTTTAACCTTTTCTTGTTGAGACCTCACACTTGCAGCAATCACCCTACCTCAACCAAATCTGCAGGTGAATGGATGGACCTAGAGAGGAGAGCCCAGATATAGAAAGACAAAGGCTATGCTGCATGTTCTCTCATCTGTGGTTCCTACACCAAATCTGCAGGTGTAAATATACAACATGGAGTAACCAAAGAAATAACAAAAGTATAAATTGACTGTAGGGCAGGACGTGGGGCCTGTAAGGGGAAAAATAGCAGGATGGCAGTGATGGGAACGGAAGTGAGGAGGGAGATCAACACAGAAGGAAGAGGGATGAATGACACCAAGGTGGCTTGGTAAAGTCAGGAAATCCTATCTCACATTTGCCTAAAATTATACACATACAGAGGTGAATGTACACACACGAACATGCACACACTTACACCCTAAAGGAAGTTAAGCTATTTGAGGTAACAAGGCTCTGCACAAGAACCACAGACTAACAAAGCTCAGTACCAGAGATGAAACCTTTCAAGGCTTTGGTGAGCGTTGTCTAAGTGACTCCCAAAACAAAACTGATTACCAATGTAACCAACCTTTGGTTGCCTCTCAGGGGTTAAAGGTTGGACCCTACTGCTGAAGAAACCACACATGAGGATACATGACTTGGGCTAGATCTGATTGGAAAGCCCTTTTTACCATAGTCTAACTGTCATAATTTCAGAAAATACTATGTAAACTATCAAAGGCGGCAAGCAACTAATCAGCTCTACTCGGCGGCAACACCTACGAACCATAACAAGCATCAACATGACAAGATATGCATAAAGGTCTAACTGGAACCGAGCCAGCTAGCTTCCCGGGACTACTGAGGTCAGAGACCTTAGGAAAAACATCTATTACTGCTACTTTGCTAGACCAGCATAATCCCTTACTACATTCTAAATCTTATCCTTACATCCACAGGTAAGTGTGACTACCACACCTCATCAAAGCTTTTCCTTAGAGAAAATGGAAACCATGACAGAAAAACAGCACTAGACACAATGCAGAGATCAGTGAATCATGGGGAGCCAGCCCCAGGGGTCATCAGAGCTCCTGCATCTCTGGATGAGGGAACACTGTGGAAGAGAGGGGCATAAAGAGTGTAAGAGCCCGAATTTCAGATACCCACTCAAACAAGTCTCCTAGAAATGTCTGTATAAACCAGACAGGAACCATAGAAAAATCAATGGACCTGTTACTACTGAAGGGGAAAGTTTTTGTAGGGTCCAACACCTAGGCAAAAACCTAGGGGCAACTTCTGACTTCTCAGAGAGGGAAACTTGTCCTCTCCCAGAAGATTCGCCTTCTTAAATGGCCTTCTGATGCCGAGTCATTAGGTTTGAATCCATGTACACAGAAAGAAAATAACAACAACAAAAAAAAAAAAAAAAAAAATGGATTCAACAGGTTGTAAAAAACACAACACAAGATATGAGTGTGTAATAAATACAATCAAAGAAAAAGGGACTACCAACTTGAGATAGAGGGTGTGTGGTTGTCAACGATTTAAAAATGGGAAGGGATGGAGGGAGGCAAGGGGGAGAAAGTAATGTAATTCTATCTTAATTAAAACATACAGTTACTAATATAGAGTGAGTTTATTAATTGTAATTAAAATTTTTTCCAACTAATCCTTTTCTTTTGACTCTCACTCTGACACCTAGGCCTTCATCGTGGTAGCAAAGCTACCTTAACTTCCCAAGTACTAAAATTTAAAGGTATGACCCACTACCGCTGGATTCCCCATTTAATTGCTACTAAATAAATATGTTAATAGAAACTCTACTTGGCCAGGCGGTAGTGGCTACTGCCTTTAATCCCAAAACATGGGAGGGAGGGGCAGGCAGAAATCTGTAAGCTCAAAGTACCAGTCTGGACTACAAAGTGAGTTCTAGGACAGCCAGGACTACTCAGAGAAACCCTGAATCAAAAGCAAAACAACACAACACAACAACACCACCATTTCTTGATCTTCAACTATCTTTCATGTTTTAGATGACACCAGAGACCAAACAGTTTAGGAACTGCTACTTTCCATCACTTAAATAAGGTGAGAAGGCAGACAAATAATGAAAGCAAGCTCTCAAGCAAACACACTCCTCAAAAGCACCAGCTTTGGCAGCCGAAAAGACTGAACAGCTAGAAGGATGTGCAATCAATACTTAAGACAGTAACTAAGGCAAACCGTAAATATTACAACTGAACAGTAGCTGACTGGTAAAATGCAGAAGAAAACATTACTTGCATCAAAAACAAGTTAAGTAGCATGGGCTGAAGGAACAAACAGGACACTGAAGCAAAACTTAATGATGGAAGATACTAACCTGACACAGTGTAAACCTCACAGAAGAACTGAGCCAGTGACAAACTATACAAAGAACAGCTAGAGCGAGGCCAGTGCATTTAATTCAAGCCAGACAAGCAGGCAGCCAAAACATCTTTGTTGCTCACACATTTTCCAGGAAAATACACTCCATAGGGTAAGAATGGAGCTGCTTTATACCTGCTTCTTCTAAGCATTATATACACACAAAACACCTGGTCATGGCAGAGCTAAGTATTCCTGCTGCCCCTAAAACTTAATTATGCTATGAGACAGTAAGAAGTGACTGAAAAGTAACCAGAAAAATATGTATTAGCCAGGCTTTCTATTTTTTTAAAAAACTAACATATACCTCACTGGATCATCTACTGTTCAGCAATTTAATTTTCTATAATTAAATTAGGTCTATAAATATCACCAAAATGAGAGACTTCTCAGGATATTCTAATCCCACAAAACAAGTGCCTGCATGAAGTGTGCTGCTGGGAATTAGCAGCCCTAAGGAAACTCTTCCCTGGTAATCAGGTTCTAGACCACTGGCTAAGCACAGCCATGTTCTGTGGCAATGTTTCCTGCACAGTAGCACGTTTCCTGCTACAGGCTGGGCACTAAGAAAGCTTTCAGTGGCACCTCTAGGACCTGCGCCTGCGTACCTGAAAGTTACCAATACAACTGCTACCAGAAACAAAGTGTCCTGGAAAGCATGGGAAAAAGCTGACCCTCACTCCTCAAAGTCCTCCATACTCGGTAAGCTCTATGTTAGACTTAGGGTTACATCCTTCAAGAATACAGACATACATTTATAAAAATAGCAAAAAGCTTACACAATCACTTTTAAAGTATTTGCTGAAATATGTCCTTTTAGAACACAGTGCTTAGAAAGTCATACATAACCATGTGTTAATATCTGTTTATCAAAATAAAATCATTCAAGTCTTTGTAAATACATTTCATTATCAGCAAACTCCTTAAAAATTTTACTATGCCTTCCAAGTAATAATCTGACTATAATTTCTTACTTATTCCTAAGCATTTTGTATAATTAGATTATTATTTTTTACTCAGATGTATTCACTAATATTTTTCTATCAGTTAAGAGTTATATTTACTAAAGACTTTTTTAGTTGAATATCTCAACAAGGGACCTTCATTTAATCTTTTATGAGACACAGCTCTGAATCTTTATGTTTAAAAGGACAACTAAAATATAAGACATTTTTCCTCTGAAATTGTATTGTATTTTCCTTAATTATCATTTGAACAAACTTACTCGCTTGAAGTCATTCATATTTGTTGCCTGGACTGGAGTACCAATGAAAGTAAAATATGAAATTCTCGTTGTTTCTTCTTCTCCTTGATTAGACTGAACAAATAACTAAAACAAAATCACATTTATAATTTATAATTACAACCTATTTTTCATGACCATGCTTTAGATTTAATCTATTTGCTTTCTTAATAAAAACACCTTCCATCCCTTTTAAGAATGAAATAAGATTACACTTACACCAGTATTCCTAGAAAATTGCCTGTTCTCCATCTGCCCTGCAGGTCTCACTTTCTCCAGAGATGCCCTGACAAGATGCCCACATATGCAAGTTCATAGTAATGTAGTGTGATGTATAGAAAAGTCATAATTAAGTCTTTATTGACTACAATGAAAGAGTGTGGAATTCAGTCTTTCAAGTGTGGGAAATCTGTCACTGTAATCTTTCTGATACTCTAGCACTCATTCTATTTCCTAGAAGAACTGAAGGAATGATGTTGGCAGTATGCTCTGAAGACTATGTTCTGCCTAACTCCAAATTCTCTGTTTTAAAATTTCTCTCTCAGTACATAAGAGATAGAATCCATTACTTCCATATTGCTTATATTCGATTTTTGAAAAAAAAATCCTCTATTAAAAGAAATTAGATAATCTAAAAATGTTCTCTACTTAGAAATAATGTCTTACTGAACGGGGCCTGTATTGGTCTGCACAGTCCTCTGTGCACACATTACAGCTTCAGCTTAGTGTCTTTCGGGGCTCCTGAGTATGTAAACAAGTGGGTCTCTGATTCTTGTGCTTTCTTCTCTTGGCCCTTTCCTTCTGTTGGTTTGTCCCATCCATCTTAGATGTGACAGTTTCTGTCTTATCTTTTGTTATGCTGTGTTGTGATCTCTGAGACACAGAAAGGAAGTGGATCTGGATGGGAGGGAAGTGGGGGAGAACAGGGAGCAGTAGAGGGAGGGGAAACTGTACTCACAATATAGAATAAGAGGGAAAAATCTGTTTTCAATGAGAACAAACTGTCTCTCTTCATGTTGTTCTAAGATATTACTACGTTTTCATTGTTGAAACTCCTTTCAAAGAGTTTATCTAATCAATTTAAAGAATATAATAAATGCACTTTTAAACCAGTTCCCAGCTTACTTGTATTTAAAATTCATCTTTCTTTGATTAAACTCTGATCAAAACTATTATTTTAATCCTACTTTTATCATCATAAAAGTGATAGGAATGCCTTATGTGTCTTCACTTAGATCACTGCCTAATTTTCCAGATATAAATGATAGTACTGTACTTACAAGGTGGCCCTTATCTTCAGTTTTATTTAGATAAAACGTTTAGAATAATTAAACCTCAGCTTGCTCACACAGATTGATTACAGGAACTATCTATGTCCACCGTAACCCTCCAAAAGAGAACTTACAGGGTTCTTCTGATGATCCATCGATACAAAGGTGCATCAGTCTGGCATGATTTGAACTCAGCGCTCTATGGCTGGTTTCTCCTTTCTTTTCATAGATCAATAACTAAAATTATCTCTGGCAGTAGTCAATATTCAGATAAACCTTAGCTATCTCTTAAAATATAAAGTCATCTTTTTCAAAATCTTTTTTAGTTGGTTGTATTAGATAATGCCTGTAACTCATCACTTGGAAGTTTGAGACAGACCTGTTGTGAGTTCAAGGTCAGTGTGGGCTACACAGTAAATATCAGGCCAACCTGAGCTACAGAGTAAGTTTCTGTCTCAAAAAAAAAAAAAAAAAAGAAAGAAAAAAGTTTAAAGCCAGTCTTAATACCACAGTAACTACACTGAGAGACTACATTCTAGGAAATTAAGCAGGACTTTCACACAGGTACCAGACTTCTTCACCAGTTGTAATAGAGAATACATAAATATCTCCACTCTAAGTGAAAATGTTCTAGAACAACAAACTGACAAATCCCATTAATCAACCTCCATTTCTCAACTTTATTGGATAAATTCTACTTTACAAGATCATTTAGACATCACCTAGGATATAGAATTCAGCAATACTGTCCACCAACCAGAGGAAGATAAATTGAGAAAATGCTACTCACAGTTACACTGTTAACATTCTGAAATTTAACGTAACGAAGAGGAACAATGCCATCTTCTTTAATGTCATCTTCTGTCAGTTCCAGAGCTTGGGTTGGCTCACTCCTTTCTGCCTCCTCAAAATCCATAGATCGGGGTAGGTTGATAAAAATTTTTACATATTTAGGACCCTGACCTATAAAATGGTTTAAAAAAAAATGAAGTACTAAAACTATAAACACAGTAACATACTTTTCCTTTATCATCAAATGTAACTTGTACAGAAACCTGTGTAGACACTAAAACTAAATCTAAATATTGACAATCTTTTCCCCCCAACATTTGCTGGTATCGTCCTAGCCTAGTTCTACTCTTCATTAGAATAAAAAAACATACGCATGCACACAGACATAAGCAAGTTCCTACCCTCAATGACAAAGGACATACACTGAGTTGGATGTGGTGGGGCACACCTTGGGAGGCACAGGCAGGTAGATGTAAAGAGCAAGCTCCAAGTCAGCTAAGGCTACATGGTGGGACTCTGTCTTAAACAAACAGAAGCTCTGCTACATACAATAACTATAACACTATCGTGAAGAGCTACACAGAAGGTAGTATGGATTCTGATAGCGTATACCTGTTAGCAGCCTTCCATGAAATACATATACTAATTTTTTGTTGCCAACAACTTGCACATTTTGCTACCCAGGAGGAAAACATATTACCACTAAGACTTACCAAAAAGGAATTAATCCTAAAATTTCTCAGTTTTACTTTTAATCAGTTAAAGAAAACTGAACCAAATGATGAAGCCCCTTAGTCCTGACTGCCTTCTCTCTCAAAAACATCAAGAGTAACAGGGGAAAAAGAATTGCGGCAAAAAGAAAAAGAAAAAAAAAAAAAGAGCCGCTGACTTTATGAAACAAACCGTGTGTAAAGCACACTGCTGTACATAGTCGTGACAGTGCATTATTAACACTGCACAAAAAGCAGGGCCTGGAGCCTCGTTTTTATCACCCTGAAAAAGAAAAGTCTGAAAACAGTTTCATTTCTAAACAATAACTGCATAGCTGCTAATAATTTAGAAATGGGAGGAAAGAATCAGTTCTTTGTAAACTATGGGAAAACAAACATTTTTACATTTTTACTTTAGTTCTTAATCCCACATTACATGGACATTTATCATCTTCCTTAAACAACATAGAAGATCCACATCTATTTAGGGGGAAAATGTTTTAAATGTAAAGACAACAGGTTTAACAAAGTAGAAAGTCAGATTGTAATTAACTGTCCTTCACTCACCATTATCTGGTCCTTGAAACTTCATGGAATAAAGCTTAACAGGTTGATTGAATGCCACAGTAATAAGTAGCTGTAGGGAAAATAGTTTAATTATACAAAAGGGTTTGTTAAACACAAGGAATATACAAAATGGCTATGGGACTAAAATTAACAAGAGTGGTACAAACCAAGTTCATCTAACAAAATCACTGCAATATAAATTCTGTGAGCCGAAATTAGTTTGACAGTTAAGGATTGCCACCACCAATTACTTACATATAAAAAAGTGCAATAAACATACTAAAATTATGTGTAAGAACTTAGGATCTGGGGCTGGAGAGATGGCTAGCCATTTACGGGCATTAGCTGCTCTTCCAGAGGAGCCACCTTCAATTCCCAGCACCCACATGGTAGTTCAGTCATCAGTAGCGCTCCAGTCCCAGGGATTGAGCACCCTCTCCTCACACCTCTAAGGACACCAGGTATGCATGTGATACAGACATAAATGCAGACAAAGCATTCATATACATAAGATAAATATTATGAAAGGAAGAGAGGGAGGGAGGGAGGAAAGCTAAGAACTTGGGATCTACAAACTGACAAGTAACCTACATTCCCACAAATAAAACAAAATTCCCAAATAAAATAAATGTAAGTTCTAACTTTTAATATGCAACACACATCTTTTCTGGTGTACCAAGTACTTATCAACACTGCTTGACTACTGGAAGGCAATATGCTGCCATGCAGAGACATGAACTGTGATGTAAAATTCAAAAAACAGGACTTTTGGGACCAGGACTGCAGTCAGCGTACAATGCTCTGAGTAGTGGGAGAGAGAAAAGGGAGGAAAGTCACTAAGATCTAAGGCCCTTAGGCCTTCAAAACCTGACTCCAAATTTTTCTAGACAGTCACATACGGGAACTGAGAGACCAGTGCTATCTGGAGTCTCTTTGAAGCTCTAAGTTATCCATTAATTTTTTTTCCCCACTCAAAACTGTATTTGTTGTTTAGAGGTATACTCCTACCCTGTAAAGACTTCCCTTAACAGAAGATTTCAGCAAAGCAATAGACAATGCCACCATCTACACTGTCGTGTTTTTAGGTAACTATACACAGGAATATGTGAGTCACAGTCCTGAAGCTATCATAAAGTAACCCTAGTTAGAAGAAAGAGATTTTAGACTTATTATTTCAAAATCATATTGTGGTCTAAGAAAACAGCTATTTCCTCTGGTTATACCACTCTTCATACTTAATTCCAAACAGTGTGTCAAAACAGCAATCCTGCTGTGTGAAAAGCTGAAATGCTGGTAGAAAGCAGGTACGAGGGGAAATCTAGAAACAGATCAGGTCAGCAATACTGCCTAAAAGCAGCAAGAAGCCATTAGCTCTTAGAAGAAGGAGCAACATGCAGATGAACTCTTGTGACAGGAACTAAGCATACACAGAACTAGAGAGTAAATTAAGAAAAGCAGTACCCAGAAGGTAAAGATAGTGTGGTTAAGGTATTGTCCAACTTTCTCTGTGGCAAGAGCAATGCAGGGAAGAGAAAAAACAGGAGATAGTCTTACATGGGAGTTCTCATCTAACCAATCTCTACTTCTCAGACACAAACCATCTGTGTAGGACAAACACAGAGAGCAGTGTAAGAAATGGCCAGTATGGTGATGGTCTAAAGCAGCCGTGGAGCACACAGGTCCTCCGATGTTCTTTGGGACACATGGCAACTCCCTCAGAACACAGAAAGGAGATTAATTCAGACGGTAATGGAATAGGAGTCAAAGAAACTGAGAGCTACACAAAGAAAAGGCAGAAATGATTATCTGGAAAAGAACGACATAAGCCACAAGACATGGACAAGAAAAGGCAAGGATCATCATCTGGAAGAGAGACGTAAGCCATAAGGCAAGAACACAACAAACAAGAAGAGCACTTGTAAATAGTGACAGCCCTGCCCAGCCTTAACACAAGCACTCAATTACCTGCTCATCACAGTCAGATTCCAAGAAGGACATGTCTTTTCGTAAACAGTTGTCAAAGCCGTGCTCATCACTTTCATTAAGACATTCACAGCCAGCTTTGTTAATAAAAGGCATTAAATCCATCTGAAACCAAAGAAATTAGGAACTTAGGCAAAGCATTTGGATTTAGTATAAAAAATATAAAGACTTGAACCTGTACATTTTTAGATCAGGTTATTTTGAAGAAAATGTTTGCTTTAAAATAGTTACTGAAATTTTTATAATATTCTTTTCAATTGGATTTCTGACTGAAATCTATCACTAATTATTAAAACTAAATCTAGGCTTAACCTACAAAGAAAGGTATCAGAAACCCATCTTGCAGACCTTGGTATTCCCCAGAACATTTGCTACAAAGAACAAATGATTGTCTATACAAGGATCAAGGACACTTACACCTGGAACTTGGGAAATAGATGTAAGAGGTACAGAGTCTGAGGTCAACCTAGGCATACATGAGACCCCATCTCAACCAAAACCAAACCACACACGGCAAAAAGCAAGCAAGCAAACAAACAAAGAAACAAAAGTCAAAAAAAAAAAAAAAAAAAAAAAAAACAAAACAAAACAAAAAAAAAAACAAAACAACCAACCAAATCAAAAAGAAAAAGAATAAGACCTGTGTCTCCATGAGACACCTGACTTTAGGAGAGGCAAACCCCAAACTGAGAATGGCAAGCTAACAAGCATCAGCAGCCTAACTTCATTCACCCTAAGCAATAATGTGCACCCTTACTTCATGGGCTCCCTCCTCCTTTCATAACATCTAAGAACAGGGCTCAGTCCTTTCTTAGGGAAACTAAGTTCTAAGGAACTAAGTCCCAGACCAACACAACCTCAAATCAGGTCCAGGCACTACAAGGACTAAAATCAAGGTGATGGTGCTGGCTGTGAAATCACTTAGGATCCCACTAGCTTAGCTATAGGTAACAATAGGACATAAGGGCACAATTACATAATTTAGAGACTGCTTTTGTTTAGGTCAAATGAGCTGAAACCAGTGACACTTAAGTTGAGTCTAGTAAAGTATCCCCAGGAATGTCTTTGTCTAATTGTTTCTGCCTGAGCATATGCACTGAGATCCCACAGTGTAACCACACTGCAGAAACCATCAGTTACTTCACCTTCTTTCCTCCAACTATCCCTAAGTGTCCCTAAATAAAATTCTTGGGGACATGAATTACAAAACTGTTTTCTGGTCTTCATGCTTGGATGACTTGTAAATAAACTTTCTCTTTCACAAAACTTGTTTCAGTAATTGGCATAGAAGTACAACAGGTACAATGAATAGTTCAGTAATTATCCACCACACCTCAAACACGGCTTACTCTTTCTGACTGGGTGCTATTTTAAATATAAACTAACTGTATACACTAACAGAAAATAAATAATGCCGTTATGTTACAGATGCTCAATGACAAAGATACACACACACCGTACACACAAAAAACAAGCTTTCCTGTCTAATTGACTAGTTTTTCAGCTTGACTTTAAAAGGTTTACAGAGAACACACTGATCTGCTTTACTGTACTTAATCTAAATTTTTTTTTTAATGTATTGGCTGCAACTTGAGGAAAATTTGTAGCACCATAAAGTACTTCTGAACATGGCTTCCTTCCTGAACAATGTCAAACTGCACACAACTGCATTAGGACTATTCACATTATGTTGTAGTTTAAAATAATATTTTGAGTTCTTTAGTCTTTGTCTTAATTTAAAAAAAATATCTTACCGTTAAATACACTCAATTCTAAAGTCACATTTGTTTCTAAACTAGAATGCAGGAAGTTAAGTAACATGGGAATTCAGTGCATTAAATTCAAGTCATGTTACTGTAAGAATGAGAACTATTACACCTCTGAGCCCAGCATGGTGGGGAGGAGGAGGGCAGAGGCAGGACAGTCTCTGGGTTCTAGGACAGCCAGGGCTACACAGAGAAACTCTGTCTTGAGGGGAGACAAGGAGAGAGACAGACAGACAGACACACACACACATACACACACACACACAGAGAAAAAGAGAGAGAGAGAGACGAAGAGAGACAGAAAGAGGGAGAGAGAGAGAGAGACGAAGAGAGACAGAAAGAGAGAAACTGAGAGACAAAAATATTTTTCAATGCCATATCTTCCACTCACGGGAGGGGGCAAGCTTTAGAATATGGCTATTTAATAGTTTAGAAAACAACTGTAAATGATAAAGGAATTTAGCCAAAGAAATTTAGGGGGAAATAATTTACAATAAAGACTTAAGGTTATAATAGACAAAACTCAATAATCCATTTAGTTTGAAAAATGCTCATTTGGAAGCATTTTAAACAAGTAAGAAATAAAACAGTACATTTCATTTCAACCAAACAACATCAGATTTAAGATATTTTCTTTACTCTTCGGTGACATACATAGCCTTTTGGAATGTCTGTGTCCTCATTGCTTCCGGGATCATTTTCTAAATGCTGCTTGATTTTCTCTTCTAGCCCCACAGCATCTGCTCCTTGATACTGATCGATTCTCACTTTGTTTCGAAAAAACAAAAATGTCGGTGTTGCTGATATATTGTTGGTGGCAGCTGTTCCCTAGAATCAGCAAATTAAAGTGTTAAAAACGAATCTTACACAATTTTCATTTTTCATTCAACAACCTTAAGCAAATTAAAATCACAAGTCCTAACCAGAAAATAAAATAATGTATTCCTAATTGCTATTTAAGAGAGCAACTAGGCTCAGTAGTTAAAAGCACTAGCTCTTCTTCCAGAGGATCCAACATCAATTTCTAGCACCCACAAGGCAGCTGACAACCACCTATATGACAGTAGTTTCAGGAGATCCGATGTTGTCTTCTGGCCTCTGCAGAACCCAGGAACTCATATGGTACTCAGTCATGAATGCAAGCAAAATACCCATTCACATTAAACAAATGAATTTAAAAAATCTTAAAGAGCAGACCTAATGGGAGTTGCTATGGAGACAGTTATACTACCCATACACCCACGGTAGAGAGCTGGTTTTGTTTTTTAAAACATAAATCTTATTGTCATATATTTATATAACAGAACAATTACCTTCTACTACAGAAACTGTACTTTATGGCAGGCAGCTGTTTTATAATTATGCAGTATAAATTTTGAAAAAAGAAATAATCAAAGGCGGGGCACATTAGTACACACCTTTAATCCCAGCATTGGAAAGGCAGAGGCAGACAGATCTCTTGAGTGTGAGGCCTGCCTGGTCTATATAGAGTTCAGGCCAGCAAGGACTAAAGAAGACTGTTTCAAACAAATAAAATAAAATAAATTTAAAAACACAAGAAAGGTAATGAGTTAATACAAAGCACTGGTGCTAAGAAAAACGACCTGAAAAACAAAGAAAGGCCAGTCCATAGACTATCAAAACAAGCACACAGACAGGCAAAAAAGGGTCACCTCATCTCATTTTTGCTCTCACAAAAATGATTTCATTGCCGGTCATCATAAAAATTAATAGCTATCTTTTTAAATTTTGCTTTAGTTCTATAATTTAATACTGAATGGAAATTAATAACCAAAGCTCCACTGTTTAAACTTTGATGGCAATGATTTAAAAACAGCAAAGCAAATCAATCTGTCCTTTCACACATGCCAATTCTATGAAGAGGTACAGAAGACATAATTCAAAGGAAAAAAAGCACAAAGGGTATCTATCCCCTCTAAACTACAGAAGGGACCTATTAGAACAGCACTGTCTTAAAAATAGAAATTATGACACAAATGTGAACGATAACAATGAACTAAGAGTATTTAGCATATGAAAAACACACAGTTCTTTATTTCTTAATTCTCTCCATGCAAATGCCCTGCCACACCACCACAATGGTATACCTACAGCTCTATGCCCCAAATAACACATTCTCCTACCATTAGAAAAGGAAAAGACAGTTCACAGACTGGGCAAATATATTTGCAGAACATACTAAACAAAGTACTTTTTTACCTGTAATGTGTAAAGAACACTCACAAATAAGAAGAATAAAAATGACACCCAAATGAAAAATCAACTTTTGGAATAGGTAATTTGCCAAATGAGGTACTTAACATGGAAATTAGTTAACAGGGAAATCAGGGAAATACAAACTGAATCTACTTTTATTGCAATATGTTAAAACAAAACATAGTATTCAAAACAGAGGAACTGAACTTTCTTACGTATACTGTTCTTAACAATGCACAAAGCATAACCACTCTTCATATAACTTTAAAAATGAGATTATGAAATGATCAAATTAAATTCAACTATGATCAAAACTGCTCTGCTATACCTTGTGATCAATTTACCCAATGCCTCAGCAGAAGATGTAGAACTGCCAAGTAACCTATTACTTTAACAACATCCTATTAAATCCACTCCACATAAGAAAAACTTGAAATGATATGCTAACCTGTATAGTCAAAATGACATAATAATCCTAATATTTTCCTGTCTTCTAAGGAATACTGTATGAATAAAAACATAATGGGTACTATCAGTGTTGGATTTTGAAGTGTTTCATGAAAAAAAGAAGGAAAGAAAGACTCTCCTGCCTTACCTGGCACTGATGCACATCTACTTCCAAGAAGACTGCCTGTGGGTACTTATTACTCATAGAATTGAATGCCGGGGCAATCCTCAAACATGGTCCACACCTGAGAAAAAGAGAGCTTATACAATAAATAATACAGAGATTATACTAACTCATGTTATAAAAGCATGTATCAAGTTAAACAAAACAAGGCACAATGATTCTCTTGGCTTTAGGCATTCTAGTATATTCATCTGGATTATTTATAATACTGCATTAATACCATATTGCCCTAATGAGTACAGATACAAGATCAGGTCTTAGGCCGAAAACTGTAAAATCTTTCCATTTTGTTCTCATGCAAAGAAAACAAAGGAAAATAAATAGTGGGTTATGTCTATAAATTTTTAAAGTCAGTATGGTCAAAAAAAATCAATCCCCCTAAATTAGGATTAATTAAAAAAATCTTGACTTTTAAAAAATTAAATAAATTTATATTCTAACATTTATAGGGTCTTCTCAGTGATAATAATAAATCAAGTGGTTATTCAAATTTTAAAAAACTAACAACAAAAACAACAAAAAAAAAACTATCACTGAATACACAATCAGTGATTCCAGATGACTGAAAATTTAAATGTGAAGTAGTAAATACAAGAACTTTAAAAAAAAAATGTAAGAAAAAGGCAACCTAACCTGAGGTTCAAAGCTAAAAAAATCAAATATTAAGCCCTATCATAAAGCTTTACTAACAGCATGCAATACATTTGTTTGAACATGTTATTTGAAAATCTTTAGAATTCAAAATGATCCTCAATGATATAAAACTGGAATATTATATCAGCATTAAAAAGTGTAGATATCAGAGCATTCTGAATTTTAAATGTTCCGATTTGAGATATTTAATTGGTTAAGTCTACAATAACTATTCCAAATCCCACCAAACTCTGAAAGCTGGGAACACTGATCCCATGCATCTCAGGTACAAACAGTCTGTACAGGGACAGCAACCTGGTTAAGAGATAAAAAACTTAGTCTAGAAGCAGAGCCACACTATATTCAACCATGTGACTTATTAAAATGTTGAGAATCCAAGCACTAGAGAAGGTGATCTTTTTAGTGATAGTGCTAGATCAAGTGGATATTCACATTTAAAAAACAAACAAGAAACAACCTCTCACTGAATACAGTATCAACTTCAGATGAACTGAAGATTTAAATGTGTAGTAATATAAGTACAACATGAACTAGAAAAACTGTAAAACATTTCTTAAACAACACAAAGGACTGGTATCTGATAACTTCATAGTATCAACAAGGGTTTTTTAGAGCAGAAGAAAATACCCTTCTGGGGAACAAAGTGCTAGATATAGGTGGGCATATTTACTTTTATTAACCTTAATTTTCTCAAACTTAAACAAGAACTATGTAGATGTGCTTCCTGAGCAAGCCTGGCAGCCTAAGTTCCATGCCCAGAATCCATATAAAGGTGGACAGGGAGAACCAGTTCCACATCTGCCCGCATAGCATCTGTGCACATGAACAGACATCACAGACAAATACAGTAAATAAATAAACCAAAAACACGCTTTGTCTTATTAGTAGCTCTGTCTAGCCTGGAATTCCCTGGTTGAAAGCGAACTCATCTGCCTTCCCAGTGCTAGGTTTGCAAACATGAACTAGCATACTCAGCCTAGTAAATAATCATTTTAACCATTGAGTCCATGTTATATTGATATTCCCTCTGCCTATCTATCATCATCCACCTACCCACCAACCACAGATAAGCTAATTTATGTTAATGAAACACCCTGTAGCTAAACAAACTTGATCAAAACAATATCACCATGCAAATATCTACTTCAAAATCTAACCTGTCAAAAAATCAAAATAGTTTCAGAGATACAAACTAGCCTTCTTTCACATTACAGCCATCCAAATTAGTTTAGTCTTCTTTTTTCCTTTTTTTAATGTTTGTTTGTTTTTATGTGTATAAGTGACCTGTTTAAACACACACACATACACACACCCAGAAGAGAGCATCAGATCCCATTATAATTATAGATGGTTGTAAGCTACCATGTGGTTGCTGGGAATTACTCAGAACCTTTAATTAATGAAAAATTTCTATAACTAATTCAATAAGCCAGCTAGTTTTCCTGTATAAAACAGCAGCTTGAAAACCTTTCATAGCTATTATCCAGTATTTCCAAATGTCAGACCTCTCCCCTCCTGCCATGAAAACCAAAACCAGTATTCGTTTCTTTTAAATTGTTGCAACAGGACCCAGAAATCATCTAGTTCAGGGGTTTAAAAATGGGTGGGAAAAATTACTTTTGTGCCTTAAATCTCTGACTGAAAGGTTATATTTCGTACCTTTACATATAAGATGGACATGCAAAAAGGGTTTTAAGTTATGCTTCTTGATGGAGAACATAGTAAATAAGCTTATAGTTCCCTAGTAAGTAAAAGGACCAAAAGGACTACCCATTTAAACTGATTTAACTGATGGAAATTGGAAGATCTCTTATGTATATATTGTATCTTCTGCAAACAGGAATAACTTCACTTCTTTCCCTATTTGCATCCTTGTAATTTCCTTCTTTCACTGATTTGTTCCAGCTACTGCTTTGAACACTACATTGACAAAAATTTAAACAGGACAGAGGACAGTCCTGTCTCATTCCTTGAAGTAAGTGGGATTTTTCTTCTTTCACCAAGACACTAGCTGTGGGTTTGTCATATGCCTTAATTACGCTGAGCTCTGTTCACTCCAGTCCTACTTTCTTCAGGACTTTCCCATGAAGGCATGTTGGATTTTCTCACAGACCTCTTCTGAATCTACCGGTCTGATCGTGCAATTTTTCTGTCTTTAATTCCATTATTTAGTACATTTCTTGACTTACATAAGATGAACCATCCCTGCATATCCAACCTGCACAGAGATCTTATTGATATATCCCTTTTTGCAAGTATTTTATCAAGAATTTTTTATCTTCACCAGGAAATATTGACCTGAAGTTTTTTGTTGTTGTTGTGTCTTTACCTGGTATTAAAATAATACTGGCCTCATAGGAGTTTGAAAATGGTCTTTCTTTCCTTCAAGTATTGGTTGAAATATATATATGTGCACATACAATAACAATAATAAAGAGGTCATAAATTTGAAGGAAAAGGAGGAAATGGGAAGAGTTGACAGTGGGTAAAAAGTCTAAATATAAAGTTCTCATGCATACAATTCTCAAAAGAAATTCTTAAAAAACTAAAATAAAACATATGTAACCTAACATAATCACCTACTAAGAACTGAAGAACAAGGCTGGTGTGGTAGCACATGCCTTTAATCTCAGTACTCTGGAGGCGGAGAGGTAGGCCTGGCTAAATAAAAATTTAGGTATATTGATATATGAGACATTTTAAATAACCTAATATACATAAAATTTAAGGATAGTGGAGAGAAAAATCTTTGAAACACTATGCAAAATAATTTTAAAATTCATAAAACTTATGATATAGTAGAATCAAAGAATTAATGCACAAAAAGAGTACAAGAAAGGGAAGAATAAAGGAAAAGGGGCAATGAGAAATACAGTAAAGGGCAGACTCAAACCTAACACTACTGATAACATCAGATGTAAGTAAGTATTTACAAAGCAAACTATGAGGAGGTGTGGTGGTACACACTTTCCATCCCAGAACTGGGGAGGCAGAGAAGGCTGATCTCTGCAAATGGGAAGATGGACAGGGCTACAATAAAGAGGGACCCATCTAAAACAAACAAACAAAAACTGAAGACCAAAAGTTAAAAAGTTGTTTAAAGTCCAACACCCTACTCGGAAGGGCCACAAGCAGGACAGACCATTCATAAATCTAATCCAGTTCCAGTTCTTTTTAAAAGTTACTGAGTTTTTAGTAACTTTCCTTCTAGCTCTAATACTGAAATTCATGAAATTCTTTCCTACTACCTTTTACAACAGCAAGTGCTTTTATCTCGACCAAGGCTTGTACAAACATATGTACAACCATGGATAAAGAAAATGTATGCACTTTTAAAGCTTTATTTCATAAGGGCTTGCTTTTTCCACAGGGAATAAGTTTCAAACAGGCCATTTCTAAATGTACTGTAGTTACTAAAGTGCAGCTATAACTGTAACTGGTTCTGTAAATCACATAAAATATACCTATTTTAGTAATTACACTTTCTTAATAAAATAATACACTTTGGTCACTTCCTATCTTATACAATTCAGAAAGATGTTAAATTATTTTTACCTCATTTAAAGTTTTACAACTGCCAAGAACAGGGCTAGGGAAAAAAAGCTCAGCAGCAGCCTAGCATGTAGGAGTCACTGGGTTCAATCCCCAGCCAAAAACTAAAAACTCTAAAATCTTTAACTACCACACCTAAAAGTCCATTACAGATGCTGTTTTGTATAAAGCAATAGCTATATACGATATCCTGCACACTCTTGAAGAAACTACATCCTCTTGAAAAGGAACAATCTATAAAATACAATTCTCTTTTTATATGATTTAAGTTCAGGCAAAACTAAGTGTGAAAATCCAAAAATGAAGGGAAGAAGCCCAAGGATGCAAGAATTGGGGTTATAAATAATGGTGTATTTCTTTTTTTTTTTTGTTTTAAGATTAATTTTATGTATGAGTACACTCACTGTAGCTGTCTTCACACACACCAGAGAAGGCATCAGATCCCATTACAGATCGTTGTGAGCCACCATGTGGTTGCTGGGATTTGAACTCAGGACCTCTGGAAGAGCTGTCAGTGCTCCTAACCACTGAACCATCTCTCCAGCCCCAATGGTGTATTTCTTACTTAGTGTTAGTTATAAAAAAGTGGACCTTGTAAAATTTATCAAGCTACACAATTTAGTAATTTGTATCTTCTTAAATGTTAGTTATCAAAGACCCCCACCCTTTATGCCCAAAACAAAAAACTTCCAACCAAAACGTTACAAAATAAGGCCTGCTTTAAGAAAACAAAATATAGTAAACTGTCAATAACTGGAAGACTCAAATTACTGAAAAAGGTGTGATATATTCACTTCAAGATAAAAATCTTCCCTATACCAATAGGGAAGAAACTATACATTCTTTCAGCTTAGTATGTCCACAAACCAAAATCAATAAAACAGCACTGTTGACAACCACTCAATGTATCTGGCCATATTTAAGATGCAACTATTTGGAGACAGTTATTTTAGAAATCTTGCCAGAATAGATTTTTAACATATAGAATTCATCCTCTTAACAGTATGAATAGCTTAATATTCTCACCTTGCCAGGAAAATATGAGTAAAATGAATTGTTGATAGGTTTAAGAGTATAATGCAGACAAAATTAATGCACTCAAAGCAATCTTTATCAAAAAATGAAGCAGAGACTGAAAAAGATGTAATACACCAGTGACCACAGTAATATTCATTACTAACAGCTACAAGTAAACACAAGTGTTAAGAGAGGAAAAAAGGAGTGAACCCAAGACATCCTTTACTGCAGATGAACCTTGAAAATGTACATGAAACAACTAAAAAAAGACAGGCCACATACTTTGTCACAGTTCACTCACATGTGCTGCCTAAAACAAGCAAATTCCCAGAGACAGCACAGTAAACGATCGGGGAAGCCAGTGGACGTGAGAGAGTGGGGATCTAACAGTTTCATTCTTCTAGAGAAGTGAGAACAGGGTGTTTCTACTTAACAGGTAGTTTCTGCTTGGAATGATATGGCTATTTCAGAAAACAAAGGTAATAACTGCGCAATATTGTGAATGCACATAACACCCCTGAATTATACTCTTTGAAATTGCTAAAAATGACTCCATATGGTGGTGCATTCCTTTAATTCCAGCATTCGGAAGGCTAAGGCATGAGGATCACAAGTTTGAGGTTGCCTTGAGTCATTTTAGTGCTTGGGGTGTAACTCAGTGGTAGGTACTTACTTACCCAGTATGTTCAAAGGCCCTGTGCATATACCAAAAGCAGCTTCAGATTCTTAAAGCCATCTACACACTGCTAGAGCAATGGCTGATAGGTAATGTTAACTTTCCCTGAGCAGTTTTGGAGATTTATCGGACAGATACTTGCAGGTCACAAAGTATAAATACACTGCAGTGACCTCAGAGAGGAATGCCTTGACTGCCCACATTGATAGAATGGTGAAGATTTTTAAAAATAAAAAGAATGTTAAGGGTAAATACAACCTCACTCGATTTATAAATGTTACCTAAATACTCTTAAACTAAAAATGTTCTCTACATGTAAGCATTTATTTGTCTTAAGTTTTTACAAAGGAAATGGAATTTTCATTCCATTAACTAATAAGTAATCTATCTCTCTACTAATCAGTCCCTGCAGGTATACTGAAAATGACTCCACACTAACAAGTTCCATCAATAGCAATGTCCCTCCACCTTTCTCACTCCAGTCAGTAACGAGTTGTCATTCGAATGGTAAGCTGGAAAAGTGTAAAAGCTCCATCTGACCGGAAGTAGAGGATGAACTGAAAATGAGATTCCTGGTTGAAGCCATCTTTTCTCTTTCATTTAGCAAACAAGCAGCCATTCTCCTAGTATGAAAGCTATACACACGGAAGGCTGAGAAGACAAGTCTAGGATTCTGACACTCCTTTGAGACATGTCTTAACACACATGATATAGCCTAATCCCTTCAATTTAGACTCCTAATAATTTACCTTCCCTTTCAGTTCTGTAGGAGACCCGCCCCAAAACAAAACAAACACCAACAAAAAACCCCTTATAACTTGTTTTCTTCTCTGTTTGTACCCCGATCTCCTAAAGCTATCTACATTTTAGACACAACATTTACTGAACCCTGTACTAGAAACTAAATTTTTCTCCGGGTTTAAGAAAAAACAAACACAATAACACAGGCAAGCAAACCTGTTACATAAACTCCCTCCCAGGTGGTTTGTGTGTAAATAATGCCAGGTGGTCAAATGAAGATCTCTAAACCTTTTAACTTGGAACTGCTACATTCAAGGGCTCTGTAAATACACGCTGAGTTTTTTGGCTTTTAAGGCCTAGTTCCAATTTACAGACGAAAACATTATTACACACCCAAGAAGCGATTCTCCAGCTTTAACTGTCCTATAGATCTAACATCTTTCCACATTCCTATCATCTTAAATCAGTAAGCTAAAATGGCCATCTGGACAAACAGAGGTCTGTGTAACCCGTGACATGAACAAACATTATTTTGCGTCTGTAATCTGCATCCACGGAGGAGACCAAGACAAAAACCAAGCATGGAACAAATATGTTATGCACATTAAAAACATTGTCCCAACACTAACTTAATTCAACACGCACCAACTAGGCCTTAAAACCACACGTTATTCCGACTAGACGGACACCCTCATCTGGATCTTTCAAAGGCTTTGCAGAAAATTCAGGCGAAGAGAAATCAACGGTTTGAAAAATAAAGCGTTCAGAGGTACTAAAATGAAAATGATGGTTGGCTCTTCCCAAAGATAGGGAGCGGCGCAAGTAGTAGAGGCTGAGCCTCCTACAACCTGGAAACGTCGCGGGCCGCCCCCAAGAGCAGAGACATCTGCGATTTTAAACTCGGCGGGACCCGCCAAAGTGGCCTCTGTGCCCGCCAGGAAGCCCCCCTCTGCACATCTGAGACCCGCACTCCAGAGCTGAGGCCTAATCCTGGCAGCGGCCTAGGCTGTAGTCACCACTGGACATTCCAAAGCAAAAGACGACAGAACTGAGACCGGGAAATTGGGGGTGGGGAGGCCGGGGAAACAGGGACCCACAGAGGAATGCCAAGAGATCCCAGACTCGGCCTCACCCTCTCATGGTGAACTTGACCACAGCAAGTCTGGAGCCCGCCCCACTCAGCTCCGGCTGGAAATCTGGATCGCTCCCGACCGGCTTCACTCCCACCATCCTCACAGAGAGCCCGGCAGGGCGGCCACGACGCTCCCGGCCTCAAAACTCAAGAAGATAGCCCGAGAGAGGCCGGAGACAGGCTGCAGGAGGCCGGGGCCTGGGCGGGAACGGCGACCACGACGTGTCCTCCCGGAGCTGCGAGTGCCGAGTCACGCCAGGGAGCAGGCGAGCGGAGGGGGAGGAGACGCGGGCTGGGAGGGGAGCTAGAGGGGCAAGGCGCGCAGCACCCAGCAGCCACCGCGCTCAGGGAGCCTCGGCCCTTGCGTGTTTGTCGTCATTTCCGCCCCTTCCGGTTCTCCTGTACCCGCCTGAAACTTGCACGACGGGAACGGCGCAGGCGCGGCCTGTACATTCCTCGGCGCCGCCAGGCTTCTGTATTGCTGCCCTAGCTTCACCGACCTAAAGTTCTCTTTTGTTCTGTTTTGCTCTGTTTTAACCAAGGGCTGACTTTGAGGGGACCGGCGCATGACTATAGCCTAAGATCACAAGGCACCCTTTACAAGAACTCTTGACAGTGCTCCTGTCTTGTATTCAAGAGTTCTTGTGCAAGTCACTCGGCACATGATAGCTATTAGAGACATTTCTTTCAGTACATATGGGTGTCCTCCGAGCAGACATTCAAAAATATGTACCCAAATTATGCCAAAAAGAGATACCCCAATTTCTTCAGGAATCTGGAGTCTAGTGACACATAAAATTAACAAACAGGAAAGTTGGAAACAAACGAGGTGAGCTTGTGACTCAAGGTAAAGGGTAGATGTAACTTCAGAATGCAATCTTGTAGAGTCTAGATTTTAAAGGGGAAACAGGAATTAGAGAGGGGAAAGTGGGAAGGAGATACAGAGGGAACCGTAGCAGGACTGGAATTGGCTTGATCAAAAATACGACTGCGTGCATGAAATTCTCAAAAATATATTTGATATAGGATGTAAAAATGTGTGAACAGACATCCAGTGACAGAAAAGTAATTCGATTTTGAAGGAGAAAGGTAATGGAAATATTTCAGATAGAGGAACCAGCATGTGCAAGTGAATTGCAAGGGCAGATAATAGGCAATACTTACTATACACACACACACACACATACACTTAGGTTATATCAGATAGTGTAATGACTTTAATAGAAGCTGGCAGAATTTTCCATAATCTCAGCAACTAGTCCTACAGGCATGGGCAAGCCATCAACCTCTCTGAACCTTATCTTTCTTGTTCGACAAAGTGTGTTAATATCTTATGTCCAGAATTGTGAATTATAGTGATGTTCAAACCAAATATACAATACCCAGCAAGTACTATTTATAAACAGTTGTAAGTTAGCTACCTGTGTTAATAAAATACCGTGGGAGAAAGCAGCTTATACAATAGAAATTTCTCATGGATCTGTAACTGGAAGTCCAAAAGAGTGGGGAGTGGTGGGAATAAATGAGACAGAGGGGTGACTGCAGGAGTTAGTTTCCTGGGATCTTTTTTAATTTCTTTGTGTCCTCCTTTGCATTCTAGCTTCACATGAACACAGTATGATGCTGATCTGGTCCAGTAGTAGTAATAATAGCAAAGATATCAATTGTCTTAGGGTTTTACTGATGTGAACAGACACCATGACCAACACAGCTCTTCTAAGGACAACATTTAATTTGGGCTGGCTTCCAGGTTTATACATTCAGTTCATTATCATCAGGGCAGGAAGCTTGGCAGCATCCAGGCAGGCATGGTGCAGGAGGAGCTGAGAGTTCTACATCTTCATCTGATGGCTGCTAGGAGAACTGGTTTCCAGGCAGCTAGAACAAGGGTCTTAAAGCCCATGCCCACAGTAACACTTCTTCTAACAAGGCCACACCTACTTCAACAAGGCAATACCTCCTAATAGTACCACTCCCTGGTGTAAATTTATGTCAAGTCAATACATGATTGGACAGGGAGAGGTCGACTAATCTGCACAAACCCTGGGACAAGAATATTTAAACCACCACACTGATCTTATTAAATTAAGACAGGATAGCTAATTAGGAAATAGGAGAGGTGACTTAGTTAGGGTTTTATTGCTGTGAAAAGACACCATGACGTATAGCCATATAAAGGACAGCATTTAATTGGGGCTTGCTTACAGTTTCAGAAGTTCAATCCACTATTATCAAGGCAGGAAGCATGGGGGTATCTAGACAGGAATGGTGCATGAGGAGTTGGGCGTTCTACATCTTGATGGAAACCCTGCAGGAGAAGACTTGCTTCTAGGCAACTAAGAGGAGTGTCTCAAAGCTCATCACCCCCATGGTGCCACACTCTATCCATTAAGGCCACACCACCTAATAGTACCACTCAACTCCCCAGGCCAAGCATATTCAAACCATCATAAGGAGTATGAGAAAGGAAAACCCTTCTCTCCCTTTATTCCGAGTCTCTCACTTGCTAACACCCAGATGTTTTTGACGTAAGTAACTAGACCATAGACCAAACAGCTGAAAAACTTCACAAAGCAGATTGTTAAAAACGTGTGATGACACCAATAACAGACTGAGTAAGACATTATGGGTATACTCCCATGTACAACATCATTCTAGACAACAAAATATCTTAAACTAACCAAGGAGGTGAAAGACCTCTACAATGAAAACTACAGTGCTCTGATAAACAGATTGAAAAAGATACTAAGATATGGGAAATTTCATGGATCAGTGGTAGAATTAATATGCGAAAATGATCACCCTACAAACAGTAGTTAACAGACTCAATGCAATCCCAATCAAGATACCCACACAATTCTTTACAGGAATAGGGAAAAAAATGCATATAAAATCTGAGAACAATTCAGAGAGCCAAAGCAATTTGAGCAAAAATAAGGACACTAGGGGACTTCCAGACATTAAGATAGATTGTAGAGCTACAGTAACAGAAACAATCTGATATTGGCACAAAGTAGACATATAAACCAACTCGGTGAAATGCTACCCACCCAGTCAGAATGGCAAACAGCAACAGTACCAGTGATAACAAGTGGTGGTGGGTTGTGAAGAGAGAGGAACCCGCATTCATTACAGATTAGTCTTAGTCAGGGTTTCTATTCCTGAACAAAACATGAACAAGAAGCAAGTTGGGGAGGAAAGAGTTTATTCGGCTTACATTCCCACGTTGTTGATCGTCACCAAAGGACGTCAGGGCAGGAACTCACACAGGGCTGGAACTTGGAGACAGGAGTGGACTCAGAAGCCATGGAGGAATGCTGCTTACTCAGCTTGCTTTCTTACAGAACCCAATACTACCAGCACCACCCACAATGGGCTGGGCCCTCCCCCCTCCCACTTGATCACTAGTTGAGAAAATGCCTTACAGCTGGATCTCATGGGGGCCTTTTCTCGAGGTCCGTTCCTTTCTCTGTGAGAACTTCAGCTTGTGGCAACCAGCCAGCACAGGTGGAAATGCAAGTGTGTGCAGCTGCTCTGGAAGGATGTGTGAAGGGTCCTAAAAACAACAACAAAATTAAAACTGAAAATAAATCTACCAGATGGTTCAGAAGACTCAACAGCCAACTCCATATACTTGCTCAACAATATCCATAGCTCTCCTAGTCATACTAGCCAAGAAATGAAAACAGGCTGCATGTGCTTTAACAGATAATGGGTAGTGAAAATGTGGTACATGTAAGGGTCTGAAAAGGAAGCCACCAGATTCGAATGGTATGCAAAGATAAAGAACATTTATTCTGTAAAAACATCTAGAATGCAAGGGTTACCAGTGTTTCTGAATGGCACCACCCGCAGAGACACTGGAGTTCCCTTTAGTTGCTTCTGAGATACCAGCAGACTTCTAAAACTTAGGTACATTCCAAGGGGTTACAGAAACCATTAACCAAAGTTCATAAAGATGGTAGACACCACAGGACCACAGTTGCAAAAGCAGGAAAAAATATATTGACTGAGTTTGTCTAAACAAAATTTCAAGGACTAGCTATAGTCTAAAACTTTTCTATGACACTGCAAACTAGTAACAAATGGTGAAAGTTAAGCCAGATAATTGCTCCTGGCATATATGCACATCTCTGTTATAGTCTCTTAATTCAATTTGTGATTGAAATTATATGCAAACTCAAAGTGAGACGTTTTACCATGTGAACACGCGCTCTCAGAGTTTTACAAGTACTAAGAACAAAGGGCAGAAATAAGCCTTTCTCCCCCTTTTCCCTGAGATTTCAACTTAGAGAAGCTGTCCAGGCTTTACCTAGCCTCCTGCTGTGTCACTTTGGGGTGCTAACCAGAACTGCAGAAGCGAAGTTCCTTCCACCAAGGACAGATAGCAAATGGTCTAAATGGTCCATGGCCTAATTTCTGAGTGGAGATAAGATGGGATATGAAAAATGGATTCCTCAGTACATTATACAGCCCCATACTATCCAGATGCAATGAAAAAACGTGATTTGCAGATAGAAGGGTGGGCCTAGAAGAAAAGTCCAGTGAGAGAGGCAACCCAGACCCAGAAGACAAAGTCCAGATGTTCATTCTCAGTTTCTAGCTCTAAATCCTCAGATGTAACTACACAAGGAGCAGCCACAGTGACAAGAAGCAGCCACAGTGACAAGGCAAGTATAAAGGAATGGACTTGGGAGGGGAGTAGGAGGAAACAAATGTGATGTGGGAAACAACAAGGAGAGGATCTGATGGGGAGGAGGAGGTAAGTCAGTACAGACAGAGGAAGGAGAAGTAGCACCAGGAAGATTGAGAAGGGATTGCATTATTATATATATAATAAATTATACACAATACACATAAGCTTGTATATACATACACACACACACACACACAGAGAGAGAGAGAGAGAGAGAGAGAGAGAAAGAGAGAGAGAGAGAGAGAGAGAGAGATCTTAAAGAAAGTTAAGTTAAGCCACTTGAACCAACAAGTAGCTCTTCACAAGAACCAAATACCAACAAAACCCCCAGCAACTGAGACCAGAAACCATTAAAGGAGTGTTTAGTCAGGGTTGTCTAAATGGCTCCTGTCTTAACTAGCTGTGAACAGACACTCTGACCAAGGTAACTCTTATAAAGGACAACATTTAGTCAGGGCTGGCTTACAGCTTCAGAGATTCAGTTCATTATCATCATAGCAGGAAGCATGGCTGCATGCAGGCAGACATGGTGCTAGAGAAGAAGCTGAGCATTATAGATCTTGATCTAAAGGCAGCTAGAAAAAGCTCTCTTCTGAAGGCAGTCGGGAAGAGGGGGGTCTCTTCTGCACGGGTAGAGCTTGAGTACTACAAGCCCTGAGAGCCCAACTACTTAGTGACACACTTCCTCCACACACCTATTCCAACAAGGCCACATCTTCTAAAAGTGCCACTTCCTGTTGGGTCATGCATATTCAAACTACCACAACTCCCAAGGCAATATACAATTACTGTAGCTCTTGGTTGCTTCTCAGGGGGTTGAAGTGGGCCTCTCTTTATGAAGAAACCACAAACTGTGGACCCATGACCGGGATGACTTTAGCTGGATCCAAACTGTAAGCCTCTGTTCTATTTTAGCATTCATAATTCTAGAATGTACTATGAAAACTATCAAGGGAAGGAATTGATTAGACAGTCCTATCCATCTTCAACACCTATGAAACAACAAATTACCAGCATGGCTAGGCAGGCATAAAGGAGCAAGCAGTGACAACCAACAGCTGTCTTAATAGAAAGAAAGCCTACTCACAAGTGGGGAAATCATGTAAGAGGCTGGTCTGGTGCTGCTTGTCTTCAAATGCTGAGTTCTGAACCTCAAGATCTGGTTGCTCCAAGACAAGCAGATCCTCACATATACCACCCTTTGTTATGTAAACCTTACTCCCCAAGTTATTCATGATGGGTTAATAAAAATGCCCACAGCCTGGGCTGGGCAGAAGAGAGGGGGCAGAGAAAAGGTTCCTGGGCTTGGGCTCTCAGGCAGAGACCAGGAGAAAAGAGGAAGAAAAAGGATGAGGTTGCCATGGGGTAGGTAGATTGTGAATGCACAGCCATGAGAGCCAACCTGTTGGAATAGGAGCAGCCCAGGCAGAACATGTCAAGTGATATCTTGGGGTTATTGACAAGGAAGTAGACAAAATAGCATAGAGGGTTGATATCTGCACAGCCTTAATGCTGTAAGGCTTATTATAAATATAAATGCTGTTGTGCTTTTGTTTGGTAACTATATGGTCTAAGTGGGGTAACACTGTACCCCCCCCCACAATAACATTTACTACTATAAAAATCATGCCTGATACTGGAAACGTAGTCAGTTCATGGACTCTAGAAAAGAATTTACTACTGACGCTTTGCTACACCAGCATAATCCATCTCCACATTCTAAAGTCTTATCCTTACATCCACAGGTAAGTGTGACTACCACACCTCATTGAAGCTTTTCCTTACAGAAAATGAAAACCATCTCAGAAAAACACAACTGGACAGAATGCAGAGATCAGTGGATCATGGGGAGCCAGGTCCAGTGGATGTAGCTACACCACAGGTCCTGCGTCTCTGGCTGAGGGGACACTGTGAAAGAGAGGGGCGTAAAGAGTTTCAGAGCCCGAATTTAAGATGTCTGCTGTGAAGCACTCTCCTAGAAGTGTCTGCATAGACAAGACAGGAACCATAGCAAAAACAATGGACCTGTTAATGTAGATGAAGAAAAAAAATTGCAGGCAAAAAAACAATTGACTTCTGGGAGAAGGACACTTAGCTTCTCCCAGAGATGAGCCTTCTTCTCCTATTGGCTGTCCGATGCTGAGTTGGCCACCTTAAAATCGTACATACACAAATAACAATATTTTTTAGTTATTTGCCAATGGTTTATAAATATATTGGCTATATTTGTGCACACACAGAGTATGTACTAAGTATAAATAGGCCAGCAATTTGAGATTGGAGATGCTTAGAGGAGCTAGAGGGAGGGTGACTGAGGGAGGCAGAGGGAGGAAGGGGCCAAGTCAGTGATACAATCCAATTTTAATTAAAATATTAAAAAAATAAAATAAAATAGCTAATCAATTTACACAATTAAAAAAGCTGTGTAATGAACTTATACCTTATGTCCAACCTCCGTGTGACATGCCTGTGACTAAAGGTACTTTTGGTCAATGTTTATTTTCTAACCAGTGGTCCTTTCTTCAGCCTGAACCATGTGCCAAAGCAAACCAAAAAACCCCCTCAGCTTTGGATTTAAAATGGGTGTATGTCAGCACACACCTCCCCTGGACCTAAGCTTCATTATGGATTAAGTAGCTTCAAGCCCTACAATTGCACACAGCCTCTCCAGAAGTACTGGGCTATGCTTTTCTTCAAATACCTGCCTCTTTCCCAAGTGCATCTTTTCAATTAATCAATAAATTCACCAGCTTGGCTTCACCTTGAATGTCTTTACATTGCTTTTGTGGCACCCTAAGGACTGGGTACACCCCAGCAAAGGCCCCCTCAAGCTTTGGGGAGGAGTCCTTAGCCTGTAGCACAGACTCTGAGCTGTAGTTTATGCTGCTAATAACAAGAACAGGGTCTCGACTTATGACCTCACTTAACATGACGGGTTTTAATGAGCCTTAATTGTCATTTCCAAAAACAGTGAAACGATATTGGGCATCGGGGCTTCAACTTATGAATTCTGGTGTTGGGGGGGTCATCTAGTTAAATCCAGAAGGAATAAATTCTGTCCTTCCACAGCTTAGGAATGAAGCTCTGTATTTACGCTTAAACACTGTGGGGACACACACACACACACACACACACACACACACACACACACACACACTTTAACTGTTCTTCCACGTCACAGAATGCATCTAAAAGAAGACAACCAAGAAGTTTTTTAACACACACCATGAAAAGAACTATAAAAATCAGGTCTAAGACTGCATTTTAATATTCATCTTTTTGTACCCTTCCATATATATTTTGTCAGTCTTTCTCTATTCTGACCGTTGTCCCAGCAAGATGATGTTTATGGACTGCATCAAGTTCTCTCTATGGAAACTACTGGATGTCAGAAAACAATGAAATCTAGATACATCATTCTTCTTGGTCTATTGCCACAGGTTACGACACCACCAAAGTTTGCAGCTTATGCCATACCATTTTCTAATTTGTGCCCTTCACTTCCCTTGCCACATCATAGCTAGGAATAGGTATCACTCCTGACTGTTAACAGTACCCAGGTACAATGTGAAAACACTGGCTGGACACCTGCTGATAGGCACTTGTGCAAATGTGCCTAGATGAGAGAATGATGAACCGGGCATATCGCATTCCCATTAGATGTCTGATCACTACAGTATTGACAGGTAGCTATAGGATGAGGAGGGACTTGGACAGGGTGGTTCCTTAAGGAGCTTATCATGCTTCTAGAATGATCTACTGATAGCTACTTAAGCACTGACACAACTGCTAAGCCCCAACACTATAGCTAATCAGCAACACTCGAATATGTCACTTTCTTAAAGCAAATAGAAGTCTTTCTGCTTTAGAAACCACAGCTATTTTCTCCTCTCCCACTATCCCATCCCCTGAGCCTAGATGTGTGCTAGACCCAGTCCCTTAAAAGTAAGGTTTATATTTGTCAGTCTACTTTTTCAGCAAGATCATAGTTTTTCAACACTCCTAAACTCTACACTGGAGGAAGGGAACACTTCTCCACTGCTGGTGGCAATGCAAACTTGTACAACCACGTTGGAAGTCAATATGGAGGTTCTCAGAAAATTGGGACTTGATCTCCTTCAAGACCCAGCTGTACCTGGGCAGATATGCTTTTATATAATATACCTGTAAAGGAAACTTACTAAACTGATGTAATTGTCATCTCCAAGGCTTACTGTCTTAGTTTGCTAACCTAGACCTAGTCCTGGAAGCTTCTAGGCTTTGTACAATCTAATGTAGGTCTATGTTTTCAGCCTCTGAGACTTACTACCAAACAAGCTCCCCTTTTCTAGTTCTTTCTCTGCTCTGGCTGGTTGGTCAACTCAGCTGTTCTGGCTCCGAACTTCTCTCCATGATGACTGATTCAAACTGGCTTTTTTCAGCTTCTGACTGAGTTGCTTATACTCGGCTTGGCTTCATACTAACTTTGACTACATGTTTCAACATTCTGTCTCCTTCTCCTCATTCTCTGGCTCATTCACCTGTGTCTAGCTTGTTTTTTGTCTCTGCAAACTGTCTCTCTATAACTGTTCTGGTAAAACTGCCTCCTCTTTCTGCTCTGCCTCTTAAGTAGCTTCCCATCCCTTTCTTATTAGAGTTGCTCATATTCTATTCGATCAAATCTTTCTCTGATTCGTCACTTTGTCTGCCACTCAATTATACACCACTTGTTTCTTTCTCCAAACTAATTTTACTTTCATTGTTTGGGATTAAAGTTGTGTACTAAGAGTGTTTGTATTCCAGCCAGAGTGACTGAAACTGTGAGTAAGTGCACGTCTGCATTCCAGCCAGAGTAGCCATGTTGCTGGATTAAAATCCCTCTGTGTGTAGTCAAAGGACACTCTATCCTATCACATGGGCACCTTCTCAACTATGCTTATAGCAGCTTTATTCACAGTAGCCAGAAAATGGAAACAACCTAGATGTCCCTCATCTGAAGAGTGAATAAAGAAAATGTGATACATTTACACAGTGGAGTATTACTTAGCTGTTGCAGTCAAATGATATCATGAATTTGCAGACAAATTGATGGAACTAGAAAAAAAATCATCTGGAGTGAAGTAACCCAGACCCAGAAAGACAAACTCACTTATAACAGGATATTAGCTATAAAGTAAAAGACAATCATGCCATGGTTCACAGACCCAGAGAGGTTAAGGAACAAGAAAGGCTTAATTGGGGGAAGCAAGAATCTTTCTGGTAAAAGCAAAAAGAATAAATTTTGCTGGTGAACTGGGGTGTGTGGGGTTGTGAACAGGAGGAATCAGGTAGTGAAGAGATACTGAGAGAAACAAATGGAACTGGGGGACAGTTGGAAACCTACTGCAATAGAAACTCCATGACATCTATGGGAGTAACCTTGGCACAGACCTCTAGTAATGGGGAGGGGGGTCATACAGAGAGCCGCAATGGGCCATCTTCTGTAACCAGGCAAGGCCTCAAGTGGAGGGATTAGGACACTAACCCCAGCCATAAACCCCTCAACCTACAGTTTGTACTGCCTGTAGAGTGTTGCGGGACTGGAGTCTAGCAGAATAATCATCAAAGAGACCAGAGAGATTCCATCCAGCAACTGATGGGAGCAAATGCAATGTCCCACACTCAAACATTAAGTGGAGCTCAGGAGTCCTTTGGAGGAGGGGGAGGAAGGATTGGAGGAACCAGAGGGGTCTGGGACACTAAGAGAATTTGAGAACATGGCCCACAGAATCAACAGACTTGGAACTTATGGTTGGCATGCAGAAGCCCGGGAGCCTCTAACCAAGGGTGTCTAACCAAGGTCCTCTGCGTACAAATATGGCTGAGTGGCTTGTTGTCCTTGTGGGAATTTTAGCATTGGGAGTGGGGATGTTCCTGACTTTCTTACCCACTCTTTTACTTTTTTCCTCCTACGGGTCGCCTTGTCCAGCCTTTATCTGGTGGTTTGTGCCTGGCCTTAGTGTAGCTTGTTATGCAGTGATTGGTTGATGTCCCTGGTAGGCTGCCTTTTCTGAGGGGAAGAGGAGGGGATAATTGGGGGGAGGGAAGAGAGAGGAACGGCACCCTGGATGTAATATATGAGAGAAAAGGGGAAAATACAACCCAAAATAATAAGTTTGACTTCACCTTTAAATGGGTTTATTTTCCTTAGCAATTAGCTAAATGCAAATCAAAACAACTGAGATTTCATCTTACCTCAGTCAGGGCAAATGACAAATGGTGGAGGAGATGTGGGGGAAAGAGACAAAGGTAAGATTGGTGGATTGGCTCTGCAGTCATCAAAGCCTTTGATAAAGGAGACCTGAATATTTTCCCAGGGCATGTGAGTGGTGTGTGTGCTTGTTATGCAGGCGTTTCCTTAGATGCTTGAACTTCTGACCACCAGGAAACAGTACAATGTCCTGCCGCCTGCACCCATACTTGGGGGGAAATGTAAGCTTTCACCATCCTGATAAAGGAAAGACCTGATTTTCTAGGCTGACCATTCCATCTTTGTATGCTTTTCCATCACTCTACAAAAGAACTGGAAGCGAGAAAGCAGGCTAGACTAGACTTAGACAGCAAGGCAACTGCGCACATATAGCGGGCTTCAGTAGCCATAGTAACCAGACCACGCCTTCCTGGGCTGGGCGCGCTGAGAAACCTTGAGCTGTTTCCACCCCGCCTTGCTTTTGCGACAGTTGCAGCGACTTCACGGCAGTTGAGGCCGGTGTCATCTGATTTACGGCAATCGAGGCCAGTGTCAGCTGATTTACTGCAGCAGCGGCGGCGGTGGCTCCTTGCAACCCGGCAGGGTGAGGGCGGCTGCATCTGCGCGTGGGGTTCCTCGGGGTCGCCCCCCCCCGACTTGCCCGGCTGGTCCTCCTGGTGTACGCCACCTCTTTTGCCTCCTTTGCGGGGGCGCCCACAGCATCTCCGACAGACATGATTATCGCCTGAGGTGAAGCTTTGACAGGTAAGAGAGCTATGGAGCCTCCTTGTCAAAGCCCAGCTTTAGAATTTAGCCTTGGAAGGCAGGGGTTAAAGGTCAAGGGTCACGACTCCCTCCTCAGTTGGAGACCGTCCAGCTGTCAGATTGTTCTGGTTGGCTGCTGCTGTTTGGTACTTCAGCTTCAGCCCACCTCCAGGAGCCTTTATCTGACGTGCGGGGGGCCCTAGTCTGGTGACATTTGCTGCTTGTGAGAGTGGCCCTAGTGTTTAGGTGGAACTGCTTTGCAACCAAAGGATTATCTGTTTGCTCTAGGGTCGGATGACTAGTGATGATCGTGGGTGTTTATTGGTAATGTTCTTGCACGGGGTTCCCGATGTTCGGACTTTCCTTATTGGTACTACTCTTTGGTTGATATTACTGCTAAGGGGCAACACTGTCTGTTGTCTGATCATCTTTGAGCTTCCACTTGCCTGCTCTCTTTTAGGACTTGCCCTGACAGGATGTCTAACTGGTGGATCCTGGCATTCTCAAACTATGCTCGCAGCCAGAGCTATCCTGCCTGTGATAAAAAATTATATTGTTTTTAATCCACCGGCAATGTCTGCACCTTGGGTGCTGTGCAGAATTCTCTGGTTTGTATATTCTGGAACTCTTGCTGGTTCAGGTGCATCGCAGAGCACATAAGTGTTTTCTTGCTGCTGACTTCAGTGCTTAGTCAGCACTAGCTATATATTTTCTTTCTTGTAATATTTCTCATGGGACAAAAACTAATTCCTTCTTTTCCTCTTTCTCTTTCTTCTCCTGCTCTTCATCCTCCTCTTCCTTTTCCTTATTCTCTCTCTCTCTCTCTCCCCCTTTCTTTCTTTCTTTCTTCCTTCCTTTCTTTCTTTCTTTCTTTCTTTCTTTCTTTCTTTCTTTCTTTCTTTCCTTTCTTTCTTGCTTTCTTGCTTTTTAAAAGAGCTGTCTCTTCTTGCATAGCTTTGGATTTCATAGAACATGCTCAGAAACACATCCCAGTACCATACAGGCTGGCCTCAAAAACACAGAGATCTGCCTGTCTCTCCTTTCTGAGTCCTGGGATCAAAGGTGTGTGCTATAACACCCTATGATTCTTTTCAATGATGTTTATTACTTAGAAGAATTTCTTCACAAGATTACCATGATCAAATACTATATGAAGGAAATTGAGTTGTTGGTATTTTGTTACATAACATTTCTAGTTTGCTTCATCTTTTTACTTCATAAGCAGTCTTATGACAGTGTGGAGGTGGTTGGCAGATCCCATGTGAAAAATTTGCATTCAATTTGTCTTTATTGTAAAGAATAAAAAACTACTTTGATTTTTACCCAAAATATCAGCCCTTTGGTGCTTCAGGTTTGGAGGAACAAACTGCATAATTACAAAGGAAAGCCTTAGTATCAACTGTCAGTTAAGATTTATGGTATTATTTAAAAATTCCCTTAACTCCACTTTTCTAATGGGAAAGAATATTTGGGTGACTGGATGAATCATATATACTTAGTCCTACCCTTGGGAAGTTAAAATTAGGGGTACAAAGCCTTATCTAGTATTTTCTTTTATTATGAATACAGTTTTTATTATAAAGTTGAAGGAAATGGAGCCATTTTTTCCAGGTAAAAGTTCAGCATTCAGTCCTTTCAAAGCAATGAGCAGTGACTTAGAATGGCTTTAGTCTCAGCATTCCAGAGGGAGGGGACAGGCTGATGGATCTCTGTGAGTTTCAGGACAGACCAGACTACATAGAAAGGCCCTGTCTAAAGAATAAAATAAAATTGAATAAAATAGTGAGCTATTTTTTTTTTTTTTTTTTGGCTTCTCTCAAAACATCAAGGTAACCTACCTCAAGAGAAGAGTAGGGTAGCCCTGTGTCTAAAGGGAATCTTTAAATTTGTTTTGAGGGCTGGAGAGATGGCTCAGCAGTCCAGAACACTGACTGCTTTTCCAGAGGTCCTGAGTTCAATCTCTAGCGACCACATGGTGGCTCACAACCATCCGTAATGGGATCCAAGGCCCTCTTCTGGTGTTTCTGAAGTCAGTGTACTCACATATTTATTTAAAGAGAATCTTTTATAAAAGTTTGTTTTGAACCTCAGGCAGAGATGTTCAGTGTTCATCACTGAGGTGACTCAACATTCCAGTTCACAGTCTATCCTATTATTCTAACTCTTACTGCTTTTTCTTGTCTGTTCATCCAGTGACAACCAATATAATGTGTGTGGGGTACTTGCCTTAGTCTGTGTTATTAAATGTGTATTCTTTTGATTGTCTAAGTTTTTAATTATGTTCTGTTATATATTGTATCATTCTTGTTCTCCTAAGGTGACTAATGCTTCTAACATCTGACTTTTAATTTAAAGATTTATTTTTGTTTGAGTGTGCGTTGTTTGTGCGGCTAGGTGCCATATGTGTGCACGCCTGTTGAAGTTAAGAGTATGCATTGGATCTCCTGGAGATGAAGTTGTCCGGGGTTGTGGGCCACCTGATGTGGGTGCTGTGACTGGACTCAGGTCACTGTAAGAGCAGTGAGCAAGCGAGTGCTCTTTGAGTTGTACCTTTAACCTCCACCCTGCAGTGATTTAGAGTGTATATATACTTTGGTTGATCTGTCTGCTTCATTTGGGTCTATCCACACTATCAGTCTTAGGGTTTCTATTCCTGCACAAACATCATGACCAAGAAGCAAGTTGGGGAGGAAAGGGTTTATTTAGCTTACACTTCCACATTACTGTTCAGCACTTAAGGGAGAGATGTTGCTTATTGGCTTGCTTTCCTATAGAACCCAGGTCTACCAGCCCAGGGATGGCTCCACCCACAATGGGCTGGGCCCTTCCCCCTTGATCACTAGTTGAGAAAATGCCTTACAGCTGGATCTCATGGAGGCATTTCCTCAACTGAGGCTCCTTTCTCTGTGATAACTCCAGCTTGTGTCAAGTTGACACAAAACCAGCCAGTACACTATCTTACCTTTTCTAGCACTGTAGAGGTTATTCTAATACCAGTCTGTGAGACATGTAGAAGCTACATGTTTCCTGAGTATAGAATATTCATTGAAGCTCTGTTAAACTATGTTGTAGAATAAGCTGGAGAGGTCCTTACTTCTGCAGGTAGTTCTTGGGGGTTCCCATGTCCTGTGGCTGCCCTGGTGCTTGGTGGCACTCAGTATCCCAGCTCTTTTTTCCAGACTATTATATATAAACTTAAACCTCAACCTACAATGGATTTGAGCTTTCATTGTGTGTGTGGTACTGGGATTGAACCCAGGGCATCACACATGCTCTACCACCAAGCTCAGTTCCCAACCCTGAATTTGGACATTTTCTGATTAGCATTTTATCTTATTTTGGTTTGTCTTTGTGTAAAATGGGCTATTCATCTGTTTACTCCTGTTTATTTTGTAGTTCCTGTCTTGGTGTGTTGCTAATAGCAGAGAATCACAGATTTTTTTTTTTAAAACTGTGGAGTGGATTCTTGCTTATGGTCATGGAGGTCCAACTTTGAGTGGGCCTTTGGTGGTGACAGCGTTATCTGGGTACTAAGGCAGCACAGGTGTCATTTAGTCAGATAGGAAGTGCACAGGTATGTGCATATGTGTGTGTACTGTGTATCTTCTGCTCTATCTCCTTTTAAAAATATCACCTGTATTTAATTATTGGGCTCCATCCTGAGGACGTTATCTGATCGTAATCACTTCCCAGAGGCCTCACCTTTAACTATCCTGGGTTACTTTCCACTAACTTTATTTATTACCTTACAAAGAGGATTAGGTTTCGCCACTAAACCCTGGTGGGCCTGCTCCGTCTGTATCGAGACTGTAGCGTGGATCTTTGTTGTCAATCTGAACATGTTCATCTGAACGTGACCAGTGTTTCCCAGACACTAGTCCTGTAAGTTTTATGACTATGTCTCTTCTTTATTTGCCATTTGTCAGTGGCCTTTTCTGTAATGCACGTCACTAAATAGATACTTTTAATTTTGATATAAAAGATTTCCCCTTATACTTAGCTTGTGGTTTCAAGTTTTGTTTCTGAAGTTTTTTTTGACGATATCTCAGAGTAAGTCCTCCTGTGTTAAGCAGTACTGATTTCATAGTTTTCCTTTAAATGTTTCCTTTGTATGTCATGACATGTTGTGATCCAGTTTCTTTTCCATACAGTGAGCCCGTTTTTCTATATTCATTCCCATTTTTTCCCAACAATAATACCACATGTACAGGTTATATTTTGATATTTATTCTAACACTGGATCTTCCTCCTTTAGTTTATTTTTCTGTGTGTGTTCTGATGCTATGCTGTCTGTGTTCATTTTAAGATTTATTATTTCTGAGATAGGGTCTCACTTGAAGACCTGCCTGGCCTCAAATTCTGTGCTGACCAGGCTGGCTTCTACCCCCGGAGTGCTAGGATTAATCCTAGCACTTTTATTGTTTCCGTTTGTGTTCTTGTGTGTGTGTGTGTGTGTGTGTGTGTGTGTGTGTGTGTGTGTGTGTAGGCCAGAGAGAGCAGTTGATCCTCTGGGGTTGGAGTTCCAGGAGGTTGTAAGTCACCTTATGTGGGGACACTGTGCAAGTAATGGGCTCAGGAGAGAAGATTTTATTTTAGGAAATGTTAAAGTTGCAGAACTTCCTAGTTATGCAGGGGAGTTTGGAGTTCAGAAGACAGTCCTAAGCTGACAGGGAACCATCATCATGTGGATAGTATTTTATGTTGAAGAGGGTGTAGCACAGAGCCAGTGTAGCACAGGGTAAACCTGCAGAGTCAGTGCAGCACATAAACGTAGCCTTTCATCTGACACTGAATAACATTCACTTTTCTGTGTTCCCAGGAATTTCCAATGAGATGATACATTTTCCCCTTTAAATCTAGAGATAGATATAAATGAGCTATGAGTACTCTCAGTACTGTGTGAAACTCATATTCTGAAATATGGAATTTTATACCCACTTTTTTGTTACTGTGCTTGCTAGGTATATGTTCTTTTGACAGAAGTTAGAATCACTTTGGAAAAGAGAAATTAATTAACAAAATCTCTCCACCAGATTGGCCTGTGGTGCATTTTCTTGAGTGATGATTGATGTTGGAGGGCTCAGCTCGCTGTGGGCAGTGCCACTTTTGGGCTGGTGGTCCTGGGTGCTGAGCAAGCAATGTGGAGTAAGCCAGCAAGCAGCATTCCTCTATGTTCTCTGCATCAGCTCTTGTCTCCAGTTTCCTGCCCCGACTTCTTTGATGATAGATTGTGATGTGTAAATGTAAGGGAAATAAACCCTTTCCTATGAAAGTTGTTTATGGTCATGGTGTTTTATCACAGTAATAGAAACCTTAACTTGAGAGGTAAAGTCTCATCACGTATCTTGGCTGGCCTGGCACTTGCTATGTAGTAGACTAGGTTGGCCTTGAACTCAGATCTGCAAAGTGCTGGAATTAAAGGCTGGTGTAGCAGTACACTCAGCTTTATAGCCACTTTAAAAACAGATAATCTCATAATTGTAAACACCGGATTTTAGCCCCTAGTCTAAATACCTAGTCTAGGCTATTATAAAAAGATGTCCATCTTGTTTATCTGCACACATCAGGAAGTTGGGGGGTTTCTTTAATAGCACTGTTCAGAATAGTTTCTTTTCCATCAGTTTTTCTAGAAGTTATTCAGGTCTTTTATCCAGTACTAATTTAAGAAAACCATGTTGGGGCCCATTATATCTCACTGTTTTATCTGGTGTGTGTGTGTGTGTGTGTGTGTGTGTGTGTGTGTGTGTGTACGTGTGTATGTGTGTACTCCTTAATGAATTTTACATATTTTCCATATATTTTATCACCCAGTAGTTCATTCACTCTGAAGGTTGCTCAGTGTCTTCTTGATCAGCCAACCGTCTTCATGGCAGGATTTGGTGAGCCCCGGGTTTTCTGCAGAGTTCTCCATCGACTTCAGTTACTTCTGACAAGACTGAAGAGCTCATCATAGCCTCACACTCTTTAAAGCACTACAGTTCACCTTGCTTTCTAAGTGTTAGCTCATCTTCAGGCAGAGCACAGTAAACAATCTCTCCGAAAGCTTCCAGTGCATAGTTGCTGGTTCTCACTGCTGCATAGATCATTCTCTGCTGTTACCTGTTCCTGTTTCTCTGGATTTATGCACCAGAAGCAGAGTGGGTCTAATGAGCACCACTTGTCATTCCCAGCACCACAAGCCAGGGTCATTTCACTGCACTTCTGTCACCAGGCAATGGCCGATTTCACACACACACACACACACACACACACACACACACACACACACACAGATATATATATATACACACAGATACACACACAGACACACACACAGATACACACACACAGATACACACACACCACATTTATGGGGATCGAGGTTAGGGAAAGTAGAAGTAGAAGAAAGTCAGGAGAGTATGCAGATGCAGAGTTCAGGTAGACGTGTTTGAAGGAGGCTGTATGAACTGCATCAGATGCTGCTGGTATAGCTAAGGAGAGGAACAGGACTGAGCTTAGCTTAGCTTGGGGTTGATGGCCTAGTCATGCAGCAGCTTGTAGCTAGGCAGAGCACTGTGTGTAGTCTCTCAGGAGGAAGGCAATGTAAATACGAGTGTTGTAGCTTAGGTTACTTATATCCTCCGAGCTTAGAGGCAACCAGTGGGAGAGCTGGTTCTTCTCCAGCTAAGGTGACTCATACCTTATACTCACACTGTGTTTTACTCATCTGTTTCCTGAGACATTTTGACCTCTGACTTGGTTGTTTCTTCTTCTGGGTGGTATAGTTTAGTTTACATATGGTAAAGGTTCAGGGCTCAACTTAGGGTCTGAGGATAATAGGAGGGAAATGGTAGAAGTGACTGGAGGTGCTGGGAAGGTGAGAGGGAAGGCCGGACAACTGAGGTTTGTTCTGCTAAGTGGAAGGAATTTCTGCTGCACAGTGAGAGCTGACGGGCAGACCAGTAGCTGCTGAGGTTTGATGCACACGCCTGATGGGTGGAGGGCCTTGGGCTGCCATGGCAGCTGCAGAATTAAAAACACGAGTAATATGCCTGACATTCTTTGATTCACTTTTAAAATTGTGATTTAATTCTGAAAATATAGCCACGTAGTTCTTCAATGAGTTGTAACTCATCTACTTAGGGCTGTTTCAGTAATAAAAATATGTATATTGCTGTGTTACCCTCTGTTTTTCCACACATGCTTGTGAATAGACACACTGGGACTTCCTTAATCCTAGCAATCAATCCTGAAGTGCCAGCTTCATCCAGAGAGTATTCTTTTTGCCATCCAAATAGGAAGGATGGCCTATGCATGGAGTTAGAAGGTTGTGTCCCTCATAGCTCCAGTTCCAGAACAGCTTTGCTAAGGAAGCAGCTGAGTACTCAATTTCTTCCCTGCTTTTTCTGACCTCGCTGTCTCTTCATTGTCGGCTTCAGGTTTTCTAAGTCTTTAATAAATTGGAAGTAGGGGATAAAGAACATTCATTATGTTCTTATTATGTTTTTGTTTTTTTGAGACGGTCTCACTATGTATCATTGGCTGTCCAGGAAATCAGTGTGAATCAGTGTGAAGACCAGGCTGGCCTCAAACTCATAAAATCCCACTGCTTCTGCCTCTCCAGTGCTAGGATTTTAGACACATGCTGGTACCCCTGGCACAGAAATCCATAATATTAATGACCACTTTGTTGATGGCATACCATAGTGATCCTGGCCTTGACGCACTCTCTTGAAAATGATGCAGGAATGGCCCCTGAGATTCCAGCCTTTTCCTTTTTCATCGCTGCTGTGCCAAGTATGCTTAGCTCTTAGGTGTTTGGTTCCTGCTTTCTTCATCTCTCATTGGTGGAGCAGTACGTAGTGCCTACCCTAGTTCACATATCCCCATTCTCACAAGAGAATTCGGGTTTTTCAATGAGTAATGGGGGGGGTCTCCCTGGTGCTCAGAAAGAGCACAGACTGAGAAGATATTGGTGCCTTTGAGAAAATGCCTAGGATAGAAATGCATCCCTTTTTTTGCATTTAAAAGTTATAAACACAGTATAGAAAAATTAATATTCTTTTTATTGGTTATTTTATTTCCATTTCAAATGTTATCCCCCTTCCTGGTTTTCCTCCTCAACCCCCCCTTTCCCATCCTCTCTCCTCCCAAATTAATACTTTTAAACTTGATTTTAAAAGTATGTATATACAGATTTTGCTTCTGTGTATGTTTGTGTGCCAAGTGCATGCTTGATGTTGAAGATTAGAAAACAGGAGTTACAAATGGCTGTGACCTGCTGTGCACTTAAACATGGCCTTCTTTAGGGCCTCTCTTTAAATACAGTTACATTGGCTATAGGGACTTTAACTTGTAAGATTTTGGGAGGACATGTACTTTGAGTTCACAAGAAAATACATTGCATAAAACTTGAGTGTTTTACTTACTTACTGGTCTGTAAATATATGAAAGATGGTTTGTAGAGAGTTAAAGTAATTTGAATATGGACAATATTGCTGGTGCTGTTTGATAATGGTATTGTGTTTATTCTGAAGAATGCTCTTATTATTTTAAGTTCTGTATTTCTAAATATTTAGGAGTGAATTTCTATGGTACACATAAGTTATTTTCTAATATTTATGCTTTCTTCCCATGGACAAAATTCCCATGGCTGAACTTCTGGCTTTTCTTTCCAATTTTTTTAAAAAAGATATATCTATTTATTTTATGTATATGAGTACACTGTAGTTGTTTTCAGACATACCAGAAGAGGGCATCAGATTCTATTATAGATGGCTGTGAGCCACCATGTGGTTGCTGGGAATTGAACTCAGGACCTCTGGAAGAGCAGTCAGTGCTCTTAACCACTGAGCCACCTCTCCAGCCCTCTTTCCAACTCTTGCACCATGGGATAAACAATAGTCACCTCCTTTGGAAAGTGAAAGCACCTTCTAACTGCTCTCAGGGGCTCAATATTTTTAACTTTTGGGCTGTTTTGCTGTTGTATCCTCTCCTTGTCACAGAATTAGAGGGGCATCTAGTTGCTGACAAGCGGCCTTAGAGAACACTTTGAGACAGACTTGGCGTGAGATGGGAGGGGCAGTCCTGCTTCTAGGGCATCCTTCCCGACAGGCTAATGTGCTTTCCACAGCGGACTTCTGATCCTCACACATGTGCAGCAAGTGCTGCTTCGCTGAGCCATCGCCCCAGCAATGTATTCTGTTTCCAGAGGCATGTAGAATTGGAATGCTTTTATTTACCAGATCATGCTATATTTTGGAATATAGCATCTCCCCTGAAAATACTAGTTAGAAAAATTTAAAATTCACACAATACTTTTGGAGAAATTAGTAACGTAATTTCTTTAAGCATTCCTATTAAGCTTAATACACCATTAGATTATTTTAGTCATCTGATTAATAGTTTTGCTCTTGGCCTTTTCATGAATATATGATTATTTCCTTTCTGTTTCAGTGACTTCTGTGGCTTGTGAATTGCAGTTCACTATAAAGATTTTTGGGATATATTTCTTTTTAAGCAATAGATGATAATGTTAGCAATATGAAGACTGTCGAATTAATAAATAAATGGACTTGTTGAATTCTGGTAATTGAATAAGACACAATTTTTATTGCTCCTTTCCTTCTTAAGCTAATTCCTAGTAGTTTCATTGGCTCATTAGTTCAGAGAAGCTCAGATTTAGACTCTTGTGGTCTGATGATTAAATCTGTTTTAAATTCTGTGATCTAATGACTAAATCCAGTTAAATTAATTTTCTCACTTCTCATTTTAATCAGTTCTATAGAGATAGAAGTATTTGATATAATTTAGTGATGTAAGCCACATCACAATATGGCTTTTTTAAAGTTTCACTTTTATTTAATTAGACTTTTAAGCGTTTACATAAAGAAGGTCTTCAGGTACTTACCAATCCACTCACTGGCCCTAGGTCTGCTTTCATTGCCTTTAACTTGGGCTGGTAGATCCTGGAATATCTAGAGGAGTGATGTTTTGTTTTTTCCAGGGAACCTGGAGTTGTATTCAATGCTTTGTACTTGGTTGATGGCTTGGAGGAAACCTTTGGTGATATAATTGAAAGGCAGTGTTGTCACCATGGAAAAATGAGCTCCTTCCAATTATGTTTCTTCACAAAGTCTTTGCTGAAAATGCCATGCTTCAAGGAACACACTGTTCTGAATTTACTAAGCTCAGTTTAGAATTTAGGTTTCCTTGCTAATGTCTGATAGAATATGGAAATAATTGTAGTTTCACAATGGCTTGGGAAGCTGATATGGCACAAGCAGGTTTTATTAATAAGGATGTCTTTTGAGCTTTTTTTCTTTAAATGTATACTTTTTATCTGTAACAAGAAAATGTTTTGAAGAAACAGACTGGTGAAATTTATTTATTCATTGCAATAAAAATAAAAGGTATTGTATAGGTTGTTTGTGGTAGGCATTCTGATGCCCCTCAAACCTTACTTCCCTTGTTTTCCCTTTAAACAGTTTCTTTTGATTGACCTTCTATCAGGCCATGGGCAGCTCCCTAGATCTAGCAGAACTCTCTTCTGTGTGGAGCTCTCTTTGATTATTTCTTCTGTCCTTCTAACGTCTCTGAACTCAACATTTCTTTAGGTCTTCAGCCCCGCAGTAGTAACAGTTAAGAGGTTTACCAAAGAAGTTTTGTTCTATGAAGCAATGATTTCTTATGTTTATGATGTCCTACAAAAGATATACTTGAGTATACACTGATTAATTATCATTTCAAATGTAAATCTCCTCACCAGAAACATGCTTTAATTTGGATGCAGTCATTTAAGGACATTATTTTCCCCAGGTTTCAGCACTGCAAAGGACATATGTGACCTTTGGAGTGAATGTCACTAAGTGAGTTTGTGGTTAAGTGTGTTCACTCAGTGTTTAGCACACAGTGACACAGACCTTGTAGTTTGTTTTGGAAGGGAATTATTTTATACTACTTTGGAAACTTACTGAGGTTTGAGGCCCTTCTTACTCAGAAAGTAAGGCAGACTATAGGTACTGGCGTCAGGGTGCTGGTTTGGGCCTACCACTTGTCTCTACACGACTCTGTCGAATGTCTTTGTCAAAAGACAGTGCCATGTGACTTATACTACGGAATGAGAAAAAGGCTTGAGATGAAATATATTTACATTTACACCAACCGATGCTTAGAAGGGTTCTCAGGTCATGAGGTTATTTATAATCTTTGTCCAGTGTCCACCGTCTTCATGTACCGCGTTTGCTGAATATAGTTTTGGATTTGACTGTTTTACTTGTGGAGGCAGAGGACTTGGAATCACTCAGACAGAACTTTGATCTCAGCACTATGGCTTACTAGCTTTCTCTCTCAGGGCAGTAATGCTTAAGTCTCACCTTCTTGTCTTCTAAGCTGAGAAGACTCTTTTCAGATTTGAAATAAAATGGAGCACTTAAAGTTGCTGTATACACTCATGTGATAAATCAACGTGTATTGAAATGATTAGACTTTCAATACTAAAATTAAAAAATTGTGAATGCTTCCAGTAAATACTTTTGTCCAATGTTTTAAGCCTCTGACCATGGGAATAAATATGATAAATTAGCTATTTTTATTTGAGAGGATTTTAAGTGGTTAAAATTTGGTATTTAGAAAATAACTTATTTTCAAATTATACAAGTTGATTTCATGATAAAGGCATATACAGTGTTTCAGGAAGAATATCTGACGTTATTCTTACTACATTTTCAGGTTTGAAAAGGCAATGGCAGGAAACAGTCTGGTTCTGCCCATTGTTCTTTGGGGCCGCAAAGCACCCACACATTGCATTTCGTCAATACTGCTGACAGATGATGGGGGCACAATTGTGACCGGGTGCCACGATGGGCAGATATGTCTCTGGGATCTTTCAGTGGACCTGGAAGTGAGTATCCGATGCTGCTGTACACTTAAAGCAGAAGTCAGTAATTACCAGCACATCACACAGTACACCACCTTCCCCTCCTTGTCTGTGTCCGGGCATTACCTCTTTCCATCTGAGCCTGTGTGTTGACAGTGAATACTTACACACCATCACTGACTGAAACGTTAGCGTTTGTTTTAAACTTGCAATGCTCATCTGTATTTTGTTCCTTATATTTGGAAAGTGAAAAAAAATAGTATTGAGTCAATTCCTTTTTTATGTTTTTAAATATTTGTTCTATGTATTTACAAGCCTTAAAGTTGCTCTAACGATTTCAACAGTATTAAGTGTAATTTCCAAGGTATCACTTTTTTTGAACAATTGTTAGATTTTTCTGGTCCACAGTACTTCCTTCTTTTCCAAGGTTATGTATGTTTTGATTATTAGTGTGATTTTAAAATTTTCTGAAGTAAGCTGAGAGCCAGGCAGAAAGATCTGATGATAGAGAGTAGTAGAAAGGGGTGGGGAGAGGGGGAGGGATAAAAAAAGATCTTTCTTACTTTGTTCACCCCAAATGAAAGGATACATTTAAAAGAATTAATTTTTAAGTGTATTTGTGTGACTCTGTGTGTGTGCGTGCATGTGGCTGGACAGTCACAGAGACCCACAGGTGCAGTTATAGGGGTCCTGAGCCAAACTCGGGTCATCTGAGAGAATGGCACATGCTTTTAACCACTGTGCCGTCTCTCCAGCCCCGAGCTTAGCTGTATAACTTGTTTTTATAGCAGCATATTTTTGCATTTCTAGGTTAACCCCAGAGCACTGTTATTTGGTCACACAGCATCCATCACTTGTTTGTCAAAAGCCTGTGCCTCTGGGGACAAACAGTACACCGTGAGTGCGTCTGCCAACGGGTGAGTCACATTCTGCTTTGTATTTTCAGTTTTTTGGTCAGGTTTTTCTCCCCACCCCCCAAGTTTTTATGTGGATCTTGGCTGAATGTGGTGGTGCACACCTTTAATGCCAGCACATAAGAGGCAGAGGCAGGTAGATCACTGTGAGTTCGAGGCCAGCTGGATATACAAAGAAAACTCTAGGTTAGCCAGGGCTGCACAGTGAGACCCTGCCTTAAAAAAAAAAAAAAAGAAGAAGGTTGCAGTTTTTGTTAGTTAAAAAGTGTGCTTCTAGGGCTGGGGAGATGACTCAGAGTTAAAGAGCACTTACAGCTCCTCCCACATTCAGTTCCCAACACCCTTGTTGGGCAGCCCACAACCACCTGTAAACTCGACTCCAGGGGATCCCAACCTCTTCTGGACTCTGTGGGCACCCACGTGCATAAAACTTATCTACAGAGAGACTCACACATGAACACATAGGGGAAATACAAATATGTCTTAAAAACCCGTGCTTCTAGATTGCCATGTGGTATTGTTATTTTCATACTTTATAGCTAGCACTACTAAGGAGGATTTTCTTTCTATTGCAGTATGTTCTTGAACTGTCTAAATCTGAAAGAGGATGTTTGAATTGTAGTTTTAAGAATATACGTTTTTCCACAACTAATCTTCTGTTTTTTGAGACACCTTGAATATCATGAAAGTAAAGCATGATCATTAGTTTGTGTGGCATTTTTATTGAATCCACTGGCAACTTTGGGGCTTTTAAGAAACTCAAGTGATGCCATGCTGTTCCAGGCTGGGAGGCAGAGTTCTGCCAGGTTTTTGCTGTTGTGATGTTGTGTGCTCACATGCCACTGAAGCTAGTTCCCCTGCCTCAGAAAGTGCCTGTGTTGAGAGGAAGGCCACTGAACAGTCTCATTAGGGTCCACAGTGCGATGAACTTTAAAAACAGGTTTTTTAAAAAGCAAGTTAAAGAATTTGTAGACATTTATATAAAACATCTTTACAATACTTATTTCTTGTCCCTCTGGCTAGAATACAGACATACCTCTCGTACACACATTTAAAACCAAACAATAAAGGTAAAGGTAGTTTGTAGAAGGAAGAGAGAGGAAAGGGAAGCTCCTTAAGAAAGAACAGTGCAGGGAGAGGAGGCAGTTTTACCAGGACAGTTGTACAGAGACAGGTTGAGGAAAGAACAAGTTAGACACAGGTGAAGACAGAACAAACCAGAGAATGAGAAAGGAGGCAGAAGATTATAACAGATTGCCAAGCAGAACATAAAAGTCAGAGGCTGAGAGAGAAGCCAGATTGATCCTTGGAAAGGATCTTGAGCTGGAAAAGCTTAGTTGAATCAGACAGCGAGAGATCAGAAAGAGCAAGACAGGGTAAGCTAATTGAGCTGTAAGCCTCAGAGGCTGAAAACATTCTAGGCCTAGATGAGATTGTACAGAGGCCAGAAGCTTCAAGGAGTAGGCCTCAGTTAGCAGATAGAGGCAGAAATCCTTAGAGACAACAATTATATCTGGTGAATAAAAGTTACTCTACACATTTTATTAATATTTTCCTGTTAAGTAAACCTTATTTCTTTAAAAGACAAGGCATAGCAATATGTATAATTTTCAGTGTATTTTTTTTTTTAGTTTGAAATATAAGGATTTTTTGGTGTTCATGTAATAAAACGAACACACAGAAGAGCTGTAGTGGTGTGTTGATGTTTGGGGCTCTGTTGGCTTTAGCTAGCTTGTGCTTTGTGGCGCTGCATGTGCCAGCACACTAATGTACCCCATGGCTCTCACACGTTCAGATTACAGCTTCATCTCTGGTTCTTCATTCAGTCCTTGCACATCACTTCCATGTTGGCTCTGCTTCCTTATTTCCTTAACTTGGAGCTTCTGGATGAGTGAATAGCTGCTAGTTGGAGTAGCCACTATCAGAAAGGAGAAGGAACATTCTGGAGAATCTCACTTAAGTTCTGCCAAGAACTACTCACAAGATTCTAGCAACCGGTGAGGAGGAATCAGGAGTGCATCTCTATTCCAGACTGATGTAGGCTGAAATGGGGTTAGAATAGTGAGAGAAGGGAATGGAAGATTTGATCAAGAGCAGTAATGAATGTAAGCTACTTTCCCTCCTGCAACATATTAGTTCCAATGCAAGCTAACTGTAAGCCGCTGTGACACTGTTACTGTTGTAAATTACATCCAGGTAATGAGCCATTGTTTTGTTTTATAGAGAGATGTGCCTCTGGGATGTGAATGACGGCAGATGTATTGAGTTTACAAAGTTAGCCTGCACACATACTGGCATACAGGTTTGTATGTATTTCTTTGTCTGAGTCAACACAGTTTATGACAAGCGCATCATTAAAACATGGGGCTCACTGGCCAGCCAGCCTATTTGATGAGTTTCAGGCCAGTAAGAAACCTAGTCTTACATAAATAAGTAAGTAAGTAAGTACATAAATAAATAAATATGATGGTGCCTGGAGAAGGACACATGAGGCTGTCCTCTGGTCCCTACAGGCATGTGCACATGTATTTGTGTGCACCAGCTACACTCATGTAAATGCAAATTACTTTTATTCTATATTATCTTAGTGTAAAAGCTGTGTCAAGCTTATCATATGTAATTATTTTAATTTTCATACAATTTGCAGTTATGGCTTAAAAACTTCTGGCTTATGTTTTAAGGGAATTATTTATTTGTGCTGAATATATTTTGAGTACTTGACAAAAAGCTAATTTTGTTCTAGACCTCCGTGTTTAGATTAGCAGTCATATACTAAACAGAAGACGCCTTCTGGCAGGTTCATGGGTATCATGGCAACTTGCTCTGTCCTCACTCAGTCGGATCCAGAGAGGAGTTTTTAAATAATAATAATAATAATAATAATAATAAATAGCAATAAAAACAACTTTTATATTTACTATTGTTATTGTTGTCATCATCATCATCATCATCAACAACATCATCATCATCATTATTGAAACAGGACCTGTCTACATAGCCCTGACTATTCTGGAACTTACTATGTAGACCAGGCTTCCTTTGAACTCACAAATATCTGTCTGCCTTTGCCTCCCAAGTACTGAGATTAAAGGTATGTGCCATTACATTGGCAAAGACTGTTTTTGTATACACAGAGATGGCCCATGGTGACATTTGCACTTACTGAAGTTACATAAAAATAGCAATTTATTAAATGATTATGTGCAACATTTTACATCAATTTTTTTTTTTTTTTTTAGAATTTCCTATGTGTTTAGTCCCATTTTCATTACACTTCTCCACTCCCAAGTTCTCCTGGGTCCCCTTTCACACCCACTTCTCTTACTCTTGACCTCTTGGTCTATAATTATTATTGTTTCTGTTGAGTTCAGTGTTGCCTCCGTGTATATATATATGGGTATGGAGGTGAGTAACCTGTGAGGGGGCTTAAGGTCACTGAAGAAAACTAACTCACCCTCCATCAGCAGCTGACCCTCATCTGGGGTGGGGTGTGGCGGTAAGTAATTAAGGTGTACTCTCTGTGCACAGCTCTGAATAAGCCCAAGATCTCTGGATTCAGGAATGAAACACACACACACACACACACACACACACACACACACACACATTTTATATTTTAATATGCCTTAACTAGCTCAATGGCTGGTCACTTCCAAACCTCCACACTATTAGCACACACTTCCTTCTGGTATTCCTGAGTTACTACTTTCTAAAATTTATACTTTATCCCTGCTACCCCAGACCCAATCAGGGGAGTGGTCCCTGGGGATGCTTTTTCCAGATGTTTACATGGTTGTTTTTTTCTGTCTTCTACAGCTTTCATGTTTGTACCCTCTTCCTTTCTTCTGCCCTAGCTATTTTCCTTTTCCCTGTCCTGTGTTTTTTTCTCTGGGAATCCTCAAAGTTCTGCCCCTGTCCTCCTGGCCAGCCAGTAGCCACTGGCTCTTTATTGACGAGTTAAAAAACCAGCTGTTGGTAGGGACCCACAGTGGATGAGTGAATCCCCATGTAAGCACAAATCAAATCTCCAACAGTGGGGCTTGTAAATCATCCATCCACTCGTGCTGGAGTGGAAAATGGTGTGGTTATGCAGGCTTTGTGCAGCAGTCACAGTTGTTGAGAGTTCGTGGATGTAATTCCCTGTCATGTCCAAAAAATAGTAGAGACATCTTTTCTTAAATGCTTGGAAAACTTGGATCTCCATGTTGACATCCCCCTTCCCAATATCAAAATGTCTCAAATGCAGAATCAGTGTGCAGAAGTATTTGGGAATATAGCATTAAATCAAGCACAGAGGCTTTTTCTCAGGCAATTCTAAAACAATCCTCATGCCCTCAGGAAAGTACTTTTCTCTGCTACTTTCTCTGAGCTCAGCCTTTCCCTGTGGCACACCTTCCCTTTGTACATATATGTGCATGAGCCTAGGGGTCCTGGAGCCTCTTTTGGTCATATCCAGGGCTCTTGGGAGCCTGCTTTGATAGTGTCTCGATGTCCTGAGAGAAAATAACAGGTTATAATATGCTTAAACAGCAGTCATCCTTCACTTCTATTCTCTGTTTATCACATTACTAAATTTCCTTGTTGGTGTGAAAAAATACCTGCTAAGAAGCAATTTAGGGGAGGAAGGATTTATCTAGGTTTCTGTTCAAGTGAATACAATCTGACATTGTTAGAAAGGCATGGTGGCGAAGGTAAAGGCAGCTGTCACACTACTTCTGCAGTTAGGAAGCCGAGAAATGAATCTCATGTTCAACTTGGTTCTCAGCCCATGTGATGGTTCCACCCTCATTAAGGTGGCTCTTCCTTCTTTTGTTAACCCAACCTAGAAACTCCCTTGGAAGTGTGAAGGTATTTTAAATTCCTAGGTGGTTTGTGCTAGTTTTATATCAACTTGGTACAAGCTAGAGTTATCTTAAAGGAGGGAGCCTTAATTGAGACAATATCTCTTAAGTCCAGTGGTAGGGCTTTTTTTTTTTCTTGTGGGAGGGCCCAGTTTTTTGGGCGGTGCCTTCTCTGGCCTGGGGAAGCAGGGAAGCAAGCCATGGGGAATAAACTAGTAAATAGCACCGTCCATGCCTCTGCATCAGCTCCTGCCTCCAGGCTCCTGTCTCCAGGTTCCTGCCCTGCTTGAGTGCCTGCTGTCACTGTTTGTGATGATGACCTGTTATATGAGACTATGAGTGAAGTAAGGCCTTTCTCTCCACATTGTTTGGGTTATGGTGATTCATCATGGCGGCAGTGACCCTCACTAAGACGTGGTTCAAGATTCTGTCAGTGGGTGGACCATAATGGATGGTGTATCCATCATGCTCACCTGTTCCTTACAGAATTCATATTGGTTCTGTGACTCACATGAGTTTCCTTTTTTATTTAGTTTGTTAATCACATATTATTTTTAAGGCTTATGGTAATACATGCCCTTACTTCTGGGACTGTGATGGTAGAGGCAAGTGGATCTCTGTGAATTTGACGCTACAATAGTGCATATTGAGAGTTCCAGGCCACCAAAGTAGAGCAACATGTGAGACCCTTTATCAAAACAAAACAAAACGGAAAGCAAAGCAAAACAAAAAAACAAACTAAACCAGTAAAAACACAAACAAGCAAGCAAAATGCAAACGAACAAAACCAAAACAGAAAACCAAGAATGAGTCCTCTACCTCCTCATGAAAATGTAAAAGTCTGCTTTAGATGCTAGGATAAAAAGATTAATCATTACTTTTGCCTCTTCAGACTTCAAAAGTGAGTTTGTGACAGTAGTAAATATTTTTTCTTAAATATATTAAAGATTAGTATAATCCAACATGGATTTACTCATCTGAAATGGTCATTGGGATAATGTAATTTTTGCAAGAATACCATAGCATGTTTAATTAATGCATGTTTATCAAGTTTCCCAACTGAAGCAGTACATTTAGAAATATATTTTTTAAAATTTGAATTCAGTTCTACCAGTTTTCTGTTGGAAATCAGCAAGAAGGAAGGCTTCTGTGCCATGGGCACTACCCTGAAATCCTGGTTGTGGATGCCACCAGCCTTGAGGTGTTGTATTCTTTGGTATCAAAGATATCACCAGACTGGATTAGCTCCATGAGTATTATCCGCTCACACCGGACACAAGGTCAGTATGTTACTCCTTTCGGCAGCTGGAACATCATCTTACTGCTTAATTTACTGTAGCAAGCTATAAAATTTGTTAAAGCTAACAGTTTGGGTTATATTCTTATATTCAGCAGGTATCTTTTGTTTCAGTAATTTGTGATCTGTCCCCTCCACAGTGGGTTTTGGCTGAATTAATAATTGACTCACACGTGTTAGTTTACCTCCCCTCAGTGTGATGGGGCACCAGGCTTCAGGAAGCTTTAGCTCATGAGAGTTATCTCCAGTGAGGCAGGGTTATTATAGATAGTGGGTGGTGGTGATAAGAACTGTCACTTCTTGAGTGTTTCCTGGTTCTGCTCTTATCTCTTGCCAAGCGGCAGCATTTCTCATGGTGACAGTGAAAAGGGGAGGGATGGTCCTGAATGAACACTGTGACCACGCTTAAACTCAGCCGGGACTGCTACTGCTCCTTCATCCACTCTGAAGCCCTCACTGAGAACCATGAGGGTGAACATAGTTTTTCTTTTCAGAACAGACCACTCATGGAACCACTGAGCTTATGTTATTCTAAGCATGGCGAACCATGTTTTTCTACCTGAGTTCATGAGAACAGGCTGTTCTAATGTTAGAAGAAAGCATGCTGTGTTTTACCTTGCCTTCTTGTCTCTCCCTGGTTTAGAGGACACTGTGGTAGCGCTCTCCGTGACAGGTATTCTGAAGGTGTGGATTGTTACCTCTGAAATTAGTGGAATGCAGGTGAGATGGGCAGTGATATCTGTCTTTATTATTATATCACTTAAACCTTGTAGGGTTCATGTTATTCACTTAATTGCTTTTTTTTTAAAGCATTTCCATTGAAATAGTCACAAGCACATATTAGAAAAGATCCTTCATTTTGTTTACTATCCTAAGTGAATTATTTTCCTTCGTTCTGATAGAGAGATTTGTTCCATCAAGGTTGTAAAAATAGGAATGTATCACCCAGATGTGCAGTAGAGGAATGTAAGAGGTATTTCCTCCTGCTTTTGTTTAGAATAAAAGTTAGAGTGTGTCTTGCTTGAACGAACTAAAGAAAGCCAGCTACTCATTTTAGTTACTCTTACATCCCCTGACAGAACAGTGATAGTACCGCCAGACACAGTCAGAGGGAAGGCAGACATCTGTTCACCCTGGGGCAGCCAGGACGCAGAGAAAGGAAGTGACTTGGGTATAATTTCCTAAGGTGTGCCTCCAGCGAGTATCAGCATAGGATGCAGAATAAGGGTGAACACTTGAGCCCTTGGGGGCATTTCATATTCAGAAACCAATATCATCTTCAAAAAAAAGCCAAACAAACCATAACACCCATTTTTAGTCTTCTTTCATAGTCATAGGGACTAAAATAATTATTCACTTTTGACAGAAACATCAGTTCCCTAACAATATTGATATTTTTTATTTCAGCTAGGGAACTATTAGTGTTGAACTTGGAAAAGACTGGAATAATTAATCAGTTAAAAAAAAACTAAAGTATTTATAACCATAGGATTACTGCAAAATTCAGTCATCTGCCATTTTCAGTGAAGATGTTCTGATTTACCCTCAGGGTTTAAATGTTGGACAGCTTTGTTCTTGCTCCTCTTAAGAGTACATTTTTGCTGCTGTTACTGTCTTGACTTTAACCCAAGGGTTTAAAATGATGAATATATCACATGGTACTTTTGTTCTCTGGTGCTGTCTTTATCATTTTGTGATGATTTTAATTAATATATGTTATTCCTGAGACTTCGTAAATCTTTTTCTTTTCAGGATACTGAGCCAATATTTGAGGAGGAATCCAAACCAATTTATTGTCAGAATTGCCAAAGCATTTCTTTTTGTGCATTCACACAGAGGTCACTTTTGGTTGTATGCTCCAAATACTGGAGGGTAAGTTGAAAACATGAAGTTATATTTTTATCCTTTATGATACAGTGTAGCTTACCAGACTTTCAAAGATAATCCCAAGCATGTATGTGACATATGACTTGTCAGCCATTTGGAACTCCTGTTTGGTTCTGACATTTTTTGAGGAATTGGGATTTATTTCTATGTAGCAGTCTTTTGATTTACTACTTGGAATAAATGGTTTAATGACTGTTCTATTGGTCTTAATTTCTACTTTTTGCTGTGACTTAGCTATTGTGTAAGTGGTAGTAATGAGGTCTCTGTAGGCTGGGCATTTCTCTTTGTTGTATGTTATGAAACCTAAATAATGTATGTTTCCTGGCTCCTTCATATTGGAAATCTTAACTCTATCACTGGACAGCTAACAATGAAAGGAAGATTTTTTTCATCTACATTGCTTGTCTTTAATAGTAAAAAAAAAAAAATTGACCAGTGTGTTTTGAACATTTGTTCTCTACTTAGCAGTTTTTAAAACTTTCCATGTTTACAAAAAAAACTACTCTTTTTATTTTTTTGTGCTTTCACCTTGGCCTTTACATACAGAATTATTACATATTAAAATGGAGTCTTTTACCTTCCTATTCATAATAATAATTTTAGAACACTGATGAAGTGAGGCCAAGCAAGATAATTCTACTGAGCAGAAAATAATATAATGTCAGAGTATACGGTCACAAATGTACCAGATACAGTATCAGTTATGATAAATATTCTAGAGGGTAGAGTTCTTATTATTTGCCTTTATCCAATGTGTGTTTCCTTCTTGACTAAGGATTTCTGTTCCTATGCTGGGGACACACCTGCACTTGACCTAACTCATTGTCTGCCAGAGGTCACCCAGAGCTGACACCTACAAAGAGTGCCCCAGATCTCACCGAGAAAATATCTTCATCTGATGAATCTTATTTTAAAAGCCTGGGTTTGCTAAATATGTTTTCAGAAGTTTTCTTCCAGATGAAATGTTATTTTGTCTTACTTAAATCATAACAAGCTGGAATAAATTAAAGTTGTGATTTTCTGTCTTTTCTAGGTGTTCGATGCTGGCGACTACTCCCTGTTGTGTTCAGGTCCTAGTGAAAATGGACAGACATGGACTGGAGGGGACTTTGTGTCTGCCGACAAAGTCATCATTTGGACTGAAAATGGACAGAGTTACATTTACAAACTCCCTGCCAGGTATGAAATAAATATGTTAAGAGTTTACTTAAATGTGAAGGATTCAGAATTTGAGGCATAACTCTAAAGTAAGAACATTTATGGATTGTAAATATTCAGCTTCAGGATATATTAAGGTTTGTATATAATCCCAGTTTAACTTCTAGGCACAAAGAAACAGGTAGATTTCCTTATACTTATTTATTTACTATATGTGTGTATGTGCATGTGTGCAGGTCTGAGGACAACTCATGGGCATCAGTACTCTTTTTCCATGTAGGTTTCAAGGATTAAACTCAGGTTGTCAGACTTGGCAGCAAGCTCTCTTACCTGTGTGTGAGACATCTCATGAGCCTTCAAAGAATGTTTTTTTAAAGTTATTTAATCTGTATTAAAATTAATTGAAACTTTAAAAAAATCCCATTTTGTCTATTGTAATAAGCCTTGGAATAAAATATTTCATATCATTTATTTTATTTTGAGACAGAATCTCACTATGTGGCTCTGGCTGTCCTAGAACTCACTGTGTAGCCCAGGCTGGCTTTGAACACACGGAGTACTGAATGCCTCTGCTTCCAAGTGCTGGGACTAAAGGCATGTGCACCACACCTTGCCTTCTTATGGGTATAGTAAGTGGGTACTTACTTCCTATTTCAGTTGCCTTCCGGCCAGTGATTCATTCCGCAGTGATGTGGGGAAAGCAGTTGAAAATTTGATTCCTCCTGTGCAGCACAGCCTCTTGGATCAGAAGGATAAAGAGGTAAAGTCCTCAGGTATCATTTATAATTGATAGTTACAGTGATGGTGTATAGGCATTTCAGAGATTCAGTAGAGTCCAGCAGAGTGGTAGATTTCTCAAAAATATTGATATGGTGAGTTACAAGCACATTTCAAAACTTGCAAATCTTTAATATACAATTTAACTACTAAATAGTACCTGCCTTTATGTAAGAATACATGTGATCTTATCTTGTTTATGTATTAGAATTGACTTTTTATAACATTCATATTGACCATTAAATTATTTTATATGCACACAGTTAAAACCCAGAGAAGATAGTTTTTAAAGGACAAGGATAATGGCGTGTTAATACCGACTAATGCTGTTTGTTATTTGATTCATTCATTGCAGTATTTCTCAGATCAAGTAGTGACTCAAAAACATGGGTACTAAAAATAAAAATGAAACATTTTTTTTTCCTGTATGGAATGAGAAACTCACTGTGTTTCTAAAGCTGTTTTACTGTTTATAATTGAATTAGGTGGGCTGGAGAGATGACTCAGTGGCTAAGAGCATTTGTTACTCTTCCAGAGGATTTTGGTTCAGTCCCCAGCACCTACGTGGTTGCTCACAACAGACACTGTGGTCCTAGGGGAACCAACACCCTTTTCTAGTCTTTATGGACAGCAGGCAACACCTGTGGTTCACAAATGCAAGAAAGACTCATACACATAAAATAAAAGAAAGCTGAAATGTAGTTACACTTACACTGGATTTTGTATTCCCGTTTCTGGGAACATTAAGAAAAAAGCTTTTTTTAGGAGAGGAAAGTTTTGTGTGCTTTGCTTTTGGTTCTGGGTTCCAGTTTTATCATCCGTCTTCTGTCCCACCCATCAGTGGAGAATGGAGGTGTGGTAAGTAGAAGGGAAATGGTTCTTTTCTACGAATATTTTAAATGTAGCATTTGTGCATCTAGGTGTATTTTAAAATCCTATAGATTACTTTCTTTCTACTTTCTTGAACTCCTACTTGCTACTACTGCCCAGCTGGGTCAGTCACTTCAAAGCTAAGGGACTGAGATTTGTATGAAAAACCTGCATTAATATAACATAGCAGACTGTGCTAGCTACATTCCTTGTTGCTGTCACAAAATACCTTACATCACGGAAAAGGAAGCAGGGTGTGCCTTGCCTTAGAATTGGAGGATCCAATCTGTCTTGGCGGGAAAATTTAAGACAGCAGCCCAAGGCAGCTGGTTACATTACTTCCGTAATCAAAATGTTGGTTCAGCTTGCCTTCTGTTTTTTGCAGTCCTGACCCAGCCTGTGGAAACCTAGATCTTTTACACATGTCTTCAGAGGCCCCTGTCTTCGTTGATTCTAGATCCTGTCAAGTTGACAGTCATTGTTAACCATCATGTGCTTGTGTTTTTCTTTAAATACCATCTGTCTAGTATGTGCTAGTGTATTTACGTTGAAATGGGTGTGTGGTATGGTGAGAGACACAGACACACGGAAGTATGATATTGGTTCTTGTAGCTTCTATAGCAACTCCCTATTAAGTGTGGAATTTTGAATTAAAATCATCAGAGTTTAAGTATAATTAAATGCTTGTCTATACATACTCTGTAGGTAGTTTCCTGAGACCAGTATAAAGCAATCAAATGTGACAATTAAATTTATGAAACTGAATTTATTTGTTATTATAAATTTTTTGTACAGAAATATTTTTAGTTTGTTACAATTAGTTATGTAAATGTGTTTAATCAAATGCTCTAAACTATCCTTATTTTTAAAAATGGGTGGTCAGGAAAGATAGCTTAGCTCTTAAGAATGCTAGCTGCTCTTCCAGAGTCTCAGGGCTTGATTTCCATGAGTAACTCCAGTCCCAAGGACCTGGAGCCCTTTTCTGTCTCCACACTCATTACTCACATGTTGCTCTGAAATGCTATTATTCTTAGTGACTTATAAGAAGGAAGAAAGATAGCATTAGTGAATTCCTTTCTTTCTTAAGGTGCTTTATTTTAACATATTTGCTATGCTTTGAATTTTAGACATGAGCACTGTATTTACATCCTAGCCCAGCTTCTCCCATGGCTCTTGGCTCCCTCTCAACCCGAGGGTTTCCTCCTCTTCCGTTACCATCGTTATCTGTATATGTGACTCTCAGTCTGCTGAGTCCACTTAGTGTCACCTATGTGGAGGGCTCTTTGTATTTTTATCTTTTAAAGTACAGACTGATTTTGGTTAAGAGTGACCTGGTTTCTAGATTTTTTAACAACAAATAAGTAACATTCCCTGTGATTGGTAACTGCTGTTTATAAAATGGAACACAGGACTATAAACATTGGTCTTAGAGAAAGGCAATAAATAAAGGGTATTTGTTCCTTAGTGTTTATGTTCTACTGTGGTTGATGTGAATAGCTACACTATTAAATTACATAAAAATACACCGAATAATTGTGCTATAAGTTCTTTTAAAATTGGGTCTGAATCAGAGCATCTAAACACTTCATCATGAACACCTGTTAATCTGTAAATTATTTGAATTCCAAATAACAGATAAAGACACTTGAATTTTTTTTCCTTTTTTTTTGGCAGTTGGTGATTTGTCCTCCTGTTACTCGGTTTTTCTATGGATGCAAGGAATATTTGCATAAGCTACTAATTCAGGGTGATTCTTCTGGAAGGTTAAATATTTGGAACATAGCAGACATAGCTGATAAACAGGAAGCTGATGAAGGTAATAGTAAATCTGCACATTGAGTTCGTAATTCTTTTACTATGACGTTCTGAATTATAACAAAGTTGAAAATACTTATACATCACTTTCTTCTAAGTAATGTATTTGATGAAACTAAAGTTTTGGTACATCACTGAATCAATCAATTGACATTATTTATTTAATGTTGTTATTTTTTAAACACATATGTATTTATTTTACATGACACCAAACCTCTACAGGGCTAAAAACGACAACTTGTATTAGTTTGCAAGAGGCATTCGACAAACTGAAGCCTTGTCCTGCTGGGATTATCGATCAGCTAAGTGTGATTCCAAACAGCAATGAACCACTTAAAGTAACTGCGAGCGTCTACATACCAGCACACGGGCGACTTGTTTGTGGCCGGGAAGATGGAAGCATCATTATTGTCCCTGCCACCCAGACGGCCATAGTTCAGCTATTGCAAGGAGAACACATGCTCAGAAGAGGTACACTAACATCTACTATGCGCACTGTGTTCTGAGAACTCTGTAACCCTGAGGCTGAGAATTTCTCCATGCTGTAGTTTAAGAAAATAAAACCAGTTGGTACATTGCTAGTGTAGTTGGTAGTGTGCATACAGTTAAATTTAAATATCTGTTATTGGAAAAAAGTATTGTTTTTATCCCATTTGCATATATTGATGGTTTCATAAATTATTAGTTGAATTGATTACTACATATTATCAGCAATATTGATACTCTTCTAAAACAGTGCTGTTAAACTAATGTAATTTTTTAATAGTGGTATTAACAGTAAAGTAAATAATGGGAAATTAACTACTAATTGTTATGTACTCAACGTAGCACCATTATTTTCATTTCTGTTTGTAATAAATATGGGAATTGTTATTGAAATGTTTTATGTTATTTTTCGTACTGAGTCTTTGAAATTTGACACGCACAGCACACATGCGCAAAGCCTAGCACCATTTTAAAGCCTGTTATTTTGGGAAAGTAGCAGCGACCATGCCCCACAGACCTGTTCTAGAAGTGAAGGTTATGGCTCTTAGACATTTCATGTTTGCTCTTTGAAGCATTGTGAAGACTTTAATTTTCCGATTCTGAATTCCACACCTCTTCCGCAGGTTGGCCCCCTCACAGAACCCTCCGAGGCCATCGGAACAAAGTCACGTGTTTGCTCTATCCTCATCAGGTTTCAGCTCGCTATGACCAAAGATACCTGATATCTGGAGGTGTGGATTTCTCCGTCATAATTTGGGACATATTTTCTGGAGAAATGAAACATATCTTCTGTGTTCATGGTGGTGAGATCACACAACTTCTGGTCCCACCAGAAAACTGTAGTGTAAGTCGCTTTCTCTAATATAATTTCTCTGTAATAGAGGGAGAGGCTTTGCTGCTCTCCGGCTTATAAATAGGATCCACCGTAACTTGAAGGGTCAAGTTTTTGTGTTTTTGGCAAATAATGAGCCTAATATTTATTTCTTTATATTGAAGGCTAAATTGTTGGAGCTACTTTTCTGTCGCTACGTCTATTTATAGACAATATTTGGCAAACTAATAAAATAAATTATTTAGCACTTGTATTTTTCTGCATGTAGACATTAAGTTGTTTAAAATACTAGCTAAATTTTCTTATATATAATGGAATTTTGTTGTCACACAGCCTCTAAAATGGTCCAGCAGGGGGCAGCATGGCTTTTGGAAACAGTAATGTAGGTAGATTTATACCTTCATTTGACAGTGCCGGGTTTCTGTTTCCTGGATACAGACCTCACAACATGAATAGTGTACACAACTAAGTATATGTAAGTTTGACAGATGTTCACTGCTAGAGAGGACAGTTAAATTTTCTTTCTCTTTATGATTTTTTTAGAATTTTATATTTGAGTACTAAAATGATTTACATTGTTTCTACCTCTCCCTCCCCTGCCGCTCCCCCTGCACACCCTTTATTCCTTTTCAAACCCATCTTCTCTTTTAGAAATCTTCTTATGTGCACGCGTGCACACACCCTACCTTACAAATTTCGTTCAGTGTTGGTTGGATGTCCATGTATTTAGTGCTGAACACTGGGAGTGGATAATCTATCAGGAGGCTTGTTCCTGGAGAAATTGACTCTCTCTCAGCAGCCATTAATTGCCTATAGGGTCTCTATGTCTGGGTAGGACCTTGTGAGATTTACTTTGTCAAGATTGGCTTGTCAACTAGTGTTGTCATTATGCAGGTGTTAGGCAGGCAGCTGTTTGGTCAAGACTTCCTCCATCATATCTAGAAGACACTATTTCCTTCACCAGGCATGCTGGTCCTCAGGCTCACATGTTATCTCTGCCTCTCTTCTGCAATCTTCCCTAAGCCGTAGGTTTTCTTCTTAGTAATTTTCCTTCATTCTAAGGACTGAAGGCTTTTTTCCTGATTAGAATTTTTCTTTCATTTTTGAGTCTGAGTTTTTGTTAACTGGATTTGAATGTCACATTTCAAAAAATGTTTATAAATCTAGTACAATATAGGAATCAAGCAAAGTAAACATGTTTATATAAATTACCAAAAACGCAGGAAGCAGGATGTTACTGTTTATTAAAAAGGAATTGTCAGGGCTTGAGAGATGGCTTGGAGGTTAAGAGCATTTGTTGCTTTTTCAAAGAATCCAGGTTCAGTTCCCAGGACCCACGTGTCAGTTCACAACTATGGATAATTTTAATTTCCAGGGTTTCGATGCCCTCTTCTGGCTTCGTTGGTCAAACTATATTCACCTGGTATAAATACAACATGCAGGCAGAACACTCATATACGTATTTAACTTTTAGAATGCAGTTTTCTACTCTACAATGTTGTTTTTTTTCTTTACACTTAATTCTCTATATTTTGAAAGCATTTTCATACCTTGAGTGAAACCAGAAATTTAAAAATTAAATAAATAATTCTAGATTGCATACTGGGGGTAGGATTGAATGTGACCCTTCTACCTGACTCCTAGCTCAGTGTTGCCAGGGGCAGTGCCTTGTGGGAAGTGTTCCTAGGTATCTGCAGCTGACAGAAATGGGTGGAGATTTGCAAGAAGAGAAGCTTGGGAAGGCTGTTGGGAAAGGGCTAACTGCTGTCAGAATACAAGTTGTTTGTTTGTTTATTTATTTGTTTACTTATTTATTGAGAAAGGGTCTTACTTGTAGCTTTGGCTGTCGAACATATTATGTTTATCAGGCTGGTCCTGCCTTTGAACGCGGGATCAAAGGTGTTTCTGACTATGCCTGGCTTTCTGTTCATCTTTCTATGTTAGTACAAAATTACTTTTAGTGATTTAAGAGGCAATTTTAATTTAATTTTACTGGATTTCTGTTATTAGGCATAAGCATTAGTATGGCTAAGTGTTTTTGTATGTTGAGAATTTTTTCAAATAGATTCTTAAGTTGGAATTTGTGTTCAAAAATAAACAAATTTTTATATAAGTTTTTTCATACAGTGTTGATCATACTTTCCCCTTCTTCCACAACTGTTCCCAGATCTTTCCAACCTTAGGTTTTTTTTTTATCATTCTCTTTTATAAATGAAAATTCTAGCTACCCTTCCAACCATATGTTCTCTATCTCTTAAAAAAAAAAAACAAAAAAACAAAAAAACCAGAAATGAAAACAGAAAATCCCTAAACGCCCAAACAAACACTACAAACATACAGAAACTAAAGTCAAAACAAACATGGAGTATATATCCACTACATTCTAGGGCAGGCCCCCTACCCAGGAGTAGTTGGCCAGCACACAACAAACTTCACTTTTGTGTGGGTGTCTGGACTTTTGTGATTTGTTTTGACATTAAGGGGCCATCACTGTCCAAAAAACTAGAGGTAGGTCTAGCTACCACTGTACTTATAGAATTCTTCACCGTCCTTTTCAATTTTAAAACTTCATTAATTTGGGGGCCTATTTGGATACTATATGTAAGTACAGTTCCTGACTTTATTTAGAAAGTACAGAAGAATTCAGATGGAATAAATTGAACATTTTTGGCTAGTTCATGTAGATTTGTGTTTTCTTATCTTTCTTACCTTTATGGTATGAGGGATCATATTCAGGGCTTCGAGTGTGTTAGGTAAGTGCTCTCCCCATCTGGCTGCATCCACAACCCTTGGGTTTTTAAGACCTGTTTTCCTTATATATCCGGGCTTGGCTGTGAAGTCCCTAAGCAATCCAGGTGGCTCTGGAACTTGTGACTTGTACCCCCCCCACACACACCTTTGGCTCCTGAGTACTGAAATTGTGGCTCTGAAGTGTAGCTTTTGTTTAGTTTTAAATCTATGGTCATATGCTACTGTATTTAAGATAAAATGTTATTTTTATGTATACATTACTTAAATAGTCAGATTTTGTAATGTGCTCCAATTCTTATGTAAGGTTCTGAAAAGAGCAATACAGTACTAGGGAATTGTCGGCCCCTTTCACAATAGTAGGAGAGATTCAGTCTGCTGGCTGTACCAATATTAAACCAAATATTTAAGAAATGTCTCTATTTTTGTACAATTTTCATGTATATCTTAAGCCAGAAGAAGATTCTATTGGGCATTAATTTAATTATTTATCTGTTTTTTAGTGTGTGTGTGTGTGTGTGTGAGAGAGAGAGAGAGAGAGAGAGAGAGAGAGAGAGAGAGAGAGAGAGAGAGAGAGAGAGGGAGAGAGAGAGAGAGAGAGAGAGGGAGAGACAGGTGGGGGAGGGAGGGAGAGAGAAAGAGAGAGGAAGTGTGTGTGTGTGTGTGTGTACGTGTGTGTGCATGTGTATCCTTTGAAGGCCAGGTTACTTATTCAATTACATGGGACTGTTTTGATTTGGAACAAGGGTATAATTGTGGAGTAGAGATAGTTCATGTTTGATTAAATTTAATCTGCTCTGAGAGTGAAATTAGCAAGCAGGCAGTCTGCCTGATGAAACGGTTGTGAGTTTGATACAGCAGGACACTTTGTCCCATCACAGTGTGTTGAGAACACGAGAAGAGACTCTCAGGAAAGTGGTTCTGGTTAGTTTCAGGAGACTTTCAAGAAAAAAAAATTTTTTTTTGTTTTTGTATTTATGAAGTTATAAATGGCGTACTAAAAAAGCCCAATCCTAGGGCTATTCTTGCTCTTTTGCAGTATGGCAGTGGGCTCTTTATAACCCTGCTTTCTTCCCCTTGCTCCTTGTCTGCAGTTAAGCTGCAGTTAATTTGTCCAAATTAAGAATGAGAGTCCTTCTTCCTAATCTGATTTTGAAACTTTTAGGGAGGGTGGTAGGAAGGATTGATTATAACTTTTTGTTTTTTTTATTGAATATTCTCTGTATTTACATTTCAAATGTTATTCCCTTTTTCTCCTCTCCTATTCCCTTCCACCTTCCTCTTGCTTTCATGAAGATGCTCCCATTCCCAACCACCCTCTCCACCTCAGCACCTTGGTGTTCTCCAACTCTGGGAAAATGAGCCTTCACTGGATCAAAGACCTCTTCTCTCATTGATACCAGATAATACCATCCTCTGCCACATATGCAACCGGAGCCATGGGTCCTTCCATGTGTACTCATTGGTTGGTGTTTTGGGCCATGGGAGCTCTGAGGGGTTTGGTTGGTTGATAATACTGTTTTTCTCATGGGGTTGCAAACTCTTTCAGCTTCTTCAGTCCTTTCTCTAGCTCTTTCATTGGGGTCCCCTTATTCAGTTTAATGGTTAGCTGCAAGCATCCTCCTCTGTATCAGTATGGCTCTGGCAGAGCCTCTGAGGAGGCATCCATATCAGGCTCCTGCCAGTGAGCACTACTTGGCATCAGCAGTTGTGCCTGGATTTTGTGGCTGCATATGGGATGAATCCCCAGGTGAGGCAGTCTCTTTTCTTCAGTCCCTGCTCCTTTATTTGTCCCTTTTTTTCCTCCTGTGAGTCTTTTGTTTTCCCTTCTAAGGACTGAGGTATCTACATTCTGGCCTTTCTTTTTTCTTTCTTCTTCTTCTTCTTCTTCTTCTTTTTTTTTTTTTGAGCTTCATATGGTCTGTGAATTGTTTCTTGGGTATTCTCAGCTTTGGGGCTAGTATCTGCTTATCAGTGAGTGCATACCATGTGTGTTCTTTTGTGATTGCGTTACCTCACTCAAGATGATATTTTCTACTTCCACCTATTTGCCTAAGAATTTCATGTAGTCATTGTTTTTAATAGTTGAGTAGTACTCCATTGTGTACCACATTTTCTCTATTTATTTCTCTGTTGAAGGACATCTGAGTTCTTCCCAGCTTCTGGCCATTATAAATAAGGCTGCTATGAACATGGTGGAACATGTGTCCTTGTTACATGTTGGAGCGTCTTTTGGGTGTATGCCCAGGAGTGGTATAGCTTGTCTTCAAATAGTCCTATGTGCAATTTTCTGAGGAACTGCCAGACAGATTTTTAGAGCGGTTGTACCAGCTTATAACCCCACCAACAGTGGAGGAATTTTCCTCTTTCTCCACATTGTTGCCAGCATCTACTGTCACCTGAGTTTTTGATCTTAGCCATGGTAATTGTCCCTATATGAGGGCTATTGAGAAATAATACAACAACTCTGAATCTTATATTACATGAAATAGGAGTTTCAAGATATGAAGGAACTGATTGGGTGAAAGGTTTTATTGTCTTCTAATTTCTTAGAAAATAGTTTTAAGTTCTACTTATGCCTCTCTGCTCATTGTCTGAAACTGAGGTTTTCAAGTGCCTGAAAAACTCAACAGGGTCATTTCTTTGTGCCCCCACTTCCTGGAGTGGATGACAGAGGGGTACAACTGTTACCTTTATAGGGCTTTTGTCAGGGAGACCCTGCATCATAAAAGCAGGAGATTTTGCCCCTTTTATTCACTTTCTTAGGACATAAATTGAATTCTTCACTACCCTCTTGCCTAACTGTGTACTTTCAAGGTCAGGGTTCTTTATATTCTTTGATATAACTTAGACAGCAAATCGGTATCTCTTTTAAACAAAGATACATAATTCTGTTAATGTGTTAGGGAAGAGATACTCTGTACTGATATGGGAGGTATGTAAAGTTGGTGTTTATTTCCTGCAAACATACAGGCCCAAATATGGTAAGGCAAGGCAAACAGATAAACAATTGCAGCTCAGTTGTTTGGCAGTATTCATGTTCTCTGTTGAGCCACAAAGCAGAAGCCGCTCCAGTAGGTAGCCAGCTGGTTGTTTCAATGTGTGCTGATAACTCAGTCTTGGGGCAAGCTGGCCCGGTACAGAATGAAGATGATGATTGTGTATATGTGCATGCTAACAGTATTTGTCTATTTTTACTGTAGGCTTTTGCTGTGTAGCAGGGGTTAGGATCAAATGTGTAACTCTGCTAGTTATGCCTCCCAAGTGGTTGGATTGCAGACACAAGTCATCATGTCCCGCATGGGCTGACCTTTTGAGTTACTTAAAACAAAACCAAAATTCGACATGACCACCAAAAATCCTTAGAGTATTTTCAGGGTCTCAGTACTTAGCTTTATTGGTCTATAAAACCCATAAATTCAGATCCCACAGGGCATGAATCCCTCAAGTTCTGGTCATGCATTGCTGCGTCAGCTCACATGTTGGTTTCAGGGACCTGAGCTTGGCTCATTATGCTTTCACAGCGAGCCGTCCACTGAGACATCTACCTAGCCCGAGCAAAGTTATTTTGGAAAGATTTTATTTATATATGTGACTATTTTGCCTGCATACATGTCTGTACATCGTGTGCTTGCCTAGGTCCCTCAGAGGTTGGAAGAAGGTGTTGCATCCCCTGGAACTGGAGGTACAGATGGCTGTGAGCTGCCAGGTGGGTGCTGGGAATTGAACCTAGGTCCCCTGGAAGAGCAACCTCCAGATATTTCCTTTTATGTAATTTAGTTCATTTGGAATTTTTCTTTTGAGTGTAGTTTCACATTTTTTCTTTGAAGCTTGGAATCCCCTTCCTGCTAAAAAGTTCAATAATGCTTCATGCAATTGGATTAAAAACAAATATGAAACATTTTTATAATTGTGGGATGAGATAAGAATAAGATCCTCACTTCTAATATAACATAACCACTGTGTTATTTTTAAATCTCTCTCTGGCATCTTCTGAGTATTGTGTGGAAGATTCATATTTATTTGATGCTTCTGAAAAAGATGGAGAGTCTAGTTATCCGTCTGAATAGTGAGTAAAGGAGGGCGCTGACATTATCCTTGGAAGCAGTGTTATTCATGTGGTTGGGCAGTCAGGGTTGATCTCTAAAAATAGATACTAGACAACCTTCTCTTTTAAAATAAAAATTTCATTTCTGATATTGAAAAAAATTCTGTATTTTTGTAGTTTTGTACAAGTATGGAAATGAAATTAATATTTAATTTCATAGACTCTTTCTCCTTTTAGATAGAATATTTAGAACGATAAATGACATCTTAAAGGTACATTTATGTTCCAAAGAAAGAGTTCTGGGAAGTACAAGAAGTAACGATTACGGGACAAGTGGGATTGATTCATGAGCAGAAGGAGCTGCTCACTCACAGCTTGTCTAATGACGGCTATGCTTAAGGGAAAGACAGTCGAGCATTCATAGATTTAGAGGACACTCATACTAAGAGAAAATTCTTGGGACAAATACAAGACTGCTCTTCAAACAGTGCCAAACAAAGGAGTATTGTAGTTTAGGGAACAAACTAGGAAAACTTGAAATAAAAATGAATATTAGTTGCATTAGAAGCCCTTGGAAAATGGAATTGTCTCCTGGGGCTGAATTAGCTGCCTGGAATTTCTGTAATTTGTGCTTAGGAACATGTTACACGCAGGGGTTCTGGGAATGCTTTAAGATGTGTAAGGTCAGACTGGATGACCTAGGTGGTATGTTTTGACTTCAGACACCAAGATAGCTTGTAGGATTTGGTTCTTCAGCATTTAATGTAATGGGAGGATTATTTACTGGCAAATTCAATAAACCTTTTAAATATTAGGATTCGATTTAACAACCAAGTATCTGTTTTGGTCTAATATTTGTCCACTTGTCCTTACATCATTTACCTTATTTCTTTCATGAAAACCAATTTTTATTTTGCTAAATATACTATTGCTTATTGTTATCTTTTACTTTTAACTTAGAATTTGAGGTCATAACTATATATTGCTTTTAACACCAGATTAGTATTGTGGAGAACTGTGGCCTATAAAATTATGTCAGTGATAGGCTACTTTGCCAAATCTGCACAGATTCTCTATAGCAATGAAACATTTTTAAGTCTTACTAAATGAACGCTTCTGAACATTTATTTGGGTAGGTAGTGATACCGTCACTAATTGAAAAAAATTATATGGTATATATTGCCACAAAGAGGGGTCCAAGTATGCATCTAGGTAAAATATTTATTTGAGGGATTTGTAGATTGTTCTGTATAAAACAAACAAAACGTGGTGCTAGAGCAATGGCTCAGCGACAAGAGCACCTACTGCTCTTCCAGAGGTCCTGAGTTCAGTTCTCAGCAGCCACGTGGTGGCTAACAGACATCTGTAATGGGATCTGATGCCCTCTTCTGCTGTGTCTGAAGACAGTGATAGTGTACTCACATGTTTAAAATAAATAAATCTTTAAAAAAGAAAAAAAATGACATAGAAAAATTTAATGCTGGCATTAAACTCAAGGCTGCATGCATATTATACAAGCATTCTATTCCTGTGCCACATCTCAGGAATTTGTTTTTGTTTTGTTTTGCAATAACACCTTTCTATTTAGCCCTGGCTGGCATAGAACTCTTGATCCTCTTGGTTTGACTTGGATTTATAGTACACAGTATAGTTATCACAGATAACTGTGGGCAGAGAAGATATTGATGTTATTTCTTTTTTAAATTGTTTATTATTTTTTCTTTTTATTGAGAATAATTTTTTCACATAATATATTTTGATTGCAACTCCTCCCATCTCTTCCTTACTTCCCCTTGGATCTGGATTTACCCCTTGTCTCAATGCCCAGGGTGAACTTCCCCCTTCTCAGAGGAGAAGAGGGGGTGGGGCGAGGAACTGTGCAAGGGGCAGACTGGGAGGAGGTGGGGGGCTGCAATTGGGACGTAAGGTGAATAAATAGGTTAATTAATGGAGAAAAAAACTTTAAAGGAGATGAGAGAGGTGGGGGAAGGAGAGAGAATATACATAGGCTAGGGAGGTGACTCTGGTTAAGAGTTGCTTATTAACTCGTGTTCTTCCAAAGGGTCTTGGTTCCATGTCAGCAATCACATGGCCGTTCAGAACTGTTCAGATACACACGTAGGCAAAACACCAATGTACATGAAATAAAAATAAATAAACTAAAAAAGAAAACAAATGGGCTTTATGGAAAACTAATAAAATATAATAAGATAAAACAAAACCACCACATCTGAGTAGGACAGAACAAGCAGGCAGAAGGAAAAGAGCCCAAGAGAATGTACGAGAAGCAGACCCACTCATTTGCACGCTCAGGAACTTACAGCAACACTAAATTGGAAGCCATTAATATATATGCAAAGGAACTGAGGGGAATAAAGAAAGAACAAAAAAGTAAAATAAAAGATGAGATAAAATTGAAAATAAAAGAAAACAAGCCAAGAAGAGAGCCCTGACATGAGTTTATGAGACAAGGAGCCTCCAAAGGTGCCATGGAGTTTATTTCCCATTGCCCATCTACTGGGAGTGCAGCCTACCTTTAAGAGAGTTTGTTTCCCCATGAGACACCCATGGAGGAAACTACATTTTTACTTGCAAATGGTTTTCAGTTGGAGCTAGCTTCTGGGGCAGAGTTGGGAACATGTGTCTACTTCTCCTTTCAGCTCTACAACCCAACTGGAGCAAGCTTACCGGCTCAGTGTGTGCTCCTCAGCTGCTGGGAGTTCACGTGCATTGGCAGCTGTTGGTTTAAAGGGCCCTGTCTTCATGGTGTTGTCCATCCCCTCAGGCTCTTATACTCCTGCCTCCTCTCTGAGGGGTTTCCTGAGCCCGAAAGGGAAGGATTTGATGGAGACATCACATTTCTGCATCATATCTTGCTGTAGATCTGCATTTGTTTCCATCTGCTGCAGGGGAAGTTTCTAAAATGGTGGCTGAGCAAGGCGCTGGTCTATAAGTATAGCAGAATATCATTAGGAGCCATTTTATTGTTACCCCCTTTTCTCTTTTTGTAGTATTTGGTATTATCTTAGGTCCTTGGGTTATCTGGTCTAAGGTTCTGGGTCATACCAACAGTGTTGGGTATGGCTTCTATCTCACAGAGTAGGCCGCCTTAGGTCAAATCAGACATTGGTTGGTTACTCCCACAGGCTTAGTAGTGCTACCATTGCATGAACATTCTTTCAGGTAGGACAGCATTTAAGATGAGAGAGTTTGTGGCTAGGTTTGTGTTCATGTTTATCCTTTGGTATCATGCAAAGTACCTTCCTGTACTACACATGCTAGAGTGCAGGGGTGAAGTCTTTATGTAGGTACCAGTTGGACTTATCCATATCAATGTTTAATGAGTTCTGTTGGCGGTGTCTTCAGCAATGGGTCTTGCTGTCAGTTTGTGGAGAGCAACCTTGGAAATAGCTTGGGTTGTGTGGAGGTTTCCATGGGACCCCTTTGGCCAACAACTCAATTAGATGTTACCCAATCCCAAAACATTGGAAGCTTCATTGGGTGACAAGAAAGTCCAGACTAGGCTCTGTCTCTCTTATTATTTGGCAATTTGTTTAGATTGCCTTCACACACACACACACACACACACACACACACACACACACACACACACACACACACTATGATTCCCAGCTTCCTGAAGTACCACCATATTGATTTCTATTGTTGTGGTATGAGTTTGCACTCTCACTAGCAATGGACTGAACATACTCCGCATCCTCACCAGCATGGGCTGTTAATTGTTACATTGATTGTAGTTGTTATGAACAGTGTTAGGTGAAATCCTAAAATAGTTTGGATATGCATTTCGCTGATGGCTAAGGACATTTCTTTATGTTTTTCTCAACTGTTTGAGTTTCTTCTTTTGAGAATTCTCTGTTTAAACTAGTACTCTATTTTAGTTGGGTTGTTTTGATATCCAGTTTTTTGAATCCTTTATATACTTTAGACATTAACTCTTTATAGAATATGTATTTGGTATAGATCTTTTTCCTTTATGTAGGCTGTTGCTTTGTTCAAATGACAGTGTCCTTTGCTGTGCAGAAGCTTTTTAGTTTTATGAGGTCCCACTAATTAATTGTTCTTAGTGCATGTGCTGAAGGTATTCTGTTCAGAAAGTCTTCCCGTGCCAAAGAGTTCAAGGGTATTTTCCAATTTCTCTTCTATCAGATTCAGTGTTTATGTTGAGGACTTTGTGCCTGTGTTGAGTTTTGTGCAGGGTGATATTTGTGGATTTATTTGGATTCTTCTATATACAGCTGTCTAGTTTGACCAGCACAGTTTTGAAGATGCCATCTCTTTTTCCTAACTATATTTTTGTTTTTTTTTTTATAAAAAAGAAAACAAAACAAAACAAAGGATATCATATCCACAGGTGTGTTCCTCTGTCTGGGTCTTCAGTTTGATCCTGTCGATCATGTGAGTTTTTATGCCAGTTCCATGCTACTTTTATTCTATCGCTCTTCAGTACAAGTTGCGCCAGGAAATGATGACACCATTTTCACACAGAGGCACATATAAGTTACACATATACCCTAACATTTTTAGTATGTAAATGAGGAAAAGAATTTGGAGTATGAATGCTTTCTAAATACATTTTGGTGAAAATGTGCTACCATGGTGTATGTGTCTCTGTGAGTGTGTCTGTAGCCTGTGTCCACCTGGAACGTTCTGTGTAGCCTAGCTTTGTCTTGAACTCTTCTTATTCCTCTTGGCTCAGCCCCTCAAGTGCTGGGATTACAGGTAGGAGTCCCTGTGCTTGGCTTGTATAATCATTTTAATTACATTATCAGAGTATTTTATATATCATCTTACTATAATACTATTGCTAAAGCATCTTCAGTTGTGAAAGAAGCTTCATTAATAGGTTATAGAATTAGTCATTATACATAAAGTAGATGGCTACTGTTATGTTAATAAAGTTGTATCTAAGTCAGGAAGAAATACGAGATGTTAAATATTTTTAGGAAGTGCATCTTTAATAATTCTGAGGACAGATCAGAACATGTTAATTGTGTTTTAGCAAATCATTTAAGTGCTTTTCATTTAATAGCTAAGAATTATTTATTATAATTCTGCTCATTGAATCAAAATTAATACCAAAGAAGTGCTTAAATGGTCTCTTTCCTTCTACATTAAATAGACTAGGCATTTGCTTTGTTCATATTGTTAAATTTTTCTAAAGGCTTTAAAGATAGCCATTAATATAATTAATTAGTGGGATCACACTTAATGAGGTTTAACTATATTGAGTCATTTCTACTCTAGGCCAGTTTTCTTTATATGAATTGGACTAGCATTTTCTTGAAAGAAGGAAAATTAAGATTATTTTAACCTTTATAAAATAGGGGACCATATTTTCTTATGAGTTAAAGTTAGGCTGTGCTGTTAGCTGACGTTTGTTTTGTAGTCCCCGTAATTTTTCTCTGAATAAGAGCAATGTCATATAACACTTTTCAGTGTTCTTATGAAGATGGATTGCATTATTTTCATCTTTGGAATGACTTACTTGCTTATCTTGAAGAATGTCTGACAGTGAGACTCCTCAGGAGGGTTTCCCATTTGAAGGAATCTTGTTCGTTGAATGGATCTATTCCTTTTTGCTAGATTATCAATGTACTAGTTACTTTTCTATCATCGTGTTAAAACACCATGTCTAAAGTGCTGTACAGAGGAGAAGGTTTATTTGGGTTTATGGTTCGGGGCTGGGGGATTGAGCCGTCTATCTCTCCAGGGAAGTGGTGGCATAACATTAGGCATGGCAGCTGAGGTAGCTGAAAGCTCACAAACACAAAGCACTGAGCCGGTGTGAAGCTTTGAAAGCTCAAAGTCACCTCCAGTGACATACACTCCTACTGTAAGGATACAACTACTAACTCTTCCCAAACCAAATGGGGACCAATTATTCAAACATGTGTGTCTATGGGGGACATTTTCATGCAAACCATCACAAGTCCATTGTCGTGACATGTGTAGCCCAAACTGGCTTCTAACTCTGTCACCACCATCACCTGCCTCAGTGAGACACTGTAACCAGAAGAGCTATTAGTTCTTTTTAAATTGCTTACAAATTGTCCTATAGAAACTAAACCCCTTTTAATTTGCTGTAATGTAGATTTGGCTCTCTCATGTTAGTGAAAATCATTTCTTTGCTTATTTATAAATGATACTGTTTTAAAGGGAAGTTGAAGGGTAGACACTAGTGACGAGCAGGGAGTACTCTGAACAGTGTTTAAATGTCTGTCATGTGGTTAGTTGAGTGCTGCACCCTCTGTCATTATAGATAGACTTCATCCGAGGAGCAGAGGTGCTGGTCTGCAGATAATGTGTGACAGCTGTGGCTCTCAACAAGGGACTGTGCTGCAAGACTGGGGGATTTCTGTTGGGACAAAAGTGCTGGGAGACAAATGGGTCTAAATGAGTCATGGGCAGAAAAAAGACGACAGAAAGCTCTCTCTGGAATCAAAGAAAAATAAGTTCATATTATGGAAAGAGGACAGATCACTCCACCCACCCTGACCTGCACCATCCAGTTTTGCCTTCTCACATGTGGCAGTTATTTTAGTAAGGTTCTTCTCAAATTTCAGTGACATCTTTCCAGTCTTTAATCTTTGCATCATTTAGCACTTCTATTTATCATATCTATTTGAACAAGGGACTTTTCTTTATAATCTAAAGAAAGAAACTGTAAAATGACCTAAGATGGTGGTTGGTTTTCAGTGGAGCATACATATAAGTCATGTTCACTTAAGTTATTGGGAGACAAGAGCTATCTTAATGTAAATCTAATGAACTTTATTCTTCTTTTTAGGCAAGAGTTCAACATTGCATCTGTTCTGTAGCCAGTGACCACTCAGTAGGACTTCTAAGTCTTCGAGAAAAAAAATGCATCATGTTGGCGTCTCGTCACCTGTTTCCTATTCAGGTGATCAAGTGGAGGCCTTCCGATGACTACCTGGTGGTGGGATGCACGGACGGCTCTGTGTATGTCTGGCAGATGGACACTGGTAAGAATGGAGGTAGAGAAACACTACAGTCAAATGTATTTGATTTTCTGAAAATAGTTCATATGAAAATAAAACCTGGAAATGTACAGAGGCTTCTATGTATATTTCTTGTAACTATCCTTTCTAATTTTATTTTTCTCCATATGGCATACATAGCATTCTTGTATTTGCTCTGTGTTGGACCTTATAGATGGTTCGACATGCAGGTGAGAAATGGAGAGTGGTGTGCAGATGAGGACAATCATGGTGGCCAAGCTGAGGGAGACAGTTGTGGTTCATGTTAAAGACGGTGAGAAAGATAAAACCAATTTTATTTGGACAGCAGAGAAGTAAACTGGCCAGGTAATTTTAGGAGCCAAATTGAAATGGACAATGTAGGCTTTAGAGAGAACATGTGACCTTTCAATTTTTAGTTTTATGTATATATAGTAAAGAATAAATATTGCTCAGCTGAAAAGCGCAGGTGTTGATAGGTGTGCGTACACAGATCAATACAGCTTTTACTAGGAATATTTTGGCAGGTAACTTAATGTTTTAGCTTATGTTTTTAGCAAGCATATTTGATAATACTTTTGAAATTTTAAGTAATATGTATGAAAGCTTTTATTTTTCTTCTGTCTGTCCTCCATAATCCTTCTGAAGTAGACTGGATAGGTATTTTTGCTTATACTGCTACAGAGCAGGGACAAGGAGGCATCATCAGCAGTCTGGACAAGAGAAGCATTCTTGAAATCTAACAGGCTTCTTTTGCATTTAACTCTCCACTCATATGTAGTAGATATGCAGGTTGACTTTGATGTGTGTCCTGAACAACAAGCACACCCTTCGACACAGTGGCCAATGGGAGCTTCTCAAGAATACACTGCAGGCATGGACAGAAAACAAATCGTAACAGATTCAGAAAGATTGAGGTAGCTCTGGTAGCCCATTTGACAACAGTACCACAAAGCTTAAAATGAACAGCAAAGAAATCACTAGTAAGTACAGAAACCCTGAGATGAAACCAATCATTACTGAATGATGAATGGGCCAGTGAAATAAAAAAGAAATAAAAATTCCTGGAACTAAATGACAATGTAAACACAATATGATAAAACCCCTGGGACACATAAAAAACAGTCCTACTCGAGCTCTAAGTGCCTGCAGGAGGAATTCAGAAAGAGCTTGATGCTGTAACTCAAGAACTTCAGACAATAAGACAAAGTCGGGGTCCAGCCTCAACACAGGATCAGAGTTCACAACTGGAAGCAGGGATATCTGGAAGGCACATAATAAATAAACACAGACTACTTTTTGGGTACAAGCAGACAGTTTTTCAAGGCTTACAGTTACTCTCTTCTCCTCCCCCAACCCCCACTCTCCCAAAGCTTGAGGCTGTACACACTGCATTCTCTAGAGTACTCTGTTTTTCTTTGTGCTTTCCTTCTCTCAAACTCCCACACTCATATACACTCTTCATACACACCTCACATTTTCTCTTCACTCACTCTTCACATGCTCTTCTCATGCTCCCCCCACCACACACACACACACACACACACTCATTCATGCTCTCACACTGGCTCGGTCACTCGCTCGCTCACTAGCCTTTCTCTTGTCCCAGATTTTTATTGATACTTCAAAAGCAGGTAGAAAAAGACACTGTACATTGACTTAGTTTTACTAGTATATAATTTCATGCATTCTGTACTTTCTTATCCAGGAACCACTCTCAAATGTTGTCATAACTTCAATAACCCCTTTCCTGGGGCCCCAATGTTGGCTCTAATTCATTTTCTAGCAACTTCTTCAAACTTTCTTTGCAAGTTGAGCATTAATCTGGAACTGGAACTGTCATTGTGCAGTTATTACATTGTTTCCAAGATGAGAACACACAGCATGCACCTGGGCCATTAGGCCTGTGCTGTGCTGTGCCCTGTGCCTCAGTTTCCAATTGTTTAAGAATCATTACATCAAGGAATATCTAGTTTTGCAGAATCCACCAGAGCAGAAGGAGAAAGAAATAGGAAAGTCAGACATAGTAGAATAATTATGCAAACCAAGGCCAACTGAAAAGCAGTCACACACAAATGAATCTATACAGCCAATGTCCAGACTAAGGTTAGGAGAAATGGGAACAACTGTTTTTTACACAGAGCTGCTGCAGACTACTGAGATGTCTCCATCCCAGCCTACTGCAGGCAGTCTCTTAGTTCAGATGGCTGGTCCCCCGGAGGGATGTGTCTCCTGCTTCTCAGGGTCTCAAACACCATCCTTTTTTTTTTTTACAAAAAGCTGCTGTGGGATTCTGAGATGTCTCTATCCCAGCCTACTGCTGGCAGTTCCTATCATGGTATGCTGTCCCCAGCACGGAAAAAAAAAATCCAGAACATGGCAAAAATTAATAAAAATTAGAGCAAAAATTATTGACATATACAATACATACAAATACAAGGATTGTATGTAAACAATAAAAAATACAAATAATCAAAAAGTGCAAGATTAACAAGATCATCAGACCCTCAGACACCAATGAAAGTTAGACTACTATAAAAAATAATTTAAAAATCTGTTCTCTGTTAAGTTGAAAAATATAATTTAAGTGGATTAATTTCTGGATTCATCCAAACCACCAAACTTAAATCAAGAAGAGATGAACAACTTAAACAGACCCACCATGGATGAAAATATTGAAACAGTCAGAAAAAACCTTCAGATTAACAACAGCCCAAGCCCAGATGGACTCATAGCAGAATCCTACCAGACTGTCTAAGAAAAATTCCTCAATATAATTCTAACAAATTAGTTACAGGAATGCATCAAAAATATTACTGTCATCAAGTTGACATTATCTCAGTGATGTAAGGATGGTTCAACATATACATGTTAGTAAATGCAATAAATCACATATATTGGCTTAATGACAAAAATTACATTATCATTTTAAAAGTTGCAAGGGAAAGTACTTAATAAAATCCAGGACGACTTCATAGTAAAAGTCCTTGAGTATAGGACTTGAAAGAATGTATTTCAACCTAACTAAGAATACGCATAGACATGTGCACACGCATACACACACACACACACACACACACACACACACATACACACACACACACACACACACACACACACACACATACACATACACACACACACACACACACACACACACACACACACACATGCGCTCGATAAAACCAAAGCCAATATAACCCTTAACGATGAAAAGCTTCTAGCAATCACTATGCAGTTGAAGAGGAAAAATGCAACTAACGTATGACTCTGAGGGCATCCAGCCTAAAATCCAGCAGCGGAGCTGGTTTTTAAGCAAACAGGAAAGCATCCCGTCCATATAAGAAGAGTTATGAGGACAGCTGAGGTAGCTCTTCAGAGTTTAAATACATTTCATACATCAAATCCTGCCTGGATCTGATTTATGGAGCTTCATTTTTTATTGATATGATAAATAAATAAATTTAATAAATAAATAATGTTAATACCTTCATGATGTACCTTCCCAACTCTCTAGGGGCCTGTATATCACTAGCTACAGCTTGAACATCAAGAGGAGGAAAAGCAAGTATCTCCCATCTCAGTTGAAATCCAAAACAAATGTGATTTCTTTGTTTCTTTTTTATATTGAACAACTTTATTTTAAAAAAAACAAAGATAAATGTATGGATTCTAAGCATTTTTGCATAAAAGTATATGAATACATTTTTGTCAGTACTTGATTTTTTTAAAGGTTTGATAGTATGCATTAAGATCTTACTAGTTACAATGAGCATAAAATTTCTCTTTTCATTTGTTAGCCTTTCCCCCCCAGTGGATTTATAAGAACCATACTGTAAGCTGCTAACTCTGTGTCTCATTAGCTAACAAATAGTTAAAATAAGCATTTTACAGTGAGCAAAACAACTTAAACTCTGTAGCTCTTGTGTAGTTCATAGATCTGGATTTGAAGAGGTATATAAAAATTCAAGTAAGAGTCTGGAGAGCTGTCTTAGCAAGTACGAGCTCTTGATACTATTATAGAAGTCTCCAGTTCAATTCCCAGTACCTTCCTGGAAGCCTGTAACTGCCTATAACTCTGAAAGTCTACTTACAGAGGTTCTGACACTTTTCCAGGCTCTGCAGGCAACAGGCATGCATGTGGTGTACACGTGCAGGCAAAATATACACATAAGAATAAGTTAATTGTAAAGACATTTAATTTGCAGTTGATTAGGAAAAAGTGAAACTGATAAGATAATGAGGGAATGTGAAAGGTGGGGTCAGAGCCCAAGTTATGCAGAAAGAAGTTTGTGTTCTAACTTATGAAAGAAACATGTAGGGCTGGAGAGATGGCTCAGTTGTTAAGAGCACTGACTGTTCTTCCAGAGGTCCTGAGTTCAATTTCCAGCAACCACATGGTGGTTCACAACCATCTGTAATGGGATCTGATGCCCAGTTCTGGTGTGTCTGAAGATAGCGACAGTGTACTCATATACATTAAATAAATAAATTCTTTTAGAAAAGAAAGAAATAGTAAACCGGGCCATGGTGCACACCTTTAATTCTAGCACTGGGAAGCAGAGGCAGGTGGATCCTTGGGTTTTAAGGCCAACCTGGTCTATAGAGTAAGTGTAGGACAGCCGAGGCTACATAGAAAAACTCTGTTTGCAATACCAGCCATTGTCAGCCAGTCAGTCAACCAATCTGTAAATAAATAAGAAATAGAAGGGAAAACCAGATGAGGTGCTTTGTAGTAGCTGTGGGTAGAGAGAGCACTTAGTTATGAACATATGAGAAACGTCACAGTGGTAGAACTAAGGACCCAAAAGATCCTACTGTGGTGGGATACTTTCTTCCTGCCCTAGGGTGTAGGAGGTACAGGATTTGATAACCAGCAATGAGGAAGAAATTTTGTAGACTCAATGGAGAAGATACAACATTTCCATTCTTGTTTTGTGGATACTTTTTTGGAAAGAAAAGCTTCAGAAATCATTGAAGGAGAAAATGGGCCCATTTTAGTGAGAGTTTTTTATTGTTGTTTCAGTGTTGATAGAAGACAAGAAAGGCGAGGCCACTGAGTTTGGTGTTTGTAAAGAATGTGAAAGTAATAGACTAGTTAAGAAAACCCTCCAGGGAAGCAAGAGGGGTCAAGCCTGCTAGAAGTTCTGAAAACCTTAGCTTTGAATTTGAGTTTAGTGGGAAGGGTGGTGACGCCCTGGTGGAGTCTCCCTGGAAGAGTAGTGTACTGTGGAAGTCCGAGTTGCTGGCATTGTTAATCCACGCAGAGACACTGCCTTGCAGGTGCGCTGGACCGCTGTGCCACGGGGATAACAGCAGTGGAGATACTGAATGCTTGTGACGAGGCTGTCCCTGCGGCTGTAGACTCACTTAGCCATCCAGCGGTCAACCTGAAACAAGCCATGACCAGACGGAGTCTCGCCGCCCTTAAAAATATGGCCCACCATAAGCTGCAAACCCTTGCAACTAACCTTTTGGCTTCTGAGGCCTCTGACAAGGTGAGCTTTGTATGTAGTTTCATAGTCTGTGGGTTCCATGGAAGGTTATTTAGTAACATAGCTTTTTCCAGTCCTGAGCATTTTGTCAAAGAAAAGGATTCTTTTTTGCCATTCAAAATCTTAAAATTATTTTTACTGAACTAGATAATGTTGGTTTGATATGATAAAAACACAGGTTTTTAATCCTTTCTGTAATCTTCCGTTCAGTTCAGTTTTCTGAGCCGATACTTGCAATCCAGACACTAGCTACTTTGCTGTTTGACAGAAGGGTGCCCCCCTCATGAGCAGCAGCAAAGCCAGGCCATTTAACTGGTCCCCCATTCTTCATTTTGTAAAGCTAAGCTGCTGTCCATTTTGTGGCTCTCTTATTCTTGACTTCCATTTTTTTTTTTTTTTTTTTTTTGGTAGTGGTTAAACTTGTGTATAAAACTGAAGGGGTTGAAAGGCTCACCTGTAAACTGACAGTTATCCCTGAATCAAGGAATCCTGGCAGTGGACGAGCTACCGCCGACTGTCCCATTGACCCATATCCTCCATGATTGACAGTGACACCACCCTTTGATCATCTTTTCTTTCCCCAACACATTAATGTTTTATCGGCTCTGTTGCAGTTTATATTTCATTAGCTGGACTTAGGAAGTCCTTCTGTGGTTTCTCTCCATACATTCAGGCCCATGCTCTAAAGTTTGAGGAGAAACCACAGCGTAAATGTGTTTGCTGTGTACTCGTCATTTTGTTCAAAGAGTCATACCTGACGCAGGAAGTCATTGTCTCATTTACAGTGTGGCACGGCTTTCGCTTTTTACAAATGTGTAAAACACTTTATTAACAAAAGCCTGTGTCCATTTTATCTTTAAGAACATAAAAGTTATGTTCTTATATATATCTTCATGGTAGCTCTTAGAAGTACAAAAGTAGAAAAATAATTTTCTAACACATAGCTGGAAAATTAAAGAAAAATAAGCAGTGTAGTACTATTTATGAGTGGCTTTAGTAAGTGGTCAGGGTTCATTAGGTGATATTTTTAGTCTTGTGTGTCCCTCTTTTAATAGTGTATTTTATGGTGCAATTAGTGATGAGGGCAGCAGAAACCTGCTGCAGAGCAGTGTTTGCCCGCACAGGGGACAGTTATAGGAGAGGAAAGGCTTAGGAAGCTGAGGCTGTAGGAGGGTAATCACTTCATGAAAAATGTATGTTGGCTGTACCATTAAGGATTGTTCTGTCTGAGCATGCTGTCACAGTCTCCGAGTTCATATGTGCGTCAGCCCCGATGTCCTGAAAGGCTGTTTGGTTGGAGTCATCACCACCTCTGACTCTTAGAATTTTTCCACTTCTTCCACATAAATCCCTAAACCTTGTGGGGAGGGTTGATAAAAACATTCCTTTTAGGTCTGAGATCGCGAGGGCTTCTGTTTGTAGGTCTTTTTATTAGTTAGGATGAAGACGTTTCTCTGCTCAGGGTCGAGCACTGAGCTGACCTGTGGCTCTAGCCGTGTCACTAGGACTCATTTTGTTGCCATGTTTACTTAGAAAACGGTAGTAGGTCTTCCCCAGGGCCCAGCCCTCAGTCTCCGTCCCTGGCCTCATTGACTATCAGGGTTAGTTCCATCTCATGTTTGGTTACTTACATACATCGATGCTGCTGTTGCACATGTATATCTTGTCTGCATGTCACTGTTGTAGGTCACAGGGTTCACAGCTTGGTGAGCTGAATGACTGCTTTTTCTTCTATCATATCTTTAACAACTCGATTCCTCGGTGTTCACTGATGTAAACAGTATCTTCAGCGGTAAGGACTTGCCTTTAGGTTATAGAAGGTATCCAGTCATACTGGCAGTTGCCTGTAATGTTTTGAGGTGTGCTCTGTGGGACAGGATGCAACTCATTCATGTCCTGAGATTTCACTTCATATTATATGATGCCTAGTTTATGCATTGCCTCCTGAATTACATTGTAAAGTCATTTCAATTACATTTGCATGTTATCTATCTTAGGGAGCTTCTTCCATGGTAGATTTCCATAACTGTCTTTCCAAAGGTTCTTAATGTTAGTTATCCCTCTCCAAAGCCCTCCCATCCCCCTCTGAATTTAATCCCCCAATTCTAGTTTTTCCTTATCTATTTTATAATGCTAATATTCTGTTTTTCCTTCCTTGGAACAGCCCCTATATCCTCTGATCTTTTCCAAGCTATCTAACCTTTGAGGATATTCTAAAGAAGACACAGATCTAAAGATTAAAAGTTAACATTCATATATGAGGGAAAACATGTAATATTTGCCTTTCTGGGTCTGGGTTCCATCACTCGGGATAATTGTTTCTAGCTCTATCCATTTATCTGCAAAATTTTCAATTTTTTCTTTAACAGTTAAAGGTTGTAGCATTGTGTATATGTCCACATTCTCATTATCCACTCATCAGTTGGTGGGTGTCTAGGTTGCTTCCAACTCCTGACAAGAGCAGCTGTGAAGCAGTGAGGGGTGTGCTGACTGCCTCTGTGTCAACTTGACACTGCGCAAGTCCTTTAAGAGGGCTTGTTTGAGAAAATGCCCCACCAGACTGGCTTGTGCACAGGCCTCTGGGTGTCCTCATGTTTACATAATGATTAATTTGAGAGTACTGAGGGAAGTTGTTCCTGAGTTGAATAAGAAAGCGGGCTGAGTGAGCTATGGAGAGAAACTAACAAGTGCCTACTCGCCTCTGCTTTAGTTCCTGCTTCTAGGTCTCTGCCTTGAGTTATTGCTCTCACTTCTTTTGATGATGTATTATGATGCAGAAGTCTAAGCCAAACAAACCCTTTTTTTCCCCATGATTTTGGTCACGGTGTTTTATCGCAACAATGGAAAATTAGCCAAGACAGCAGGTATCTCCCACTGGAGTCCTTTGAGCATATGCTCAGGAAAGGTACAGCTGGCTTGTAGGTAGCTGTGTTCTCCACTCTACGAGGAGCTTCTACTGATTTCCTAGTGGCTCTACTAGCTTACACCCCCAGCAGCAATGCTCTCTTGCCATAGAGGTTTCTCCAGCACCCGCTGTCAGTTGGTGTATTGATCCTGGCCATTCTGATTGGGGTAAGGTGAAAGTTCAAAGTAGTTGTCATTTGTGTCTTCAGTGGCTGAGGATATTAAACTTCTAGGAAATGTTTGTCAGCTATGTGTTTTACACTCTGAGTTACATTTTTATGTATCCTGTTTTAAAATTGAGCTGTTTTCTCATATTCAGTTGTGGTTTTCATATATTTAAACTTCTGTCACATACATAATTAATAAAGATTTTTTTTCAAATAATGGTATATTTTTCTATATAAAGGCTTTGTAGTCTCCTGAGGTACAGTTTAGTAATTGTTAGTCTTAATGCCTTTGCTATTCCTGTTCTTTTCAGAAAGTCCTTTCCTGTGACAGTGAATTCAAGTGTATCTGGTTTTATGCTGAGGTCCTTCATCTGGAGTTGAATTTTGTGCAGAGTGATAGATTTATATTTATTTTTATTCGTCTACACACGACTCTTCATTTTGACCAGCACCATTTGTTAAAAATGCTGTATTCTTTTCAGCATGAAGTTTTTGCTTCCTTGTGAAAAATCATGCATCCATAGGTGTGTGGATTTACATCTGGTATCCACTGACCACTGTGTCTGAGTTATGTCTATACCATAGTGTTTTTATTCCAATAACTCTGAGGTACAGTTTGAAATCTGGAATGGTGATCCCTTCAGCAGTCCTTGTAGTATTAGGGGTTGTTTTAGTTAGCTTGGAGTTTTGTTTGTTTCCCTATGAAGTTGAAGATTAAAAATTTTGTTTTCAATTTCTGTGAATAATCGAGTTGGGAATTTTGATGAGGGTTGGGTTGGACCTGTAGATTGCTTCTGGTAGGATGACCATTTTGCATGGGGACTTGAAAAAAATTTTTTTTTGATCTTGTTTTCCCTCTTGTCTGTACTAAACTTCCTATGGGCAGACATCAAGTGGCTTTTTTTTTTTTTTCATTTTCAGTATTTAATATAATATAACTTTTTACCTGTGACAGTTGCTTATAACATGCCTAAGACATTCAGGGAGAAGTTTGTTTGAAAGTGTAGATTAAGCTCATACTGTGAAGGAACTTGATTGTCAAGCTGGGGGTTTAGCAGGGAATTCTGTGACAGTGAATAGTTTTCAAAGGTTTTGTTAAAGAAAAGTTTGCCATGTTTAATGGCATCTATAGAGTTCTAGTAAATGTTATAGGAAGGCAGTAGGCTACTGTGTTGATACAGTGAGCAGTCATGAGGTCAGAAATGGGGTTAGGCAGTGAAGATAAAGAAGGCCTGGCGTGTGCACTCCAGTGTAAGTTGAACAAACAGATCTTCACAGAAAACAAGACAGTTCTGACTTTCAGGATTATTTCAGAGACACTTGTCGAGTGCTAATAATAGAACTAACTGTAGAGTCTGTGGAGTAGTCCCTCAGGATGATTATAACAAGAGATGGCTGCTTCTTTAGGTGGCAGTGTAAAACAGGTGTGTGTGTTAGGAACTTGTGATGCTGGTCATTTCCTTTACCCCTGGACAAAAAGGGGAGGGAGGGGCACACGGTGTCTTCAGTTAACATTAAACCTGTGGTGCCTTTCAGCAGATGCAGCCTGCACCAGGCGTATATCTCAAGCTTCCACGCTCTCAGTCCCTGTTCACACATGATGGTTATACATCTCAAAGCCCCTAAGCCACTCTCATGGCCCCTCTGTCGCTGGGCTACTCATTCTTCTCATAACGGACTGGGCTCGCTATTCTACAGCTCTTGCTGGTCTCAGTATTCCCTCTATCACACGCTAGCTCGCTCTGCTTCTCTCACTGTTTTCTAGTCCCACTGTATTCTCCTTTCGTCAGAGTTAGCCCTGACCATGTCCAGTCCCCCCCATCCAGTCTCTGTCTCTGTCTGTCTCTCTTTCTGATAGTCACTGGGAAGCCCTGGCTGGTATCAGACTTGTCATGTATTTAGTCTAATATCAAACTTTCAGTGATCCTTCTGCATGTATCTTAAGAGCTGAGACTTCAGGCATGTGTGATATTATATTCATTTTTTTTGTCTGAGAAATTATATACTATTCATATTGTTCCTTTAAGATAGGGCTTTTCTTTATCCTTTGTTTTTTAACTACCGAAATATATAGTGATTTGGTTATTTTTGTTCTCACTTTACTGGGAGTTTCCAGAGTTTCTTGTGTCTGAGGCTGTCTGTCTTTCTTTAGGTGACCTTGTTAACTCATTTGATTGGTGTTCATCATGATCTCTTTTGTCGCCAGGACTCCCTAGATAGAATCTGCAGGTGATGCTCAGCACTCATCAGGTCCTTGGAGCTAAGCACACTTTTTACATGTTTAAAGGGCTCAAAAAAGAGAGTATGTGACAAAACATTGTATGGCCTCTAAATCCAGTGCCAGATATCACCACTCTCTGTCACATCTGGATGCTAATCATCACAAATAATAGTATTCCTCATCTCATCCTGAAACAAGCCAGAAAGAGCTTTTATGACCTATCTCCTTCTAAGATTAGTTTTAACAGTTTTCTCAGATAATAACCACATAGGTCATCTTCCTCTGTTGACTGCTGAGGCTCTCCCAGGGCCTCACACTTGTTAGTTCGTGTGACCTTTTGAGCTCTGTGACCTTCCTACCGCACCAGTCAGACCCATTAAAGTATGTTCACTTTTCACACATATATGAAGGAACACTCTTTGTAGATTGTTCAGGCATGTGCTCTTTTATGTGTATATCATATGTATATATTTTATAGGTTGGAGTAAAATACCTTTAAAATTTTCAACTCATGTTATAAACATTTTTTCTAGTTTGAAATAAATAAGTTTTAAATTTCTATGAATACAATATCAATGATTCAGTTAACCAGTGAAACTAGATTAAAAGTTATAACTAAATAACTAATAAGAACTTGTTTTTCTAATTATATTACTTTGGGATACGGTTATTTTCCTGTTTTAAAGAATTCTTAAATTAGACATGATTGTTTATTTATGATGATTTTATAACACCTTTAAATAATAAATTTTCAAGGGACTACCTGAAAGAACTCTTTGGACCTAATGCCTTATTGACCATGTACCTTCTGCATAGTAAATGCTCAGTGGGTTTCTGATTGGCCTGCTATTGTGTAGTCAGTCTAATGCGTCATTATATCCCGAGTCAAGGAGAAGTGGTTTGTTCTATGATGTTATTATTATTATTTTTTAAAGATTTATTTACTTAATTATTTTATGTGAGTACACTGTCTTCATACACACCAGAAGATGGCAACTGAATCTCATTTCAGATGGTTGTGAGCCACCATGTGGTTGCTGGGATTTGAACTCAGGACCTCTGGAAGAGCAGTCAGTACTCTTAACCACTGAGCCATCTCTCCAGCATAGTGTTTGGCTTCAGAAATACATTAACAAGATTTTCTTTTTATGAAGAGAAAACATAGCAATGGAATGTATGTGAGATACAGCAGGGTGTTTGTTTTAATCTACTCCTTATAAGTCGAATTATAGATCACCAAGGAGCACTAAGGAAATTCAATCTATGACGTCAGGGGCCAGGTCTTCCCAGCTCTCATATGAGATTCTTTATCTTTAATTCTGCTTTAAGATCTTGATGTTATTGTGATAGAAGCATAAAGTTTTCGACTAATTATAAATATTATAGCAATGTGAAGAATTTGTTTTTTTAATATTTATGAAAAAATCTGTTTTTTTATTAGACCATATAAAATATTTTGAAACTTTTTGACTTTCACAGTTTATGCTGCAAAATAATTGAATGAGTCCGGCTCAGTAAGCACTTATTGACTAGTTTGGTACTGTGGCCTGGAGAGCCAGATGAATAAGACATGATATTTTCTCTCAGGAAATATGAACAGATAAATCGTAAAGCTCTGCATCCGGTGGTGTGGTGAGGAATGCAGAAAGGATTGCAGATGTCTTCCTTGCCGGAGGTGATTGGGATTGGCTGTTAGGAGGAAGGATAAGTGGAAAATATTTAGATTTTGAATGGAGAGGGTTGCAGTGTGTTCAGCAAAGAAGGAAGTGGAGGGACTCTGTTTAATCAGTGTTTTTGAAGCTCAGCTGGAGACCGGTAGTGCTGGGAAAGAAAGGTGAGCTCATCTTGTACCAGGGAACATGCTGAAATTTTTACTTCTTACCTCAGTGGCTTTCAAAAATTGAAAAAAAAAAGCATCTTTAGAGTTTTTTACTCAAATGGAATTTTACATGAAAGCCAGTCAATAAATTTGATAAGGAGTACAGTGGAGAATTTAAACTCAATAGTTGAATTGAGTTGTATTCAGTGGGAGCCAATGATTGATTGGGTATGAGTAATAAGTAGGGTTTATCCAAAGGTCTTCTGATTGACTAGAAAGTGGTTCTATCAAGTCTGATATTGGATGTGTGAGCAGGTTTTATAGGGACAGAGAAGAGCTGTTTGCTTGGTTTATGGTAAACCTGTGGTGCCTGTGTGTTACATATGTCAGGATGCTTGCCAGGTGGTTTAATTTAAGGTGCTGAAACTTGAGGGATTGGTAGGGTGAAGGGATACATGTATTGATGAATTCTTTATATATATATGAATATATAACATATGTATGTATGTATATATGAAATATATATAAATATATAAAAATAAATATATATAAAATATATATGAATACACATGACATATGCCATATATGATACATATGATCTAATATATAAATAAATATATTCACATATAAAATTAAATATATATATATATATATGAAAAAATATATAGTTCTATGGAGTGAGATCATTCATTCATATACAGACTCTTAGAAATAGGAGCTTTAAAGGGAGCATGGCGAGGAAGGATTAGAGTAGGAGAAAGAGGAAATATCTGAGGAGAACCAGGCGAATGTGCTGGTCAGCAAAGTCAAGAGGTGCAAGGTAGAAGAGATCTCTGCGTGAAGTGCAGTCAGCCTTCTACCTTCCAAAAAGCAGGTACGTTTGTCAGCATGTCAAAGTGTCCTTTCTTCAGCTCGTCTTTCCAGAGTGGAAGCTGGGCTGCAAAGGATGAAGTGTGACTAGGTAAAGTGGGTATAGAAATAACAAGATCAGTTTGCATGAGAGGAGAAGGGAGGAGACAGCAGAGTGTGCCCTTGGCTGAGGACAAAGAACCAGCAGGGAGGGGGAGCTTCTAGACTGTGAAAGGAGAATTGGTTATTGATAAATGAGGAAATGCTTGAGCATTTAAGGGAAATCTATGGGGATGCAGGGCACTGCAGTAGGGAGCTGGGAGTGACAGAGGTTCAGGGCAAAAGAAGCTAAGAACAAGAGGTAGGGGCTAAATGTGCAGTTGTGGTGGGCTAGAATAAAGGCATATGGAAAACATGAAAACTTTTCTTACTCTTGCAGAACTGCAGTCCTTTAGGAAGGATAGGGCTAGGTATCTCTGAATGAATGATTGTGGCCAAGCCTAGGGTCACGGCTGGATGAGGGAGGGTGAGACTGGTGGTCTTTGAGGAAGTGTGGAACCCATGGACAGGATGCCTTTATGATGGCGGTTACCAGACTGTGCCACTCACTGAAATCACCTGGGATCTCTAAACACTGCCAAGGCCCAGCTCCCATCACAGCCTTGCTGACTCTGTTTATGTGCAGGTCCGGCAGTGCACTGAGGGTTTCAGGAGACCCTCAGGTCCGCCTGTGAGCACAGCTGTGAGAGTGAAGAACAGCCATGGGCAGTTTTCACCTGTAGCAGGTTCTGGCACGACTGCTTCTCAGTAGCCAGCCTGGGGAGCATGGCTCTGTAGTGTCCAGCTGGGTCTGCGGATGGCATTGTGACTCGAGTTGACAGCTAAGGACCTGTGAGGCTCTCTGACTCAACCTTGGGTGATTCCTAAGATTTTCAAGATGTTGCGGGTTCCCATTAGGTCAAGAGCCTCATAAGAACACAGTGTCATCCAAAAGGCTTCATACAGGAGCTAGGCTGGAGAATTGGTTTAAGAACAGCACTTTCTCACATGTGTCTAGTGAAATAACAGCTTAAAACTCATGCAGACAATCTTCCTTTGAACAAACTAGTAATAAAACTAACAATATGTGATATTGTAAGAGGAAGAGCAACAGCAGCAGTCCATCATTTTTGCTGTACTAAAACTAAACCTTCATCTACAGAATCAATGTTTATGCAAGTGCAAAAAAACCTCTGCCACTGCTTGGCATGTCATGTGAATGACGTGTTATACAATACTGAGTGTTTTGAACTGTGTAGCCACATGCTAACATGACAACAAAGGAGTACAGAGCAAGTACTGCTAGTAAAATACGCAAATGTAACCTTAGTAATTTGCCTTGTTACTAAGTGATTCAGTGCTTATGCTGTGGTCCCTTCTGCTTGGAATTGATCTACATCCTTTAGAGAGGCCGTGAGCCACAAGTCATACCGTGAAGATCTTTTTCTACTTGGATGGTTATTCCTAGAATGACCAGGAAGGCTGTGAATCTGTGACACTGATGTTGGAATTTTAATCTTTTTTTCAATATAGAACTCATATGTGATATACATGGCTTGATACTGCACACCCCAGATTAAAAATACAACAGGGATCTTTGGAGTTTGTAAGCCCCTTGACTGCAGCTTTCCCTAACACTGCCACTTCCTACTGTGGCCCCTGCAGTTTGTTTAAATATTCTCATGTATCTCCTTGACGTGTGCATTTGACATAAAATGAGAGAATACTGTGTGTTTTACCTGTCAGTGGCTCTCAGCCCCTGAAATAGGTAGTCAGTTTGTTATATGGCAAACAGGAAGTCTGGAATTAGTAGTCAGCTGTTCATCCAACAGTTTACATTGCAGCAGAGGGCTTCTTGTCTTGCTGTTTGGGGCTCTTGGCTGAAGTTGGAAGTTTATTCCTTGTGCTGCTGTTGAATTTTACTATATTAGTTTTCAGCCTTAATATTATTTAATAATTGTGTAGTAATAGCATCCAGTCTTTAGAAGAAATACCTTCAAAATGTTTTCTGTGTAAGACATACCATTTGGATTTGGTATTTACAATTACACATTATTTATGTTCTGTTAAATAAATTCCATTAAAATATAAAATCTGTACTCCTTGATATGTTTAATATTTCTTGATTTGTATTTAGTTTAGGCGCTTATTGAAGCACATGGAAAGGAAAGGAAAAGATAGGAATTGTGTTACTATATGCTCATTCATATGTGATCATGAATTCTCATCCTATCCAGGAACAGGTCCTTAACAGAAGTCTAGTAATTGTCTATTCCAGATGAGATCGACATGCTCAGGGTGGGGTGGTCATGGCCATACTGTTGAATTCCAGTGTGACTGGGTTCTTCTCTGAGGCACCCTGCCTAGCCTACTCTCTAGCATGAAGAAACACCGGTTTGGCAGTAGAGGGCGCCAGACAGCCACATTGGGCATACAGATGTCCTTGTTATTTTTCCACCTCCTCTAATCTCTTCCCTTTCTCCTTCCTCCCTCTCTTTTTTTCTTGCTACCGAGAAGAGAATCGTTAATGTGGAAGCCATGTTTTGAATATTTTCTAGTAGGTGGCGAGGATTTCCCTCAGCTACTTTAGAGTATTTTAAAAATACAATAAACATCTATTTATTCTTATTCAGTGTACCTTTTACATTTATTATTATGCACGAGAACTTTAGAAATCCCTTTAAAGAACTTCCGTCAATAAGATATTATCTACCAAATCAAGGGGAAAATTATTGTTCCTTTCTATTTCCTGTCTAAATAGTTTTTTATATTAAATCAATTTTTATACCTTATGTAGAAAACTTAAGTTATTTAAAATATTCATTTTAAATATTATACCTATTCAGTTATACACTTTATAAAATAGTAAATTCATATTTGTTAGTCATAATTTTCTTTTGTAATCTATTTTTTTCAGTGTTTATTTAAAGAGGTTTCTGTGCCTGTCAGAGACATGCTCATTTTCTAACCTGTTCTTAGAGTCTTTAGTCACTGATCTCAAAGCTGATTTTATATATATTATTTTATAACTATCTATCTATCTATCTATCTATCTATCTATCTATCTATCATCTATCTAAAATAATCAGAAAGATGCTCTGTTAAAAAGCTGTGGCTAAGAGGAAGACATCTCACATCAGCCTGCATGAGCACATGCATGCACCCACCCAGACACATGCACCTGACACAGTGTCACACACATCAGTGTTTCTGATTATCAGTTGGCATAATACTTGGTAGTACAAATCAACTATTTTTAGATAAAACCCATATCAAATGATATAGATTTGATTCAGGAAGAATAATAAATCACAAGACTACTTAAAGATAGCATTGAAAACTGTGTTATTGAACAATGATTTCAAAGTAAGTGAGCTTTCAAGTCAGGATCAATGAAGTGAATGGTGAGAGAGTAAGGTTTCATGTAGATGGTGGATAAAATGGAATACACTTAAAATTCGAAGCCCATTAAAGACACTTAAAACATAATCTTGGTATTCAGAGACAACGCTTTCAGATGCTTCAACAGATATGATTTTATCTAGAATATATTCAGTTATATAAAATGATGAAAACTTATATCTACATGTCATCATTTTTTCTGCTCAGCATTCTGGATTGTTCTGTTTTGTTTGTGGGGCCTACGATATCTGATGTGTATGCTGAGGTCATACGTGTGTGGATGAGCATGCTAGCAGGATGAGAGCTCTGTCATTTGTTCTGGGTTGTACATGAGAGATGTTTTGTTCTAACATTCTTGCCTCAGGTTCACTTTCTGTTGTGAGTCACGGGTTCATTATTTTTCCCCCAGATTTTTTTTGTTGTTAATATTGTTATTTTTTTTAAAGAAAATATTTTTTGTTATTAGATACTCTGTATTTACATTTGAGGTTTTATCCCTTTACCAGCCCTGCTCCCCTCTTCCCTCTCCCTCCAGTTGCCTTCACAAAGGTACACTCCCTTCTGGTCCCCCTCTCCACCCTGTTGCCTTGTCATTCCCCTGCATTGGGATGTTGTCATTTTTAAAGTTAGTTTTCCTTAAGATTTTAAATGGTGTCAGGCATGTTGTCAGATGTCTTTAAAATCCCAGCACTATGGAAGCGGAGGCAGGTAGGTTTTTGTGTCTCCAGGACAGCATAGAGATAGATCTATCCTGTCTCAAAACAAAAGAAATCTCACATGGTTAAAGATGTCCTTCCTCCACACAGAAAATGAAGTTTACAACAAGTTAGATGCTTGGGACAGGCATAAGGTAAATCTGTGTGCCAGCCTGTTATCACTCAGTCATTATATACGTTATAAGTTAACTTTGTGTTTAGTCATTGTTAAGTAGATTTTCAACTAATTGTTAAAGAACAAATACTTTGTTTTCTCCCAGGCATATCATACACAGTAGGTCTCTCGTCATATAACTGTTGAACTGAATTGACCCTACTCTGTGGGTCTAGTGAATGGGCAGAGTGAGTCTTCTAGAACTTCTTCACTTGTTAGCATTGAAATGTGACAGTGTGATGATCTGAACAAATCAGTCAGTCCCAGGCGTGTGCGTTTTATCACTAACCCACGGAAACTTTAGAATATACTAGATGTTTTTGTTCCTTTTCCTATAGCTTATCTTAGCACCACACACTTGAAAACTAGGCATGGGAGTGCTGAACTCAGCCACTTCTTTTCCTTTAGCCAAAGTATCGTTCTCACAGCTTTGGCTGTTTTTTTTTTTTTTTTTTTTTTTTTGTCATGACAAATTTTGTAAGTCAGGGAATTGGTTATGAGGTTTGGTGGTGTGAGAAATGACAGCTCATCTACTGAGTGATGCTGAGTCATCTTCTCTCTTCTTTCCCTTCAGCCTTACTCTGAATACACACACACACACACACACACACACACACACACACATGTATATATATATTTGTCTTGGTGTTGTTGTTTCTTACATTTTACATTCTGTACATTGCTATTACATTCAGTTTTTAATCACACATAACACATTCAGTAGCTTCGAGAGAGGTTGTAACAAAGAGCCTTACAAACTCACACCTAGGCATGGTATTAATTAGATAACGTTTTTGTTGTGAGCATGTGGCTGTCTGCTGGAACACCTTCAGAAAGAGATACAGATGCCTGCGGAGCTGGGGTGCTGATGGGCACATGTGTGGCTGACATCAGATGAGACGACTCGAAGTCTGTCTACCTTGTGTTTTCCCTTTTTTCCCCAAGCCCTTCTCACTGCTTCAGCAACTTTTTAGCCAGACTTGTCTGATTTTCTGTTGTTTGACTGACAATAGTTTTTTTTTTTTTTTTCTTAAAAGGATGTTGTGAGTCTTTTGTGGGAAGGATGTTATCTTCAGGGGCACAGTGGAGACTTTCCATTTTACTTGATGCTACATATTTCTTCACACATATTCCTTCTCAGCGTTGTGCACCTGAAACCGCTCTTTCTGCGACATAGCCAGTGATAATAATGAGAACAGTTCCTGAGCTAGAGCAGCAGCTAGTGTATAGTGGCTGTGATTATTAAGGATAACTTTCATATCAGTATCATAGCGGATATAATACTCATGTGTAAGTTCCCGTGTGATTCACTCGAGTTATTGCTCATCGGTTACAAAGCACCAAGCATAGTGCCTGAAAAATGTGCAGTGTTTGGCAGGCAAACATGTAAGCAGAGCAGGGAGAGATGAAAGGATCAAGTTCAGTCTTTACTTTGCTCACATTCTTGGGGTTATTGCACCTTTAACTTGCTCACATGGGGACGTCTGCTGCCTCCCGCTTGCGTTCATGACCCTGCTCTTGTTCCTGGTAAGCTGACAACGCTCGATCTAGTCATGCGACTCCCCCATTTAGATAATTGTTCTCTGACATTACTGTGTAGAAGTTGTATATTTAATATGTCTAAGGGAATTCATTGAGTTCATATACATTCCTAGCCACACTAATTCAGATCTGATGCTCAGGTCTTGAAATCTGTATTTCACCAAAACTTGTGAAGTTTCTGCTTTAGTGATACTCTGGCTTGCAAAATAAAGTTCAAAAGCAGCAATGTGATCTTGTAAGCTCTTAGTGAACTGTGACCCCGATTCTTCCTCTTGACCTATAGCATCCACCCTGTGATTTCCATTGTCACTTTTCAGAAGTCTGCTTTCTTTCCAAATGAGTGTTTTCTGCTTGCTCCAGCTAGTTTCCTGTAAATCATCCACTATAGATTTTTCTGCTATGTTCCCTTTTTTTCATATTGACTATTAAATAGTATAACTATATCTTATTAAGTGTATTCTTTAGGTTGTTTTACTGTGGTATAGAAAGATTTCTATTCTGTCAGCATCATTCAGTTCAGAGAAGCTTCTATGATGGGGCAGTGATAACATCTGCTTGAATGACTGTGTGAGTGATTTTGGATGCTGAACAACTTGAGATATTTTGTGAATGCTGACAGAGGAGATGGAGAAGGAATGTGGTCCTCATGTCAATGTGTGCAAATATCCACCTCTTGGAAACTTTCTGGGATGTATAAATGATTTGGTGTTCCGTTATAGGATGGTCTTGAGAGGTGAAAGAGGGACCAGCAGTGGTATGTTCTGAAGGATGTCTTGTGCTTTGCAAAGTCTGGACTTCTTTTCAAGTTAAAATGCTATTGATAACCTTAAGCTACACACATAGTCAGGATGGATGGAAACAGAGACAGGATAACATTTACGGGAACTTATTGTAACTGTTCATGAAGAGTTGATGAGCAGTAGGAATAATTTTGTAAGGTTTGTTAGTGTTCTTTGTTCATTAGGTTTCACTCTGCTTGTTCAGAACGAATAAGGCATAGTTTGTTCATGTTCTAAAAATGCCTCACAGAGTAAGGAAGTTATAAGTAACTAAAACTTTTCTGAGATATCCAAATATCTGGTGTGTGGTAGATGTAAAATGTTAGGGGAACTAAGTAAGCTCTGTCGACTAATTTTTCCCTGGGACAGTTGAGAGTACTTTCCTTAAAATATATGATATAGTTAGCAAAGAAAATGTATATATTTAAGGAAAGCATTCACTGTACTTCTTTGATGAGCATCTGTGTTGTGATTGAGAATTAGGGTCGTGTAGGAGAGAAGGATGTGTGGACAATGAGTGAAGACTCATGCTGGAGGACAGATGGGCAGAGCTGTGTGTCACGGGTCACAGATACGGCTCAGCAGCCTGGTGAAGGTGAAAGGAGAGTTCATAAATGGGATGAAGGAATCTATATTTTATTCTATAGTTTTAATTTTCTAGTTATGATAATAGCATGTGTTAATTATGTGCAATCTATGTATGTATAATCTTTATAAATAGATATATAATCTGTATAAATATATATAATTGAACAAAATGTTCTATGATTCTTTCAGAAAAATAATTGCTCTTTATCTTCTGGATAAGATTCCTTCCCATTCTCTCTTGTAACATTTATATATGGGCATGTCTGAATTTTACACATATACATGTACACACACACAAGCACCTCAAAGATAAAGTGAACAGTATACACTCTTATCTCCACAAGCCATTGTCATATACAGGAAAAAGTGGAGGCCCTGGCCTCAAGGCTGACCCCTGGTTCTCTTCACTCTTCCTAGATTTAGTAAAGCAGAGAGTAAGTAAAGGAGAGAAACAGAAGGAACATGGTAAGGATTGCTGTAGCCGTGTCATCTAAAAACCGGAAAGCCTGATTGTGTCTTTATGGAGAGTTTGTAAGTGGCCAAAGGATTCCAATGTGTGGTGCTGCAGACTGACCTGCAGCTTCTGCTGTGCACCACGATTCATCTTCAGAGTCCACCAATGTTGCTGAAACCAGCTTTAATGAGCATGGAGGCTCCCACTTCAGTAATAAGGTTCTATCAATGTATACTTGGCTTTAATGAGTTGTTATTCTAATGCCTGTGTCAGTGTATGGTTCTCCTAATCACATATGCTCATATCTTTACATGATGCTGGTTGCCAAAGATACGTTAATGACCCAGAAGCCCCAAAAAGACAGCTCCATAAGCATTTTAATTCACCTATTTCTTGCTCATTAATGAATGTTGAAATTGAACACTTTGAATTGTAACTATTTGTTTTAAAAATATCTGTTACAGGGGAATTTACCTAAATATTCTCATAACTCCCTGATGGTTCAAGCAATAAAGACAAACCTAACAGACCCGGATATCCATGTGCTTTTCTTTGATGTGGAAGCTTTGATTATTCAACTCCTGACTGAAGAAGCCTCTAGGCCGAATACTGCACTTATTTCCCCAGAGAATCTGCAGAAAGCATCTGGCAGTTCAGACAAAGGGGGCTCTTTCCTAACTGGGAAACGGGCAGCAGTTCTTTTCCAGCAAGTGAAAGAAACGATCAAAGAGAACATAAAGGAGCACCTCCTCGACGACGAGGAGGACGACGAGGAGGTGATGAGGCAGAGAAGGGAAGAAAGTGACCCTGAGTACCGGGCCAGCAAGTCCAAGCCACTTACCCTACTAGAATACAACCTTACAATGGATACCGCAAAATTATTCATGTCTTGTCTCCACGCCTGGGGCTTGAATGAGGTTCTGGATGAAGTTTGTCTCGATCGCCTCGGGATGCTGAAACCACATTGCACAGTGTCCTTTGGTCTCTTATCGAGAGGAGGTCATATGTCCTTGATGCTTCCTGGTTATAATCAGGCTGCTGGAAAGCTACTACACACGAAAGCAGAAGTAGGAAGGAAGCTGCCAACAATGGAGGGCGTAGGCAAGGGGACCTACACAGTATCTCGAGCGGTCACTACGCAACATCTGTTGTCCATCATATCTCTGGCAAATACTTTAATGAGTATGACCAATGCAACTTTCATTGGAGATCACATGAAGAAGGGCCCCACCAGGTGTGATTCTGGAGTTTAATCTTATTCTTTATTTTCCAAAGGGCTAAGAGAACCATACTCTATATTTGTTGATTGGCTCTGCACACATTCACCACTTTAGTCATGTTAGTGATTTCCCATTTAAACTGTAAATCAGTCATTTCTAAAATGCCAGGTTTAAAACATGATAAAATTATAGTACTATTGTGTGTGTGTGTGTGTGTGTGTGTGTGTGTGTGTGTGTGTGTGTGTAGCTATTTTAAATGGATTTACAGTGTAGGAGTTGGTTATAGAGGATAACTCTTGAGTAAACAAAAATTTTTTTTCTTATTTAAGATGATTTTTTTCTGTGATAACTCTGACTGGTCTGGAATTCATATAGACAAGACTGGCCATGGACTCACAGATTGGCCTAAATATACCCCCTGACTGTTGGGGTTAAAGGTGTATGCCAACAAAATTGACAATTTTTAAAAATTGTGTGCTTATATTCAGGTCTGTGTGTATGTGAGTACAGGTGCTTGTGGCTTCCAGTAAAGAGTGTTATCCCCTGGAGTTGGAGTCACATGAGCTACCCAGTGTGGGTTTGGGGACCCACTCCTGTCCTCTACAAGAGCAGTATGTGTTTGTAACCATGTCTTTGAGCTCTATAAATATAACTTTAAATTTATAGCTTCTGGAAGTTCAAAATGTGTGTCTGTTCACAGAATTTCTCATTGTAATCTGTTTGCAGTGACAATGTGTCCAGTTATTTACACTGGAGTGTGGTAACAAGTACAGTTCATATTCTGCAAAATATGGAAAAAATAGCTTCAAAAACACAATACTTTTAAAATAGACTTTTGATGTTTTTACAATACTTAGCCTGAATGCTGTTTTCTATTTTTCCAAAGTTATGGAGACAATTTATCATTACACTTTATTAAAAGTTGACTATATCAGGTTTTTTTTTTAGCATTTCTTTTATGTCATACTCTGTTCCGCTTACTTTTACAAAAAAAAAAAAAAAAAAAAAAAAATCAGCATCCTTAATCCTCTAAATACTTTGATATATGGAAATTGCTGGGCCAGAATCCAAATTCGACAGTTTATCTATGGATTCCAAGATTTCTTTTTGCCATGTATATGAATCCTTTTTAGATTAGTGTATTTTCCCGGGAATTCCTGTGTGCTAGTGACTGTGAGGTAGGCTGAACTCCCAGGATGTTAACAGTAAGAAGAGAAGGCTAAGGATGATTTTGACTTGTCAACTGTAGTCCACTGGAGTGTTCAAAAGTATATAAGCTAACAGAAAGTATACATTTTAGTTACAAACGTTTGTATTTTCTACCTCATAATCATGGAATTACTTTACTGGATTTTTGAAACGAATAACAAATAAGTATGAAACTTAGAAAACAGTCATCTTTTTGAAGTAGTAAGGTGAAAATGTTCTGTGTTTGTTTTTCACCTAGACAATACCAATTTCAACCCTCTGGAAAAGGAAAATGTTCACTGTTTCTTTCTTCTTTTAAAGGCCACCCAGACCAGGCACACCAGACCTTTCTAAGGCGAGGGATTCCCCTCCACCCTCCAGTAACATTGTGCAAGGACAGATTAAACAAGGTAAAATTGAATCTTATAAGTAATTGACATGCATTTCAGCTGTAGAAATGGAGAAGGCATTGCTAATGTATAATCATAATATTTTGTTTGTCTCAGATTGTTAAAAGAGAGAAAAGTTGTTATATTCCAGATGTAAATATGGATAATTAAGATGTCAGTTAAAAATAAATCAGATTTATTTGGAAATTGATAACTGAGCATATTTCAGATAATTTTATTATATGGTCTTTGGTCTAAGTTGTACGTATTAGGGCCACCTTCATTTGTCAACAATAGTTAACTGTATATCTTAAGTTTGAAAGTTAGACCTTTTTTTAACTCTGCTTGGTAATGTTTGAATTCACAGATTTATGCTATGACTTGTGTTCTGCTGTTTTCTAGTGGTGTCTACTTTGCTATTCATAAGTCAAAATACCTAATAAACTGTTCTTTGTACCTAAATAATAATATACTATAACTTTAATTTTTAGCTTTGTGTTTCATTAGTGAGTAGTGAGTAGAAGAGGAAAGGCTTAATTTCTCTTCCTTTTGAAATCAATCCTAAAAATTTCTGTGAAATAACATACTATTACTTTTTTATGTATGTTTTCTAGCCTTTTATTACTAATAAATGAAATACTGACATCTCCTTAACACACACACCAAGAATGTTAGGGGGCTATTTGTGCTCACATAAGTATCTTGGGCCAAGATCAATGCTGAATTTCCTGGAATGAGATGGTGTTTAACATACTTAAATGGTTTGCCTGTGTTTTACGCAGTAGTAAATACTGTCCTTATTATGGACAGTAAGCTCTGATGCCTTGCACCCTTCCTTTCTAGTTCTTTTGACCTATGGAGCTCCTTTCTCATTTCTCTATCCCTCAGTAAAGTCATAGTGTCACTTTTGCATGGGTTACATTATCAATATAAAAATAATATATAGCTATATTTAGATAATTACAATGTATGCATAGCATACCTTATACATGCATAAAAGCGAACAAAGCAGAAATGTCTAGAAGCTGAGCATCCTTGCAACCACACTCACAGAAGGAATAGAATTTGGGTGGCACTACAGAAACTCCCTTATGTTCCCCACCACATCTCCCTCTCCCGAAGGGGCTAAGACTGGAGCTTCCCTCATCTGGAATCAGAATCTCGAATTATTGAGGATCTGAATCTTGAGTGTCTCACATGGTAAATTATAGTCAGAACAAAGGTGCACTTAGAAAAATCTGGCTGAGGAAGAGGGTGTATATACAACAAATGGATTCTCCATTTAAACCTGACTCTTCTCTTCAAGGTAGCTCATCATGATATGCAATATTTCAGAATTAGAAAAATAGCAACTTTTAAAATAAAGTGCTTTTGGAAATATTCTAGTGACCTCTTTTCTTTTATTTATTTATTTTTAAAAAATTTATAACTTTATGATTTATTTTGCATTTCTTGAGATTTGCTTGATTTGTTTCACTATATAAGACCTATATTCTTTTGTTGGCCTCTACTGTCAGATTTTTAAAATTTTATTGCATTAGAAATATAGTTTGTTACTTTTGTTGTTATGTATTATACTGTTGAATGAAGAGACAACAATTTATACATATTTTTTCTTGTTTAGATTTTTCCAGTATACTTTTTATTGCATTAAAACATACCCTAATATTACTAATTTGTTGAGATTTTAATTTACTAATAGTTGTTGAATTTGGTTAGTTTTTTCCCCTGTATCTGTTGAAATGATTTTACAATTTTTCTCTCTATTCCTCATGAGATAAACAATATTGGCATTTTTGTTTGAAAATCACTTGGCCTATAGAGCATACTTTATTATGATGACTTACCCGATTTATAGGTTATTACATATAACTTGTAAAATTTGTTTAAAATGTGTAGTGGTCATAGGGATTTTAGTGTGTAGTTTCATTTCTGGTAATGGCTTTCTGACAGGGTAACAGCCTCAGAGAGCTAGTGAAAGCTGATTCTTGGACTTTTCTAAAGCATATGTATAGATGCGTATGAGTGGCCTTCTGTTGGGCTTTTACACTCCTTAGCTGAAAGCTGTAGGGCTCAAATACTTAGATTTTTTAAAAACTATTTCAATTTTTAATATATTTCAAGCTATTGTGGTGTTTTTGTTTTTGTATTTGCCTTTTTATTTTAATATTTTTTATTCATATACTTTCTATCAATTTTATCAGGCAAAAAGCTATAAAATTCTTTTGTTCATTACTTTCTTTCTTTCTTTCCTCTCTCTCTCTCTCTCTCTCTCTCTCTCTCTCTCTCTCTCTCTCTCTCTCTCTCTCTCTCTCTCTCTCTCTCTCTCTCTCTCTCGGATATTCTCTGCATTTACGTTTCAGATGTTATTCCTTTCCTCCGATTGCATCCCCCCTCCCCCTCTCATTGCCTCCAGGAAGGTGCTCCCTCTCCAAACCACCTTTTCCCAACTCAGCACCTTGGCATTCCCCACACTGGGAAAATGAGCCTTCACTGGACCAAAGGCCTTTTCTCCCATCGATGCCAGAAAATGCTCCATGTGCAACTGGAGCCATGGGTCTCTCCATGCAAACTCACTGGTTGGTGTTTTAGCTCCTGGGAGCTGTTGTGGGTTTGGTTGGTTGATAATTTTGTTCTTCTCATGGGGTTGAAGACCCTTTCAGCTCCTTCAGTATTTTCTCTAGCTCCTTCACAGGGGTCCTCATGTTCAGTCTGATGGTTAGCTGCAAGCATCCTCCTCTATATCAGTATGGTTCTGGCAGAGCCTCTAAGGAGGCATCCATATCAGGTTCCTGCCAGTAAGCACTACTTAGCATCAGCAATAGTGCTTGGGTTTAGTGGCTGCATATGGGATGGATTCCCATTCATTTCTATTATTCATCTTCAATGTTTTTTTTAACATGCAGATAGCCTAGCATAAAACAATTTTTAAGTCTCTTTTAAGACCTGGCTAGTTGAATTTTAGGATTTTTCTGCTTTCTAGATGTTTGGTTTGTATTTACTAGCATCTTGTTATTTCTAGTTTAAGTTCACTCTTAAGGGAAACCCCAGTTTAGCTAATGAGATATGGCTGTTTTTCCTGGTACGCCATATTTAGTGCTGACATTTCTTCCTGAATACTGCTTGGCGGCAGCTCCCACACTTCCCATTGCTGTGCTCTGTAGACAAGGCTAACCCCGAACTTACAGAGATCCACCTCTGCTTCTCTCCTTCCTCCCAACTCTTCTCAATGTTAGGATTAAGGATATGTACCATCAAAAATTCTTTTTTTTTCTTTTTAAGTTTCTTTTTTTAAATAAATGAATATAATTTATTACTATTTTAATATTAGTAAGTGAATCATCATCAATTTTTTTTATTACTTACCACTTTATTTAAAAAAGGGAGGATGGGATACATTTACAGATTTTTAAAGGCAATTTGACATATCATTATATGAATAATTTTGTCAGTACTTAATTCTTTTAGAGGTTTGATTACATGCATATAAATCCTACTAGTTACCACAAGCATGAAGAACATGTAGGACAGAGTGTAACATGGAAACAGATTTCTCATTGGGTATAGATTAAGCATAATGATCTCTGAATACCAAAAATTGCCAAAAGTCTATTATCTTAGCTCTTGGATTATTAATGATTTGAGGTCAAGGTGTACCACACTCTGAGAAGGTGCTATACATTTTTTTTTCCCCTAAGAAGGAATGAGGCTTTCATTCTTTCTTTCTTTCTTTTTTTTTTTTTTTTGGCCTTTGTTTTTCTTGAGCTTCATATAGTCTCTGAGATGTTTCTGGGGTGTCCAGAGCTTTCTGGGGTTAATATCTAATTATCAGTGACTGCATATTATATCTGTTCTTTTGTGATTGGGTTACCTCACTCAGGATGATGTTCTATAGATGCATCCATTTTCTTAGGAATTTTATAAAGTCATTGTTTCTGATAGCTGAGTAGTACTCCATTGTGTAAATGTACCACAATTTTTGTATCCATTCATCTACTGAAGGACACTTGGGTTCTTTCCAGCTTCTGGCTATTATAAATAGGGCTGCTATGAACATTGTGGTACATGTGTCTTTGTTGTATATTGGAGCATCTCTGGGGTATATGCCCAGAAGTGGGATAACTGGGTCTTCAGGTAGTACTATGCCCAATTTTCTGAGGAATCACCAGACTGATTTCCAGAGTGGTAATACCAGTTTACAACCCCATCAACAGTGGAGAAGTGTTCCTCTTTCTCCTCATCCTTGCCAGCATCTGCTGTCATCTAAATTTTTTTATCTTAGCCATTCTGACTGGTGTGAGGTAGAATCACAGGGTTGTTTTGATTTGTATTTCCCTATGGCTAATGATGTCGAGCACTTCCTTAGATGCTTCTCAGCCATTTGATATTCCTCATTTGACAACTTTTTGTTTAACTCTGTACCCCATTTTTTAATAGGATTGTTAGATTCTCTGGTGTCTAAATTCTTGAGTTCTTTGTATACCTTGTATATTAGGCCTCTATCTGATGTGGAGTGGGTAAAGATCTTTTCCCACTCTGTTGGCTGCCATTTTGTTTTCTTGACAATGTCCTTAGCCTTACAGAAACTTTGCAATCTCTTAAGTCCCATTTGTCGATCTTTGACCTAAAAGCATGAGCCATTGGTGTTCTGTTCAGGGAATTTTCTCCTGTGCCTATGTGTTCTAAGGTTTTCCCTACTTTCTCTTGTAATAGTTTCAGTGTACCTGGTTTAATGTGGAGATCTTTGATTCACTTGCACTTCAGCTTTGTACAAGGAGATAAGAAAGGATCTATTTTCATTCTTCTGCATGCGGAGTGCCAGTTGAACCAACACCATTTGTTGAATAGGCTGTCCTTTTTCCATTAAATGTTTACAGCTCTTTTGTCAAAAATCAAGTGACCGTATATGTGAGTGTTCATTTCTGGATCTTCTATTCTATTCCATTGATCCACGTGCCTATCTCTGTACCAGTATCATGCAGTTTTTAACACAATTGCCTTTTAATATAGCTTGAGGTCAGGGATGGTGAGTCCAGAAGATGTTTTCTTGTTGTTGAAGATGGATTTCACTATGCTAGGTCTTTTCTTATTCCAGATGAAATTGCACATTGCTCTTTCCAACTCTATGAAGAATTCGGTTGGAATTTTGATGGGGATTGCATTAAATCTGTAGATTGCTTTTGGTAAGATGGTCATTTTTACAATGTTGATCCTTCCAATCCATGAGCATGGGAGATCTTTCCATTTTCTGAGATATTCCTCAAATTCTGTCTTCAGAGTTTTGAAGTTCTTGTCATAAAGGTCCTTCACTTGCTTAGAGTCACACTAAAGTATTTCATATTGTTTGTGACTATTGTGAAGGGTATCTTTTCTCTAATTTCTTTCTACACATGTTTGTCCTTTGAGTAGAGGAAGGATACTAATTTGTTTGAGTTAATTTTATATCCAGCCACTTTTCTGAACTTGTTTTTCAGCTGTAGAAGTTCTCTGGTGGATTTTTTGGGGTCACATATGTACACTATTATGTCATCTGCAAACAGTGATGCTTTTACTTCTTCCTTTCCAATTTGTATCCCTTTGATTTCCTTTTGCTGTGTAATTGTTCTGGCCAGGACTTCCAGTACTATGTTGAATAGGTAGGGGGAGAGTGGGCAGCCTTGTCGAGTCCCTGATGTTAGTGGGATTTTTTTCAAGTTTCTCAACATTAATTTTGATGTTGGCTGTTGGTTTGCTGTATATTGCTTTTATTATGTTTAGGTATGGGCCTTGGATTCCTGTTTTTTCCAAGACTTTTAACATGAATGGGTGTTGAATTTTGTCCAATGCTTTCTCAGCATCTAGTGAGATGATCATGTGATTTTTTTTTCTTTGAGTTTGTTTATATGATCTGATTACGTTGATGGATTTCTGTATATTAAACCATCCCGGCATCCCATGAATGAAGCCTACTTGATCATGGTGAATGATCGTTTTGATGTGTTCTTGGATTCGGTTTGCAAGGATTTTTTTGAGTATTTTTGCATCAATGTTCATAAGTGAGATTGGTCTGAAGTTCTTTTTCCTTGTAGGGTCTTTGTGTGGTTTCGGAAAGAGGGTTATTGTGGCCTCGAAAAATGAGTTAGGTAGTGTTCCATCTGACTCTATTTTGTGGAATAGTTTGGAGAGTACTTGTATTAGGTTGTCAATAAATGTCTGATAGAATTCTACACTGAGCATATCTGGACCTGGGCTTTTTTTGGTTGGGAGGCTTTTGATGACTGCTTCTATTTCTTTAGGTGTTATGGGATTATTTAGATGGTTTACCTGGTCCTGGTTTAACTTTAGTGTATGGTATCTGTCTAGGAATCCATCCATTTCCTCCATTTTTCCAGCTTTGTTGAGTATAGGCTTTTGTAATAGGATCTGATGATTTCTTGAATTTCCTCAGTTTCAGTTGTTATGTCTCCACTTTCATTTCTGATTTTGTTAATTTGGATACTCTTTCTTAGCCCTCTAGTTAGTATGGCTAAGGGTTTGTCAGTCTTGTTAATTTTCTCAAAGAACCATCTCTTGTGTGTGTTGATTCTTTGAATGGTTCTTTTTGTTTCTATTTGGTCAATTTCTGCTCTGAGTTTGATTATTTCTTGCCGTCTACTCCTCTTGGGTGTATCTGCTTCTTTTTGTTTTAGAGCTTTCAACTGTGCTGTCAAGTTGCTAGTGTATGCTTTCTCTAGTTACTTTTTGTAAGCACTCAGAGCTATGAGTTTTCCTCTCAGTACTGCTTTCATTGCATCCCATAGGTTTGGGTATGTTGTGTTTTCATTTTCATTAAATTCTAGAAAATTTTTAAATTCTTTCTTTATGTCTTCTTTAACCATGCTATCATTTAATATAGCATTGTTTAATTTCCATGTGTATATGGGCTTTTTGTTGTCTTTGTTGTTATTGAAGACCATCCTTAGACCATGGTGATCTGATAGGATGCGTGAGAGTATTTCAATCTTCTTATACCTATTGAGGCTTGTTTTCTGACCGATTATATGGTCAATTTTGGAGAAGGTGCCATGCTGAGAAGAAGGTGTATTCTTTTGTTTTAGGATGGTATGTTCTGTAGATGTCTATTAATTTCAGTTGGTTCATAACCTCTGCTAGTTTTACTGTGTCCTTGTTCAGTTTCTCTTTCCATGATCTGTTCATTGGTGAGAGTGGGATATGGAGGTCTCCTACTATTATTGTGTGGGGTGCAATGTATTTTTTGGGCTTTAGTAGGGTTTCTTTTATGAATATGGGTGCTCTTGTATTTGGAGCATATATGTTAAGGATTGAGAGTTCCTCCTGATAAATTTTCCCTCTAATGAGTAAAAAGTGTCCTTCCTTATGTTTTTTGATAACTTTTGGTTGAAAGTCTACTTTATTCGTTATTGGAATGGCCACTCCAGCTTGCTTCTTGGGGCCATTTGCTTGGAAGTTTTTTTCCCAACCTTTTACTCTGAGATAGTATCTGTGTTTGTCTCTGAGATGAGTTTCCTGTATGCAGCAAAATGCTGGGTTTTGTTTATGTATTCAGTCTGGTAGCCTATGTCTTTTTATTGGGGAATTGAGTCCATTTATGTTTACAGATATCAAGGAATAGTGGTTGCTGTTTCCTGCTTTTATTGCTTTTAGTGGTAGAATTGTGCCTATGTGTCTTTCTTCTTTTGATTTCCTTGCTTAGTTATTTTTTTGTTTTCACTAGGATATAGTTTCCCTCCTTGTATTGTGTTTTCCACCTATAATTAGTTCTAGTGCTGGATTTGTGGTAAATTTAGTTTTGTCCTGGAATATCTTGGTCTCTCCATCTATGGTGATTGATAGTTTTGCTGGGTATAGCAGCCTGAGCTGGCACTTGTGCTCTCTTAGGGTGTGCATGATGTCTGTCCAGGATATCTTAGCTTTAATAGTCTCTTTTGATAAGTCGGGTATGATTCTGATTGGTCTGCCTTTATATGACCTTTTTCCCTCACTGCTTTTATTATTCTCTCTTTCCTTTGGACACTTGATGTTTTGAGTATTATGTGTCAGGAAGAATTTCTTTTATGGTCCCCTCTATTTGGAGTTCTGTAGGCTTCTTTTTTGCTCATGGTCATCTCATTCTTAAGGGTAGGGAAGTTTTTTCCTACAATTTTGTTGAAAATATTTACTGTGCCTCTTAGTTGATATTCTTCGCCCTCTTCTATTTCTATCATCCTTAGGTTTGGTCTTCTCATTGTGTTGTGGATCTCCTGGAAATTTTGGGTTAGGAGCTTTTTGGCTTTTGCATTTTCTCTGACTGTTTTGTCTGTTTTCAATGTTGTCTTCAGCCCCTGAGATTCTCTTCTCCATCTCTTGTAGTCTGTTGGAGATGCTTGCATCTGTGACTCCTGATTTCTTTTTTAGGTTTTCTACCTCCAGGGTTGTCTCTTTTAGTGTTTTCTTTATTTTCATTTTAAATTCCTTCTTCAATTCCTTCATCTCTTTGGTTATGTTTTTCTTTAGTTCTTTGATTTCTTTGAGTGCATTTTGTGTTATCTCTTTAAAAGCTTCTATTTCTTTATGGTTTTCCTCCTGTTCTTGTTTAAGTGAGTTATTCACGCTCTTCCCAAAGATCTCCATCATCATCTTGAAGTATGATTTCAGGTCTGAGTCTTCTTTTTCTGCAGTGTTTGGTATTCTGCTGCTTACTGTGATGGGAGAGCTGGGTTCTGATGTTGCCAGGTTGTCTTGGTTTCCATTGCATAAGTTCTTTTGCTTTTCACTTCCCATCTTGTTTTTTGTGATTATACGTGGTCTTGTTGTCAGTGATTGGTTCCCATCTCTCCCGTGTACCTGGCCTGTGTCTCTGGATCTCCGCTGTTCCAGGTGGCAAATGGCTTGAGTGTTTTGTCCACATGCAAGGGCCTTCTGGGTGGACCCAAGTCCCTACGGCAGAGTTCCTGCTCCCCTGGACCAACCAAAGGGCCACACCTACCGAGCGCTACTCACAGTGCAGTCTCACCAGGCCTGTGTCCCTGGATCTCTGCTGTTCCCAGTGGTCCTTTTTTAATTTTCTTAAGACAAATTTTCTTTATGTAGCTCTGGTTGTCCTGGAAATTAACTTTCTAGATCAGGCTGGCCTTGAACTCGGAGATCTACCTGCTTTCTGTGTTCTGAGATTAAAGAGGTTTTTAATTATTCTTTTTATCAACTATATTTCCTGCCTCTAAATTTTCATGCTTGAATATCATGGGAAAGTGCTTAAATTTGTCAGATAGAATACTGGACATTTTGTATTCTTATAGAACTTTCTTTTAGAATGGAGTTCTGTGAAAGCATTTTCACTGTCAGTTTTATGATTTGGTAGATAGACCATCAGTTTTATGATTTGGTAGGTAGATTTTTGAGCAGTGCTCAAAGTAATGCAAAATATTTATTACTGAGATAAGACCTTCTTAGGACTCAGTCAAATGTTTCATGGTTCTGAGGCTCCCTAGAAGGCTGGTGGAGAAGGGCACTGTCCTAGACTTTCTGATGGTTCAGTCTTCCTCCCTTACTAGTTTCCTGAAGTGTTGTGATTGGTACTCTGCTGAAACTTGACAGGACTTCAGTACACCCTCTCTTCTGGAATTTCTTTCTCTCTTCTCCAGCCTTTAAATTCTAGCTGTTCTGTCTCCCACGACTCCCAGCTTTGTGTCTCCAACTCATTAAGTTTTGATTCCCTGTGTCTTGACTTAGGAGCTCTGTCAAGTTAATAATTAAATAGGCCAATCATAGAGCTTACTTTGTCTCAGATTTGTGAAAAGAAAGATAATTAAAAATAAATAAAAATTTAAAAATATGTTAATTATAAATAACAGTATTTGAAGGAAATCTCAGGTCCAACTGGCACTTCACTTTCAGTCTAGATTTCTCCTACTGATCTTGGGAAAGGCAGCAATAAGCTGTTGATCAGTTTGCATAGCGATTTCCCAAGGTTAATTTACAAAGACTGCTTCTCATTTCTTAAATTATATGATATAAATTCAAACCATTTCTGAAAATAACTTTGCAAGTAGCATAATTTAACCTTAAATCATTCACCATTGTGACTTGGTTGTGACTTTCCCATTATAATGTCATCATCAGGTTTTCCTTCCCCAACTGCTTCCAGATTCTTCCCACCTCCCTACCCACCCAACTTTATGCTCTTGTGCATCTCTCTCTCTCTTAAAAAAAAAGCTGAAAGACACACACACACACACACACACACACACACACACACACACACACACACACATATACACACACCCCAAAACAAACATGGAAAATGTGGGTGGGGGGAGCAAAATGGAACAAATATTCTACTAAATACCATTGAGTTCTCCTTTTTGGCTAACTTGTTCTGTCCATGGGACCTGCCCTGATTGTGGTTGAGAGACCCTGTGACACATCAATTGGAGGAAAACTGATTTTTTGTTTTGTTTTGTTTTGTTAGTGAGAATCATTAGCATAAAGGTTTGTTGTTAGGACTAGAACCCGGTGTCCACTTCCCCCATTCAGTGCTTGGATCATGTCTGCTTCGAACCTGTGCAGATCTTGTGTGTGCTGCCTTGGTCTGTGAGTTTATGTGTGTTTTGAAGACATTGTTTCCTTGGAGTCATCCCCCAACTCTGGCTCTTTAAGTCTTTCCTTTCTCTGTTTTTCACATCTATTCCTGAGGCTTGAGGGGAAAGGCTTCATGAAGACATCCATTTTGGATGCGTTTTCCAAAGTCTCTTCTTCTTTTCACACTGTCCAGTGTGGGTCTTTGGGTTAATTCCTTTCTACAGAAAAACAAACAAACAAACAACTGCTCATTTGAAGAGTGTGGATCAGGCACTGACTATGGGCATAAGAGTATATCATTAGGAGTTATTTTATCATTAGAGCCTTTTAGCAGAATGATAATATCAGCTTTTTCCTTAGCCCTATGATATATCTAGTCTCAGGTTCTATATGGGGCACTGTCAGGTATGGTTTCCATCTCATTGAGTAGATTTTAAATTCAACCAATGGTTGGTCACTCCCATAACATTTGTGCCACTATTTCAGCAATTCATAGGTAGGTCACTGTTGTAGGTCACAGGATTTGATTCTGGGTGCTATTGACAATTGACTTTTTCTTCTAGTAGTATGGAGTACCTTCTGATGTTTGGGGGATTCCATGGTATCTTTTTGGCCAGTGAGTCAATAAAGTGCAGCCCATTCCTGGCACTGTACACTTTTAGTTAGTTTCTTAATATGTTTAGTTGTCCTAGTGCGCGCGCGCGCGCGCGCGTGTGTGTGTGTGTGTGTGTGTGTGTGTGTGTGTGTGTGTGTAGGTATGTGTGTGTATGTATATATATGAAAGAAGTTTATAGATAGTGTCACCAAATAACAGGGAAGACAATGTCCCAATTTAATTGCCATTTTTTAATTGGCTTATTACTCTAATTTGTTGCAGAAGCTAAAAAGATAGGGATTGTTGTCTTGCTCACTGAATTTTCTTAAGTCTTTGGTACAGTGGTTGTTTCATGAAAGAAGCTGGTAACTAATGAATTCATATGTACCATTTTTCTGTTTCTGGGGTAAATATTTCAGTTACTAGGTACTGGGATATAAAACAAAATAAGTTTCTGGCTTCAAGGGGTGCTTATGCCTACTGGAGACAATGTAGGGAAGGGTGTAGTTCATGATAATGGATTTATTTGCTTTTTAAATAGAGCTTGAGTGTCTTGTGGATCTTAGGCTTTGTCTGATTTCTGTGTTTTCATGTTTGACTCAGTATTTGGAATGCATATGAAACACTTGGTGACATGGGAAACTATTCATATCGATTCATCTTTCAGTGTAATGAATTATCTCCCTCATTCCCAGGCTTAGAGGACTATTTCTCTCTCTATCAAAAACTGTAGTTCTATTTACTTACATGTACATGTGTATGTCTGTGTATGTACATGTCCCGGAGGTTAGGGCCATTCCCTGGAGTTGGAATTATATGAAGTTAAAAGCTGCCCATTGTGGGTGCTGGGAATTGAACTCTGCAGGGATAATACAGATTCCTAACCACTGAGCCATTTCTCTAGCCCCACTTACTGATTTCTGGTGTTAGTAATGAAGATGTTTTAAAGCAGATTTTCTGTTAAGTTTCTTGCTATAGTTACAGTCTAAGAAAAGTCATTGTTGTATCTGACCTTACTTCAGTTCTCATGTGAACTAGCAATGAGTCAAAGATTAAGTAATAATACTTTATTTTTAAGAATATTCTAAATTTATTATTTTATATGTGTGAAATTTTGCCTGAATCTATGTATATGCACCACACAGGTGCCTAGTGCCCACAGAGGCTAGAAGAGGGTGCTGGATCCTCTAGACTGCTAGAGGATCCAGATGCCTGTGAACCACCATGTGGCTGCTGGGAACTAAACTTAGGGTCTCTGCAAGAGCAGCCAGTGATTTTAAGCACAGAGCCATTGCTCCAGCACCACTGGTATAGTTTTTGAGAATCTTGAGTTTCTTGATGTGCTGTTGCCTCAATACCCCTGCCTTTCATCACAATGGGGTTGCTAACTCCTTCAGAAACAGCGGGTGACTCTGCTGTCTGTATGCTGCACACCATGTACATTAGCTATTTAACTCTCTCATAGACCGTGCAGTTAGCCATTGCTTCCTGGTTTGTCACTCAGTATCTAAGGAAACATGTCTAGATGATAAATAAATACATTACTGAAGTAAAGTCTTCCAGGGCCATTACAGTGACTTAATACAGTAAGTCCACAAAAAACCCCTTCAGATTTGTGTATGTAGCTATTTGTAGTGTTGTGCTTGCTTCAGCAAACATACTCTATACTTGAAATAATCATAGCTGCTGTGGCCTCTAGACCACAGCTTTCATCTTAATGCGAGTAAGAGCTAGTTTTGGGGTGATTGCCCAGGAGCAAGATTTTGGTTACCCCGATTGTTTTGTTCCAGTAGTGAAACAGTTTTATAGTTTTACAGAACAAATCAAGCCTTATGTTAAGGCAAGTTTTGAATACACCTGTGAGTCATTGGAGTGATGGTTCCGGCAAGACAAGGAAGCTTTTTTATAGCTCAGAGGTGCTATCCGATGACAGCTTCAGCTTCTGGTGTGGTAGAAGCCAGTGAGCTGCTGAGTTAATAGGTTCCTACTCGTTAGTTCAGACAAGGAGATAGATGGTCAAGGCATGTGTGGTTCAGAGAGTAGAAGTGGGCCAGGATGGGGCAACCAGCCTGTGGACTGCATCATTCAAGCTTCTCCACAGCACTGCACTTCTAATGAGACAATGAGTCTCTGCAAACACAGCTTTTAAACAATTAATTATCTAATTAATTAATTAATTATTTGTTGAGAATAGATATTTTATACACTATGTTCTTATCACAGTACTTTCCACTTTCCCAACTCCTCCTAGATCCTCCTACCCACCCAAATCTATAGCCACTCTCTCTCATTAGACAAGTCACCCAAATAATAATAATAATAATAAATAATAAAATCAGATAACAATACAAACAAACCAACCAGAATACACTTTTTTACAGAAGTTTTGTTCACAGTTCCAAATTATCAGTCAAATACCGAGTTTGATTGGTAATATTTTCAAGCATTTATAAGTCTTGAAAAACTAGGTTTTTGTGTGTACTTATTCTCATGAAGTAATTGAAAGATATGTGTAATCAAATTAGAAGAGTAAGCAACAATAAAATGACACAAAATCTAGCAATGTAAGGTCTATTGAGAATATTAAGGAAGAATTTGTCTGGAGATTGTAACTTGATGTTTCAAGATGGTAACTACTCAGCAGATAGGGGCTGTCTTGTTCCTGTACAAACATCACGACTAAGAGGCGAGTTGGGGAGGCTCCTTTCTCTGTGATAACTCCAGCTTGTGTCAAGTTGACATAAAACCAGTCAGTACAGGGGCAGAATTGGGAACTTTATAATTTAATATTTCTGGACATGCTACATTTCATGCTTGGTGGGACAGTGGGGTTGGTGAGAGGAAGATAACTGGTCAGCCAGAGTTTACATCTGAGTCCAGTAGGAACATGGTTAATGAACCGCACTACAATGTTGCCTTCATGGTTACGGCACATATGTTCAAGTTCCGTTAATCAGCATAGCTTTCCATTATCTGTTCTGAATTAGGACATATTAAGTGTGGGTTTTTCATGACAAAAGGCATTAAAAAAGTAATTTAAAGTTTTTGCTTCACATTACTCTAACATCCACAGCAAGTTTCTGTACTAATTGTGACATTTGCTTGGGGGCCCTGGGCATGCAGTCTGACTAGTCAAGGGAGGTGTTACATTGTCTCATTTGTGTGCTTTAGACAAGTCTCACAGGATCAGGCTGCTCCCAAGCTGCGGAAAGTCTGGGATGGCCTCCAGCTCTGATCTTCTCACCTTACCTTCCTTCTCAGTGCAGGGGTCACTGACCTGCACCTCACTCTGAGGTCCAATACTTAGTATATACTTCAGTGAGATCTCAGGAAAGGAGAAGAGACCCCATTAACAATTCATCTTAACTCTGATGACTTAAACGATGTAAAGCATACATACACAGACATAAATGTGAGGGTAAAAGGGAAATGTGACCTCAAGATGCAGGCAGTAAATGCCAGTCCTGGTGCAGAACATCTTCATGGTAGGTGCATTGTGGCTGGTGTTTCAGCAACCACTAGTTGCTAAAGTTTTCTCCTTACCTTGTTTTGCTCTCTCCCCACCCTGTTTCTTCTCCTCCCCCTCCCCTCCTCCCCTCCCTTCTTCTCTTCTTTCCCTAGCATTATAATTACCATTAACATTTTAAAGGGCTACTTAGTATTAAATAATTATATCTTTTCAATGTTAGGCTTTATAAAAATCTTTACCTTCTAAAGCATTACATTTATTTTCTATAGTTTTTTGATGTTCTTTTTTGATCTGTGAAAGTTTAGGTGCTCTTTGGGTGTATACACTGGAAGGCTATTGAGATTTACAACAATATGTAAAGAACCTTTGTCATTCAAAAGGTTAATCTCTGTCACATAAATGTTCTTTATACCATAGTAGCAGTGGAGGAAAGATGGGGTTTAGAATCGACCTCAAATGAAAAAGATCTATTTCTATTTGTCTGAGAAAGGCTGAAGCGAGCACTTACAGGCCTGTCTTGTTGCGTAAGCTCACCGCAGTGCTCTGGTCTCCATAGACAGTAAACAGCTGGTGAGGCCCAGACCTACAATAGCACTTTCTTAGGGGACCCTGCCTGGCAAGATAATAGAATGTACACCTCTTCAATCTTCCGCTCTGTAGGAACGGTGGCACGGCCGCCTGCCTCTGTAATCAGATGAGCGGACATGGTTTATGCTATGAATCTTCAGTATTCATCCACAGGACTTTTCTGATTTGACATTTATTGCTAAACTTTGAACATTTTACAGTGAATAATATTTTTTCTAGTTTCTGATTTTTTTAAAATATGTGAGCAGTTATATATATATATATATGTGTATATATATATATATATGCGGTGATAAGAGTTTACTTTTTCAACAAACTGTTACAGTATTTCTAGATTTTGCCATTCTAGTTGTGAGTAATATGCATAAGATGTTTTTATGTTGCTCCTGAGATTTTTAGTTTAGTAAATCCAATTTCTTAATCTGTTACTTCATTAGTAGCATTCATAGGATTAATTAAAGCATAAATAAATAAACCCCTGTTTCTACTCCCATTAAACATGAATCCACAGTTATAGTACCACAGATGTTTTTTCCTCTTCCTGTGTGTCTTGTGCGTGTTGAGTAGCAAGTGCGGTACACATACTCACGCTGCTTCGCCAGGCGCGCTGCTGACTGGCTCTTTTGAGTCTTCCTACTCTGAGAAAGCATCATTATTTAATTCTGTTCATTTGACATAGCTGACAGTGACCACTCACTCCTGAACTTTCTTTGATTTATTTTTTATTTTTTTTCTGATCTTCTCATTCTAGTGTATCTGCAGAGTTAGGATGAAATCAAAGAGAATTAACACTGTGTTCTCTAGAGAACGTGAGAAAAGGAGTTGAAGAAAAAGGGAGAATGCATTGTATGCATGGGTGAAATTGTCCAAGAACACATTTCCCACAGAAAAGTTTCAACTGTTGGGGTCTCCCAGGGCAGGGCGTCAGAATGTTAGTGGCATGAATTTCAGCCACACAGGTAATCCTGTAGTAAGCAGTGACCTTACGAACTTTATACATGGGGAGGTAAATCTCAGCCATTTAAACTAATTTCTAATTAAATAGTGAAGAGAAATGGAAAATAAATATTCAGTGGAGTATATTAAGTATTTGGTATTATTTTTAATATTATAGTGAAAATTTTAGATATTATATTAAATCTAATTAAATACAAAAGTGTAACACAAAACAATCATAACCTTATAACAAACAAAACCCCAGTCTATCCTAAGAAAACACTACAGTTTCTCCCCAGTCTCCCTGCTCACAATTGCTCTCAGTCCTGCTGGGCCCCTCACACGTGCCTGAGTGTGATGCATTTGTGTGAAAATCATAAAAAAGTTGCTTTCCTGCAGCTGTCCGGTCATAACAAAAGGACTTCACTGCGTGAAAAGCAAACATGCCGTCCAGCAGACAATGCCTGGTCTGCTCAGGAGCCTAGCCCATAGCTGCTCAGTGACAGAAGAGAGGAGAGGGATTAATTTGAAGATGCTTGTGCATGACATATGGTAATTTTTTCATAGGAAGGAAGTGTCACATGGTGACCTCTAAATCTTAACATTGACCTCCAGTTGTAGGATGTGTATGCCATAAGGTCCTCTGGCTTTTTCATATGATAATTTAAACGGCAACATTTTCCCGGCTGTACAACTTTCTTGAGTGGGGGAAGGGATTGCTTTATCCACTGTATATGAATTACAAAATTCATAATTGTTTTAGTGCATATATTTTTTAAATGAATGAAACTATACTAAAATTCTTGTAAGAAGAACTAAATGGCATGTACAGTGTATGTTCTTTACGTTATATTTGATGATGAGTTTTTATGGAAGTTTAGAGAATCAAAGTGCCATTCTATTGCGTATTATTTTGAAAGATTTAAAAATGGTTTATGTATAATAGTAGAGGATAAACTTAGAAAAATATGATCAAAATATAAAGGCCTCCTAGAAATTTTCTCTGTGATCTATTTTAAAGACTAGATTACATTTTTGATAATTCTTAATGTAGTTTTCATTGCCTTATGGTTATGTTTTTTTACATGATTTGCTATATTGTGGATTTTTAGTATCAAAAAGATGGTGGCTTCCAGCGGAAGTTGAACTTGATTGAGATCACTATTCCAAGAGACGTGGCCTCCTTACAGTGCTTTCTCACCAGTGCTCCTTTCTAGTTACAGCATCATTTTTTAGTTTTGTGCTCACTATATTTTGCTAATTGTGTTTTCACTCTTCACTAATACTGAGCTCTTTTTCAGAACCCGCTGTACCTCAATTCTTTGCTCTTTATTTATCCTTGTTTCCTCTGCAAGCTGCTGCTCCTGTCGTTTCCGCTCGGTCTGATGCTGATCACTCTGGCTCTGACTCTGCCTCTCCTGCTTTCCATGCCTGTTTCTTAGTAAATGAAGGTATTCTCTCTCACATTGGAACACTTCCTTTCCCTCTCTGCTTTGGCCTGATAGATGTACTCTTGGTTTTTATTTTTAATCTTGGTTTATACATCCATCTGCTTTATTTTGTATGAATCCCGTTTGAAACCTTATTTGCTGAACTCAACGCCAGGTGCCAATTGTAAAACTGTGATGTCCGTCCTGCTAGAGTAGAACATGTCTGCTGTCAGCTAGAGCGATGTTCCAGGAAGGCAGAGAATGCTGGTCTTGGTTGGGAGGTCTGTTACAAGCTGAATTGTTGTCATAGTGGCTTTTACCTTCTGATTTGTGGCAGTAAGGATAATAACTTACACATGTACTAGTGCATGAGACACTGTGCTGTCTTTATACACCCATACACTCTAGTAAAAGACAAGTGGGTCTGTGTATTTGTATTCTCATTTGAAAAGTCTTCAGATTGATGATGTAAGCTGATAGAAATTCACCTTTTCTACCGTTTCTGCTTCAGGCAGAAAAAAAAAAAATCTGTGATTTAAGCCTTTGGATTCTGTTGGGCTAGCATATCTTTCTTGTGTAGTTACACAAATGGGAAATAATTTGGAGAATGTGAAATTGAGAATGGACTATTCAGATACTTGCCGCTCAGTCCTCTCTTGGCATTGTCTGTGCCTGAAATGTGCTGGAGCTTGTGAGCCCCACAGCACAGCCACTGTCTCCATGTGACCCCCATCTTTACCAGTCTGTGGAAAATACAGAGAAGGAACTTTACAAAATCTAAAATATGAACCTAAAGGATTCAGATTCTTCACGAAAGCCAATAAGGCAAGGCCATTCAAATGGAGGGAATGTTAGGCTGTCATTGAAGCTCAGAGCCCTTGTCACAAGTAATAAGTTCTCCTGGGAAAGAAAATACAAGAATTTAACATGATAATATATTGTTTGTTTTATTTCCCTATCAGAGGACTATGCTAAAGCTTGTATGTGAAGGCTGGATTGGAATAATTAGAATAATACTTCTTGGGCTCTTTTAAAACAGTTATGCTGTACTATAAGGACCATCATGTGTGAAAGCTTAGTTGATAAGCAGTTCAGTAAGACTGTTGGAGAGACATTAAAATTAATCAAGAGGTTATTTACATGAGTAATTTACGTATATATCCATATGTGGGTATATGGATATATTCCTGTGCTGTAAATTTCAAAATGAAATGTATGTCCATCACCTTTATTAATGCAGTTACATATTTGTTATCAGTTGATGAGAATTTCTTACTGAATGAATGAGTTTTTAAGTAGATGACTTGTCTCATCTTAATAACTTAAGAGATCACTTTATAATTTACCATACTGTTTTGTTATTAATTTAGAAGACTACAATGTTAATTCTTCTAAAACACAGAACTGATAAAATTTTTGTGCTCATGGATAATACATTATAAATGGTAGTGGATGCTTTTTCATCCATTCCTGATTATTTGTTTCTAGATGTTATCCTTGGGAGAAAATGGCTCAATACACTGAACTAATAATGGCCTCATATGTAATTTGAGAAGATGAACATTCATTGAATTTATACTATACTACATATAGTATACAATTTTGTAAACTTATACAATAAAGGTGATATGACTCATACAATCTGTATATTAGCATAGTGGTAGTCTTTCTTTTTCATATAATTAGATTTTATATTAAGAATCAGAAATTTGGAAAAAATAAATTGATTTGCTTTCAGTTGGAATCAGTGATAGTTAAGACTATACATTTGGATTATCAGGTTTTTAATTTTGTGCAATGTCTTCATTTATATTTCATTAAAATTGGCATTATGTTATTTCAGCTTTGATGTGATCAAGTTTCTGATTCATTTAGTAAGAGAGCTGATTGTAACCGTATTAATTAAAGCCCCTGACAAAAAGGGAAGACAGCCCCTTTGACTGGTCTGTTGGCAGCACACAGACCACTGAAATGTGGGTGTTTGTGTGAATGCCCTTTTACATGGCAACAAGTTCACATGCGCAGTTCTCACATGTGTTTATTATATTCTTTGTCATCTTCTAATATCTTTAATTTAGAATTTTTTTGGGGAATTTGGTAGAACTATGTGGACAATTATATTTCATGTCATTTTGTATGTAATAATATTAAACTAAAATTATATCATGCTTATATTCCCTTTTTGTTTTTGATGAGTGTACATAAATAACAACTTTCCATTTACTGTAGAATACGGGGATGTCTAATGTCCTTGTAATATGTCACCTTTGATAGGATGGAGCCAGTTAGCTGCTATGCACTGTGTTATGTTGCCTGACCTGCTGGGGCTGGATAAATTTAGGCCTCCTCTTCTGGAGATGCTAGCTCGAAGATGGCAAGATCGATGCTTGGAGGTAAAGTTGAGTGATAAGGGAGATACAAACATTTCACAAATCCAGTGAAATGTGAGTTTTAAGCAAAAGTACCTTTTATCCCCTGTATCCTTTAGCACTTACTCATTTCATTACAGAAAATATGGATTCAAGATTTTTCCATCTTCCTCCTTTGTTTCTATAGTGAACAGTAAATGTTCTAGCAAGTTTATTTACTTCCTAAAAATTCATTGAGTATTTCATTAAATGTTTCACATTCTTTGTATAGTTATTTCTTTTACACTCACATGCAAAGACATATAGCCCCTGCCCCATGATTGATTATTTGGTACAATCCTTTTCATCAAATTTCCAAGGGAACAGTCAGAGATCAAATGGAAGGTCCTATGTTATAGTAAAACAAGACAGTCTTCTGAATTATAATAGAGCTGGATTAAATGTCAATGCAAGCTATTATTAACTTGGTAACCCTGGATACTTCACTTATTCTATTTGTAGACAGTTTGTAAAGTAGAGATAATAATGTAATTCTCATGAGAACACATGCATTACTAGGGTATGTTGGTGCATGAACATCATGGATTATACAAATGTATACTTGCTAATTGACGATGATGTCACTGAGAAAGAATCTGATGAGACCTCTGTATGTCTGGCATACTGTTGAATGAAACATCATAATACTTTATACTTTAAGATATCTGCCTGTTCTGACCTCTGTTGACTCAGCTCCAAGCAGAACTGAAACATACTAAGGTTCACATAGACTTGCATTGAATAATCTTTTCATTTACTTTAAAAGACAATATACTTATAAAGATTGTTTTACTCAAACTCTTTTTTAGATGAAGCTGAGTTATCCCTTGAGTTATAAATAGTTAATAAATTGATTGGTATTTTGCTTAAAAATAAACTACCTTCTTTGGGTTCATGCCTGTGGAATTGCTGCTAAACATAACTAAAATTAAACTGCAAAATAAAAAGTTGCATGGCCAATTGAAAGAAAAATAGATATAGATTTTGAAAAATGATTCCCTCTATAAAACTGAAAGAGGTTATGCAGGAATCTATTTACCCATTTTGTTTGTGTCTAGGTATATGTGAATCATGTGGATTTATACCTATTTGATTGTATAAAGGATCAATGCTTGGGGCAATGTTGATGTGATAAAGTAGATAACAAATATTGAAAAGGCTTGGTGAAATGTAAATTTAAAATCAAGAAATAATTTTTTGGAGACCTCTGTCATCTCTCTGGCCTGTTGATTCAAACATTATTATTCAGTGAATGGCTTTAACATATTTATTTGCCTGCCCTGATTTCCTTCCCTTATTTCCAAACAGAACTGAAGTATATAAGGAATTCACTAAATTAGGTTAAGTTTCTATTGGGCATAAGAAAGAACAATTTAATCCTCCCAACATTGATTTTAACAATAATAGTTACATGGAAATTTAATAATTGAAAGTGCCGCCTCATAAGAATGCTTTAGAAAATCAAGTTTGAAGCATAAAGCTAATTAAATGTCTGTTTGTTAGTTTTAAAATATTTTTAATGAAAGCATCTTTTATGTCTGTCTGTTGGCTTAAAAATATTTTTGAATGAAAGCATCTTTGATTATGTGTAAGATGCTAGCATTTAATTTTTCCATAACTACTTACTTCATTATTGGATTAACAGTCTTATATAAATAAGAAATTTCTATGTTTTCTAACTTTAAATCATATGAATTTTCTAGTTTGTAGACATCACTTTACCAGCTGACACGTTTCTTTTCTCTCATTGTCTCTGCAATTCTGTTAGGTTCGAGAGGCTGCACAGGCCCTGCTTCTAGCAGAGCTGAGAAGAATTGAGCAGGCAGGACGGAAGGAGACTATTGATACCTGGGCTCCTTATCTCCCTCAATACATGGACCATGTTATATCACGTAAGAGTTCTTGTGCTTTTCTGAAAACCCTGGGAGGGCTCTGTGGAAAGAGCGGCAAGTGCTCATGTTTGGTGACGTGAACACAAGCGAGATAAAGTCCGTAAACCTGGTCTTCTCTACTTGAATCTTGGTAGTTTCAAATATGGCAATTAAAAAGAACAAGATATAACCAATATCAAAATATTCACTAGTGCTCTGACTCTATGAAACTAATTCCCAATAAGAAAAAAGCATTTCTACCCTATATAACCCCAACTTTTTTCTCTGCCTGTTGTTTCTTTGGGCTTATTGGTTCCACATGATTCATACTGATCATGTGGTGTGTGTAGAAAGACCTCTTTCAAGTTAAGATTACATGAACACTTGAAAAACAAAGATTTAGTAAAGTCACACCTGTGTACAGTGGGAAGAGAGACAATAGGCAGGAGTTGTGTCTTCTGAGTCTGTTGAATGACTATGATTTAAACAAACTGAGGAAATTATTGCATTTTTCAGAAATTTGTGAAAATCATAATTTTTGTTTTCATGATATTAGGTTAAGTATATTTTGGGAAAAGCTTATACTTGGCACCATTATTTTTTTCGTCCTTGATAAAAATCTTTGCCCTTAGTTTATTTAAGTTTTTGTTTTTCTAAAAACAAGGAAGTTAATTAAAATTTTATTTTGATTTCTATTAGGAAGATACTTTCAGTTTTTAACATTCAGTCTTGATTAAACATTAAAAATACATTTTACCATTAAATAGACTGGATTTTAAGCAGACTTTGTGCACCGTCAGTTGTTCATGCAGAGAAGTGCTTACCAGCATCATACCCACCTTGTGTTGTGATAGTAGCACATGTGCTGTCCAAGAGCAGATAAGGAAGACTGCGGGAAGTTTGTAGAGGTTAGAGTGGACCTAGTGCCAGGCCAGCTGTGCTCCCCTCAGGTGCCGTTAGGCATGTGACCTTGGGACGTTACCAAGGCTTTGTGAACAGCCATCTTTTCAGTTAAGAGTCAAGATGAGAGGAGGCTTTGTAGAGTTGTAGTGGAGTGAGTTGACCCTTATTCAGTGTACAGGTTGGTACCTAGCTTAAGTAAGCACTATTGATTTTCTCAGTGAATAAATACCTGAGAGAAGGGTGGTCACATATTCACATGACATGACATAATTAAAACTTTTATTTGAGTACCAGATATTTATTGAGTGAATTTCTAAAACCTTTCAAATAAGAAACCAAAAAAAAAGTAGTAATACCGACAATAATTACAACAAACGCAAACAACAAGAGCCAAACCCAGGGACTGAGCAGAGTTTCAGATTTCTTTGCTTCCTCTCTGCCATGATGTCCACCACGTCCTTCTTGCCAGGACTGATTGGTATTCCTGAAGCCATAAACGAATAAACTTTTCTTCCCTCAAAGAAAAACAACTAAGGACCTCTAACATATGTTTACTTTATTTAATATATTAGCCTTAAAATTCTTTTGACAATTTTTTCACAAAAGATTTTTATAGCTGCTGGTGGCTTTAGTTTAGTGGTGGAGGGCTTACCTGTTTTGATCCACAGCACTGCAAAATAAAATAAAAATAGATTAACAAATAAAATAAAGTAAATAAAAATTAAACTTTTCAGAACATACAGTTAAGAAAGAAAGAATAGGAAGGATAGAATAAAAACCCTTCTACCTATTGAATGTGTGAATGGGTTATGTGAAACACACTCCAGTTCCTGATGTGAACATTGCCCTTAGAAAGTAGATTCCACGGATCAGCTGGGTCATAACACTTGTTGCACAAAACATCCTCAAGGGTCTGCGAGATGGCTCAGGTAGATCTCCTTGTCCTGGAGAAGCAAAGTTGGGAGAATCCCTGTGCCCTAACCAAATCAGTGAGCTCCATGTTTAGTGAGAAAGCATAACTGCTGTCAACATAGTGGCACCCCATATATACATACACAAATACACACACACACAAACACACACACACACACACACACACACACACACACACACATACATTCCTCTCACCGTATTTATATATGTGTGTACAGATATAAATATTATAGATAAGTTACATAAATTATGTATATAATATATAATATTTATATTTAATATATCATATATTAACATATAAAACAAACATAATTCACTTATAATATACTCATAATATATAAAATATATAAAATGTATAGCTTATATAATTTTATATATGTATATGCAAATATTTATGTGTATATATACAATAGATATATATGTACACATAAATACTTATAAAAATGTTTCACATTTGAGGACAACATTCATGAGGTATTTTAGAGTAGACTGAAGGTGAAACTGCATAAGAACAAGTCACTATAGATTTTTTAAGAAGAAAATTGAATTATAAAAAATTATGAAAGCAATCAGAAACATTTTCAAGACATTTTTATTCGGCATGAAATCAGGCTGTCTCAAAAAGGAGAATGGAAACCAGATGTAAATGTGGGAAGTAGAATGAAGACAGTTTCTGAGCCCAAATTAGTGATTGCATATAAAGATGCATGAAAATCATCCCACGGCACAGTATGGAGTAGAACAGGACCAGGGTGGAAAAAGAGAGCCCACCATTGTTTATATCTGATACCATGTTGTTTTTCTCCTGGGTAGAAGAGAATGGCTTCCCTACAAACTAAGTTGAAAGTGGAGGATAGCTGCTGACTATCCCCCAAGCAACCCTAGCCATGCTGTGAGTGTCTGTTACTGGCCCAGTTAGGGGAAAGCACACAGAGGGTAGGATGACCATCACTGTTGGGAAACGTTCTCTGTATGTGCTTTTCCTAAGCACTTGTAAGGTCTGTGTTTTGCTGTAACCATCATGATAATCAGGCAGTACAGATACTATTGTCCTTCTCTGTGTTTCCTTTGCTTTCACCTGAGATAATAGACTAAGGGTACTGAAAATTGCCTGAAAGTTCTTCAGACACTTCAGTGACTGCAAGATTCTAAACCTCAGTTCTCTTGCCCTCTGTTTATTCTGTCTGGCTCGGTACAGTGTCTTTCGATCTTAACTGAGGGCAGATGTGTGAGAATAAGTAGACTGACTCTGGGGTTGCCTGGAACTGCTATAAAAATGGGCCTTTCCTAGTCACATTATCTTTAAGTGCAGACAAAATGAAGCTGAAAATAGCTGTTAGGAAATCCATCTTTGCTATATTTATCATCGTTTAAACAAGGTAGTTTGCTCTTAAGAAATTTAAGTATTTCCCTTTTTGTAACTAGGTATTTTTTACTTGAGTCTATTATTTTTGAGTAGTACTTCAAAAGTTATGTGAATGCTTGGTTACCTAAATCAGATGGCCAAGAAGCACTTAAACAAATGTTCAAAGTCTTTAGTCATCAGAGAAATGCAAATCAAAACAACCCTGAGATCACCTCACAATAATCAGAATGGCTAAGACCAAAAACTCAGGTAACAGCAGATGCTGGCAAAGATGTGGAGAAAGAAAAGCATTCCTCCATTGCTGGTGGGACTGCAAACTGCTTCAACCACTCTGGAAATCAATCTGGCAGTTCTTCAGAAAATTGGAAATAGATCTACCTGAAGACCCAGCTATACTACTCTTGGGCATGTATTCAAAAGACGCCACAGCATACCATACCACAAGGACAAGTGTTCCACCATGTTTATAGCAGCCTTATTCGTAATAGCCAGAAGCTGGAAAGAACCCATATGTCCCTCAACAGAAGAATGGATACAGAAAATGTGGTTCATTTACACAGTGGAATACTATTCAGCTATTAAAAATAAGTACATCATGAATTTTACAGGCAAATGGATGGAACTAGAAAATATCATCCTGGATGATATAACTCAGATTCAAAAGGACATTCATACTATGTGCTCACTGATAAGTGGATATTAGCTAGAAAGTAAAGTTCAAAATACTAGGCTACAATCCACAGACCATAAGAAGTGAAACATACAGAAAAGCCCAAGTGTGGCGGCTTCACAATCTCACTTAGAAAGGGGAAGGAAATAATCAAGGGAGGGAGAGGGAGAGGGACCTGGGTGGAAGACAGGAGAGGAAAAGGAAAAAGGGGAACAAGATCAGATATGGGGGGAGGGGATATGAGAGAAGCCCAGAGGGCCAAGAGAATGAATGGAAATAAGCAGCCTCAGAGAGCGGAAGGTTGGGGAGTACACTAGAAAGTCCCAGAGACCTGGGAGATGAGACACTTCCAGGATTCATTGGAGGTGACCTTAGCCAAATGCCCAACATTGGGGAAAGGGAACTTGAAGAGTCTACTCCAGTAGATAGACAGGGCTTCAAGTGGAGGGACAGGGTTACTAACCCACAGTCAAAATTCCTGACCCAGAGCTGTTCCTGTCTAAAAGAACTGCAGGGACAAAAATGGAGAAGAGGCCAAAGGAAAGGCAGTCCAATGACTGGCCCAACTTGGGATCCATCTCATGGGAGGGGCACCAAGGCCTGACACTACTATGCTGTGATGTGCTAACAAATGGGTACCTGGCATGGCTGTCCTCAGAGAGGCCCTACCAGCAGCTGATGGAGACAGAAGCAGATACTTACACCCAACCACTGGACTGAGGTCAGGGACCCCTAGTGTTGAATTAGGAAAAGGATTGAAGAAGCTGAAAGAGAGAGCGAATCTATAGGAAGACCAGCAGTCTCAACTAATCCAGACATCAGGGAGTTTCCAGAGACTGAGCCACCAACTATGGCTATACACAGGCTGGTCCAAGGCCCGGGCTTATATGTAGCAAAGATCAGCTTGGTCTCGCCTCAGTGGGAGAAGTGCACTTAATCCTCAAGAGACTTGAGGCCCCAGGGAAGGGGGAGGCCTGGTTGGGGGTAGAGCACCCTCTTGGAGTCAAGGGGGAGGAGGAATGGGATGAGGAACTGTGGGGGGGGGACCAAGAGGACAATGACTTTCTAGTCTTTGTAAATAAATAAAATAATTAAAAAAAAGATAATAAAAAATTTCAATTGTATCTTCTACTTCAATATTGTGTACCTGAGCAAGGAAAAATTAGGCATACATTCTTCTAAAGCATCTCATATTACCAACTTTTGATCTAGCATGTTAATCAACTTTGGACTGTAATGCTGACCGGGTATAGACTCAATTGTACTTTCTTTTATTTGAAGCTTTGTGTTTTAATAAAAGAGAGTCAAGCTAAAGAGTAGGGATTCTGAATGTATTAAAGGAGTAGAAAGCATTTAACAAATGAGGAATGAGCCAGAAGGCTGTTGAACAGATGTGCTGTCCTAGGGGATCAGGAGGTTATGGAGGCAGCTGCTGGACTGCCCACACCTGCTGTCCACCTGGCTTGTGGAGCACTGTTTAAAACTTACAAATGGCACCTATTTCTGGCATGAGACTCTTAGAAAGTATACCACTTATCAGTATTGCAAGTAGTCTTGCAATCAACCATTCTAAGAATTGAAAGCTATGCAGTAATTGCATAAGCAATATTGTAAGTGCCTAAGTTATGCCTACTTTTGTAGAAGTTTTGTTTTCTTAATTAATTAAAATATTCTCTGGGGAGCTTTTGGATCGTAAGAGATAACCCTTTTACCCTTGAGATCAGGACCAGAGCTTGTATAGGCAGCAGCTTCCTCCAACTGCACTGTCAGGGGATGGACTGCGGATAAAATGATGCCCACTGTGCACTTTGCTAATCCCTGGTATTTTATGTAGGCATGGTGGACAGTAGCCCAATAGAAAGCTTTTTATGGATTTGTGTGGAAGAAAGGAAGGCATAGGCCAGGTCAGACGCTTTTCTTGGGTGTCTTGAGAGCATTGTAGAAACCTTTTGCAAAGCATCCTGTGTAGTGATGCCACAGTACAAGCAGTGAGCATGGGCTGCTTAGTCCTTATTTCTGTACTTGTTTTGGCAGCTTAGATTTTCTTATCTTACGGCCTTGGCGTTCATTTACATTTCTACCTCCCAGGGATCCCGATGGTAGAGATGGTAGACTAGCAGTCTGCCTTAACTGACAGCCACACATTTCTGTAAGGCTCCTAAGGCCACAATTATTGAATGGCATGCGACTATGGTTCAGGTGATGAATTTTCGCCTTGAACCAGCCGCAACCATTGTTTCATCCTTTGTAAATATCAAACAAACAAACCAAAAGGGAACATTTGCTTCTAACTTCCTGGTAGGAAATTTAAGGATAGCTGTATTGTGATCACTGTTCTAATGTGAATACTGCATATATTCTGCAACATGTGGGCATATTGTACCTCTTTTCTGAGTCGCCATTTATGTGTGCAATACCACTTCTAAGTTCCAAAACATTTTTATAGAATTCTAGTAGTTTTACTGAACAGGGATTAATGTTATTTTTCGAAGCCATTGAATTGCAATGTAGATTGCCTGAGATTTATTTTGAGCGGAAGACGTTTTCCAGATCCCCGTTTTATATATTTCTTACATGTGACATTGTACACATAGCATTTTGATAATTGGCTTTTTTTATGAGTTCACACACCTGCTTCTTTATGAAACATGCCGCATTTGCCCTTCCTTCCAGTCAGTGACTTCCCTGAGGTAAATGCTGGTGGTTCCTGATTTCCTTTGGCCTTCAATGGAGATTGACCTGTGGGGCATTAGGTCACAGGCGTAATTGTTTCTCATACATTGTGTTCTGCTTGCGCACAGTGCTCATCTTTTCCAGCTCCAGAAACACTGGCCACAGAAACCTCACTCTCATTATCTAAATGAAAACTCTCTCCTCCAGTATGTGCTGCGATCTTATACAGTGCTGGTCAGTGTCGTATTAATTTGTAAGTTTATCATCTTGGATAGTGATAAAAAATGGTAACACATTGTGTTTAAGACATACTGATGTCAGCAGACAGCTTGATCCTTTGTTCCTTTCTTCCCAGTCCCTTCTTTTTCAGCTTCTTTTTATGTTGGGTTGACAGGGCCAGGCTCCTCTTTTACTCAGCCTTGGAAACAATAGGATTTCTATGCTCAGTAAATGTTTTGGGTTTGACTTCTGATAGGCCGTACTGTAGCAACCGTTTCTAACCTGGAGTTGGAATGTCACTTCTGATGTTATAAAGTGGTGACTCTGAGCACAGATATAGATGGATCCACAACAGACATGGTGACGGTGATGTATGTTTCAGACATGTGGGAAGTGTAGCTGGCAAAATATCCCCGATGTTAGTGTGTTATTCACAAGGCAGCTAGTGCCAGGATTTATTATGGGAAGAACAGAGAGACTAAAAAGGGGTTGGCATATGATTTAATTGAATCTGACCCCTGCTCTGAGGCCGGAAACTAGATAGCTTTCCTCCCCATCCTTTTCTACTTTCTCTCTTATATTTACATTTGTCTTGCAAGTTTGGGACGTTCTGATATAATCGTGTTTAGATAGTGATTTTTGTGGATACTAAGAATTTTTTAAATTACTGAATAGATGCTCATAGTAGTTTTGTAATTCTGTTTTTGGTTGAAGTAGTTTTATAAAACTTCCATTTTAAGAACATTTACTCTGAGCAGAGGCTGCCATTTCAGGCCATGCTGTGGAGTGACTCCTGCTTGCTTACTATCACAAACAACCTCTCGATTGAGAACATCTTAGATTGGTATGCCTCTTGCATTTCAAGTTATATTTCTTATAAATTTTCCTTCTCTGCCTTTTTATTGTTGAACAATTGTGATGGGCTTTTTTATTGCTATTGAGCTGTTTTGTTTCTCTCCTGATGGCTTCTAATTTCTGGTTTTGCTGTTTGTGCTTCTGTGGGGGTCGGGCGGCCAGGCTATGAAGCTCGCTGTGGTTACATAGTCAGCACTGCAGAAGAGTTGGACAGCAACCCGACAGAGCCTTAGGGTGAGCCCAGTGCTGCCCTCACTCTGTGTTGCCCACATCCACTCTTTGGGGGTTTTGTGGCATTCCGAATATCTTTTTTTTTTTTAAAGTGAGACTATGCTAATTGAAATTGGTGAAATAAAGGGAAAATGATTTGATTAAATTCTTATAGAATTCCTACTTTATAAGTCAGTTGGGATTAAAAGGTGTGGGTTTTTCAGAACTCTGAAGAAACTGTAGTCATCTTATACTGAGTACTGTATGTTTGAACCCCTTCTGTGTATTGGGAGGCAAAAAGGCTGTATCTGCAGATGAACTGTATTTATTCAAAGTACAGTATATATTATATCTGCTTACAGTGTGTCAGTGGGAATTGGGTATTTGTTTCTCGTTTTTCATCTAGAGTGTCAGGGATGTTGAACTTAATTTTAAACACCCTAGACTGATAATCTATTTAACAACAATAAATGATTCTGCTTATCTGTATTTGGCCACAAACCTAATGGAATTTCTACTTAAATATATAGCCATTTAAAAGAAAATCCCTTCTATTTGACATTTTTTGAGGCATTATTCAATATTTCTGTGATTTCCCTCTTATGTATTCAGTAGTCTTGGGAGCTAATAAAATAACCAGTTAAAAATAAAAGAATTGTGTGTGTGTGTGTGTGTGTGTGTGTGTGTAGGGTGGTTGTTCAGACTTGGTTTAAGTTATAAAAAGTAACCCATGTCATGATGTGATATCGTGGGCTGGGAGCTCTCAGTGTTAGCTGAATGAGTGCATGGTGTTCCTCCGAGGAGCAGTACTTCCTCTGGCGTCAGGGGACAGTCTGCTACTGAGCACTGAAGGAGCCTTCACCATTTACCACAGTGCAGAACAAAGGACAGTGTGAAGGAAAAGGATCACTTGTTCCCTGTACAGCAGTGAGGAAGAGTGCTACCTCCTACTCTAGGCTCCTTATCTGCCTCTCTCTATCTCATCATCCTATTTGGGCTCTTCCGCAGAGCTACTTGTAAGACCTGAGGGCTTACAATAATTTTGGCAATTTCCTCGTTTTTGTCTTTCTCAAGTCTGTTCCTTTCTCCTTTCAGTGACTAGAGCAAAGTTTCTCCTAGACCTGCAGTTTATTCTCAAACAACTAGGAAGCATACCTGGCTTCTTTTGAGATATTTGTGCACTTTTAGTAGTAGCTGTAAGCTTGGAAGCACTTAAGCCTATGAAGACTATTTTAAAAAGGAGAACTGTCCACTCAACCTTTGATACATTTTTTTAAGTGATGTTTAAATGGAAATGCCTGGTAATATCTTTAGCTGAGGTTCTAGTGGCCTTTGTAATAATAAATGACCTAATATCACTCACTATGAAGAAGATAGTATTGATTTGAGTCATCATTCTCTAGCATTATAAAGTCAAAAATTTATAATGCTAATGGAAATAAAGTACTTTATAAAACATTCCTGTGAATATTGGAACATGTTTTTCTAGTAAAGCAAGTGTTCCATGTTTTAAATATAAATTTTGTAGTAGTTTGAATGAGAATGTCCCCTGTAGGCTCATAGGTTTGAATACTTGGTCTGCAGTTAATGGAACTGTTTTGGAAGGGTTAGGAGGTATGGCCTTGGGAGGAGGTGTGTCTCTGGGTGTGGGCTGTGAGCTTTCAAAAGTTAAAGCTATTCTCAGTTACTTGTCTTTGTCTGCTTCCTACTTGTGGATAAGGCTGTCAGCTCATTCTCCATGATTGTAATAGCTAATGGTAGTTTTTGTTCTATTATTATTTACACACGGGGATTAAAGGTCTCCCACTATCTTAATACTGTTTCCTCCCCCTCCCCTCTCCCTGCTTTCTATATACTGTTTTGTTATTTGCTATTCTCTAGTGATTTTGTTCTGCTGATTTAACTGCCCTTACTGTATTTATTAAACATATTTTGATATGATTTTAAAGGATTCATTGTACATGGCATTTGCAGACTTTGTTATTAATTTTAGCACTTTAGCACACAAACATAAAGAAAAAAAATTCTTTTTGTTTGAACACCCTAATTGACCTCAACAAGATTGAGATTGATCTGGTTTCTTTCATCCTGTTAAATGCCAGTCCAGTCATCTGTAACAGTACTTAGTATTTTTGTAATTTTCCTTTACATGTTTTCTGTTTATTCCATAAAACTTGCTATCACTTATAAAGATTTTCTTTGCTTGCTTTAAGGATGAAAACAACCACCATTACCTATTTTTATTGCTTGCTTTTAAAACTTGCCCCATAGGCAATGCCAGATCTAGAGTCATGGTTCTCTTATAGTGTTATGGAAGGACTTTATACTTACTGGGAAAAGTTGATGAGACTTGCATTTGAAATGTTCTTAGACTAAAGAACATCTAGCTTAAAGAAAGGATGTGGAAGAGGATGATGATAGTTTATAATTCACAAACATTTCTCGTGGTATAGAACATCATTAAACTCCATCTTTGGGGCTGAGGAGATAGGTGTGCAAGTGAGAGAACAACTTTCTGGATGTGATTCTTCTGCTATGTGAGTTCATTAGTTTTGGTGACAAGCATCTTTACATTCTGAACTATCTCATAGTCCCAGAAATGCTGCACTTCTTGTGCAATGAAATCTACTCGCTGTTTTTGCCTATTGTAGCTTTTGTAGAACTATCCCAAATTCTTCATGCTCTATTCACTAATACAATCTTGCTCTAACAAATGATCTTCTGTATCGTACACATGCCACATCCATGTATGTACTTATACTAAAAGCGTAGAGGAAAGAGCTAGTATAGAGTCGGTACAAACTTTATCATATATAGACTACTATTCACTAAAATGTGTTTCTATGCAGATTAACTTTGTGACTCTTTGTGGTTGTGTATCAAGTTTTAGGCAATACTTTCTTACTACTTACTCAGCAAATGAAGCGCTCTTCACAGAGATGCAAGGTAGTTTTTAGTAGCACTACTTGTCATGATGGGCTTGACATACAGTCTGAAAAAGCTGTTTCCTAGAAAGACAATCCCACATGTTTTATTATATGTTTTTGTTAGCTTGATTTAAAGTGTGCAAATCTGTTAGATATAGATTAGCCATTTCTGGCTGTGCTTCATCCCCTTATATATAATACAGTGCTTTTATAATTTGACTATAGTTGTCTTATAATAGCAATAATCAGTTATAATAATTACTTTATGACTTAGTTGATTGGGTGATATTAAGTCAGTTAATTTTAGTAACTTTCTTTTTCTCTAAGATACTGTGAGGTTTTCTGTGTGAAGTTGATTTGGATGCCATTCTAAGAAGCTCACTTCTTGGACTTTAGTTATATTTTTTTTTTCCTATTAAGTATTTAAAATACGTACAATAGATTTTATTTTGGATTAAGTTTGTGGTTGAGGATTTCATTTTTAGATAATTTAAACATTAATTGTGTGTGTGTATGTGTGTGTGGGGTGGTCAGTGGGGAATGGAAGTTATATGCCTAGAGAGTTCAGAAAAGGGCATTGGATACCTTGGACCTGCCAGCCACTGGGTGTGAGTGCTGAGAATGGAATTCAGGTCCCCTGGAAGAACAGGATAAACTCTAAGCAACTGAGCATTATTAGCATTTGTTGTCAGTTGTTTTCAACCAAAGTTTGTTGTTCTTTCATGACCAAATCATGAAGGCAGGTAACTACAACCATCAGATATTTGACAAAGTTGCCAAAATGTACATCGGAGAAAAGTCAGCAAATGGTAAAGAATGAATTAGGACCGTGTATTTCACCATACGTGATAATTAAGTTCAGATGGATCAAAGACTTTGGTGTGAAGCCTGAAGTCTAAAGCTACTAGAAGAAAGCATAGGTGTAGGAAAGTTCTTTCTAAGGAATATGACACTTGACAAATGGCAGATGATAAAAGTAAGACTAAAAACCACTTCTACAGTAAAGAAACTGCTGAATGAAGAGGAAGCCCACACAGTGGGAGGGAGTCTATAAGCCATACATATGGCAAAGGCTCACTTTTCAGAATATATACAGAATTAACAAACAGAGTCAAGGGGACAAATGACCCAATCAAAACATGGACTGGGATATAAATAGGGAGGGAGTTCTCAAGAGAAGAAATTAAAATGGTAACATCCTTATTTTGGAGTGGCCTATTTCATTTATCAAAATGCCATTCAAAGTCCCTTGTGTTGTGGAATGGCTCAGAATTATGGATGAGTATGAATATAATTTTATGCATACAATCATTTGATTATTATTTTCCTATCCATGCATTCATTACTATTTACTTTGTTTCCATAAGTGTAAGTGTATACTTGCTACTATATGTATTGCTGCTATGAACTCAGGTGTCTACTGTTTTATTACAATACTGCTTTTAATTATCTTGAGAATACATTAAAAAGAATGTGTAGGTTTAAAGGGTAATTCTGGTTTTGTTTATTAAACACTATATTTTTCATAAGTCATACATAATACTTTACGTTCTCACCAGTAGTGAACAGAAAATGAATTTCTTCATTTTCCTTGACTTCTCCCCCTTTAGGTATCCATTGTTTTAAAAGGCAAGAAGTACTATTGAGTCTTTGATTTCCACTTCCCTAACTACTGGTCATATTTAGCATCTTTTCCTCTGTTTTTTTTTGGATACTTATATATCTTCTATGGAAGTATATATTTTTTGTGTGTGTGTACATTACCCACTTTAGGATCATGTTGGAATCTATTGTTGTTGAATTATCATCATTTTCTGAGACATTTAGTGGTTGTGGCTGGCTTGGAACCCACCATGTACACTTGGATGGCCTAGAAGTTGCAGTAATGCTCTTACCTTTGCTGCCATCACAGATGTGTACCATAGTCCCCAACCCAAGGATTGTGTCTATTGGCTGTCAGTAACTGCTGTCAGCTGATGTGGAAACCGTCTGTTTCTTTCCATAGGTGCCTTTGCTTGCCCAGGACTGCAGGGCACAGGTAGTTTACCTGTTTGTAGTTATGTGTTCTTTTAGTGTTTTCTACAAGAAATCACTGTCAGATTTGATACCATGAAGCTTGTCTCTTGTTTTCTTCTAGAAACTCTATAGTTTTAGGGGTTTATATATTTGAATCATTTGAGTTAATTTTAATCTATGATATAAACTCAGAATCCAGTTTAAATCCTTGCTTGTAAATACTACCTAGTTTTCCAAGCTTATTTGTTGAAGTGACTGTTCTATCTTCTATACCTCTTTTAATTTAACATAATTATATGTATGTGTGTGTCTATAAGTAGACACACCAATTAGCTTTTGTCATTAAACAAATTGGATAATGAGATTTTTTTATTCTTTTTGATCTTATTTGAAAAGATGTTTGATACATCTTTTTATTTTGCTTGGTTTTTTAAATTGACATTTGGGTTAATGGGCACTCTGCTTTGTCTAGTGTTTGGTATTATGTGAGGGTGGTAGTGGCTAAATTCACCATGTCTTCATTTTTTGATAGTATATATTAGTGTATTTCTAGAAGTGGAACTTCTGTGTCTTTGCAAATTGTTTTTCTTTTTCCTTCCACATGGCTTAGATTGTTTTGCATGTTCAGCAGTGGTCTGTGCGAGGCTTTGTCTTCCAGCAGCCTCTGCTGCTGAACATATTCTTAAACTCTTGGAACCTCATCTCTGTGATGGATGAGAAGTGAAATATCACCATCATTTCATTTTTACTTTTTGCTAGAAACTTGCTCAGCGTTCTTTCATATGAATCTTACGAATTTGTTTTCAAGTACCAGTTCACATTGGTAGTTAGTTCTTTTAGTTTTGAGTAACTGAATTTATAAGTTTAAAGTATTAGCTAGTATATCATACTTTTTTATTTTCTTATGAGCCTATTAAGCATAAGGAACTGTAGAAGAAGAGAGGCTGCCAGCCCAGGAAACGGGTGCATCAGGTGCTACACAGGCAGATGGCTGGAGTTCTAGGAACACATGCAAATAAAGAAGGAAAACCAACTTTACAGAATTGTCTCTGGTCTTCATAGTGTGCAATGCAGGTGTGGCCACATAGACACACACACACACTTAACACAAATTATATTTTTTGAAGTGGCTGCCTAGTTTAAAGATATTTTGTTTTTATTTGTAGAGTAGGCTTCAAAAATAAAGTTTACATCCTTTTTTTATATGTTTATATCTTGGTTATGATAGTGCTTGTCTGCTCAGTTTTTCTTTTTTAACTTTGTTTGCAAGTTAATTCCCTAAAAGCTCTGCCAGGGGCAATGATGAGTGGAGCCTTAGTTAATTCAACTTTTCATTTTCCTCTGAATCAAGCGTTAGCTATGAATAGCTTTACAAATGAATTGTGAGATTTAATTAGTGTAATGTCGTAGAATAATAGCATGTTCCTATAGACACATCATGCCACTGCAGAGCATGTGTTTGATGTGTGCAGTCATTTGAATTCATTCTATCATCATTCTAGATGGAGATAGACTGTATTTCACAAACCTGCTCTTTTTGTTTTCTCCGAGGATTACCACTTTACTAGTTTCTTTATATTCATCCAAGAAGGCATCTTTATATTTTATGACATAATCTATTTCATTGTGATCTTAGGCTATGCAGTGTTCATACAAATAAATCCATATAAGTATTTCACTGATAATACCTCCTTTGGGAATAAGATAAAAACTTTTAATTTTTAGTTGCTTGTTTAGCATAAACTAACTAATTTAAACAGGTGATGTTACATACTGATTACATTTTTCTTCTGCAAATGACGTCCTTACTAACTGACCGTTGATAAATTCTTGGCTGGCCTTGTTGTTCTGCCTCTCGCCTTATTATTGTAGCATTTACCACAGGTTGTCTTTCCCTTTGGTACTGGTGTCCATTTGATGACTAAAATAACACTGGCTGTTTTCTGGCACATGCTCTGCGTCTCTCTTGTGTCTTCCCTCCCTTCTTCTTAGGTTCGTCACGTGTGTAAAGAGCCAGTAGAGCCTCGAGTAGAGCTGTTGGAGACAACAGTCCAGGGACTAGATGTGCTTCCTGCTCCTAGGTGCACACTGTAGATCCCCAGTGCACAGAACGGAGACAGAACCCACTCTCATTCTTTGTGTGCTTGTCCCCTCTGTCCTCTGCTCTCCTGTCCTGACCCCTCTCCTCTGCCTCTCTCTCCTGCTTCCTGGCTGTCATCGCCCTACTTAAAATAACACAGGGTCCATGTGAGTGTTACCCACTTGATCCACACAAAGATTCATTCTAGCCCTCCCCTTCTGGTTATTTGGAATTTCTTTTTCTGATTAAAATTAATCTTTTCTCATTATCCACAGTAGATTTGTTTTACCCTTCTTAGTAGACTTCATGTAATTTAGAATTTCTAACACTTACCTTGTAAAAACCAGTTAACACTAGGGTGCAGTATTTGCATACAGTTCCTATTTATTTATTTATATCTGTAGCTTTATATTGTCTAGTCTTTGGGTTGATTTTTGTTGTCCTTAGCTCAGGTCTTTTATGTTTCCACCTTTCTGTGTCTTATGTAATAAGATTTGTAATAGATTCATTTGTAAGAGTGTGAACCTCATTCATATTTGCCTAGCATTCTTGTTAATTTATTATTTTAAACAACTGCTTTTAATAAAGTTTATTCTGTCATATTCAGATCTTTACTTTAGGATGTGACACATGAGTAGATTTTTTTCTTTTTTCTTTCTTTCTTGCTTTTTTTCTTTTCTTTTTCTTTCTCTCTCTCTCTCTCTCTCTCTCTCTCTCTCTCTCTCTTTTTGTATCTACTGCTGCAGTCTTACAGAGAGCTGTTCACACCTTTTAACATTTCCCTGGTGTGACTCTTTGTAATCAACTCTGCTCCAGCACATTGCTAAACTCACCTACAGTCATATTTGAATGTGGTATAGTATTGGTATCTTATTGTGTTTTATCTTGTTTCTATTTGGTTAAACACAAAGACAAAGGCAATCTACCAGATTGCTAGAAACTGTTGTTTCTCACAGACCATAGATTTAGGTTAAAACCCTCTGGCCTCATGGTTGTTTTTCCATAGTAGCTTCTGGCTATCAACCCAAGCTGACTTCCTGAAACTAGGCATATAACCAAAAAGAGAATAATAGGAGACTCCTGTTTAACCTCAGATATTAAGTTCTCAATGCATAATTACCAACTTTAGCACCCTTTTAATGATGTGCATTTAGTGTTGTATTCTTTTTACTACAAGGTGCCAGGTACATGTGTTACAGGAATCATGCTTATGAGTTGGTAGTGTGGCAAAGGCCTTTAGTCTCTGGGAAGCAGAGTCAGGTGGGTCTCTATAAATTCAAAACCAGCTCGATCCACATAGTGAGTTCTAAGCCCACCAAGGCTGCATAATAAGACTCTGCCTTAAAATGCAATAAAAGTTTCTTCCTTTTCTTCCTGCCTTAGAGTTCTCTAGGGGAACAGACCTAATGCAATGAATCCATATATATTAAAATGGGATTTATCATAGTGCTCTAAAGGCTATGGTCTGGCTATGGTCTGACAACACTGGTTGTCTCCCGACAGAAAGGCCCAGAATCTGAGAGTTGTTCAGTCCATGAGGCTGGATGTCTCAATTTGCTTTCAGGAATGTTGGAAGTTTGAAGAACTAAGTCCTAAGTCAGTGAAGTGAGGGAAAGCAGTCTTCCTTCTCCAGTGTCCTTTCCTGTGCTGAAACCACAGCGTGTGGCCCAGATTGGTGTGAATCTCTTGACCTCCAGTGATCCAGGTTTAGGGTGGCTTCTTTCCACCTCGAACAATCCAATACAGAACTTCCTCACTGTTGTGCCCAGCTGCTTGGGTTTTAGTCAGTTCCAGATGTGGTCCTGTTGACAAGCAGGATTATCCATAATAACCTTTTCCATCCTCTGTTAGTGGCGTATTTCTCACTGTGTTGCTATCTCCTTAGCTTCATTCCTGCATGCATCCACACCTACCTCCCCTGCCCACGGTCTGTTAGTGTGCTGCTCTTTCGTCTTGGGGTTGTCTTCACTCAGGGTCATCCCGTTATATACATTATCTACCTTCAAGACCCAACTCAGGTTTCTGTCTCAACTGTTTACACTTACACATTTGCTAATTTGCTTTAGTGGCAGGGCTATCAGGTTCTATAGTAAAAGGTCTTGTATTCCCCCTATAGTTTTTTCCCTTTGCTTAGAAAGCCACTCACACACACTTTTTTCTTTGAATGAATGGGTACATTTTTCTCCCCATTTGTAATGCTTGTATTTGGAAAAACAATCTAGAAAAGTGATTTTTCAAACTTTTTTGAAAAAAGTATTTATCCTTCAAATGAAAACTTCTGTAAAACACATGCAAGCCTATTCACACAATTACACAACTATTTAGTGAGGTAAAACAGTAGATTTCTGTTTGAAAATTACTGGCTCATCCCTGCATCCCTTCACAGATCTTTCTGTGTTCATACAGAAAACTATCTTTTCTCTACAAAGGTGAAGGTTTCTCTCACGCCCACATTCCTGTGGCTACTCCTTCAACCCAAGCTCACACAAGCCTCTAGAGAGCTTGTCTTGAGAAGGCTTGTTCCAGTAACCAAGTGTTCTCAGTTGTTATGGAGATGTGAGCACTTGGCAGTTACCTGTTCTTCCACAGGAGCCATTCTGGTCCTCTGATTCCTTAGCTGTAGCCCATCCTTTAGCTCAGGCCCACTTTTCAGCATCTTTATTGCTACTCTAAAGCACCTTACTGTTAATATGTGATTAGCATGTATATATGTGTACTGTGTATGCTGCTTGGCTTTCTGTCTGCATAGCCATTGCTAGTGTAAAAAGAGAGGAAGAAGAGAGGCGGAAAGGGAGAGATAGGGAAGGAGAAAGAAAGGCCACGGACCTTTGAAGGGTTCAGTGTCAGATTTCTGAAGCCGTTCCAAGATGCATAATTCTACGAGGGTTCAAATCAGGCGGTTTCAATGTTAGCATGTGTCAGGACAGCTATGCCTTTGTTTTGCAACACCTGGAAGACTACAGCGTGTGAGTCCTTCTTTCATTTGTGTCTTCTGAAAAAAACAAAAAAACAAACAAATAAAAAAAACCAAAACAAAAAATGGCTTCTGGTCCATTTATAGCCTGCAGATTAAACACATATTTTAAAAGGTAACTATGCTGAATTTCAAGTTTTAGGTAATTTTTACTACAGATAATTTTCAGTTCTGTTTTGAAAAGAAGAAAATAAAGCTTTATTCTCTTACATTAATATTCTGTTGAGCTAGAAAACTACCTGTGGTGTCTGCCATGTATCCATTTTCCAGCTTGTTTTGCTGTTTTCATAATGGCTTATAATTACATTTTATATGAGAACAGTTTTATGAATAGTTCAAAATATTGGGCAGGAAAATGTCTTTCTGCAATTAAGCTTCAGTTCTCATGCTACCAAATAATTATATTCTAATTTAATCTTAAACTATTTTAATCATATTTTTATTTCTCTAATTGTATTGTGTCTGTAATAAGCCCATTTCTTTCTGACCAATTTGAATGATCTTTATTCAGAATAAGGGATAGTTACCTTCAAATTATTTTGTGTGAAATATTTTCATATGAGAACATCTAAGTGTTATAATTTCTGGTTTTGATGCTTAGAGAGGAAAAGTAGGTACTGTGTCTTTAATGGAAAGCAAAAGGTTATCTTCTCTGGCCTTTGTGTGTATGTGCTGATGTGAATGTAGGCAGCCAGACAGGCAGTGTGTGCAGAGAGACTAGGGAACGGCTGCGGATCGATATGTGTGGTGTGAAGTGAATTAATGTGAGGCAGGCCGTCTGTCTGTCACGAGATTGTGGGGAACGTGGAGCAGTGTTGGTCAGCACTGTGCAGATCTGCCTCTAACGTGTCTCTGCCTTCTGCCTGAAATGCAATGGAGATATTCACGCATTCCCTTATTGCTGGATTTTACTTCATTTAATGTGCATGTTCATATCAAATGATTGCCTCACGTATACTTTAACTAGATCAGGAAAACAACATTTGCAAGAAACTGATTAAATAAAAATGCCTATTGTTCTAGATACATTTTTTCAATTTCACTGGAAATCTATATTTTATGAGAATGAGAAATATAATTTTTTAACATTTTGTCTGTTTTTGTTTTTTACTGTAACCATTGTATCCTGCCTATCTAATCTTTTGTAAAATTATAAAGTTACAGTGAACTTAACTCATTTTATATTATATTAGTTAATATGCTGTATTAAAAACTCTTACTAAGTTAAAGTCTCATTGCTTGTCATGTTAATCACGTGACACTGCAGAATTTCCCTGAGTTTATTTCACTTGTCATTACTCAGATGTTTTAAATCAGTTGTAAAAAATGCTTATATTATGTAAGACATGAGATGCACATCTTGGCTAATGTGTATATTTTACTGTTGAAATTAAAAAGTATATTTCTGAGTCTGAGTGCTTTTCCTCCTCGTAAGTCTGTGTACTTCGTGCTTGCCTGGCACTCTGAGGTAAGAGGGGGCATCAGCTCCTTCCCAACTGGACTTAGAGATGTTATGAACCACTGTGGTACTGGCAGCAGAACCTGGCTTCTCTGAAGGTCAGCACATGCTCTTAACCTCTGAGCCATCTCTGCAGCTCCTCTTGGTAGAATTTTGAGTGCAGTGTTGGTCTATTGATTTCGAAGACTATATCTTTATATTTACATTAAAACATGTTTATACTAATTAAAAGCAACACATATTATGTATTTTTGTATATAGATTCTAGTGCTGGAAATGCTTGATTATTATAGGTCTTTGACAATGACAAGTGACCTTGGCATACAGAAATCTACAGGTCTCATAAAAGCCTTCCTGTTGTCTGTCCCTTGCTTCTCTGGCTCAACGCAGTGCTCCCCACCCTATGTTGTCAGTGAGACTTCCTTTTACCATTTTCCTGCTTTGGTCTGTGTTCCACGTTTTTCCACTTTCTTCTCGATTCTCATAGATCCATATGGCCAAATCTATGATGGTAAAACACACATTGCTGCACTTTGTAAGACTTGCATTTGCAAACTTACCCTTTCATACATTTACTGTATCTCTTTTGTTAGATCTCTTGCTCTCCGTATATTTTTTGATGTTTTCTTTCCCCTTAATACCTTTAATGTTATTTTCTAGTATTATTAATTAATATAATTTGTGTTTTTGGGTTGTTTCGTTTTTGTGTTTTTTTTATTCTTTCTTTTTCTGTTTTCAATTCCATCATCTGTTTGGTTGTGTTTTCCTTTGGTTCTTTGAGTAATTTCTCCTGGTTCTTTTGTAATTGTTTAAGGGAGTTATTTATGTGCTTTTCCAAGATCTCCATCATCATCATGAAGTATGATTTCAAGTCTAAGTCATGTTTTTTGATGTATTTGACAATCCATTACTTGCTGTGGTGGGAGAGCTGGGTTCTGATGTTGCCAGGTTATCATGGTTTCCATTGCTTAAGTTCTTTTGCTTTCTCTTGCCATCTTGTTATCTGTGATTATTGGTGATCTTGTTATCACTGACTGGTGCCTGTCTCTCCTGGATCTGAGAGCCTGTGGGCTCAGGAAGAACATTGCTTCTGGGTATTTAACTCTGTGGGCAAGCAGTGAGTTCTGAAGGCAGTGACTCAGTTCTACCTCTGTGGGCTCAGGTATTGGAGCTCTAATGAGGCTGTTGTAGGAGCTCAGCCCTATGCTCACAGCTCCTGAGTACTACTGAAGTACTTTCCAAGATGTACGCCTCTTTCTCTAGGCCAGAAAGGACCCTTTTCCAGAGAGCACAGCACTCTTTACATACTCTGAGAATTTCTGGCAGGACCTCACTGGGCCTGTGCCCCAGGTTCTGTGCTGGTCCAGGTGGAAATAAGCCTGTGCAGTTGTTCCACAAGCACAGCCTTTCCATTTTTTCCTCTTAATATTGTTTTTGTAGAACAAAACTTGTTTTAATCCTGATGAGGCCCAGCTAATCAATAGTTCTTCATGTGGATTATGTTTTTAATGTCAAGTCTAACTTTAGGGATCAATGATTTTTTTATTTAAAAATTCTAATTGTTTTATATTTTGTATTTAAGTCCATAATTGATTTGAGTTAATTTTGTATAAGTGTCTGGTTTAGTTAGGATATACTTTCCTCCTAATGACTCATATAAAAGAGCTTTATCTCCACTGTAGCAGTATTGAGAGATGGAGGAGCATTTCAAAGGTGAGGTCCACAAGAAGTTGGTCAGTTACTGGTCATATTCTATGAGAGTGAATGAGGTAGTTCTTATGGGAAAATCACGTTTGCTCTGTCTTCTTGTGTCATCATTTAATCTTTCTTTCACACTCTTGATTGTGTCACACTTATCACAAGGTCCTCACCAGAGGCTCATAGTACACGTCAGCACCAGGTCCTTGTTACTCCAAAAGACTAACAGTGGAATTTTATTAAACTGGAAATAAAATGAAATTATGAAATTCTCAGTCAAATGGATAGATCTAGAAATTATATTAGGTGATAATAAATTTAAGTAGACTCAGAAAGACATATATTACATATTCTCTGCCATATTTGGAATGTTACTTATAATTTGCATGCATTGGAATGTATGCACACACACACACACACACACACACACACACACACACACACAAGAAAGGGGAGAGGGAGTCCATTTGAGGATAAGAAATGATATTAAAATGTCTTGAAGAAAGGAGGCTGGTGTGGAGTTTGTAGAGTCTTTGCAGCAAGAGGCTTCAAGGTAGGGACATTGGTAGTAACAATGATTCAAGTTTTATCCCTTGTTCTGTAACACTGATTTTTGTAGTTGTTCTTTGGAATTCTTTGGACTTTTTACATGGGCAATTATTTTATCCTTGAATAGTATGCAAAGTCACTGTTTTTGGCGAAACAGACTAGGATCAATAAGTGGATGATGGATGGATAAATAGGTAGGTAGGTGGATGAGAGGTGATTAACTAAGAGGAATTGGTTCATGCAGTCAAATAGGAAAAGTCTCGCAATAGGTGATGTGCAAGGTGAAGCTCTGGAAAAATGTTAATGTTAGAGCTCAGTCTAAGTCCGAAAGCCCAGGTGGCTTACAAGCTATGTGTCCATGAACTCAGTCAAGTGAGTACCCAAAATGAAATACCACACAGGAGCAGTTTGCATTGTTCTTTTCATTGTGCATATATTTTATCTTCTGTTTTGGTGTTTTGTTTTTGGTATAAGAGTTTTTTTATATTGTTAAATAGGCAAATATGGTCAGAGTGTAATCTTTGCATATTCCTGATTGTAGAGTGAAAGAGATTGGATTTCCTCCATTAAATATAAATGCAGTTTCAGGTTTTCAATTCTTATTGGCCACATTATATAAACATTTATAGATATTGCAGACTTACTTGTTTAATTTTTCAACTTCTCTTCTTTTCTTCCCTTCCTTTCCCCTTTCCCTTTTTCTTTCTTTCTTTCTTTCTTCCTTTCTTTCTTTCTTTCTTTCTTTCTTTCTTTTTCTTTCTTCTTCTTCTTCTTTTTTTTTTTTTTTGAGACAGGGTCTCTTACTATGTAACTTGACTGGTCCTGAAATTTCTATGTAGAACAGCCTAGTTTCCAACTCACAGAGATGTATCTGTTTCCTGAGAAGTGGAATTAAAGGCATTCACCATTATGCTTAACCCTCATTTATTAATATTTCATTAAGGATATTTTATATTCTATTTATGAGATAGTTGGTAGTGTTTGGCTTTTATTCCAAGTTTTATGGCCCTTCGCCCCAAACATATCCATCAAAGAACCAATGGTAAGTGTTTGGTCTTTTGACCTCAGTTCTATTGAGATGTGTGTGTTCACTCTTTAAACTCTACCTACAACCCTGAGTGTCTTTAGTTGAATGAATGCCTTGTACAGCTCTGGAGCTCTATGGATGACTTGACATTCACACTGAATTCTCTGAGTCTGCGTCTTCTTGGTTGCGCTGTGCTGTTCTCTAATGCGACCCTCCTTGTCCTGTGATGAAATGATGTGGGTGTCAGGGAACTCAGCAGTATTATTACACTGAGAACTTTGTCTCTCTGGTTAGTAGAATGAGTTTACTTATAAGCCACAACTTTCACTTTCATTGAATCTCTTGATTTCATAGGAAAGGAAAATACTAGTGATCATCACTGTCCAGACTGTTTTTTAAAATATCTTTATTCCAGTTTCTTTGTTTTCAGAATTACTATTATCAAGAGAAAAAAAAAGAATGAGACTTCAAAGGTTATATTTTAATTCAATTATATGAAAAAATGATCTTGGAGTTTTTAAAATCATTTGAACAATGTGTTTTTTTAGGAATGTGCTTTTTTTAAAAACCCATTCTCTTTGAGTTTATTTCTCTGGTAGCTGATGTTGATTGATTAATTAATTAATGGGTTTCTAATTAAAATTTTTCATGATAAAATTGATGTTTTGAACTCAGGAGTAAATATACTTCGTAGAGTAGTATCACCATTATTTCCTGTTCAGTGGGGATCATTTTTTGGTATTGTTACTACCGTTTTCTTTTTCATCGTTGTTTGCTCCTTTGCTTCTTTCCTTCTCCCGACCCTTTAAAGCAGCTCTGATTAATTGATGCTACCCCGGTGGGGTTCTGTTCTCCATAGTCTGTCCTTAGGACTTGTGCTCACCTTCTGATGGGTTCAGCTTGACATCACTTGCAGTGGTGAATAAGTTAAGATTCTTTCTCTCTGGGTGCTTTTGGTAAGCCTGGGAAATTGTGTAAGAAGAAAATTTTATAAGAAAATTTCTTTAGAAGAAAAGAAATCCCTTAGTATCTACAGTATTTAGTTTGAAAACATTAAGATGGTTCCTATGTAAACAAATATTAACATACTTCTTTGAAAAACTTGATGAGAAATTCCCACTTCTATAGTAACCATGATGGGCTGATGGTAATCATATGAAACAGTATAAAGTCCACTTTCCATTGCCAGCTTAGAAATAATATGGTAAAAGCAGATTAACAGCAGAATATGTCTTTAGAGAGATAAGGTTATGGAGGAAAAGGACATCTGTGTGCTTTTATGCCAGCAGAAAGGACACTGTTCAGTATGATGTTTATGTTCTTCATCGCTAACCTTTCATAGCAGGAAATGTTTTTCTTTGGAGGCAATATATGTCTCCAAGCACACTCTTCTTCATCCTCACCTGCCTGCCATCCCCAAGTATGAACATACTAACATGGAAGAGAGTTTAGTTCTTACCTTACTCTCTTTTTCTGATTGCTGCATCATTCTATCTAAATTGTGTGACCTAAGTGTAGCAAAAGTGTTGGTGAAAGAAACCAAATAAAAATGTATTTTACATCAGCATTTTGTGTCTGATTTTCTTAGATGTTGATTAAAATTAAATACAGGATATACATATGCACATCCACCCATATAAACAGAGCAGAAGTGAATACCTTATTCATTTATTTGTTTTTTATTGTGCATTGTCAAATGTTACCTTTACAGTTTCACTCCATCTCTTTGATTTTGTAAAGTAAAATCTTGTCACTCTTACCTGTTTAGCTGGAGTCACGGCGGAAGCCATGCAGACTATGGCAGCTGCTCCAGATGCCTCGGGGCCAGAAGCCAAAGTCCAGGAAGAAGAGCATGACCTCGTGGATGATGACATCTCTACTGGTAAGCCTGGGAAAATTAATAGAACATGTTGGAGCTCAGATCAGTGTTTCAAACTGTTTCCATTTATTGTGGTTGTGCCTTGTGAGGGAAGGAAGACAGGAAACCTGAATTGGAGTGGAATTGTTGGTTTGGTCCAGGATGGCACATGTCATCGTAACAGTGAGCCTGTGAGCTGGGCCCCACTTTTCTAGAAATCTTTTAATTGTGAAACTAGGATCACTACTAATGTTTTAAACCTGTAGAGAAATATATTACAGGTTTATTGCATTAGGCTGTGAAAGGCTCTGTAGTAATAAGGTTGAATTCAAGAATAATTACATTGTAGTAACAATGTATGCAGTATAGGCCATATAAAAATGCACATAGATTCTTTACACTGGAATTAAGCAGTGAATGCTGCTTTTAAAGTTACTGACTTTGAGTGGCTATCAGATACTCTTACCTGTGTTCCCTTTCAAGGAATCAGACAGACAGAAAATTATACAGAGTTCACATATGACATATGTAGCTGATCTCTGAATCATTTTGACTAATTTTAATTGCTGAATCTCCACATTCATTATCTCAATTTCATTCCATGTACTGAAGATAAAACAGACTAGATAGTTTTATTGACATTAAATTGGGGTTTCTTTGTTTTTTGTTTTTGTTTTGTCAATTGATTGTTTGCAAATGCATAAAAGCAGTTGAAAATATGATGAAAATCTCTAATTATTAT